>NC_064415.1:51135833-51825000 GCF_023375975.1 Astyanax mexicanus
GAAGATCTGTGTAGTCTAGAAGTTTCTTCTGCAAGTGGTGGACTCTCCACAGCCTTGCAACGCTCCCCACCCTCATCTCTGCCCCTACCACCCAGTATAGACTTGGCTCTGTTGACAACTGCTCGCTCCCTCCTGCAACTCAATTGCGTTGCTGCTGCAGCTGCAGCTGGTACCTCAATTTCCTCAACTTCCTCAAACACACCTTCCTTGCCGTCTTCCTCCCTCCTCTCTTCACCGTACTCTTCAAGCGCTGCGCTTACTGGATTGTTTAAAGGAGCAAAGCAACAACGATTTGATGAAAACACTCCTCCAGTCCCTAACTTGCTGTCTCATTCTGCTTACTCTCAACTGTCGCAACTACCCAAAATCCTCTTCCCAGCTGCCTCTTCCCACCACGCTGCTCCATTTGGGCTCATGAGATCTCCAGTGTCAACAGCATCGAACCCATCAACCAGCCAGCAACAAGTCACTTTTTCCTCTGCATCTTACCCCAAAGATTCAGCCTCCACTGTCTCCTCTCTGTCAGCATCCACCCCGACTTCCGACACCTCTAAGCTACAAAAGCTTGTGGAAAAGCTAGAGAAAGGGCCACACACTTATTCCTCTGGAGGGAACACTTCTAGCAGTAGCAGCACAGCTGGAACTATGAGAACTGCTAGTACATCCACTACTTATGTGGTGGCCTCTCCGGCATTCTCCACCACAGGCACCTCACCCTCCACATTCAGCAGGGAAATGATGGCAGCCCTAGGGATGACCTCTAATCGAGAAAATGATTTTGCGGGAACTGTGATGCCTAATCTACACTTCATGGCATCTGCAGCATCACTCACCCCAAATCAGTGCAGTGTATGCCTTCGGGTGCTTAGTTGTCCCAGAGCCCTACGCCTTCATCAAGCCACTCACTTGGGTGAACGTCCCTTCTCCTGCAAGTTGTGTGGTCGCTCCTTCTCAACTAAAGGCAGCTTGAGGGCACATCTGGCGACTCACCGAGCACGCCCACCAAACAGTCGCACCCAGAATTCCTGTCCCCTGTGTCAAAGAAAGTTCACTAATGCTGTGGTACTGCAGCACCACATTCGAATGCACCTGGGGGGACAGCTGCCACCAGAGGGTGTTGGAGATCATCAAGCCTCGTCAGATCAATCTAAATCTCTGGTGCCTGACAATCCCAGTACCGTTTCCACTGTTAATGCCCAGGATTGTAGCTCACCTGCCAGTGCCCCAGAACCTCCAACTCTCATTACTTCTTCCTCAGGAAGCACCAAAGGCAAATTTAACTCTGACGTCTTTCCACACTCTGACCTTGACTTTGACCAAGCCCTAAACCACACTCTTCAAGCAACCTCAAAAGATGGTACCGATCCTTCTGTCTTCTGTACTAGTGCGTCCTCTTTAGCAGTATCTGTCCCGTCTCCTTGTCCTCTCCCACCTCTTTCATCTTCTGTCAAAGATGGATCACCTAATGTTGAACATTTGGATGAAGATCCCAATAAAGCTGTAACCCAAGAGGATAAAAATCCAGCTCCCCTCTCCGCTTGTGTGACAAATGATAGCAAAGATGGCCAAGCAGTTCTTGACAAAGGCACTTCTTGGGACATCGCTTCTTATGGATCAAATTCAAACCTAGAGGATCTGCTGAGTATGCCTGCCCACAGCTCATCAGCAATGTCTCACTCTCTAATAGCAACTCCACCCCTGTTGACACTGAGCCCTGAAAATCGCTCTACCCACCCAGGACACCTATCAATTACCCCAGACTCAAATATAGAAAGCATAATGGGTGATATGCCACAAGACGCAGCAAGGACCATTTCAGGGGCAGTTTCTGAGATGGACAGCGATGCAACAGCAATGACGTACACAGAGGAAAAGAAAAGCGAGGGGGCAGAAAAGAATGCACCAGATTCAACTTGTATGCAACTAGCAGAGGCAAGGAAGGATATCCAGATTGTTTTAACAAAACATGTTGATGGGATTGGTGTTAAAGAGACTGCAGATGTGGAAAAAGAGCAACCAGAGGCAATGGTGTCCACCTCTTTGGCTCCTTCTCTCCCTCCATCCCGCCCAGAGAAAAAAACATATTCTTGCTCTGAATGTGGCAAAGAATATGCAAGCCGGAGTGGCCTGAAGGTAAGAGACCGAACTTAAAGTGCTTTTTATGCAGTTAGGAAGGCACTAAAGTTTTGGTAACTGAAATTATTTGTCTAGAATTAGTGTATGGCAAATATATATATCAAAATATGGCTAATTTAAACTCCTATTGCAATGATTCCTGTAACATTAGGATTTTATAGCAGCAACAATTGCAGCCTCACACTGTTTGTATGTCTGCCGGGATATTAAAAAGTTAAAAGGCAAAAAAAAAAACTTTTTCCAAAATTCAATTACATTTTTATTTCAGTGTATCTCTGTGCAGTCTGTGCAGTATTTTTTACTGATTGCTGCCTAACGGTACGTGTCCACTAGCAATATTTTTCAGTGCTGTGCCGGATCTTTCGGCTTGCCGTCTGTGATGTTTTTGAATACAAATGAAGCAACAGAAGTAGGCAATCATAAGTTTAAGATTTTAAGACTGTAATCTATTGTAAACTATAGTTATATAAATCCATATTACGTGCATGTTCTGCATTCATTTGAATAAAGTTGAGCGAATAAATCGAAGCTCTGCTGAAGTTTTTCGCTG
Source organism: Astyanax mexicanus (assembly GCF_023375975.1). Taxonomy (NCBI): domain Eukaryota; kingdom Metazoa; phylum Chordata; class Actinopteri; order Characiformes; family Acestrorhamphidae; genus Astyanax; species Astyanax mexicanus. The sequence goes on from NC_064415.1 coordinate 51,138,520, forward strand.
GAGGGCGGGGCTGCGTTCAGCGCAACGCAACCCAGCATGCACCAAAGCATGCAGCAGCTCTCTCAATTGAAACGAATAGGATGCATCGAAGCTTCACTTCTAGTGGAATTGTACCGTAAAGGTCTATAATGCACTGACATGCCAAAAGGGCATCATGGGCTAGCAGTATGTGCTATTGATCATGAAGTTACCTCAGGAAAAAGCTTAGGTATGTCAGCATTTGTTAAGTTGTGATGTGTTATCTTGTAAGTAAGGTTGAATGCTTGTCACTGTGAAAATGGCAAGGCAACTTGAATCATGGGAGAAAGCCTGATAATTTACGATTCCTCAAACCTCAGTGTCCTTTGTGTACCAGAAATACTTCATAGAGGATATAGAGGATATATACCACACACTTCCACTTGATATGGCGAAGGTCATAGGACATGATTCTAGAGGCGTGTCAGTGTATATTATATAATAATCTAATGATATTCTGTGGTCTATAGGGACACATGAAGCATCATGGAGTTATTCCTCACTCCCCTGCAAGATCAAGGGTCTCTGAAAGACATCAGCCTGCGACTTCACAAAATCTGGCCAGCACTTCCTCTACACCTCCAGCCACGAGAGCATCCGTCAGCTTCCTGAACCAGTATCAAGCCCACCGCAATGCCAGCCATGCATCCTTGAAGGAGATCTCTTCCCCAGAGCGTCCAACTGGTAATAAAGGAAAAGGCACTGAGAGATCTGTGTCTGATGAAAATGATGAACAAGGTTGAAGAAAATATGAACCTTCATGGGAGAAAGAAAATCCTAAATTGACGTAAGAAATGTAGCATTTATAATGTATAACCTTTTCACTTAGTTATTGACTGGCTATTTTGCTACTAAGTCAGTTCTTATTTTTTTTTCTTGTTGTTTTGTGTAGTGCTAAGATTTTACTTGATAATGTAGCTATGAAGGTAGAATGTAAATACAAGGTTAAAATCTCCAAATGGCTAAAAAGTGAGGCCTGTTTACTTTGTCCATCTAATTTGTAGAGTCCATGCATTCTAAGCTGAAACCCAAAGCATCAACTTGAGCTTGAGTAACAGTCCTCATCCAGTAAAAGTAAACTGACAGGTAAAAAACTTGGTTGATAATGTTTCCAGACTGCAATGGAGTGTCCAGTAGGCCTGGAATCATGGGGTGGGGTAAAATTTAGTACGATGCCAGATCACCTTTGGTCTTTATTACATTACGCTAATGAGAAACTGGAAATAGGCTGTCCACATACTGATGCCATCTGTAGACCTTGCCCTGAAGACACAGGTACTATGCTATGGCCAACCACATCCCCAGACCCATCCCTGATTTAAAATGTGTGGGATGCTTTTGGAAGCAGAACCACAAAATTTGCAGAACTGCATGACTGTTTGAGCTGCAAGAGACCACTTCTGTATGTGTAGCTCAAAAAATATGACCAAGATTTCCCATATCAATCAAAATTTCTAATTACATATTGTTCCCAGTAATTCTTATCTTCCTTCCGAATAGCATTGCAATCTGACACTTCTTTCTTGGTGCAACTTTCTTTGCAAGCATTTCTTTGACAATGATGAATAAACAATACATTGCTTATTTTTGCTGCACTGCTTTAATTAAGCAGTTATTAAAAAAATCAAGAAGTAAATTAACTTCTGCCATTCCCTTCACAGCGTGAACGTGCAGGTCAGTTTTCTCTACCGAAAAGCGCAGAAACGCTGCACCATCAAAATAGCAATCTAGCAAAGTCAGATCACACCTGGCTCTTAAAGAGAATGGCAGGTGACATGCTGATTGGCTTCATGGTTCCATGATTAATTAAGATAATTAGTACTTGCCTTTTGCTTGTTTTGAGACGCACAAGGCATACTTTTCCCATCGTTATGATAGCAAAGACACACTGACACGCCCTAAATCAAACTGATTTTAAATTATTATTTTTATAGGCCTGGTGCTCCCCTTGTCTTTTTCCAGTAAATACACGGTAAAGGAGCATCTGCAGTGGGACAGAATGCATGTCTAGGCCAAGTCCACCAGTTCAGGTCCGCTATGGCCAGCTGTGAGCTGTGCACTTTTACACTAATAAACAACATGTGTATTATAGTTATCTTAGTCTCCTAAATTATTCGCTATCTTTCCTAAAATAGGATTTACACAGTTCCCCAATTACCACTGTAGCAGCAAGAATAAAGGCTCCAACAGACCAGCAATCAGACTAATTAAAAGTATTCTCTAGTTATATTTAAGTTACTTCTGTTAACCACTATTAGCTGTACTAATACATTATCTGAACCATGTTTACTGACATCTCTTTGAAGTTTAAAAGTACTTTTATTTATCCTGAAGGAAATAATTTTATCAGTTTTTTTTTTTATCAGCATTTTCAGCCCAATTTGAGGATTCACAATAGTAATGGCTGTTTGATACAAAAATAAAATAAACACTGGTCACATTTTCTATTAACCCTTGTGTGGTGTTCGGGTCTGTGGGACCCGTTTTCATTTTTCATCAAATGATACAAAAAAAATATTATAAATAACTCAAACTCATTGGCATTGGCTCATTTTTTGTGAAAAACATATATCAAAACACATTTTCGATAAACACACACTGTACACCCCCCCCCCCCCCCACATTTATATTACATACAGTATGTTTGGTCAAGGGCTAATAAACATTTGCTTCATTTGTAAATTTGAAACTAAACAAATGTTCTACTCATATCTTGAGTTAAATTCATTTTCTTTTACATTTTATTTAAAAACTATTAAAAAAAGAGTAGCACTTTTTGAAAGAAATGTAACATAAAAAAGGTAAAGGGCAAATATTAACCATGTAAGCTGTTTATATTGCTTGCAATTTAGGTGAAGCAAGCATGTGTAAAGCATTTTAATGTAGAATTGCTTAATTTTGCTGAACTAAATACAAGTAACAAAGTAAACGAGTAACAAAAATATGAACACCACACAAGGGTTAAATATCAAACAGATTTTGCAGTATTTTTATTTTCATGACCTGTGGAATCATTGACTTCTCCTAAAACTGGATGAACATTCCTTGAATTTGTAATATATAGCACAGTTCTTTTCCCAATATTGTGCAGCCCTAATTACTTGAAATTTTACTAGCAAGTACACTGAAAAACTGGGCACAATAGAAAAATGAGAAGTTCAATTAAATAGTTATTGAAGACCAACATGCCGGGCTAAGGCTGAAAATAATCATAATTAATCAGTCGAGGTTTATTTTTTGGTTGTCTTAGCGTCTAGCTTCAAATTCATATTTTTTTCCCAAATGCACTTTACTATTGCGGCAGCTTTTACACTGTTCTATACAGTTTCATTCACCACCTTAGCTTTTCTTGAGTTCTGACTTATAAGCTTTGGATGGGCGTTACCAATCCACAGTAAACATAGTTTTTTCAAGGCCCATAATGCAGTGCTTTCCCAGCTACACTCCCACTACCCATAGTTGTCACTTATGACTCAGTGGTGTGGCCATTTTTTGTGCAGCACTCTATTGCTTCTTCCAGAATTAACTCATAGTTCATTGCATATAAACACTCCTTGAAGTGAAATGGATAAAAACTGTGGCTTGAAAACGGGGGAGTCAGACTAAACTGTATATATCTGTCTGTTAATGCTTTAATTTGTATTTGTGCTGTACTTTTAACCAATAATATGTCATGTTTTGACACTGGATAAGCAGTCAGTGATGTGTCAAATATCAGTAGTATTTAGCTCACTTAAATGTTAGTCGTTCTAAGGCTTGGTGATCAGTTCAGAATCGTTGCCGCAGTTTTCGCTGTATTTGTTGTCTGTGTAGCTTCTCTAACTGAAACTAAAACACACTCAGATCTGGGTGAGATGGTAACCACTTTTGTGACTTTTATGGTGACTCTGTTTGGACGTCCATGTTCGTGTTCTGTATCTGGATGTTTTTCTCTAAGAAGATACTAAATGCACTTACCAACCACTTTGTTAGGAGTGTTGACTTGCTGGTTATACCTTTCTGGTGCTCATTGAGAAAATGTAACCTAACAGCTTATCATAACCATCATTTAGCTTATAATCGGTGGTAGGTTTCTGAACATAAATCTGCTGTAGACTGGATGTTATTGTGTGGTGGACTTCTGACGGCTGAACCCCAATAATCTCAGTAGTGCTACTCCTAACAAGATTGTATTCACAATATATATTAGAAAGGACATCCCAATATTGGGATAATGTCATAATATTTCACCAATATGCTAAAGCAAAAAAAAAAACCCACTGTACCACTATACCATGGTACTATGCTATTCATTTCCAGTGTTGTTTGTAGTTTACATAGTTAATTTTTTCCCCATCCCCCCCATTTTACCAGGCCAATTACCCAACCCACTCAATAGGACTCCCCCCATCATTAGTAATGCCAACGCCTCTTTTCAAACTGCTGCTGATGGAGGATAGGAGGAAAGCGCAGCGACGTGGTTCTGATACATCAGCTCACAGATGACTTGTGCTGATCACCCTAGGAATAATGAGGTGAAAGAGTGCCATCTACTGTACCCACCCAGAGAGAGAACAGATCCAATTGTGTTCTTTCAGGACTCCGGTAGCTGATGGCAAGCTACATGAACAGGATTCGAACTAGCAATCCACCTAGTAAGACCACATAGTGGCAGCTCTTGGAGTACTTGGAGCCCCGTAGTTCTAGTTTAGAAAAAAGATTACCGGTAAGTAAGTTCACAGTTCCAACTTTTCATATTAATATATTTTACCCTTAAAAATAGGCTGCCATTCTTTTTCAATAGAACTCCACATAAATCTACACATTAATCACCAGCCCAATCACGTAAACTCCAGTTATAAACCTCATAAACTCGGTGTTCTGGCTGTAACTCATCAGCATCACCTCACCAACCAATCAGCTTACAGTAGCAGTAATGCCATTTAATGTAGAAAAACTGAAATGTATAGGTATTTGCTTAAAAATAAAGCTACTAGATGCCTTTAACTATAACTAATTAAACTGTTTTATTTTTGTTTAATCCAATATGAATTCTTCCAATAGTGTAAATCATTTTATTGAGGCACTGATGCACTATGTTTCATTAAGTAAAAAAATATGAAAAAACAAAAGCATAATTCTAACAAATAAAAAAAATAGCTTAAGCTTATGGTTTTGACTACTATTACCTTGCCTTTGTGTTTCACTGCAGTGCTAGGAATAGTCCACCACCCGAGTAATACCTGTTTAACAGTGGCCTAATGCTCAGAAACCAAGGACCAATGAAAATTCCTAAGTAATGTGTATCTATAAAGTAGATATAACCACCACCAAGAAGAGGCCAGAATCTTTCAGATGCAAGTGAGCATTTCTAATGAACTGGATGGTGCGTTTGTCAAATGTTTTATATACACTATATGGACAAAAGTATTGGGACACCTGCTTATTCCTTATTTCTTGTGAATTCAAGTGTATAAAAAAATAGTTTATCCTGCTAATGGAGTCGTAGACACACTACTGTCCAGAGAAGGCTTTCTACTTGATTTCCACTCTGAGGATTTGATTGCATTCAGTAACTAGACCGTAATCTCATCCCATAATCATTTAATGAATCTCTATTATTCCAGAAAAACAAAGTGGTGTCTGCACCCCTGCACCCCCTGAATTGGCAGTACTTCTATATAGTTGCACACTGTGTCAGCAATGTGTAAAGTCTCTGAATGCATTCATTATAAGCGGTGTCCACAAAATCTTTAATATATAATGTATATACAGTTGTACAATTAACCCGTGTCTTAATTAGGTTGTTTGTGTCCTGTCGTTTATCAAAGTCTCTTTAAAAAGATGTTAATAAATGAAGAACCAAAACTTTTCAAACAAGTCTGTGATTATTTTTGCTGTGGCCAGTAATGGGCATATGTATCTTACCTTTCCAGCAGCTCTGATAATAGAGGACTATGCTAGTACAATTAAAAATGAGAATAGATCATTGAAAAGTTACTTTAATTCAGTAATTCGGTTCAAAATGTGAAACTCATATGTTATATATTGATGTATTACACACAAAGTGATCTATTTTAAGTGTTTATTTATTTTTGTATAGTTGATGATTATGGCTTACAGCCAATGAAAACCCAAAAATTAGTGTCTCAAATTATTATTATTATTATTATTATTATTATTATTATTATTATTATTATTATATAAGACCAATTGGTAATTTTGGCAGTGTGGGAAGTGTGCCAAGTCCTGTTGGAAAATGAAATCCGCATCTTCATAAAAGTTGTCAGCAGAGGGAAGCATGAAGTGCTGTAAAAGTTTCCTGGAAAACACGGCACTGACAACTTTTATGGAGATGCAGATTTCATTTTCCAGCAGGACTTTGCACAATCTGAAATAAAGTAACTTTTCAATGACATAATTTTTTTTTTTATATCAATATCATAGACACTATTAGAGTATGAGGTCTGTGTGTGTGTGTGTGTGTGTGTGTGTGTGTGTGTGTGTGTGTGTGTGTGTGTGTGTGTGTGTGTGTGTGTGTGTGTGTGTGTGTGTGTGTGTGTGTATGTGCAATGTAGTACCTGTATTTGACCACAAGATGTCCTTCATGCTGCACAGCAAACAGTGGCCATGATCGCTATTCTGGCATACACCAACCAGTCATTACATTAAAACCACCTGCCTTATATAGTAAAGGCCACCAGAGGTATTGTGGAGTCCAGGCCTTAACGGGTCACTTCTGTTTTTGTGGCAGAAAGGGGACCTACAGAATATAAACAAAGTTTCTTTAATCTGCTAACAGTGCCAATAACACATTTAAGCCCATAAATATTTGGACAGTGAGCGCGGAGGCAAGGAAAAACTCCCTCAGAGCTGCAGGAGGAGGAAGAGTCTTGGGAGGTCCAAGACTCACATTTAAGGGGGGACCATCCTACCACTGGTCAAACGGCTTTTAAATTAAAATTTAAAAAGTCTTTTATACATCCACATAAGTTTTATATATTCAGGAGTATAATAGCGCCACTAATGGCTTGGGTGTAATCTGTAGTGGAGAGTAAGATGGATAATGAGCAGCTGATCTGTGGTGGGTGGTGGATGGAGAAGAGCTGACTTCAGAACTTCCATAAGTCTGGCCGGACAGGAGAGCCTGAGGGTCCAACATTGGTATCGGGTCAGACAGGTGGGCAGTCAGTAACTCGGAGGAAGGCAGAGAGATGGAATTAGTTTTGACTGGATTTATGTAAAACAGAGAATATAAAATATTATCAGAGTGTGGCTGATGACTCCGGCAGAACTGAATAAAACAGCCTAACTAAAGGCAGAGAGCCAGAAGGTAACATAGACATGGAGGCTCCCTGAAACACTGGCATCCACCCACTCCACCGTCCACCATTTGATGTTTTTTTTTTTTTTGGTAAAGTCTAATCTGGCGTTTCTATTAGGGATTTAATCTTTGTAGTGAACCCTCTGCATTTGCTCTTATAAGGTCTTTATGGTGGACTGAGATACTGATAATGATACACCTACTTCCTGGAGAAGTGATAGAAAGGATTCTGTGATCATCCCCCACCGTTGTCTTCTGTGGAGGTCCTGGTATTCTTGCGTTACTGAGTTCACCACTGCACTCTTTTTTTTTTCACCAGAATGTACCAAACCAAATTTGGCCACTACTATTATTTCCGCTGTCTCTCTGATGTATTTCTTCATTTTTCAGTGTAATGATGGTCTGTTTCACTTCCATTGAGAGCTTCTTTTACCTTATGTCATGGGTTGACAGCAACAGCTTCCAAATACAAATGCCACACCTGGAATAAACTCCAGACCTTTTACCTGCTTAACTGATGGTGGAGTAATGAGGAAATGGCTCATGAAGCCCATTAAATAGTTTTTGAGATAATGTTTCTAATTACTTTTGAGCCCCTGAAATGAGGAGGTAATGGATGTAGAAGAGTAATGGATGTAGTTGGACCCACTGTATCAATTAATATTGCCCATAAATATGTCACCAGTTCACTGGTTGTTCTTTCTTGAAGCACAATTAGTAGGTTCTGTTTTACTGTTCACTCTATAGCATCTATATATTATTTCTCTATTTAACTTTCTGAAGAATTCTGAGGCAACAAACGATCCTTTCCGAATGAGACAAAGATAACATAAGAGGAACCTATCTTCCTTTTGTCAACACTGGCGGATATAAAACAAACAGCAAACGCAGGAAGTACAGAAATAACTAATGGATACACAGTTATAAAAACACATAAAGAGAAGAAAATTAGTTCATTTTTACTCAGAATTGCTGAAATTTAGCGATGAGTAAATACATTTCCCAGTCATGCTGAAGTTTAGAGGACTAGTAGGTTAATTATGCAATTAACCACAAGTTGACACCATTAGGTCAGTTTAGGCCTCTGATTAACCTTGGCTGAAAGTAAGAATATGAGGCCATCATAGCCCCTCTGGTGTTGGTCCAGCATGACTTGTCAATGTTGGACCAAAGTAAACAATGTCATTGAGCCAGTGTTGGGCCGATGTGTATTTGTGATCTAGTTTTTCCAACCAAAACACGCAATCCAATTTTCATCACTCTTCACTTTTATCCTGTGAACTAAAACCAATACTGGGGGAAAATCCCAGGAGTACAAATAAAAGAAGCCAATGAAAAACGTAATATTTTAAAAACAATGACATGTTTTTTTCATAATGAGTAAAAAAAAAAACCTTCCGCCTGGGAAATCACCAGGGATTTTCTTTTTCAAAAAAATTCAATCATCTAAAGATAAATATATAGTATATAACACTGTATGCACTAAAGTATTAAGACACCTAATCATTCATCATTTCTTCTGAAATCAAGGGTTAATTTAAGGTAATTGAAGAAAGAGTTATTCCTGCTTTTGTTGGAGTAACTGTCTTTACTGTACAGGCAAGAAGGCTTGCTAGTACATATTCAAGCATTGATGTAAGGATTTGATTGCATTCAGCCACAAGAGTATTAGTGAGGTCAAGTCATTAGATGATCTCCCAACTCAACAACTCATTGGCATTAGTCATGGTGCCAATTGGTTCATGGTTATCTGCTCCATAAGGTTTTAATTCTATTGGCAGTATTTTTCTTACAGAGACTACCATGCTGACAAAAACAACAACTGACCAGTTTAAGTTTTTGATTAGTAATGAGTTTTTGTTTGAGTTTTGGTTTTAGCTGGTCTGCAAGCGTGATCAAGGTTAACCAAGCTGGTTAACCAGCATGACTAATCAGGTTGGTCGGCATGACCAGCATCACCAAGCAGGGTGGCCACAATGACCAAAATTAAATACAACATACAGTGTGCGGGTCAAGAGCTGATTAATACCAGCATATGGTATTTTTGAGCAGGGTAAACAAGATGTGTATATTTGTACATCAGTGTCAGCAATGGGTGCAAACTAAAGTAGGTGAATGCCTAAATTTAAAGTGGCACAAACATTTGTACATGTAAACTTGGTTTCACAAATATGGATAGGGATTAAGCCTATTCCAGGACAGACCGGATTTGTCTTTTCAATGCAAAATTTCATCATTCACTGTTATCTCCTCAGGACCTTTGTATTCTTTCTGTTCTGTTATTTTTCTCAATTTTACTGTACTGTCTATCTGGTGTTGACCAGAAGAGGATGGGTTCTTCTTTGAGTTATGGTTTCCCATGAATTTGTGCCACATTGTGTTCATTGTGAAAGGTGCTCTATAAATAGTTTTTTATTTAATTGTATTGTTATTACATGAGCATTTACTTTGAATTTGATATAAAATACTATAGCTAAGAAATTTTGCATAAAACCCAACACCTTGGACACATTTGTGTAACTCTTCCTCTAACCCTTGTATTAATTTAATTTATTATCTGTTTATTACAGATTTGTAAAAATACTACTCTTTAGATTTTTTTAATCTGTACCTCACTATACCTATAATCTCTATTTTATATTTTTAGAAATATTTCAGAACTAACCATGAGGAGGGACTCATTCATAGAGCAAGCCAAACACTGGTTTCCTTCATTGTATTTTTTTTATGTTCTTGAAATAAAATGACAAAAATTAAAAAGTACCATTACCATAACCATAAAAAGTACAGTACCGTTACCATTACCAGTATGCCCTTTTATTCTAACTTTAAGCAATACTCGATGCGCAGCACTTTTTTTAATTTTTTTTATTTTAAACATTCTTTCAACCGTTTTTATACTACAACTACATTTATAATGTATTTTATGTGTTTACACTTTTTTATTTTTAGTATGTTTTGTGTGAACGCAAAACACTGGAATTGCTTCTTAATTCTATGGTACTCTTCAATTTACGACTTTAATTCTACGGTACTCTTCACATGTGGTACATTTCGTTCCAAATGAGAAAAAAATCCTCTTTGAATTTCAATAAAGAAATCTACCTACAGTACCTACCTAACCTCCAAACTATCTACCCAAACTCACCCACCAACCTACCTACTGAAACTGTGGAGGAATTCCTAAAGGTGCTTCATGAAAAATTATTTTGAAGAAAATGTTTCTTAAAGCACATTAAGAGGTTCCTTTCAAATTGAAAAAAACCCCAAAAAGTCTTATAATTTTAAGTGTATTTGAAAGTTAAAATCTATTTCCACAAATGTATAAAAGTACAAATCACAGATTTACGCAACTTCCAGCACCTCTAACCAAAGGAAGTGGAGAACGCTGTCAGTAACCCTTATGGAACACAGAGAAAAGACCAGGATGTCTAGAACAGTGTGCTTTTTACAGTCTTGAGTCTTGAGAATCTTGAGTCATGTACCCTGATGTTTTTGTTTTTGGCTTTCAGGGTTTCCTCCTTGTACACCTCCCACAAAAATCAGAGTCTGTACTTTACCATGAGCTGTGGTCATTCCCACAACAACGTTTCAGGAATGTTCATCTTGAGGTCTGCTCTAGGACTGGACTTTCTAGAACTGGCTGACCTGGACATTTTGATTTAGTTGTTTCTTGTTGTAATTGATTTTCTGAACCGTAAAATAAATTATATCAAATTATTTTGAGATCTTTTTAAATATTTTCCCAGGCTCACCTGCATCTTTTACCCAATTCTTACCAATTATTTACTTTGCTCCATACTTTACTCCACTCATTCATACACAGATTGCAATATTTATATTATGACATGTTGGATAATTGACTGTAATGTCCAAAACGGCAAAATGTCCAAAACGTTTTTGTCTGGAAAAAAAAATCCTGTATTTTTAATATCAAAGTACATAATACTGAAAAACTTATATTGAGATGTTTTTTTTTTTCAATATTATGCAGCCCTTCATGACATTTTCTTACCATTTATTAAAAACAAACAACCCACCCACCCCCCCCACACACACAACTTTCAATAAATTCATCCTGAATTACACTTTCTTATCAGTGTTATACATTCATTTTCTAAACAATTTATTTTAAAACATGCTTTCTTTCCATTACAGCTGTAAAATAGTTGACACCCAAATCAGATAAACAAAACTGATTAAAACAAAAACAGGACCAAAAATGTTCAAGTACTCTATTTATTAAATAAAACTAAAAGACAGTTGAAACCCATCTCTTTATTTAAAACCAAATAGTAAATTCTTTATTTCTGTAAAGTGTAAATTCTTATACATTTGTATTGTGTGCATCTTATCATATATTGTATTAGCTCACTTATTTTTATTGTTTATTAAAAATATTCCTACTTTATATTTTATATATTCCCTCTATCTTACTCAATAATACTGCCAACATTTCTGAGACATTGAATTTTATTTCATGCACTGTGTAAATTTATTGTATACTACTCCGCTCCTTACATACTGTATTATATGCACCTTATCATATGTTTTATGTTCGATGTATATATTTTTGTTCTTAGTTTATTTAACATTTCTACTTTATCTTTATTTGTACTTTACATATTCTGTCTTATGTCTTCTTATATTGTTTCATTCTAGATAGCAATATGGCGCATCAATTTACGTTGATTCAACGGTTTGGTTTATATTAAACTTTCCCTACATTAAATATGTATATATTGTTTGTATTCTATTCTTATAGATGTGATCTTTCATGTAAATAAAATGATTTTATTGCTAGTCGTGCCATGTGTGACTACAGTACCAGTCAAATGTTTGAACACAGTTTCTCATTAATATTTGTTCTTTATTTGTATTATTTAATACATTGTAGATTTATATTAAATACTTATAACAACATTGCATTACACTACATTTGGCTGATGCTTTTATCCAAAGTGACTTACAAATAATGATGTACATTTAGCAATAGAAGACATAAAAGTTTAAGGCCAAGGAGTCCAAAAGGAAATAGTTATAGATAGATGAGGAAAGGATGGGAAGAAGGAAATGAGGTTAGAAGTAGTAACAAGGAAGGAATGAAGGAACACATGAGCCATTCAACCAAATGGATGCCATTTCTGTCCCCAGGAAATTACATGTATAAGTATGTGCACACAAAATAACCTAAAAAACAAAAAACATTTTATTATTAAATATAATGTCTTGTACATTGACCTAATAGCAAAGGTAAAGTATGTAAATCCTATCTATGCTTTAAAAATATTTATTTTATAATAAATCCATAATATTTAAGTTAAAATACACATTTTAGTCAGGTCTCTGGGTTTCACTCAGTCCTGTTACCGTAACACATTACCCCATCTGAAACATTTGGAACATTCTACAACATGTTCACATCTACAACAGAAAGTGACATCAGCTGGTTCTTCTTAAGATCATGGGAAAAGCAAAATGAAGTTCGCCTATTTGTTTTTTATGTATATTTGACCTTATTGTAACTACGACTGACGAGGTCAATCTCAACACTCTGTCCTGTTACATAAATTTATTCTTAGATCTAATTTGTTTATAAATTCACCAGAATTTGCTAAGTGTCCTCATGCTATGAGCATAGCCGCCATTTAGCTATTTTGCATGTTTTTGCTAATTCTATGCTAAAAACGAATTCCTGTTACTTTCATTCCTGTTACTCATTACATAAAAATAACAGAAATGAGTTCCAGGAACAGGAGTGAGTTCCAGTAACAGGAATGAGTGCCAACAGGAGTTTGTCATAAATATCAGTTATTTGAACATGTAGTCAACCAATTCTTTAAAATAAATACTTTTTTTAGGGAAAATCAATGGAATTAGTAGACTTGCTTTTCAACATGCTTTTTAAATGTCACATGAATTTTAGAAATTTAGAACCTTGTAAAACATTAAATAAAGCTGCCTGAGTTTGACCAGTGCATGTTCTGAATAGTTAAATACATGTGTTATAAGAGTTATCAGAGTTTAAAAAATATTTAAAAAGTTTAATCTGGAAGAATTACAACAAGCAAATGGCATCCATTCTGTGGAATTGTCCACATATGCAATTAGGTAGTGGACAAAAAGGGTTTGGCCTTTACAAACACCTGAAATTAAATCCCAGGTGGTGTGGGACGAGTTGAAGTGCAGGTGAAGGAAAAGCAGGTAACAACAAGAGCTCAACACCTCTAGAACTCCTTTAAGACAGCTGGAGAACCATTTCAGGTTGACAATATACAATATATATGTAGAAAATAAAAATAAAGCAAAAAAACAAGAAGTGTTCAAACTTAAACTTAAAAAAAAAACTTGTACCGGGGGGAAATTGTTTGTGTGTGTTGTTTTTGGTGGGTACATCTTACCCTAGTAGACTACTTCCCACTCAACTCACATAATGTTCAGAACATGAATGACTCCAGTTGTGCTTTTCAGATTCCTCCTGTTCTTTCTTTAAGATATTAGAGCTATGCAGGAAAAGGGGCGTTTTTTTAAAAACGGGAAACACCCTAAAAACAACAGAGACCATATTTGTAGGCAAGAAGGGGAGGTACTTGGCAGAGGGTGGGTTTATTAAGAAGGGGAGGGTTTGGAGGTTTTTTAGTGAGCTGCTTGTGGAACAGGAGATCTTGGAGCTAGTAACTTTTTCAGAGACCACGTCAACAGCTCAGAGCAGGGGGGCTCCAGAGAAGAAGAAGAGCATGAGCTCAGAGAGAGAGAACTGATATAAACAAAGGACTGAAGAGGAGAGGACAAAGGAAAGAGAGAGAGAGAGAGAGAGAGAAGCATGAGCAACCACTTCACTTTACTGCACTCTCTCTCTGCTGACTGAGTAAAGGGTATGAGTGGTATATGTGGCCTGCTGCACAAGCTCATGCAGGACAGTGATAATTTACAGCAGATTAGGTAGCTATAGCTGGGTGTAAACACATTTATTTAAGTTTTTATCAGGATTTCTGAGGGAAATTTGGGATGAAAAGTTATCCCAAGGCGTAGACAGTCTTATTTTATTTTATTTCACATTGTAGAGGTATTTTACAGAAAAGAAAAAGGCTGAAAAGACTTTGAAAAAAGAGTTTCTGGTCTCCCAACTGGGACTTTGGCTTCAAATAATAATGGCCTTCTTGTGGGATGCTGTTCCTGAGCTTTTGCTCTTACTGGCATGTTGGATGTGTGTTCATGGAGAGGGACAGAAACAAGAAATGAAACCTGAGGTGAGTAATATTTAAGAGTTTTTCCTAAAACAAACTAATAAACTAGGCTAAAGTTACAATTAAACTAAGGTTTGCATTTCTCTGGCCTTCCATTTTCCAATTATCCGTTCCACCTTAAATTTTACAGCAGTTGTTGCCTGGCGCCGTGTAGGCTGTACGCTGTAACTAACCGCACCTTTTAAGGTAGAACGGATAGTTCCAAAAAAAGTGGCAGTTTAAGCTTTTCCAGATGGGGTTGATCTAAAACACTTAAATCAACAACTCAGGAACATTAATTTCACATTTCATACATTTAAAAATGCTATTAATACATTTTACATTAAGGTGCATTTTTGTTTTGAACCTTAACATGTCATATCCTTAAAAAAACAAAACTAATACAAGCTACTGCAACCAATTTAACATTCATTATACATGCTACACAACTGCTAAACATTACATTTACATTATAGGAAATATTGGAACTAATTAGACGGACAGTATGATAATATAGATATTATATCACAGTATACTCCACTATTCCCATAATGTGTATAGTAACTCTTATTTAAAATACATTGTAAGTTATAAACAGCTTTGAGGAAAAATAAGAGACCGCTTAAAAATTATAAGTTTCTTTGATTATACCAAATTGAAAACCGTTGAATTTTTGCACCAGGAGTGGTTATTCACCAACAGGGTTATTCCAACAAATATTGATTGCTAAACTCTTAAAACTTTATGAATATGAACTTTTTTTCTTTCCATCATTTAAGGTTTGAAATCTTTGCATTATTTTGTTATATTAAATGCTCTAAATGACAATATATTTATTTAGAATTTGGGAGAAATGTTTTTTCTGTAGTTTATAGAATAAAACAACAATGTTCATTTAACTCAAACATATACCCAGAAATAGCAAAATCTGAAAAACTAATTCATAAACTGAAGTGGTCTCTTATTTTTTTCCAGAGCTGGATTTGCCAGTTAAGCTGGACTGCTGTCCTTTATAAAATGTACAATATATTGTTGATATGATAAAATATAATTGCATTTCATTGTACATCATTTGTGTTTAATTAACAGACAATGGTTAATTGGCTGTGTGCATATTTAGTGTTTTTGTTAACAGTTGATTAAAGTTAATTCAAATCAAATAAGGAAACCTGCAACTAACTATTTTATATACAGTAATTTTCATATATTTAATGTTAGGTTTGTTCCTTGTTAAATTTAAGAGCTGCTTGCAATGTTGAAGGGAGCTGCTTGCTGTGTTTAAAATGTATCATGCTTTTGGTTTTTTTTATATTAGTTTTATTAAGATTTGCATCTTTAGTATAAGGCTCTAAAAGCTGCTGTTTATTGCTATTTTGCAACATCAACTTATCAGGTTTGTAGCATTAAAAACAAAAAGAACAGAATCGTAATTAAGAATTGCTCAGATATTTGCAGAATGGTAAGATTTAATATATATATATATATATATATAGTTATATATGACATAAATCAAGGGGATTAAAACATCAACAGCAGTGGAAAGTATTAATGGAAAATAACAAGTGAGATGAGTTTGATGTTCCTAGCTTGTTGTATCAGTACAAAGAGCCATATTAAGCATTTTTATTATACTATGTTTTAATGCGAAAAAAAAGAAAAAAAAAAAGAATTATTACTTTCCTTTTGTTCCTAGTTCCATTGATCAGCACTATACTGTACTTATAAGGAGGAAAAATGTGAAAGAAAAAAAGTTTTTTTTTCACATTAATCATTTTAGACTCTCCCTTTAGATGTTTGCCAACAATTGGGATTATAGAAAATTATAAAAGCACAGTTGTTTTTACTGTATATATATATACCTACCTTTCTTCCTCACTCCTACATTGGCCACAGTGACCCCTAGCTGCTTTCTGATCATGTGGATGTTTTTGTTAAGGAAAAAAGGGGTTTTAAGTCATGTGAGAGGGGTAGGAAGATGCTGAGTCTGCAGATGTGGCCGCAGTGTAAGCTCTAAGGACTCGGAAAGAAAGGAGGAGGGGTGGGAAGAGGGGAGTCAGAAGTGCCCCCATCCGCTGCTGCCCATTATCTGAGGATATTGACATCTGGTCTGAGTTAGCATTATGGTTGCAAACAAGGGCAGGAGATTTTAGCTAAGTAAAGGCCTTTCTTTAGAGGCTGCCTCCCTATTCTCTCAATGTTTATCACTGCAAATGTGTGCTTTAAAGGATATGTCCCTTCCAAGGAGTCTGAATTTGAATAATATGTATGCTATATGTGGGGATTGTACACTCTATTGCCAAAAGTATTCACTCGCCTGGTTATATAAGGCTTGGATGGAGCTGCTCGGCTAGTGATGTAGTGAATCTGCAGAAAGTTGGTTCCTCTGTGCGCTATGCTCCTCAGCATCTGCTGAAATCCAGCCCGACCCGGCCTGAGCTCGTACACTTTCGGCCTGACCAACCCAATCCTCCCCATTAACTGTTTTTGTGAGCCTGAGACCAATTTAAACAAGACAGTTTTTTTGTCAGGCTGTTTGAATTAGCAAAATCCATTTAAAATGATGTTAATTAACATTGCAACACTAAAGAAGCATAGACCTATTATTTAAGAATAATTAAGAACGATCTTTCTTCAGTCAGTTCCAGGAGAGTCATGCAGTAAATGTTATTAGTTACATTATCTAAGACATTTTTTCTTGTATCTGTAGCTTTGAGTAACTTTTTACTTTAACTGTGTTACATTTTAAAATCTAATATCTACATTATGCCAAATGTAAAAAACTAAAGGTCATTTTCCGTTTATGTGTGCACATTTCAAAACAAAACAAGCATAAGTCAAGCACAACAATCAGGTTGTACTGAACTTGTTTTGACCTGTTGGACATAGTTACCCAAATGCCAGTGCAACAGAATAACATTTTGGGCGTGTTGATACCTGCATAAATGTTGGGCAGCATATGTATGGCAATGTGTGGCATATGTAGTTAATCATTGTTTAACTAAGCAAATGAACAGTGATCGCGTATTATAATGTAAAAGCCCTATTTATAGTTGTTTGACTAGGAGAACTCAAACATATGACTAACTTCAAATTGCCAGAAGGTGTTAAAGTGTACATTGTACAGTATAGCTAAATCCCAATCCTCAGAACATCTCAGAACATCAAGCAGGTCTTCTAGGGTGTTTCCGGTATGCAGTGGTCAGTACCTACCTAGTGGTCATGGGGCCAAGACCAATTGAAGCAACTTACTGTACTTACAGGATTTGCTGCTAATGTCTTTGTACCAGACGCAAGAGGCCACCTTCAATCAGAGGTCTTGTGGAGTCCGTGCACGATAGGCATGCACTTTTAAGGCCCTATTTTAGTGATTTCTGGTATGCCAGTCAATTGTGCATCAAGAAGCTTGATTTAGGGCGTGTTGCTGTGTTGTTGGTATTGTGAGGGTGTAAAAAATTCACCTTAATCAGCTCTAAATGCGCAAAAGGCAAGTAATAGTTCTTTTAATTAATCATGGGTGTTTTGGGTGTAATTTGAAACAAACCAACAAACCAATGTGCCAGTTGTCATTCCCTTTATGAGCCAGGTGCCCTCTGACTTTGGCGCGTTGGTATTTTAACAGCACGGTTCATTTGTGAGTCTCCGTAGACCAAACTGACCTGAGCAGTTCATTAAAGAAAACAATTTTTAACTGGACTGGTGCAAGGTGTGAAAATAGACTGTTGACGGGGTGTAAGATAGCAATGAGCATCTCGACGCACCTTGTGCAAAGTGTATGATAGGGTCCTTAATGTAATGACTGATCAGTGTATATAGGCTAGTTGTTTACTAATGATTCACCTGGAGAAAGGAAGCTCCAGTGTCAGTTTTGTTTTTACAGGGTACAGTCATTACAGCATTGTGCATAAACAGTCTGATTTGAAGTGTGTGTGTTGCCGGGCACTCATGACTTTTGGCTGACAGTGTGTCACCCTTTAAATGTGAGTCACAGCCCAGTTCTGCAATGTCGTCTGGGGGTTTTGCAGCTGGTCAGTCCACATCCTGTGTTAAAAGTTGAATGGCCAGGGGGTTTCCTCAGATGTTTGCCCACCTTTATCCTGCAAATGTTTAGAGTGTACCAGCAGCGATGCATGAAACTGCTGAATCAGGAAAAGGAAGAGGTAAAGAATAGAAGCCATTGTAGTGGCAAACTATGATATCATTAAAGGAACTAGAGGAAGAGACTGATGATGGAAACGGATGTTACTTTAAAACTGTGCCACTAACACCATTACAGGCTGCTCAGTGACTGGATTTAGGTTTTAAACATCACATAAACATAGATAATGTTCTTAAATTTAATAGGCTTACCATAGTCCTGAGTGGTATCACCAAACGTGTATATCACAGTATTTTTATTTTTTTGTTTTTTTTTATCTTTTTTGCGTGACTGGGCTTTTATACAGGTTTATGACTTACTGTACTGTCAGGAGTACATATAATATAATATAAAACATTAAAACTTTAAATTAAAGCAGAAAGCAGAAAACCAGCAGAAAAACAGCTAAAGAATGTAAATAATAGACCTTAAGAAAGGAGATACACCAACAACTTTAACACGGCTTCCTTTATTAAACTAAATATTTAAATAGTTCCTTAAACACTATAAATGGTCCTAAAATACTCAAAATGTAAGTATTCAAAAGAAATATCCCTCAAAAGCTTTATTGCACGAGTAAAACACAAGTTTAAGATCAAATTACTATATGTTATTCTAGAAGCCATTAGATGCATTACAGTACTAAAAATTAGGCACATTTCCCTTCTTTCTCTTTGGCTGCTACTTTGGGGCATAGACAATAAATAAAAAAAAAAACAATAGTTCAAAGATGGCACTGTTCCAAGCGATTCTTAAACAATTTCTACATCATAGGTTTTTTTTTTGTAGCATAAAAATATACCTGTATTTGATACTGCTTGACCTGTATGTCACTGAACCTTTAATTTAGTTGTTGTTCTGTATCTTGTATTTTTGCACTGCATTCGATTTGAAATTAAACTAAGACTGTGGTGTTTAATTACAGAGTAAAGATTTATTTGTATCCAGTGGGTTCCAAGCGTTGTTTCAAATGAGAATTGAAAAATGAAATCTTGAAGACATAAAACAGCATCTGAGAGGTGTCACAGTTGATACACAGTTGAGAAAAACTACCTTAATCAACTCAAATGTACTAAAAAGCACTAGAACTACAAATATTTCTGTTATTTCTGTTACCCTAGACTAGAGCTTAGATCGGCCAAAAAAAAAAACGGCCTGAGCCCATTAATTTTCTTCCCTAGCCTAATCTGTCCCATAAACTATTATTACGATCCCTTTTTTTAGTAAGTAAAGTATTAAAACTGAGACTTTTAAAAACATTTTCCAGCTGTTTTATGAGCAAAATCTGTTTAGAATTATGTTAATTAACATTGCAAAAATAAAGCATACACCTAAAAAAAATCCGTAAATTAGGCTACAAGAATAATATCTGGATGACTTTTCTCTAATCTAATATAATTTCACATGATTTAAAAATATAAACTTAATAAACCATAATAGACCATACAATACCAACAATAACAACATTTACTATTACTTTCTTCTACTCTAATATAATTAGCAATGCTTAAGAATGCAGAGAATCTAAACTTTACGCTAGACGTTTTCAGTTTGGTAGAGTGTGGGGGTGTGCCATATTGTATCGTACGCGATAATATCGGCAAAATTAAATTAAAATTTAAATATCGTGTATGATATTATACCCTGAAATATTGTGCAATATCACCCACCCCTAATTATCACATCAGGGTACTACTTTTTATGAGTACCATGACATTCTGGATCTTTGACTTCTGTTGCAAATTAATGTTACTGCTTAATTTCTTGTATTTTTTTAAATCTCAGTTAAGGGTGTGCCATATCATACTGTACGGAATAAGAAAATTTAATATAAATTTTGATGCCGTAGTGTTTTTTCTTTTCCAGTATTTCGTCATATCGCCAAGATTATCGTTATCGCGAAAATATCATGAAATATCGTGATATTATTTAATGCCCATATCGCCCACCCCTAGTTGAGTGTCATTGTTAATGACAATGAAACTAGAAATCTGCTGTCTGGTTCAGAAAATTATTATAAGGGAAAAATAACTCTCAAATGGTACCTCACTACTGAATTTGGATTAGCTAAAATTGTTTGTTGTGATAATTCTGAGATACTCCTGGTCATGTTTCTCCTTAAAAAGCTTTAAAAAGTATTTTGTTGATATGACTTGGTGGCACAGTTTCAGATTTGGAGTCTTGGCAACAAGATGAATTGTGCAATGTTCCGGTTATTGGAGATCCCTGGAGACTTTATTTCTTGGCCTCTTCAATGATTATGCTTAGAATGTGTTGATTCAAAATATGGTACATGCTGTTCTTTTTGAAGCAGGTTCATCACATCTCCATCTGCTCTAAATATCTTACGTATTTCTGCAGCGGGTTCTGTGTTTTGGCGTGTGGTACGGTGTGTGGATTCATTAAGTAACAGTACTGATTTCAGGAGAATATTTCTTTCCAACGTTCCAAAGTTAAGTGGGCCAGCTAAAAGAGCGTGATGTATATCTGCATAAACAGCAGATGGAATACTCATACAGGGCGCCTAGACATGTGGGATTAAATCCTCGGCCATCTTCCTCAGAGAATTTAACCACAAATATTTATGGAAAATGAAACCTCATTAAAATCTTTGGAAACGTTTTTCCTCATAGCCTGTGTTTGTTTTGATTTGATCTCTTAATTCAACAGCTTATGATTTCTAAGACCGATAGCATTAATGGATTATATCTACACTATATATGGACAAAAGTATCTAGACACTTTTTAATCATTTAATGATTGACAGTTTATCCATTACTGACACATTTAGGGCCCTATGTGAGTGAACTTTAGTGCATCGGTCAATTACAATTGATTTAGGGCGGGTGGGTGTGTATTTAGTATTGTGAGGCCTTAAAAATACGCCTTGTGCAGCTCGAAATGCGCAAAAGGCATGTACTAATTCTCCTAATTAATCATGGGTGTGTTTTGGCCGTAATGTGAAATAAACCAATCAGTTTGCCAGTTGCCATTCCCTTTAGGAGTCAGGTGTGCACTGACTTTGGCACGTTCGTATCTTAACAGTGCAGCACTTTGTTCGTCTCAGCAAAGGATACTGACCTCATTATAGGAAATTTAATTCTTTATTTGGTTTATTGTTGAGGTGAAAGTCGGGGTTGTGCTCTGTAGCGTGTCTGTGTGTGTAAGGATCAGGAGTGTACGTGCGCTCAACACACACAGCGCACCTGCATGGCTAACATAGGATTGGCTGGCTGGCTCTGACTGTTGTCAGGGTTTTAATCAGTCAGTGGCGCACCTGTATTACCCGCCACCAAGATAGAAACACACCACGCACATCAATGTAGATTTATTCCTGAATTCTAATGCTATTTTAACAGCGTGGGTGCAAGGCGTAAAAATATAGACTGTTGACAGGGTGTAAGATAGCAACAAGCATCGCGACACGCCTTGCACAGGGTGTACAATAGGGCCTTTTTTAGGATTTATAAAACCTGAAGCAGGGCTTATGCATGTGTTATTAAGCCTCTATATTGTGCACAGTGTGCTAATACCTAACTCTGTCACTGGAGCGGTGATGATAGGGTTAGCCGGCTGTTGGGGTTTACTACAGTAACTTGAGGAGCTGGACTACATTTTTTGTGAGGCTTGGATATGATCACCTCTCACTTGAATCTTGTTTTATTCCATTGGCTCGGAGAGAATGGAATATGTGAGTCATTTTTTCCTTTTGGTTTGGTTGTCTTTCTCTCACCCGCTTGGATATTAACGAAAGTGCGCGCACACACACACACACATCGGCAACATTGCAACAGTTTACCATTGTCTACGAAACGTTAACAAAAATGATGTACTTGAGCATAATTAGGCTGTAGTTTGCAACACTCTAATTAGATTGTGACTGTTTCGAGATGCAAGGAGAATCAGCAGGGAACTGTATGTTCTTCTTTAGCCTTTAACGGATTGTTCCGCTGAGGTTTAGCCTCTCAGTACCCATAAGTACCAGCTTGTAAATCTGTGCTGCGTAGCGCTGTGCTGTGTGTTACAGTAAACCTAATTCACATCAGGCCTTTGTGTGCAGAGGAGAGCTTTTAGGTTCATGGACGCCTTTTCATGTGGACGGATAAGGGTCTGTGGGATGGATGTAGAACTTAAAGATGTGACTCAATAATAATGTATTTTAAACCCACCCACCTCAGATCTATTTCTAGCCTAGTCTAGTTAAAGGAAATCAGGCACCATGACTTTAGATTATTCCATTCCTGTTTGTATAAATTCCTGTTAAATAATAATACATAGATAGATAGATAGATAGATAGATAGATAGATAGATAGATAGATAGATAGATAGATAGATAGATAGATAGATAGATAGATAGATAGATAGATAGATACTTTATTGATCCCCGAGGGGAAATTCTTGACATGCAGCAGCAGGTGTGTATAGTACACAAAGTTACAAAAAGATTTAAAAAAAATATATATATATATATATATATATAAATGATACATATAAATACAACAAAATAAAAAATAAAATGAAATTATAAAAGTACAGTCTTTAGTGTGTGTGTGTGATGTAAAATGGAGGTAGTGCAGTTGAACACAATAGACAGCGAACACCAGTTGATGTGCATAAAGTAAGGATAAGGATAACTGATGTCCGCCATACAGAAAGTGCAAATACAGTTATATAATAATTTAAATTTAGCAGTGCAAATGATACGTAAACAGTAGATGAATGAACTAGTGAATGAAATACTAGTGCAAAATAGGGTAGAACTATAAAGAATAGTGTTATGGGCATCAGCAAGATAGTGTGACCATAGATGGGGGTATGTCCATGGTGTGGCCAGAATTGCTGGAAAGAAAAGGTGTCACAGAGTCTTCAGTTTGCTGTGCTGAGATGAGTTGAAAAGTCTTATGGCCTGAGGGACAAAAGACTTTCGAAGTCTGTCTGTGGAGCAGGACTGGGACAGCAGTCTGCCGCTGAATGAGCTCCTCTGCCTGGTGATGGTGCTGTGCAGAGGGTGGTGAACATTGTCCATGATTACATATGTAAATACTGAACATCCATGAAAAGAATTAAGTGGGTAGCAATAGTGCTAGATGTAAACCAGAGCACAAACACAGTGCTGATTAAATTAGACATGGACAAAACAACAGAGAACTTTAAAACAAGACTGACGTAGGCTGCAAGTAGTCAGCTGCCCAACTGTATGGTAGTTCCACACTACAGACCTTAAACTGTTCTGTTACTCTCTGAGAACTCTCCTCACTGCTGTGGGATGGGAACAGTAGCTATTATTATTATTGGGGCCTAGAGAACTCCGAAGGACACTTGGATACCCTGTACACCTGTTCACTTCAGGCATTCTAAGTATCAGAATTGTATCAAGATAAGGCCAAGCCACATAAAAATGCAAGTGTAAACACACTCAAGACGCTTTTATAACAGATACAAATCCGGATACAAAAATTGCTTCTTGCTTGTGCTTGTACTATACATTTTCCCCACACATATTTTATGTTTTATGCATTTCAGTTTTTTTAGTTCTTTTTAAAAAATATCAGCAATACATTGACAAAATTAAATAAAATTATATTATTAGTATCAATCCCTTAAAAATGAATTATAATCATGATTCTTTTTTTAATGCTGATAGTTCAAAGGGGCAGGAATAATAGTCTAGTGTGGAAAAGTATTAAAAATGTGCCTGTTTAGAATAGAATTTTTATACCCAGCACTACTGATTGGTTGACATAATTGACAATATTGATTATTAAAAATTGTTGACTCCAAATTTAGATGTCGACTAATTGAAAATTTGTGACTGTAGTACAAAACATAAAGTACTGGGGACAGAAACACCAAAAAGTCACCAAAAAGAGCCAAACAAAACAGATTACATAATCACTCACTAAATACCAGGACATTTCATATTTAAATTTCTTTATTATTTCTTTTTATTTAAACCATTTTATCAGGCAAATCAAAAACTTCTTATTTACAATGGCAGCCTGGCAAGAGGCACAGCCTCTTGAAAAACATTCAACACAGAAACAACATAGCATAGAGAGAGAAAGAAAGAGTGGGGAGGAGAGGAGAGAGAGAAAAAAGAAGAAAAAAAACAACATTAATACATTTAATATATACCAAGACAATTCTCTACGACACTTGACCGCATCTGTGTTACTAATAAATGCCTTTTGGACGATTGAAGGGCATTAATGTAGTGTACATTTGATATGTTGGTGAAATAACTTAGTATACTCGATGCTGTTTCAGCATCTTTTATGAGAATTTTGTCATATAGACTCTAATAGACATAACTGGTTGGTCTACTGTATATAATTGTCCAAATTAATTAAGATTGTCCAGCAACCAAATTGCATTTTCATTGGGTGTTATTTGAAAAATAGTTTTAAGGAAATTCTAAACAAAAACAGATTTCTCATCAGTTTGTGGTGTTCCGTGTGATCACTTCAAAAGAAGACGTAATTTTCCACCCATCTTTCCTGCATTTCATTAGTATTATTAAACATGGGCGTCAGTTGATCGTACTGTTTAAAAACAAGGAATAAATGTAATTTATATGCTGAATAAATGTCTCTGCCACAGAAAACAAACGGTAGTGGTCTGGAGCCGTGGATCCCCTGGGAGTCTGCTGAAGTGATTTGGCTAATGCTTTAAACTAAGCTTAATAAATTATTCATACATTAAACATTATGATACGTGTCCAATTTTTGTTATTCATCAGAGTGTCTACAGAATACTTCAGCAATTTTAGATGCACTTATTCAGCCAAGTTTTTTTTTTTTTTTTTTTTTTCAGTTTACAGTGAAAGATGTTGGGCTAATGTTACTAACAAACATTGTACTTGGACCACCACCAATCACCAATCTCTGTACATTTAAAAGTGGTAGAATTCACTGTTATTGGTCATAAAAGTTGTCCTGACCTCATTAGCTTTCATATCCCTATGCGTCCCCACCCTCTATTTCCAAGCTGTGTGGGTGGACTGCCATGATTTATATGGATTTGGTGAAAAAACACAGTATAGGCATGCTTGCCAACTGTTTTTTTTTTCTTCTTTTTTTTGGAAAATGGGATCACTGAGAGTAAACACAGCTTAAATACATATCTGGGTGAAGTACAGCCCAGTTCAGGCACTGGCATGAATGGGTCACTAATGGCAATGGCAAGTAAATTGTTAAGTTGTGGGTCACAGCATGCCCAGCTGTAGCAGCATCATTTAGGGTTGCATTTAAAAATGTACAGCATGTACTGTTTACTGTGTCCTGAAAGTGGTCAGCAGCAACTGTGTTCCATAACTTCAATTTAGACTTAGTCATTTAGTCGCATTTATCTTTCGTTGCACTGTGTACATCTACTCAGATAGAAAGACAAAAAAAAGACTCTTGAATTGACTTGACTTGACTTGACTTATCCTGCTTATATGAGATTTCTATGGTTATGGAACGTCTTAAACACTTTATATGACATTTAGTGCAGAGGACTGTCAACTTTACAGTTATAGAATAGTGTATAGCCACTTCAGAGTTTGATCATTATTGGTAAGCTAATCTGCTGTGATGGGGATGTGACTTAGGGATGCACCATATATTGGACAACCTAATTTATTCGACCAAATTGACTTTCTGGGTTTGACCAAATACGAGAAAAGACCAAAAATTCACACTCAACAATTGCTTTAAAAAAAAAAAAAAAGAAGCAAGGCAAAATATATATTCAAGCTATTTAATTTATTTTTAGTTGTGGACGAAATGCCAAGATTAATAATGGTATATAATGTATAAAACAGGGTTCTTTTAGTATTTAGTATTTTGTTTGATTTCAGTTTCCTTTAAAATCTTTAAGTTCATTAAATCCTTAGTTGTAACAGTACAGTTAGTCAATCCAAAATTAAACTCTATTTAAGTCTATTTGGTTAATGCCTGTATTACTATGAGAAAAATGTAAAGATAAATGACAACTGTATCCATGTTGTTGAATAATCTACTAATGAGCCTAGAGCAGAAGTGATGAAGTGGGTTGTGTGCAAACGTTGATGCCTAGACATGTATATAAATGGCGTATAATTGCATTAAATATTAAACTCAAAACAGTGTCTATTAGTGGATTGGGAAAAAATATGAATATTGCGATATATTTATTTTATCATGTTTATTTGTGATACATAATCGAATCATGGCTTCAAATCTGGATATTTGACACTAATGATGTTTATGAGACTATGATTCTGAGATATTTGATGTATCCCAAGACAATTCTCTAAGACACTTGACTGCATCTGTGTTACTAATAAAGAGGATAAAATAGCTGTAGCTGTTGGTAGCTGTTGGTAGAGCTTGAAGAATAATCCCAGCATACTAATACAAAATGATTCCGTATCTGTATCCGGAATATGTCCAAAACAGTACATCAGCAGAGAAACCTATTTATCCATACAAGATTGTGTTCTCACCACAAACAATCCGGTTTGGGACTGGACCACCTCCTCTTAAAGGTCTCGGTGCAGTTGTTGATGTCACCCAAGCCTATTCCTGCCAAAATCTAATCACATCAAGGGTCTAAATGAACCAGACTCAGTCCTATCTACAATAATCTATACCCTCAACAGTGTATCCTTGATATCTTAAAAGATCCAGCTAGTGTTTAGACAATAATTGAAAACAGAAAAAAGCAGGATACACAGGAAAAATTCTGCCCTGTATAATACTGTCCCGAAGCCAAAAACCAGTAAAAAAAAAAAAAAGTTGCACTTTTCCCAACTAGAACCATGCAGGCCCAGCTGTGGAAACAGTGGAGTCAGCATGGGTCAGAATGCTTTTAGTACCTCATTGCCCTGGTGAACTTTTAAGAGCCAGTGCTTAGTGCTAGTTACTTTATTTGAATTTAACAAAAAAATCACTAGAGCTCTTGATAAGGACTTAACTAGAGGTGGACAGTGTGACAATATTTTATCATATTCCGCATACATTTTAATACTGTAATGCACAGCATGCCTTTCTGAATATATAATGGATATTAACATTGCTTCAACGGGTTGTCAACATTAAATTATTTCTTTTAACACAGTTAATTACACCACCAGTTTTGAGCCCAGCTTCTGCTATAATCTGCCCCGCCCCTGCCCAACGTGCAGATTTTTTTTCCTGCTAATTGACTGAAAAAGCAGTATACTGTACTGTATATGCAGTATAGATTTTTAATCCACTTAATCCTGTGTCTCTGTCTCTTTTCTTCAGGCCTGGCTACAGCAGTACGGTTACCTGCCTCCAGGTGATCTCCGGATGCAAGCAGCCCGTTCTCCTCAGTCCATTTCTTCTGCAATCTCCGCCATGCAGAGGTTTTATGGCCTGACCATCACTGGAAACCTTGACTCCAACACCCTGGAGTAAGTCAACTGCAAGCATACCACTACTTTTATTAGTTATTGTGATAAATGAAGTCTAACTATTATTATCATTGTCAACATCATATATATATATATATATATATATATATATATATATATGGCAAAGTTATGCCATGATTAATTCACCCATCCAAAGCATTGTACTTTTTAATAAGTTCAGTCATTTTCATGGTCACACGTGTATAAAAAAACGCACCTAGTCAACCAAGCCACCTAGTCATGCAGTATCACCTCTTAGATTGCAGCTTTCCACATCTTGGCTGGATTTTCTCAGTCAGCTTTATGAGGTAGATTCATCTGGAATGGCTTTCAGTTAACAGCTGTGCTGAACTCATCAAGAGTTTATGACTTAAATTTCTTGCCTCTTAATGTGTTTGAGAGCATCAGTTGTAAAGAGGTAGAGTTACAGGTATACAGTGAATAGCCCTATTTAAGTAACGTTCTAATCCATACTATGATGAGAACTACTCTACTAGCATCAAAACCGTTATGATGAAACTGGCTCTCATTAGGATCGCCCCAAGAAAGGAAGAGCAAGAGTTACCTTTGTTGCACAGGATTAGTTCATCAGAGTTACCAGCCTCAGAAACCTCTGGACCCATTCTCAACTCCAAGCTCAGAATTAACACTGGTCCATATTTATCAAACTTCTCAGAGTAAGAATGCTGATCCAGGTTTAGTGGATTCTGTTTAAGAGCTGATCTTAGATCAGTACTTTTACCCCAATATGCTATGTTAAATAAGGTCCACTTTCATCAGTCTTCACAGTGGGACTGGGGAATATGAAAAAATATGATATTTTAAAGACATGTCCACAGTACACAATATTTTTAGCACAATATTTTGCAATGTACAGTAATGATGGATCATTAAAAAAAGTATAATACTTTTTTGTATTTTATTCAGTGATTTATACTCAAATTTTGTTACACTCCATCCAATGAAAGATGTTGATACTTCATGTTTTTTAGCACTGACAATATACACGGTATATTCTGGATATTGTGGATACTGTGTATCACTATACAATAAAATATTGTCACATCGCCCACCACTACTTCACAGTCGTCGGTACAGTCTACATTATGTGAATAATACATCTATTCATATAGATGATTCATATAGAGATTTTATTGCCTGAAACACAACAGTGGCTTTCATGGAGGTTTCCGTGCCTTTCATGTTTATAGCTCATAGTGCACAAAGGTCAAAAATGACATCATTCCAAACTTCAAATTCCTACTTTGAGCCAATTACATCAATTATGTGGTTAGTTAGACAGTGAATGACCAGTCGTTTACTGTGTGTGTTGTAAAGTTTGAGCTTGGATTTTTTCCATTTGATAAATAATTGAAAACATCATCAGAATGTTTCTTTCTGATTCAGATTATACTAAACATGTATGAAACTTAATATGTCA
This sequence comes from Astyanax mexicanus, assembly GCF_023375975.1. Taxonomy (NCBI): domain Eukaryota; kingdom Metazoa; phylum Chordata; class Actinopteri; order Characiformes; family Acestrorhamphidae; genus Astyanax; species Astyanax mexicanus. Next base: position 51,168,044 of record NC_064415.1, read on the forward strand.
ATATGCTTAAGAGAACTTAAGAGAACAGTATGATACAATATTATGAAAAAAACACAACCTTCTGTATATACATAAATAGTAAATAATTAATGGTGTATCTAAGTAATATACAGATCTGGAAAAAAAACATACAAACACTTCAAAATGATCAGTTCCTTTGATTATCCTATTTGATGATTTCTGAACTCTTAAAACATTAGTATTGTTGTTTCTAAATTAATATAAATTAGTTTTCTTTGCATTATTTAAGGTGTCAGAAAGCTCTGCATCTTTTTCCTTATTTTTATGGTTTCTAACGTTCTGCAAATTTAAAAATGTTCTGTAAAATTTACAGAATCAAACAACAATGTTCATATTACTTAAACATATACATATAACAAGTAAATTCAGAGAAACTAATAATTTTGAAGTGGTCTCTTCTTTTTTTCTTGCTGGAATTTCACTCAATGAGCAAAATGCAGTGGATTATGATGTTTGAGATTGTGTAATTAAGTTGTCATGCTGCTCCTTTAATTACAATGTTTCTACTATACAATTTACACAATTACACAATTTACACAATAATTTCACTCTGTAGAGAGTCATCCTTCCAGAAACTGAACCATTTCCACACTAGTGACCAATACTTTTTTGGAAATCAAGCACACACAGATGGTGACCTGTGTGGCAGGGGTGTTATCACAACAATATTTTTTACCTAGTTTTACCTAGTGTAACATCACTTTTAAAATTTATTGCTCAATAATATTACAGATGTACAAAACGCACTGAAAGTTTGTTCATCCACTGTGCTGTGTCTAGCCATTCTGGGAAGAATTTGGTCCTACATCACACAGAACACACACCTTTAAACATAGTAGAGAACTAAAAACATCATAGTCTGGATTTCCTGAACTATACTTCACTTTGTTTGATTACAAACTTTTTATCTTAAAATTATGATTGCCAGGCACCAAGTGGCACAGCGGTCTAAAGCACTGCTACTATAATCGAGAGATGGCTGGTTCAAATCCCTGTCATGCAGCTTGCCATCAGCTGCCAGAGCCCTGAGAGAGCACAATTGGCCTTGCTCTCTCTGGGTGTGTAGATGGCACTCTTTTCCCTCATCACTCCTAGGGTGATGTCAATCAGCACAAGACAGCTGTGAGCTGATGTATCAGAACCGAGTCGTTGCACTTTCCTCCGAGCGTGCTGTGATGCTACTCGGCAATGCTGCATGAGCAGCAGTTAGAAAAGAGGCAGTGATTGGCATAACACATGTCAAAGGAGGCGTCCTTGCGTTGTGATGAGGGAAATAAAGCTGGCTAGCAGCTGAATAGGTGTTACAATTGGCCAGATAAAAATTGGGGAGAACAATGGGAGAAAATTAGAAAAAAAAAAAACTGTCGCCTACTTCCAAGACTGTTTTTTTTTTTTGTTGTTTCATTTGAATACAAAACGTCAAAACATTGTTTAGTGCATCAAAGAAAAGTGCTATTAGATTTGAACTAAAACAGCTTGCTTTTTTAATAAGGATTATCTCAGTTTAATGGCTGATCTCATATATTGTGCTCTATTTTCCAGAGCAATGAAGAGGCCCCGCTGTGGCGTTCCGGATAAGTTTGGTGCAGAGCTGAAGAGCAACCTGAGAAAGAAACGATACGCTATCCAGGGACTGAAGTGGGAGAAGAAGGAGATCACGTTCTGGTAAGAGACGAATGCTTCTGCAAATGTGCACAAATGACCCAAATGCCGTGGTTTGGTGATCTAGAGAACACTTCCTCTCGTATGGAAAAGTCATTTTTGGCGTACAGCTCAATCCGTTCCATTCCACTTCAGGTCTGGTCTGGCCAGAATTTCAGTGTGACTGTAATGTAAATCACTTTCTCCCTCCCTCCTTCATTTTCCCCCTCTCCCCTGCCATCCCAGTATCGTCCTTTTTCCTTTGGCCTACTTTTCTGTGATTGCCGGCTCCTATTTTGACCCTTTCCTGGTTTCTCTTTTCTCCCTCCCAGCATACAGAACTACACCCCGAAGGTCGGCGAGTACGAAACCTTCGACGCCATTCGAAGAGCGTTTAAAGTGTGGGAGGGGGTCACGCCCCTGAGATTCAGAGAGATCCCGTACAGTCACATAAAGGACAAGACCTCTGACTTTGCGGACATCATGCTGTTCTTCGCTGAAGGGTTCCACGGGGATTCCAGTCCATTTGATGGTGAGGGAGGCTTCCTGGCACACGCCTACTTTCCTGGCAACGGCATCGGAGGAGACACACATTTTGACGCCGCTGAGCCATGGACGATTGGCAACCGAGATCTGATGGGTAAGAGGTTTTAATGATTCTGTTACCTTCTGTTCTTTTTTGTAGAAATGAAATAAAAAATGTCCACCGTGTTTTCAACTTCGCAACCAAGTCGCATAGTAAAAACCAGAGCTAGACACATTCTTACCCCAGACCAAGCGTCTCAGACTGCCCTCTTTGAGTTTACAGTGCAGCCTAAAGTGCATGAAGAAATAATTTTTAATGTTTCTGCAGACTTACCGAAAATATTTTTTTATACAGAGTGTCTGGTAATGAATGTGACCTTCAGCACACACACAACCGCATGATCAATAAGCTCAATAATAGTATGAATAACTCGCTAGTTGCCTGATAGCTTGACTACAAATCAGCTACTCCATGAGCCAAGGCTGTCAATCACTTACTTCCTAAGCGTAACCACACATTTTTTTAAATAAAAAAATTGTGTCAAAATAAGCACAAGGAAAAATAACCGTTGGAATTAGATACTGCAGATGGAAATACACAATAAAGATGCTAAATTAGATGGGAAATGTGCTGTGCTGTTTTGCCATTGAAACATGTTGGAATGGGCAGAGCTACACAGTGTACTGGAACTAGCTATCAGATATGTTATTGCTTCCCATTGTTACATACAGACAGGTTAAAAAGGCAGAAAATGCTTCATAACAAAGCACACGGGTCCATCAGATGTTGTTCTTTCATTTGATGGAGATGGCGAGGTTCTTCTGGACTTCCCCTGCTTGTGAGAGCAATGCTTTTCTTACAGAAAATAGGTGGCAGGCCTCAGCAGGAACTGTTCTATAATGGGTTAGGGTGTAGTGTTTTTGGCGCTAAATTGGCCTTAACTTTTAATTCCATCCTTAGGTGTGCCTTGGATGAATCTGACTGTCAGCAGCTTTTTAAACCCTGAAGGTTTATCTGCTGTATAAAAGTCTGGAGTGCCGTCTTTGTTATTCACTTTTGGGTAGAGTTAGCACAGATAATGTCAGTGGTCACATAAATATTCCACAACTGTTAGTTCTTTCAGAATTCTTGTGGTTTATTATCCCTTCAGACACCAACAGAATTCTGGAGGACTTTTTGAGTTAGAGGCTTATTTCCTATTGTTTTTAACACATTTTATGCTAAAACATTCATTTGTGTGAAAAACTTTAGGGTTTTCTGTGATCAAGAAGACCAAGATTTAAAGCAGCATAATGTGAAAACACACTAGGCACATGCAATTCTGGACAAGCTGTATTTCTAAGCCCCACAACCTGTGGTGTTGTGAGGAATCCTAAAACAAGTTTTAGAGTTAGAGGCTGTTTTACACACGATTTAACATACAACCTAAGTTTATGATTTATATCATAGGGTTTTTGTCTAATTGTATGCAACATTTGATATATCTTACACCTGTGTTCACTTTACAGACACACTTTACAGAAAGACACACTTTACACACGCATTTCTGGACAAGTCCCCCTGCTGCCCCCAACCTATGTTTTATGTTAAATCTCAGATGTTTAATTAGAGTTTTAAATACAATTTATCATACAACATACAGTAAGTTCAGGATTTAAATCTTAGGGTTTTTTTAAGGTAGCACAGAGTCTGCATACAAATACTCACAGAATGCAACCACTTAAAGCAGCTTTATACAATAAAAGGTTTTTCTTTTTCCTGGGATCCCTCTACATTTAGAAATTCAGCCACCACTAAAGAAGGAATCACTTTACACATGCATTTCTAGACAGTCTGAAAGATACAGAACTGGTGCCATCACTAAAAACATTATAGCGATTTTAAAGCTGGTGTATTACAGTTTTTCTCAATTGGTTTGGCTCATTTCTTGAAACTGAGATGACATTCCTATAACTAAAAGGTAAATTGGCCAAACAGACTTACAGTTCTTCACAACACTTCAGATAACCAGCAAAATGTCATATGTCTCCCAAAACGTTAATTCTTGCTTCAAAATGAAGTCTTTCTCCCATATAAATAGTCAGTACCATAAAAATGGCATAGATCCTTCTCAATTGCTTTGGCACATTTTCATTAATTTTGTCCATCTGTCAAAATAAACTGGACGGTGCAGCAAAACTACATGGATCCTCATCACCGCTCATATCGCTCCAAAAACAGTTTACCCATGAGTCAAAACTGATTTCCTTTCTCACACAAATCATCAGTGCCCCCAAAATGCATTGTCCCTTTGGCATTGTGTAAGTACTGCAAGTCAAAATGCTTAGATGTTTTGTCTTTATGGCAGAGTTCTAGCTAAAGGAATACAATGTTCACACCACACACACTGCACTCAATCTGCTGAGGAAATTGTAACTATTTTTATTTACAAGTACATCTTTACACATTACTGTAGGTAGAAATAAAAGAAAATACTAAGGAAAATGTATCAAATATACTATGTATACAAATTACAAAAACCTGCAAAAACAAAACAAAATACATTACAGTAGGTAAAAAAAATAGTCAAGCATCACAAATGCAATACAGTAACATTCTGACTACTCTGTGTCACTCCCCTCTCTCCATCACCTTCCTGGCCATGCATCCGCTGCAGTCTGTTTGGCCATAAATTCTCATCAACATTGCATCTGATATGTTCTTTAGCAATGCACTGTGGGAAGAATGCCTGAGCCATCCTCTACACTGATCGCCACAGGACTATATAATCATTATATCATCACAGGACTATATCATCGTTATATAATCACAGGACTAGCATCAAAGAACTAGCACCAGGCCAAGATGTATACAGTGGATAGAAAAAGTCTACACACCCCTGTTCAAATGGTAGGTTTTTGTGATGTAAAAAAAAATTACAATAAGACAAATAATTTCTACCTATAATGTGACCTATAACCTGTACAATGCAATTGAAAAACAAACAGAAATCTTTCAGGGAGGTGAAGTAAAAATAAACAACTGAGATATTGAGGTTGCATAAGTGTGCACACCCTTTTATAACTAGGGGTGTTACTGTGTTCAAATTTAACCAATAACCTTCAAACTCACTTTAAATTGGAGTCAGCACACACCTGTCAACAATTAAAGTGCCTCTGATCAACTCCAAATAAAGTTTAACTGTTCTAGTAGGCTTGTCCTGATATTTTTGTAGCCACATCTTTCAGCACAAGCCATGGTCCACAAAGAGATGCCAGAGCATCAGAGGTATCTCATTATTCATAGATATCAGTCAAGTGAAGGCTACAAAAGTCATTAAATATACCATGGAACACTTTGAAGACTGTCATCATCAAGTGGAGAAAACATGGCACAACAATGTTCCAAAATATGTGTTCTGTATTGTATTACAATTTCTGAATTCATTTTGAGAATTGAGCAGACTATTCTGCAGATGATGATGTATATGATGAAATTGTGCTGACATGTTTTGAAGAGAACAACCATTACACTGAGAACTAACCAATTAAGATAGATCAACAAGATGCATTCTTTTGGAAAATGTGCTAAATGTAGGATGATTGTGTTAAGTGTAGGCTACTTGTACAGAAACATTTGCAAAGATGTACTAAGTGCTTGAGACATGTACAAAGCATTTGAAATGTGATGAAAGCAATGAGAAATGCCATTCTGTTATGAGAAACTGCAAGTTAGTTTGGGAATTTGTCCATGTTATTTTGAGAATGTCATCTCAGTTTCAAGAAATGAGCCAAACCAATGGAGAAAAACTGTAAGACAAAAATATGTCGCTGTATTTGTAGCTGTGTTTGGGGCATTACAGGATCCTAAAAGCCAATGTATATTCTCATTGATTTTCTTCTTCAGGTAATGATGTCTTCCTGGTATCGGTGCATGAGCTGGGCCACGCCCTGGGCATGGAGCACTCGAATGACCCCTCTGCTATAATGGCCCCATTCTATCAGTGGATGGACACAGATAACTTTGAGCTTCCTGAAGATGACCTTCGTGGGATCCAGCAGCTCTATGGTAAGGTCCACAAAACAGTAGATGATTTCTACGGCACAGCCAAACAGTGTGAGCATCTGAAGCATATAAGCATTGTAAGCATCGTAAGCATTTGCCCACTGAGACACTTTATCTTGTACTGCATGCTGCTATAGCAAAACTTTCACTCTGGACTTAATGTTGCTGCTACCTGCCTACTCTCCCTATTTATTTTTTTTGTGTATTTATCTTTATTGATTTTGTTCTATTCTATTTTTATTGTGTTCTGTTATTTTGTTATCTTATTTTATCTATATCATCTATTTAACAACAGCTCTTGGGTATAAACTGGATTGTGAGATCCAGTTGTGTGAGATGTGATGCGAATGACAATAAAATCTCCTTGAATCCTTGAATCATTTCTTTTGCCTCTGTGTCCTGCAGGACCTAATCCTGGTGACCATCCTCGACCACCGTTCAGCCCCCGAACACCTTACAATACTCCCCGCCCCACACAAAATCCACACAAGCCAGGAGTGTCAGGCTTTGCCCCCGATATCTGTGAAGGCCACTTCGACACCATCGCCATTTTCAGAGGGGAAATGTTCATTTTCAAGGTACTTAAATATACAAATACCATTATGACCACCTTGTTGTTTCTACACTCACTTGACTTTTTTCAGCTCCACTGATCATATAGGAACATTTTGTGGGTGGGGGGTGGGGCGGGGGTAGTGAATATAAGTTAAGTAAAGCTAATAAACAAAACTGTTAATTAGCTAGCACTTAGCGCAGTTAGCAGCTAATGCTTATGCTATTCCAGCAGTGCCAGCCAGGGTTAGCAGCAGGCTACTGGATGAAAATACTCACCTCTGAATGATGAAAGAGATAGTGTTAGCGCGGTTAGTGGCTAATGCTAATTCTGCCCCAGCAGTGCTAGCTAGATAATACTTACCTCTGAGTGGCGAAAGAGCTAGCGCTTAGCACGGTAAACAGCTAGTGCTAATGCTACTTCAGCCCCAGTGCTGGAGAGTGGCTTTACTGCTTCTTATAACCTGACTGGTAAAATTCATACACTGATAATTTTTGGGAAAGTTGAAGTATTTTAAGTACACCCTTTAGTACGAAAAATACAGTTTACAGAGTATACAGAATATATGCTCCTATATTATTAGTGGGACTGAAAAAAAAATAAATAGAGGCGATCATAACGCCATGGCTAATCAGGTTAAATTGACATTTATTACTAATAAATAAATAATATATATCTCTATGTATTAAGGTGTTTAAAATACATATATACAATATAAAAATGAGTGTAAGTGTTGTTCACCTCTAACCTTTTTTCCTTGGCGATAGGATAAGTGGTTCTGGCGGGTCCGTAATCAGAGGGTTATGGAAAATTACCCCATGCCGATTGGACATTTCTTCAGAGGTCTTCCCACAACCATTAACGCTGCCTATGAGAGAGAGGATGGAAAATTTGTCTTTTTCAAAGGTAATTGTTGGTTTGTTGGTTTTAGAAATTTATTCAACATGATCTGTAAGATTTGACTGGATAAATCCATAGTCCAGGAGCAATTCTTGTCACACTGATACTACACTGATACATACACAGACATGCCACATGTCATGGGACAGGAACTAGTATGATGTTCTATGATTTTTGCCATGTCCCATTGAGGCTAAAGAGCAATGTACTGTACTGACCTGTGGGATATGTGTGTGAGTCTTCTGCACTAATTGTGGATGAGTCACTTGTCTGTTCACATGGACAGTTCTAGCCAGATGTCACCCGTCATGATCATTACTCATTACTCACTGCACTGTCCACTGTAGCTGGTAATTGTCCTTTATTTCTCTGAATAAAATCACATTGTTCTCGTGAAAAATTATGTATAAATAGAACTCATGTTAATAAATACAGGTAAAAAAGTTTGAGTTCAAAATCATAATTAACCAACTAACCAATCTTGCAAGTATTATTTAGTTGCAGTGCTAATTAAATTACTTTAACATATTTGAAACAGCATAATTTTTATAAGTAATCAATAAAAAGATACTGGTAACTAATTAACTTATTCTGTGTAACAAAAGAAACTCTTGCTCTTCCTTTCCTGGGTCAGTCCTGATGAGAGCCCGTTTCATCATAGACTTTTTGATAGTTTTTTAAAGATCATTTCAATGTTCTTGAATTTTTTTGGATTCCTTAAAGTATTTTTTTCTTTACCTTATTTGAGTATTTCTTGACGTAATATAGATTAGAACATTACTCCAATAGGGATATTCAGTGTAATCTTTACAACTTCACAACTGATGCTCTCAAACACATTAAGAGGACAAGAAATTCTCATAAAACCTCATAAAACTGATTGAAAAATGGCAAGATGTGCAAAGCTGTCATCTAAGAAAGAGGTGCTACTTTAAAGAATCTAAAATATAAAACATATTCTGGTTGGTTTAACACTTTTTTGTTTACTAAATAATTCCATATGTTTTTCTGTATAGTTTGGATGACTTTAGTATTAATCTACAATGCATAACATTTTAAAATAATGAGATTATTAGATCCAACTACAGCACTAATGTGTAGCTGTGTGTGTTTCTCAGGGGACAGGCACTGGGTGTTCAGTGAATCAATCTTGGATGCAGGCTACCCCAAGACACTGAGGGAGATGGGTAGTGGTCTCCCTAAGGACAGAATAGACTCCGCCCTTCTGTTCACGCCCTCAGGAAACACCTACTTCTTCAGAGGAAACAAGTAGGTGAAGTGTGACGTCCTGTTAAGATGAGTATAGTGTGAATTATAGTGTGAAGCTCACTGTTATCATCTTTTCCTCCATCAGATACTATCGCTATAATGAAGACACACGATCAGTGGACCCAGACTATCCTAAACCAATCAGCAAGTGGCAGGGGGTCCCAGATAACATCAAAGCGTCATTCATCAGCCGAGACCAAAGTAAGAACCAGCTGCTTTTTTTTTCTTTTTTACTTCCTTAAACAAATCTATGAATTTTTTTATTTAGATTTGATTTGGGGTGTATAAAAAAGTGTATAAAAAATATTGTCTGTAGTTTTTCTTTTATCAGTGTTACCACATTTTTAATACAGTATTTTTAGGCGGACCAGATTATAAGGCACATTATTAAAGAACCTCTATTTTTTTATTAAGCAACACTATTAAGGATGCCTGCATCAAAGTGAGCAAGGGTGTCGCCATGTTTTCCTTCTAATATAGAATAGCTGGGGGAAGCTAAGTAAACAAAACTGTAATTCTTTAAGTCAAATGAGCGCTGAATGTTAATCTAGACACAGTTCTCTTTTGAAAAGCGTTTATTTGTGTGAGTAGAGCGCTTCAGTTTATATAGAGTAAGCTTAGATTTCTAATATTTTGTCTAAGAGTGAGTTTTTAGCTGCTAACTGCAGCGCTAGTGGGACATAAATGCTGCTCGATAGCGCTAGACTGAGGAACCCTGAGTGTTCCGGTAACCCAGTGCATCATCAGCTTGAGGTTCATTCCACATAGCTTGTTTTAGCAGGGCACACACTTACACTACAGTCCAATATATTCACCTCTGAACAGTGAAAGAACTAGCGCTATGATGAGCAGCTAATGCTCATGATAATGCTGCTGCACCCAGCCTTAGTGCTGGAGAAACTTCACTATATAACACTGTACTTCAGCGGAGTGGTTTACTGCTCCTTAATACCTGACTTGTAGAATTAATACATAAGATGCACCGGATTATATGGTGCACTGTCGATTTTTGGGAAAATTAAAGATTTTTAACTGCTCCTTTTATTCAGAAAAAATGTCCAGAATCCTGAAGATCCCCTCTCTGACTCTCTTCCTATCTCAGGTTACACCTACTTCTACAAAGCCAATAAGTACTGGAAATTCAACAACCAGCTGCTGCGTGTGGAGCCTGGCTACCCCAAGTCTGCCCTCAGGGACTGGGTCGGCTGCCCAGATGAAGACCCCAAGACCGGCGGTGGTGGAGGTGGCCGTACCAACGACCGTACCAATGACCGCAACGACAGGAATGACGGCAACGACGGCAATGACGGCGGTAATGCTGATGATGGCAGCGACTACGAGGAAACAAAGCATGAAGAAGAGGAAACGGTGGACGAGACGGAGGTGATCATCATCAAGGTGGACAACGGTGCCGGCGGCGGCAGCGGGGCGGCGGCGGTGGTGGTGCCGCTCATGCTGCTGGTGTGTGTGATCTGCACGCTGGGGGCCTTGCTGTTCTTCCGCAGGTACGGCACTCCCCGTCGCCTGCTCTACTGCCAGCGCTCCTTACTGGACAAGGTTTAGAGAGGAAGAGGAGGAGGAGGAGGAGGAGGAGAGGAGGGATAGAGTGAAGAGGAGGAGGGGACCACAGAGGGCAGGAGAGGAGAGGAGGATGAAGGATTGGAGGAAGTTAAGTACAGCAATATTCAGGCATTTACGGAAAACAAAGATGAGAGCCTGGCTGTTTGGGGCAGATTTTCACCCCAATCTTTAATATCAACCAAAGACTGTAGAGAATTGAAGCATTTTGGATATAGTTTACAGAAAAATTGTGGGTTGATTGTGGTTTTAAGTTCAAATTGTAGAATGCATTTGTATGGCTTAAAGAATTGTTATTTTTATTTTCTCCCAAATTCATTTTTTCCCTGTTTTTTTTTTTTCATTTTTTTCTGATTATTTTTGCTCAATTTTAGATTTTTTGTTGCTTTTTTTTATCTATGCCTGTTGTTTTGTTCATATCACAGAAATCATAGGGCCCTATATTAGAACATGTCTTAATACTTACTGTGCAGCTATACTGCATTATGTAATAATATGAGTGGTGTTAAAAGGTTCTAAAATTAAAAAAAATGATGTTTAACAGATCTGTATTTGACTAGCATACGGTTGTCCAACCTGTGGTGAAGTAGTAACTTGTGTTTAATTGAATCCATTATTTACTAAACCAGCGAAACCCCACAAAGTATGACTGATCCACGCCCATGCTTTACAGTTGGAGATGTGTTCTTGTAATTGAATTCTGCCCAATTCTGCCTCATTGCAGATGATTAAATGTGTTAAAAAGACACAGACTTACAGGTATATTTGCAGAGTAACTAAAATTTATAATTACAAAAATTTAGACCAGGGGTGCCCAGGTTTGCTAGACTAGATTTTGCACAGCTACCGACCATTTATGGTTTATTTGCCCAATTATTAGAATATTGGATGTAATTCTAAAAAATGTAAATTAATATAGTTTATTATGTATTGCTTTATTTCCTTGTATTTCTCCTTTTAAATAATTTTGTCACTAAACAGTACTTGTGCTTTTAATAAATCTAAATCTAAATAAAATAAAAAATCCCTAAATCCAGGTATAATTTTGCTCCTGTAAATGAGTTACAATGTAGGTCAGCACAGATACGATTCTGATTCTTTATTTCTTTTTGAAGCCACTCCATTGAATGTACTTTTTTTTTTTTTTATCGCTAACAAGATCACATTGGTTAGAGGTTCTGAATGTTGTTCATTTAGGTTGTTCTGTACCTGCATCTGTTTTAGACCACTGAACTGTAATGCATGATGTGTATCATTTATATTTTTATTATGTTATAATTGATCTACAGACATCTGAAGTTGATATCAATATTGTTAGTAGTAGCAGTATTATAAGTCTTTATGACACATTAGAATAGTAACGAAAAAAAAGAGTGTGAAGCGAAATACTGCATCCCATCATTTTTATCATTCAAATTTAAACTCATGCTCTTGAAAAGTGATGAGATTAGGCATTCCTTTACTCATCTCTCCACAGTCTCTTCTGTCTCCTCTCCTTTTGATCCACTCTCCTTTTGTACCCCCTCTGGTGTAGCCCGTGACGCCAGCTCATGGCTGTTTGTTTGACCCCTTTTTTTTACGTCCTTACATAGCTGTGGTTTCATTCATCTCATCGTTATGACTTGCCATACGTCGGTCAGAGATTCAATTCAGATACTTTAATACTGTTTAATTAAGTGATTTTCAAAAAAATCCATTCAGCAGCCCTAATTAGACCACTCAGCAAAAGTAAGAACCCCCCCACCCCTCCCCAGGTATGTAGCACCCTAACCAAAATCCCAGTCCTTCCCAGTCCTTTACATCAGCCCCCTTTTCCCCTTTATACTAAGGCCTTTAGAAGCCTGCATTAAAAGTTGTGTGTTTGTCTGTCTTTCACTAATATGCCTTACTATTGTACTGTATCGTAGATTGTTATTATTAATAATGATGATGTCATTATTATTATTATGACTATTGCTATTATTGTTATTGTTGTTCTCCTTGAAAGGAATGTGTTTTTTTAGCATTGTCATAAAAGTGTCGTGCTGGACAGGCAACAGATCTAAATGTTATGAAGTGGCCTTGATTTGGGGGAAAGGGTGGGTTTGTACTTCTGAATTTAAGACATTAATAAATTGAGGATGTGAAAAATGAGTTCTCTTTGTGTTTACACTTTTAATTCTTGACTTGTGGTGCTTTGTTTTTTTGTATTTTATTAAATGGGATTAAGTTTAATGAAACAAAACAATGATAATGATATTTAATGATAATGATAATGATTATTATCTAAAATGAACTAATTCCTAATTGTATTTGTCCATTTTCATTGTGCTGTTTTTTATGTCTCTTAAATAAGAAATAAATTTTTATACGTTTTATTATTTGCTTTGATATGTTCTTTTGTTGGGCTGCTTTTGGACATTCTGAGAAGATCAAGCTGTCTGGATGATGGACACATTGTTTTTCAAATGCTTTGCTTGCTTTTCTAATGGGGAATTTCCCTGGGGAATCCTATACTACACTACCTGTGCTTTTTTTCATTATATGGCAATTAAAAAACTCATAAAAACATTGTCTGACATTAGGAATTTTTATAAGCAGTGGATATTTGGGGGGGGGGGGGGTATTTGAAATTATTTGTTTGAAGTATGAGTATGACGACAGGCTACATTTTATTTAGCAATATAATATATTACTTTTTATTTATGCTGAAATCTTGTTTCTTTCTCCCTCTCTCTAACAATAGCACACACACAGCCAATGACACGTTTTTGACTGTGGAATATTGAGCTAAAGTAGTATTTATTTTCCTCTATTAAAACTCTTTAGTTAAGCTTAGTAACTCATCCCAATAACATGTTGTGAATTAAAAAGCATCAAAACTATCCTGACATAATACAGTAAAACAGGCTCCAGTCTCCCAGACCTAAAATACTATACACTATTATTACTGTCTCCTGTCAGGAGCATCTCCAACATGCATGCACACATATGGACTCGCAGCATTGCACAAACCCATAGCACATGCCTTTTATCAGTTGCGCAAATTTTTACATTTACAGTAAACTGAATGAAAAAGCATGAATAAGCAGGTCATTTTTCTGTGTTGAAAAGCAGATGTTGGACACGTCCAGGTAGCTGCGCCCTGAAATAGCAATCGACAGCAAACATAGACTAACAGGTACTATATATAGTTACATGAAACACTGAACACCTGGGGAAGGGGCGGAGCTACAAATTAGACACACGTGATGGAAAATCACTGGGGAAACACACTAGGAAACGGGAAAAACACAGGGAAACATAGCGAGGACATAACAGTGGTGTGCAGTGAGGCCCTTCTAACCTCTCAGAGAAGGGGTGACAAAAAGTGCATGTAAATAATTACATAATTTTTTATCAGAAAGTATATGATATAATTATTGTAATTGTAAGCATTTATTTGATAACTTACCTTAAATAAAAAAACAGCAACTGATTCAAAGCATTAGTCTGTGTTTTTCAGTTGCTATAGTACTCTTATCTGACTGACAGCTGTTCTAACCAATCAAAGCTTTTTAAAATGGCTTCTGCCCCCGCGGGGGCGGGGCCACGGCTGTCTAACCCCTTGGATGAAGGTGTTACGCTACGTGCATTGATTAGTCGTAAAACGGAGCGCGCGTGCTGGATTAATTCAATATTTAGCTAACTATCATGAAAATAAGACAGATATTGTGTCATATTATATTAAGAAGCCTTTTTAAAGGCTGCCCTTCAACGTAAAACTAAGTAATAGGCTGCCTGACTGGTGAGTTTTATGTGTACTTAATGTTTTGGCTGCTCTGGCGTCCTGTAGGCATACAAATGAGTGATATTTGTGGGGGTTTGTAGCTGTATTTGTGGGCTGTTTATGTGTATGAAGTTCATATAACTCAGGGTTGTAGCAGAAGGGGTACCCACTATATTCACTGCACGCCACTGAATTGCCTTTAGGTGTGCTTTTCCTGTTGTTACGATAGCAAAGACACACTGACCCAGCCAATCTGCAAGAAGCCAAATGCCACTGCCAACAATATATTTAATAGCAGAGGAGTGTGTATTACTTCAACTGACTAAGACACATTTGCTGTATATGAGGCATAGATGGTCACAGATGATATAAACTGTTACAATACTCTTCAGAATGATGAGTAAAGTAATGTGCTGTAAAAAAGACAATCAAACTCCAGCTCACTTTTTCACTTTATCACTATTGCACATCACTACAACAGAACCTAACCTCCACATTTAACACATCCGTGACAGTGAGAACACACCCATGAGTTAGAACACACACAAGTGAGAACACATACCAGAAACGATGAAAAGACACCTCTGCACATGAGGAGCACCTGAGGGTCAGGCTTAATGAGTAGAAAATCATGTTTGTTTGCCTTCCCCCCTACACACGCCTACTGTCTTCCAGCCCAAGGCATTGAACATGCAAACTTCAAGCTCTCTTCTTTAACCTTAAAGGGGACATATTATACAAAACTCACTTTCTGCACGCTTTTGTATTTTCCTTTGTGTCTGGACTGCCCCTATAAACACTCCAAGCATCAAACCAATCAATCCATCCCTTTTCTGTGAATCAGTTGAAAAAGTTTGCTGCAAGGAACCATATGCTTCCATGAGCCATTTGAAACATCATAAAACTAGGGTTGACAATGTTAAAGCGTTTTTATTTTTTTGAATTATCCTTCACATTTACTCACCTCAACATGCCTTTTGCAATCAGATGCCTATTGAAAATTTAGATGCCTGTCGAAAATACTAAAATCAATATTACAAACTGTACAGCGAGCAAGACTTTCATTGTTTTTTTTGCTTTTACCGGACATGGATACACTTTAGAGTAGTCAGAAGTGAAATGAGCTTTAATGGGAGCCATGATGCTCCTGAACGCATCCCATCCATGAGGGGGAAAAACACTACCCACCCACACTAAAAACTGATTGTCTGACTTACAGAATCTTTGTAGAAAACAGGCCAATAAGGACCCTCTCTGTTTTGCATGAGCTTCATGAATATGCACACGCGGGGAGTGACTTTTTGTTATTCTTCCTCTTTTTCACACACGCGATTGGGGAAAAAAGTCTGTGCCACTCAAACATACATGTATATACTAGTGTTTTAGAAGTGCGACTTATCACACTTAATCACAAAATATTGTTGTGATAAATCAGATTAAATTGTTTAATCGATTGAAACCACTACATAATACACATCTGTAAAATCAGAAATCAAATGGTTGCTGACCTTAGAAACCAGGCACTGTCTACAAAAACAGCTTCCTTATTTAAAAACTCTGATGGTAATTATTAGGGTTTTATCCTGGAGCGGTGAGGAATCTCCCTGGAAGAAGACACCACTGTATTTTCCCTGGCAAACAGGGTACTTTGCTAAATCTCACTTAATCAGGTTCTGATGCTGAACAGTACCAACCACAATGATCATCACAAGCTGCTCAGGATTGGTCACTTCCAGTTTCAGCTCTGTCCTGGAAATATTATTAAATCTGGACTCTGGGAAAGCCAAGATTGAGCAGTTTAGGCCTAAACACTGTTGCTAGTATACATGTTTTTATATTTATATGCTTATTAGAAACAACACATATATTCTGATATTATCTCAAACAGACCTCCAGAAACAAAAGATTGGAAAAAAGAAATTAATTAAATTAATATTTGATTGCACACCCTTTGGAAACAATGATAATGACATGTATGGGGAGCTTCAGTTGGTCACACATATGGATGTGAGTTTAGCAGGGTCAGGGATGGGCCTATAAGGGGTTAAACAGGGCCCCACCTGGGTTGCCCACTGCACTGTCCAGCTGGGACCCATGTGAGATTAAGGTGGGCTGTAAATATGGGGGTCTATTTGGAAACCCAGTAACAACAAATGTAGAAACCCACACAGAGCCCACCTGGAACCCAGCCTGCATTAACAGTGGGGGCCATCTGGGTTTTACACGATTTCAACAAACGAAATCAAAGAATCATCATATGATTTAGAACCAGTTATTGCTTAGTTTTGAAAAGGTGTTAATTATGTGGAGTGATATCAGATTTGACTTTTCTCAACTTTTTTGTTCTGTCCCAAAGTTGTTACAAGAAGATGCATCCTTGTGGGCACTTGCTCATATTTTTTCCATGAAAAGCATAGGCAATAGGGACCTTTTGTGATACTTTTCCCAACCATGGGGGCACCAGTAAGTGCAGGGGTGCCAATATTACATTCAATACTAGATTTGTGCCCTTTCCTGTTTCAATTCCTCAGCTTGATGTCTTGTTAGCCCTGGTTATTGTGCCTTGATAGCTATTACATCTAGCCTCTGGATGTTCTTGTCTCTCGATTATTGGACAGGTAACCAATCTGGCCTAGTAGTTGCTTCTCCAGGCCCTCGTACACTTTATACTTCATTACACATGGCTCTTGCACTTATTTAGCCTACCAGCCTTCATTTATGCAACAGCCCATGTCTATGCACTGTCCTTGTAACTATTTTTAGCAACAGCAACTTCTACAGCTTTAGACAAAACTAAGAGATAAGATGGATGATCACAAGCCGTCAAACCAAGCTGAACTGCTTGAATTTTTGCACCAGGAGTGGCATAAAGTCATCCAAAAGCAGTGTGTAAGACTGGTGGAGGAGAACATGACGAGATACATGAAAACTGTGATTCAAAGCCGGGTGATTCCACCAAATATTAATTTCTGAACTCTTAAAACTTTATGAATATGAACTTGTTTTCTTTGCATTATTTGAGGTCTGAAAGCTTTGCATCTTTTTCATTAATTTGAACATTTCTTGTTTCTGCAAATAAATGCTCTAAATTACTTTATTTTTATGAGGAATTTGGGAGAAATGTTGTCTGTAGTTCATAGAATAAAACAACAATTAATTTTACTCAAACATATACATATAAATATCAAAATCAGAGAAACTGATTCAGAAACTGAAGTGGTCTCTTTTTTCCTAGCGCTGTAGGTTCATGTCTTACGCATGTAGGCACTCTACTGGTTCAGGTTCTAATGAGTTCTGCTCTTGGCCTTGGTCCCAATAAACAATGGTCCTGTGTTGGCTTTAATCACTGCTCCTATCCCTGACCACACCTGACCAGCTCCTCAGCTCCTAAACCAAACTTGACAGCTACAACTGTTGCCCAGCCAAAGCTTCCTGAATCTTCTTTGATGTGGGTGTATGTTGGCATGTTCTTCCAGCTCACTTCCCTTTTCTTCACATTTCTGCTCCAGTAAGTCCAGTCCAGATGGATGTGTCACTTTTTTCCTGACTTTTGCAACATAGCACAGTTAGCTATGTAAGCTAGGACTGCTATTTTAGCCTCTGACCTGGGAACTAGGCACTCGACAGGTGATTCTGGGCCAAACACAACCTTAAGACAGCCATGTAAGACACTGGCAAATGGCAAGTGTATAACCTGACAGATTTGACAGCCTTGTTTAATTTTTCTCATGACATTTGATTTCCAGGCAATGGTCTACCTGCAAATTATGTTAAACTGTGACTATTTGACCGTGTTTGAATGATATAACTGGTTTCCCAAGCCATCACTTACATTTTTTAGAATGAAAGTAGTATGTAAGGTTAAAATATTATTATTCCAAAAAATGTCCTAAAAAAACCCAAAGTCTTGACAGATCAAGGAGGTCTTTACCATGCTGACCAGATCAGTTTTTGATGAGCACAGGGTAAGTTTTGGTCTGTGTTGTATAGTTTAGCTGCAGCTGTAGGGTTTACCGGCACTAGGCCACATTTGATCTATTTTAAGAGCCAATGAAAACCCAAAAATCAGTGTTTCAGAGAATTAGAATATTATATAAGACATTATTAGTATTTTTAGCAGTGTGGACAGTGTGCCAAGTCCTGCTGGAAAATGAAATCTGCATCTCCATAAAAGTTGTCAGCAGAGAAAAGCATGAAGTGCTGTAATATTTTCTGGGAAAACACTGCACTGATTTTGGACTTGATTTAACACAGTGGATCAACACCAGCAGATGACCAACCCCATGTCTCTCCAAACCATTACTGATCATCAGTACATTTCACATTTCATTTGGAAATCAAGGGATCAGAGTCTGGAGGAAGAGTGGAGAGACACACAGTCCAAACTGCTTGAGGTCTAGTGTGAAGTTTCCACCAATCAGTGATGGTTTGTAGAGACATGTCATCTGCTGGTGTTGATCCACTGTGTTTTATTATCAAGTCTAACGTCAGTGCAGTTTTGTTTTCCCACAAAATCTTACAGCACTTCATGCTTCCCTCTGCTGATAACTTTAACGGAGATGTGGATTTCATTTTCCAGCAGGACTTGGCACACTGCCCACACTGCCAAAAGTACCAAATGGTTCTATATAATATTCTAATTTTAAAGTTGATCACTCTGTGTGTAATACATCTATATAATATATGAGCTTCACATTTTGAACTGAATTACTGGAATAAAGGAACTTTTTTAAGATGCACATGTAATCGTAAACAGGGTCTACTGTATGTCTCCTTTCCCATTCGAATTGTAGATCAGTTTTCTTTGTGTTCTCTTTCTGTAACTTTTTCCTTCATACCTCAACCATCCTGTAACACCATGGCTTTAACAGTTTTAATCGTTTTTTCCAATACGTAACTACATAAACTATAATGATGGCCATAGACTTTTTTCTACTGTCCCAAAATGTATATCTTCACCGCCTTTTCTTTCCCCCTGTTCTTCTCCTGCACTGCCCCTTAGAAGCACATGAAACTGGGTCAGAAAACACAGGCTGAGTCCAAAGATTAAGTGAAACCAGGAATGATGATTGTTTAACTCCTTTGGTACTGAGCAGGGAGCCGTGCCTCCAGTAATAATGTGCGCATAAGGAAGGATAATCACATTTCATCACAATTCATCTAGCTTTTCAAACTGCGATAAATTACTGTCAGCCTCAGCCTGGCTTACGTAGCGCATTATATCAGGTGAAAAGAATGCATATGACATACATTAAAGCCACAATTGCGTATTTCAGTGCAGCAACACAGCAGTGGATTTGAGGGAAGGAGTTTCCAGGAGGAATCACTGGATACAAAAAAAGCACAACTAGTGCAGTGGAAAAGCTTTTTTTTTCCTTTTTACCAGAGGTGAACATTACTGTAATTGAGTAAATTTTATTAGTAATTTGTCATTTTTAAAGTAGTTTTTAAAATAGGTAATTTTACTTTTACTCAAGTACATTTTAACACAAGTAATTTACTTCACTGCATTGAAAAACTCCCCATTACTGAGTAAAAATGAAATGCTGGGGAAAAAAAATTTGAGTTTTGTTCTCCATGCAGTGTTTATAAAGGTTAGCGGGAGAGATGCTGTGTGAATCAGCTGTGTAGCCTGGGGTCTGTGTGCACGGCTCCTGGGAACTGTTGTTCTGTCGAGTTATGCTACCCATCGATATGTGCTTCTTTATGGCACTGCGCATGCACCGACCAACATTCTTTTTGTATGTTTTTTTATATTTTTTATAATAATTCCTTAAGTTTTTAATTCTGAACATTAAATCATCTGCTTGGATGTTAAAAACATGTAAATAAAGCAGTTAAAGCATAGGAATGGCAAGTTAAAAAATAATAATGGACTGTAAAACTATAAAAATACGGTTTATAGTCACCTATATGACCATAACTTTTTTAACTTTTTAACAGTAAAGAAAAAAATTAATCATAGAAATGTATGCTACTTGTTCTTAAAATGTTTTATGGGGTGGTCTAAACAAATATTGCCTGAAGAGTCCAAATTATTTAATTTGATAATTATTTAATTCACGATTTTTTTTTACTTTTACACGGGTAGATTTTCAGATGGGTACTATTACTTTTACTTAAGTAGAATTCTAGCAAAATAAAGGTACTTTTACTTAATTACAATTTTCAGTACTTTTTCCACCCCTGCTTTTTACATTATAAAAATACTATGTTTAAAAGCTCCATTTAGTTCTAAAAACAGCTGTAAAAACTTCACTAAAATCACTAAAACATCAGAATCACATGATACATTATCTTCAGGCAGCAGATTGTGCAGCTGTGAGGTCATTGTGCAGCTCGCTCTGTTGTTCTGATATCTTCTTAAACTCAAAAGTGTTTTGGTGGAGAAAGTCACAAGGCTGCAGGGAGGGCTGAAAGGGAGAGGGGGGCACGTTTGGAGGCCAAGCGATCAAGCGGTCTTCCAAAAAAACAACATCTGGAATTGCTGCTGCCTCTGCGCCTCAGACAGCGCAGGACGGAGAGGAGGAGCCAGACAGGAATAAACATGGTGGATCTGTGTCAAGATGTGTCTACATGTGTTCTATAGGTGTGGAGTCTGGAGAGACTCCAGTTGGAAACCATATTTGTTGCACATTATAGACATAATTTCAGATGGAGGAGGGGCTAATAAGACATAGCAACTGGAAATAGTTCAGTTATTACATTTAAAACATTATTCCCATCAAAGATTAATTAAGTGGATATTTTTAAACACAGCTAATGTGTTTAGAATGCTAATATATTTTTGACTTAAGTAGAAGTATAAAACTACACACTCCTAAATGTACTTAAAAGGTAAGTGTAAATAAAGTTTCTGTAGAGTCAAATAAATGACATTTTAATCTCTGCTTTTTGTACAACAGAAATATATAATTATATAAGTAATGAGTTAATAATGTTTAACTTCACCCATCTAAAAATCACTCCACTCCCATTTAACTGTGTTGGTTTCCAGTTATCTACTGGTTTTAAGAGACTGGTAATTATCCAGAAATCTGATGAAACTATGACTGTGGTCAAATTTGGCCAAACTTTTTATTATTTTCAAACTGTAAAAGATGAAACGTATGAAGATGAAGATCTTTAACTGTAATGTTCAGAAAACATTCTACCAACCAAAAATTGTTTGCTGGGGAAAATAATCAAATGCCTTTTTTTCACAGAATTTGACAAAAGTAATGTGAACTTCTAACTGGTTTAACAGTGAGACAAAATTAAATGTATCATTTCGGTAAAAGGTGGAGGCCAAATTCCAACTGTTCCCAGCACAATTATGGTGTAAATGGATGTCTTGTTATATCAAATGCTAAGTACACATTATGGGGGAAAGATTGACCTGGAATAAACTAGAAAATCACATCAGTTGGTGTAAAAATGCTTTAGCTTCTTATGTTGTGAGATTGGAAAGCAGATGTGCTTTAGACAGTAGTTGGTTTCTATGGTCTGGATTAGTTGATGAGTTTGTTTACTTGGAGAGTTTTCTCCCTCTGTTTGGTTTGGTTTCACACAGGCATAATCCTAAATGCATCAAAATGTGCACAGTTAAACAACGCAAGCACATAGTGTCCTCTGATTGGTCAGAGCTGTCTGGTGTTGGAGCAAGAAAATAAATATAGCGATTAGATTCTGTGTTCCAGTGTGTATTTCTGTGCAGTGTAAAGCTTTGTTGACACAGAACGGTTAAAAACTTGCTGCTGCGCTTTCAAACACATTGTTTTCAATAGGCTGTGCAGCACACATGTACACATAGTAAACAGAGTCGCACAGCTGCGAGTAGTGATCACTGCACTGTACTGCATGTGCAAACAGCATGGAGCAGCAGAGACAGCGTTTGTTTATATCTGTGGTAATTAGCGTTATCATGCTAATATATCAGATTAAACTGTGTAAACCTTATCAGCAGTTTAGCTCAAATGAAAGGAGATTTTTATTACGCAAGCGAGTTAGTTTGGGACCGGACCAAGAATATCTTCACTAAAAGGCCTTGGTTCGATTATTTTTATCTGCACCCGAGTGTGATTACTGTTTCACACCTGCTCAATCGAAGCCTTGAATTTGACCTTGAATTTGTTGAAAGATGAATGGACCAATAGAAAGGCTCTAAAAGTCCTTGAAATCTATTGAAATAAAAAAAACGTTTGTTCATTCTATTTTAAAGTTCCTCTTTTAGAAATACAAAGTTTTGTCAGATATCAATGCTATTTAGATCATACAGAAACAGATCAAACCTGAAGGCCTTTTTCCATTGAAAGCTTGTTTTTAACCCAAGCAACACCTGGGAGACACTCTGCCACAGATTTTCCAGCTTGTAAAAAATGAGTCATGTACATTTTGCCTTAACATATGTTGAAAGAGATGCCTAAAAAGAGCTATGGACTGCAGCTGGACATTGTAGAGATTGGCTGCTAGTCCCAGAGTCTACAGAAAACAATAAAATGGCACCTCCATGCTGAGAAGCTGCTTAGAGGACTTCTCAGTAGAGTATGTCTACTCTCATTTAACCACAAACACGGGCACCTGGACTTCATTAAACACGCTTTGAACTGTGATCCTGTGGTCAGAACTCAGACCATATGTTCTTCAGCAAAGTAAAGGTGTAAAGGGATATAAGTAATGTAAGTACATACAGTATGAGTCAAAAGTTTGGACACATCGTCTCACTTAGTGTTTTTTATTTTTTTAAATGTTAATGAATACTAAAGTTATCCAGATTTTTAAGAAACACATAAGGACTCATGTAGTAACTAAAATGTGTTAAACAAACCAAACTACTCTGTAAAGCATTTAGGTGACCTTATCTGGGGAGCTGTTAACTTGTAGTAACTCAGAGGTAACTCAGAGGTAACTCTTGGTCTTCCTTTCCTGGGGTGGTCCTGATGAGAGTCAGTATTATCAATTTATCAACATTTTTGATGGTCTTTGCAACTGCATTGTGGATATTTTCAAAGTTCTTGCAAGCCTGGCACTAAGTGACAACAGAAAACTATAATTATAATAATATTATTATATAAAATAACAAGTTAATCATTTTTAACTTCACCCAACTAAAATCAAAAGTCACTCCACTTGTATTTAACTGTGTTGGTTTCCAGTTATCTACTGGCTTTAAGAGACTGGTGATTCCCAGCAACCAGAATTTTGACCATTGAGGGAAACTAAAGGTGTCTAGTTAGGTGTGATAGCTATTTATATTTTTTAATCTGGTATTGAATTTAACTAATATAACAATATTCAATTGGAATAAGGCGATTGATTTTATTTCAGAAACACATCAACATCAAGGCTTTTAAAGATACTTTTGTAACCCTTTCCAGCTTCATGCAAATCAACAATTCTTGAACGTAGCTCTTTTAAAAAACTATTTTGTGCGAGGCATGATTCACATCAAGCAATGCTTCTTAAGAACAGCAAACTCAAAACTGGTGTGTGTTTTTATAGGTCAGGTCAGCTTTAACCAACACATCCAATCTCAGCACATCCTGAGTCCAATTAGCTCTTAGAAAAGTCATTAGCCTAGGGGTTCATATACTTCTTCCACCCTGCACTGTGAATGTTAACATGTTGTGTTCAATAAAACCATGCAAACATATCATTTTTGTGTGGTATTAGTTAGTAAGCAGACTGTGTTTGTCTATTGTTGTGACTTAGATAAAGATCATAACACATTTAATTACCAATTCATGCAGAAATCCAAGTAATACCAAAGAGTTCACATACTTTTTTTCTTGCAACTGTACTGGATGGAACTCTGTCTTTCCAGAAAACATAAATCTTCAACTTCTTTACAGCTCAATGCTGGGGCAAATACACATCTAGCCCATGTATGGCACTGAGCAACTTGCCAATAGGTTCAAGTTTAAAACATTAGGACATACAGTATTACATAGTGTGTTTCATAGTGCACACACTTCTGTGTTACCTGTACATTTCAGTCAGTGAAAGATCATAAACCAGACAGAAAAAAAAAAGGCTTCCCAGCAGGAGCTGCTGAATCAGGCCCTTCCCCCGCTTCACTAACACTCTGACCCAGCTACATTCTTCAGGAAACTCCCCTGCCTCAAACCGGGCCTGACTGAGCTCAGTGGGCTTGCTAACCAGTCGATCAGTTCAAGACCACATCAGAGGCTTGGAGAACAGTGCCGGCTCCGTCTCATCTGCAAATCCTCTACTCTTCTACTTTCTACTTTTCTTTTTTCCAGGATAACACCCCTCCCCCCAAATCAGACCATGCTACGCCACATCTGGTTTTCATGAAGAACGCCATGTCATCAAAAAGATCCCAGTCAGTTCAGCAAAGCCAGCGAGGGGAAAGAGGAGTAAACAGCTTATTGACGCAACAGCAGTGGAACCAAACCACAGCAAACTGCTTCTAGAAAAATAGGAACATGGCAAAATGCCATTCGCGACCTTTTTGTCTAATGAGACAGACTGTTCAGATTTCACCTGGCCTGCTTTTCACAGCTCAAACTCAGAGGAAGTGGAGGAGTGAGAGGGGCTGAAAAGTGCTGTACTGGGAAAAACAAAGAATGTGGGAGATGGTTTTAAGCAGCCACATCACAGCTGTGCTTTGTAAAAGGAGCTGGGGTCTTGGTGGTCTGTTTCTTGGAGTCTTGAACACAAAGTGCGGCGAGGTATGTGCAAGTAGAGGGCATGGGGCAAGTCGGGCTTACTAACCTCTTTTTTTGCTCACTCATCAACAGATGAGAGCAGAAAGCCTGAGGAAGTGGCGAGTGGTGGGGTGGTACTGGCTGGAGATCAAGTTTGTAATTAATTCAGTATTGTTCCAATGGGCGGAAATGTGACATTCTAAAGAATAGGCTTATTAGTCTGGGCACTTGATTAATTGGGTCAAGCTATCAAAAAAGAACAATGCTGTTTTTTCCACTTGAGTTATTTTTTGCTTTTTTGTCCATGTATTTCCTTCTTTGCATTTAAGTTGATTAGATTAAATTGGAAAAAATAGTTAAGTCTATTACAGTCCTCATTTGGGTGACTTATACCACATGTAGTTCTACATGTTTTTGTACCATGCTATTACACTTACATTTGAATATTTTTTTCTGGATACAGTATAAGTCAAGTATGGAGTGTCAGTTCAAATTCAAGTCAAGTCTCTGGGTGCAAGTTGAGTTTCAAGTCTCTGGGTATTAGTCAAATTCAAAGTCTCAAACCAGGGTGCCAGGCAGAGACATGTCAGTCTTTAGGTGTACGTCTGAATCAAGTTCCACATTTCTATGTGCAAGTCTGTGATAAGTCCCTAGTCTATAGTTGTGTTTGAGTGGAGTCTTGACTCTGGGTGTGAGTCTGAGTCAAGTCTCAAATTTCTAGGTGCAAGTCAATAAAAAGTGCCCAGGCTATAGGTGTGTTTGATGGAAACTTGAAGCTCTGGGTGCAAGTCTGAGACATGTCTCCAGTCTCTAGGCTTGTGTTTGATTGAAGTCTGGAGGCTCTGTGTAACAAGACTCTTCTGAAACAAGCCTGAGTGTGAGTCTTAGTTGGGTCTTAAGTCTCTGGGTAAGTATGACTGGAAATTTGCAGGTGAATCTGAATTGAGTCTTAAGGTTCTGAGTATGAGTTTGACTGGAGTCTTGAGTATGTGGGTGTGAGCCTGAAACAATCCTCAATCTCTGGGTTGTAGGGTTCTGGGTGTGAGCCTGACTGGAGTCTTGAGGCTCTAAGTGTGAGTTTGAGTGGGGTCCTGAGACTCCGGGTGCAAGTCTGAAACAAGCCTCAGTATCTAGGGCTTAAAGTTCTGGGTGTGAGTCTGACTGAAGTCTCGCGTCTCTGGGTGTGAGTCTGAGTGAACTTGAGGCTCTAAGTGTGAGTTTGAGTGGGGTCTTGAGTCTGTGGGTGCAAGTCTGAAACAAGCCTTAGTAGCTAGGTCTTAAGGTTCTGGGTGTGAGTCTGACTGAAGTCTTGTGTCTCTGGATGTAAGTCTGATTGGACTTGAGGCTCTAGGTGTGAGTTTGAGTGGGGTCCTGAGACTCCGGGTGCAAGTCTGAAACAAGCCTCAGTATCTAGGTCTTAAGGTTCTGGGTGTGAGTCTGACTGAAGACTTGCGTCTCTGGGTGTGAGTCTGATTGGACTCGAGGCTCTAGGTGTGAGTTTGAGTGGGGTCCTAAGATGCAGGGTGCAAGTCTGAAACGGGCCTCAGTCTCTGGGTCTTGAGATTCTGGGTGCGAGTCTGACTGGAGTCTTGTGTGAAATCTTGAGTCTGTGCGTGTAAGCCTGAAACAAGTTTTTAGCCTCTGAGTGGGAGGTTGAGTTGAGTCTTAAGTGTCTGGGTGTAACTCAAAGGCAAATCTTTCAGTGCAAATCTTAAGTCTCTGGTTATATGTCTTCTCATCCTCCCCTCCTCCTAATGCTCTAAAGTCCTGGACTAGATAGCATTCCGATAGATTTCTCTTCACTGAAAGTAAAAATCCAATCCAGGACTAGACTTAATCCTTAAAACTTTTCTAGAAATTCAACTCTAAGCTCTCCAGGTTCTAGATAAAAGAAGCAGTGATGTTAGGCTGTGCCCAGCAAGGCTGTGTATCCATGAAGAGGTCGTCCTGGTTCAGCCGCCCCTGCAGAGGGAAGGCTTACATCAGACCTGAAAAATGCTCAGCTCAGCCACCGCAACGCTAATTACAGAGCCGCTCTGCTGAGGTCAACAGGAAGGACGTCTAAACCCTAGCTCGGGTTGGACTAGAGAAAGAACAATAAGGAACACAGCTAGAACTCAAATGTACACAAAGAACAGAATAGAGAAGAACGTGTAGATGGAAGGCTTCTGCTCTATCAAAGGAAACCATTAAACTGCCAGCTGACACTTTAAAACCCTTCAGCTCCTGCAGACACAGAATGGGAAAAGCGTGGGCACAGCGGCCATAATAACCGCCGTACTGCTTCCACATACTGAGCTTTCACTTTTTAGGAGCACTTCACAGTTGAGTGACACGATTCAATTTGCTTCTTTACATCCTAACAGGATGCTTTAATAGAACATTCATTAAAGATATGACATGCATTAGTGTACAGGAGTGAAATCCATTTTAGAATTTTTTGAATTTGAAAGAATTAAGAAAAATAAAAGTAAAATGAACATTGTTGTTTTATTTTATAAACTGCAGACAACAATTCTCCCAAATTAAAAATAAAAATATTGCCATTTAGAGCATTTATTTGCAGAAAATGAGAAATGGCCGAAATAACAATAAAATGCAAGTTTTTAGACCTCAAATAATGCAAAGAAAACAAGTTCCTATTCATAAAGTTTTAAGAGTTCAGAAATCAATAATTGGTAGAATAACCCTGGTTTTTAATCACAGTTTTCATGCATCTTGGCATCATGTTCTCCTCCACCAGTCTTACACACTGCTTTTGGATAACTTTATGCCTTTACTCCTGGTGCAACAATTCAAGCAGTTCAGCTTGGTTTGATGGATTGTGGACATACATCTTCTTCTTGACTATATTCCAACGGTTTTCAATGAAAGAATCAAAGAAACTCATCATTTTTAAGTAGTCAAAAAGATTTTTCCAGAGCTATATATAACAGTACAGGGCCTTTAGTTCTATAGAAAGTTTTAAAATTTTCACTGTATTCAAATCCACTTGTAAGACCTGTTGCATGATGTTAAATTTAAATATGCTTCTACTAAAGACGATTTAGACAACGATTAAGCCTATTATTGTAGTACACTGTATTTTGAATGAAGATTTCCCATTAAAAGCATTTGTAATTTATAGCCCTATCCGGACGGGATTAGTTTCTCAGGGATTAGTTTCTACCAAGTGATAAAACTCTTGCGTCCGGACTGAAATTGAAAAAACAGGAAGACCAGTGAGTTTTTAAGGCTTTCTCGGTCACATCACATCGCGTTCAGTAGCTCCTCCATTTCCACTCGCTGTTTTTTTAAACATGGATCTTCGTGGAAATCCGTGCCCAAAGTGTAATTACTGTGTGTTGCAGTGGAAAAAATAAATTATTAAACGCGAGGTGACGTTACTCAGACATGAGGATCCGGACGAGGACCAGGGAGTTTAGTAATTCAGCCTGTAATTTCCTCAGAGCAGAAAAACACACACATGGTTGTTCCAGATGTGAATAAAATCACAGAGGACCCCCATAAAAGAGAAAATTACCCCAGGACCCCCTAAGAAACTAATCCCATCGAAAAAGGGCTTATGACTAGGTTTAATCGCTGTCTGGGAAACTGCCCCAATAAGTAAAATTCGAAATGTGGTGCTAATCAATAGGGTACTGTGGAGACAGGTTAGGCCTACTGCTAATCAATAATGTTCTGCAACACTTTTGTGAACTCACTCCTATGTCATGTGTTAGCAACGTTCGTTTACACTTTTAATTCTGGTTGAAATTGTTTTCTGATCCTTGTAGCCATGCAATAAGCAGTTTCTACGCTCCAATTCCTTTTCTTCACTTTAGTCCAGGAAGGATTCTGCAAGAAGTAACTTTAGCCACAGGAATCCTGACACATTTCCCCTCTTTAATAATACGGTATTAAGAGTGTAATGATTCACATCGGATTAGAAACAGTGCATCAACATGTGAAACTCAATCACCAATAGCCTAAACCCCTCACTCTCTTTCATCAATCAGTAACCAAATTTAGGCATATGGCTGCAGTCAAACAGCTTTTGGGATTCACTGAAAATATATTCTAAATTCTAAATATTTCTAAATACATTAGATACATTTATCTGCTTATACTTGTATACCATTTAATGAAATGATTCATTAAGTATCACAATTTACAATCTGACCGTTAATTAGTATACTGATTTAAGTTTATACAAAATAAAGAGATTAGATTGTTAACACATCTCAGTGTTCTGCATTTCCCACCAGAGAAAGTGGAATCACATAATTGATCATAACAATGGAACAAACATAATATATATATATATATATATATATAAATGAATAAACATTCTTTAGAAAATACATACTCTGTTATATGTATGTATGTTTGGTTTTTACATTGTAAATGCAATACTGAAGATATATTAAAGCTATACAGGAATACATGTGTATTTATTTTGTAGACTGAACGTGTTAAACAAATCAGAATATATTTTAGTCTTCTAACTAGCACATTTACTTTTGAGGACAGATCTGAACACTCTTGGTATTTTATTAGTGTCTTCATAAGGGAGAGTCACCTGGAATAGTTTTGAAGGAGTTCCTGGAGTTTTCCTTCATGCTGTGAAACTCCAGCTCATCCTAAATCATAATCTTAGTTAATCAGGTATAGATCAGGGGATTATGTTTACTATGTAATTCTATGTGTGTCCCTTACTTGTTTTCATGCATTTAATATTAAACTTCATAAAATAAAATAAAAATCATTAAATGAGAAGGTTTGCCTTAACTTTTGATTGCCACTGTATTGGGCATTATTAAATGTAACAATTCATATATTTGGTATTAATATTTGAAACTGATTTAATAAAGACTGTTTTTTTGGAAAAAAGCCATAAGGTGTCCTGAAAATGTAAAATGTAGCCATGTGACCCATATAAATCAATCATAACAATGTTTTAGTGCCACTGATCATTAAGGAGTCAGTGTAATTCTATATTTACAGACTGTAGTTCTGTATCTGTTTCTCTACATACTTTATTATTATCTGCTTTTCACTTTGTTCTTCAATACTCTGGACCCCACAGGAGAGAAAACCCCCACAGAGCAGCTATTATTATTATTTGGGTGGTGGATCATTTATTCTCAGCACTGCAGAGACACTGATTAGCATGGTGGTGGTGTATGAGGTGTTCATGTGTGTGTTGTGTTGGTATGAGCAGATCAGACACAGCTCTAAATGTAGAACCTCCAACCAAAATCACAATGTGTATGTGAATGAATCAAACTCGCAACTTAAAAAACATCCTACCCTTATTAGCTTATACCAAAGAAAAGAATTATTAAAATAATTGTTCATTAAATTAAATCAAGGTAAAATATTAAAATTAATAATTTTATAGATGCTTTTAATGCATAATTTTCTTATAAACTGAAATGAAAAATTAACAATAATCATTTTTAATCAATCAGCCACACCACCGTAATAATAAATACATAAGGAACCACATATCTGTTCTTAAATGTTTTATTTGTACATTCAGCACTTACAGAAGTAGACAAAAATTAAAAATGTTCTTTAATCCAAAAATGATAATGAAAAAACAACCAAACAAAAAAACAACCTTAAAACGAATGTGAGAAGACTAAAATATCCATCCCATTCTCCATGCAGGACAGCCAAAAGGCTGTATACAATATCGAGGCCAAGAACAGGTGGACAGGAATGTTTCCAGAAGATGAAGCTGATTCGGACGAAGGTCACCAAGCTCTTCTTCCTGAAGGCATCTTCACTCTTTCTTTAGGGGGGAAATGGAGAGCCTCTCAAACAAAGGGAAAATACAGCTGGACAGTTAGTGTTTCTGCATTGAACTTTAAGCACGAGTGCCTTTTAGTATCAGCTCCCTGTTGTCTGAGTCTGTGTTATGAGGATATGAAAGGCAGCACAATCCTAGGTCAGCACTAGGAACCGTAATGAGCTGGACCTATACGGGCAGAGTGCCTCGACTGCTGTCAGAGCACCAGCTGTGACGTAACGTAGTTTAAAAGCCCTGTTCCCCAGATGTTTGGGGAAGTTCAAATTAAAAGAAGAAAAATTCATGGCACAAAGTCGACCCCACTTACATCAAGTCTTAAAATACTGACGGGGATAGGAACACTGGTGGCGTCTCAGTTCCCAGGTAGAAGACACCACAACAGCAGTCTATAGGGAGACACAAAGTCCGGACAGGTGGTTTGTGTGAGATGGACAGACGTGATGTCTCTGGGCAATGGAAACAGAGCTTTTGCAGCACACACGCTAAAGGGTGCATACAGGCCAGTCAGTTCCAGAACGCCCCCCCCGGTGTACTTCAGCGCCGCTTGTCTCTAGGCGGGGGGTCGCTGCGACTGCGGGACCTACGGCTCCCACCAGCGACGCCTGCACCTGGCCGGCGGTACCCGTCTCTCCGCTTGTCTCCCTCCCGCTCCCTGCCCCGCTCTCTTTCCCTGTCCCGCTCTCTCTCACCCTCCCCTCCACCACTCTTTAACCTTTCTTTACGCTCCTCCTCTCGCTTCTTGTCCTCCTCCAGCTGGAGCTCCTTCCTTCTCTTCTCTCGCTCCCTCATCCGCTCCGCACGCGCCGCTTCCCTCTGAGCCGCCTGCAGGAGAAAGAACAAAGATGAGTGACGCTGAAGCTTTGTTTCAAAGTCTAGGCAGTCAAGTCAAGGTACACTGGGTTCTCGGTCCGACTGTCATAAAAATTTGTATTCCAGTTCATTCCTGCACATAAAATTTAATTTGCCATTTTTGCTAAATTTTATTGATGCTGTTTTTTTTTTCTCCCCCGCACTGAAATTTAGTGGGAAAATTAAAGGATTTTGAGTGCGCATTATAGTGTGAAAAATACAATACTAAGGATCCTTTCATTTGGAATAGCATTCTATGACACAGGAGCCAAAAAATGCATCTATAGTGTGTGGTGTAAAAATGTGTTACATTGAATTAATGTCTAAAAAGCAAGTGCTTTAGCTCATGACACTAACTTCACAAATAACACATTTCACAACACATTTACAAGGTTGTGTGTTTGCAGCAAGGTTTGTACAAGCAAAAGTCCTTCTGGAAGAAAGTTCTACAGTCATATGAGACCAGGCCTGTGTCCCAATGCAGGGGCTGTGTATTTCGAAGCATGCAGTCCACGAAGACACTGTATATATATATATTTATACTATAAACTGGGAAGGAGATTGGGAACACGAGCTGTGGCTGTCCATGTCGAGTAGTTACATTTCCATGGAGGTGCTAGTCAAGCTATGGCGTAGGGTACTCGGTGACCATAGGCTACAGCGTAGATCTGACGGAGAAGTATAAAATGGCCTTAATCATCAAGCATTGTGGTGGTGGCATCATGCTTTAAAGCTGCATTGCTGCCAGTGGAACTGCTGTATTGCATTAGATGCAATGGTTGAATAATGTAGGAGGTTGGTTGGTTGGTTGAGTTTAACGCCACATCAGCTCGTCAGCTATTTCGTGGCAGGATAGGTATTGTTTATTCACAAGGTTCTATGATCTCGTCCTTAGATGTGGACTCTTAGGTTGGTAACAGTTAAAAAGGTCAGTACTTTGTTTGCATTGTCTTTGTTGAAAATGTCCACTAGTGTATCTGACAGGCAGATTTTTTGTTTTGTAGATAAGTATTTTGGGCATTCGGTTAATATATGTTTTATAGTAATAGTTCGTTGGCACACATCACAATGTGGGGGTCTTTCGCCCTTCAGTAAAAAGGAGTGCGTCAGTCTGGTGTGGCCAATGCGGCATCTTGAGTAAATGACTTGATCCCATCTATTGTCTACATACGTGTTGGTGACATGATCAATTTTGGGATTGAGCTCGTACAGTTTGCTGTTTATTTGGGTGTTCCATTCGTTTTGCCACTTCTCATTAATGTATTTGTGAATTAGGGCCTTCATGTCTGTTGGTGGGAGTTTGCAGTTCGCTGTTTCGGCCTTTGATGGTCTTCTTGCTACCTGGTCTGCTTTTTCATTTCCAGTGAAGCCACTATGTCCTGGTATCCAGCAGAATTTTATATCAAAATTTTCATTTGAAAGGTTGTGTAATCTATGCAGAATGGTGTGGATTAGGGGGTGACCTGTGTTGAGGTTGTCCAGTGCTTGTAAACAGGATTTGGAGTCGGAGCAGATCATGGATTTCTGCTGTCTTGTGGTGGTGACGTGGTCAACAGCCATTAAAAGAGCGTAGGCTTCGGCTGTGAAGATTGAGCAGTGTTGCAGTAAGTCTACTCGTAGTTCCTGTTCTCCAGCTACCACTGCTGCTGATGAATAATGTAGGAGGAGACAACCCCAGAATTCTACAGCTAAATATCAAACAATAAGCTACTTTAGACCAAACTGAGTGTTGGAACAGGACACTGACCCATAAAAAATCTTAAAGGTACCTTTATGCATCAAAAACGGTCTCTCTGAAGACCTAGAATCAGGTTTAAAATGTGCCAATATTCGCACAGGGAAAACTAACATGCTGAAATAAGACTGGAGATAGAAAGATAGTTTACAGGTGTAATTGAAAGATATAAGGACTAGTTATGTACTTCATATATTCATACATTCTGTGCTGGATATCCTTTACGAGTAAAATGTGTTAAAGAGCAGGACAACCAAAAGAGGGGATATCTCACCTGTTCTTCAGTGAGAGGGAGCCAGTAAATACAAGGGGCTGTTTTGGTTTTGCAGAAAAGGTCATCTAACAGTTTTGCAGGTGGCTCTTCTGGTCCTTTCTCTGATTATGGAGAAAAACATGAAATTGTTAATAAAATGCATATATTTAATTATGCCTTCAATAATCACATATTTCTAAAGGCTTACCCTTCTTGTCTGTCTTCTTTTCTTTACTCTTTCCTCTCTCCTTGCGCTTCCGCTCTCGGTCTCTGGACCGGGACCGCCTGTTCGCCCCCTCTTCTCCGGGTTTTCCGAAATCTCGGACCTTGTCTCGATCCCATTCCCGCTCAGTACGCGCTCTCTCCCTCCTCTCCATCTCTCGCTCGCGCTCAGCCCACAGTTCTCGCTCTGGGTGGGGAGGTAGTGGGGGGCCAGCAGGACGGAGGCCGGGCCCAGCTGCAGCTCCTCTCTCCTCCTCTGCCGGCCGCTCTCCTATCAGCAGACCTCTGTGGAAGTCCAGCTAGAAAGGGGTATAGGAGGTGCAAAGTTAGTACACAGCATACAGAATACACAACTGTAATAAGGACTATTCTGCATTGATCTTGCGAGTATAGACTACAATTTGGCCAACTCAGAAGACTTTTGGGCTGTTCAGGGGAGTCGAGGGCAGCTTTTAAATTGTGTGGGTAAAGCCTAGTCGTCCCGTAGCTGAGGTGAGTAATAGAGAGAGGGGTGATATGGAGTGAAAAGTTATTTGACAAATTGTGGTAATAGTGTGGGAGTTCACACAGTACTGAAGACGAGTTTGTTGTGTGGTCCAGCTTTCAAAATTCACACAATATTCAAAATGAAGCACATGGCAGGCTTCTACACTAGTTTGTATATCTGCCATCGGAGTGTGGACTATGCAAAACAGAATAACAACATCACTCTGCCCATTGTTCATCTGGAATATAAAGCCCCAGCAATGGCCTGTGGAGAGTGGTAAAGCTTCGTCAAACACGTCTCACATGAGTTAAAGTAGTGTTTGTGATGCAGAGTTAAATAGTAGAATTCAGCAGCAAGAGCTTTAGTAATCAAATGTTCACAGCAATGTTCCCAACTACAATGCAATGCCTTCCCCAAAGACAGGTGTGTTTAATGGTTGATCTGATATCAGATGAGCATAACGTTTGGATGACTCTGAACTACTAACCAACATCCTGCAACATCCATTCTGCTGTGGCGATTTATATTACTGCATTTGTTTCCCTACAGAATTAAACGTTACCTTTCTCTGGAATGCTACTACAGATAAATGAAAGTTACAACTTCCAAAGTTCACATATGAACATACGAACCAGAAGCTTTATACATGGATATATACAACGTTTGTTTTGGACCACAATTTCAATGTGCAAAGAAGTAAGTTTAGGGTGGTTATCTGGTACTCACCTCCTCCTTTTGGCAGAAGTCTACACTGAGGAACTTTGGATTGCTCTGGGGCCATTTCACCCCATGCAGAGCTGCACGAGTTGCCTGTGCCTCTTCCAGACTGGAGTACTAAGAAACAGAGCCAGACAACCAGCAAGAAAATTAAATATATATATATTTCAATAAGATATCTTTATTTGTATTAAACCATCTCCAAAATGGAAACAGCTCCCCACCGAGTTCTGGTTTGGTAAATCAGTGCATAATGACACTGCCTGGGTGCATCCAGGTGAAATTTAGAGCCAAGATTACTCTACTTTTTTTTTTTTTTTTAATTAAGAGTTTTTTGTTACTCTAATATGATTAGGTGTGTAAAATCTCTGCACAGTATTCTGTGATTAATTAGCTCTTCATCAGTATTAACTTGTATTTAACTCATACCTGTGGGAAGTCACAAGATGCTATAGTTTCTCATTTAACCACCAGATGTCAATATTCTAAAAAGTACGTAAACTATATAATGTTTACTATATAAAGTGTGCTCTTAAATAAAGTAAAATTACCGAGACATAGCAGTGAGATTTTATCTTGTCGATCCAGAAGTCCTCTTCTACTATGGTGCCAGTGCGGCTCAGCAGCTCCTTCAGCTGTCCCAGGGTGAACGGCCTGACCTATGAAATGTGAGGACAAAATTTCAAACGTTATTGAAAGTTTTAAATGGGCTCAGAGTGTTAAACATGCATGTGATTTAAGACCATCCACACTGACTTCACTGCAAAATCAAATATGACAAATGCCTGGCAAGTTAAAAGAGAACTCCACTTGAAAGTTCAGAGGTTTAGATGTTACCACAGTCATTCAAAAGTAGTTTTCTGTGAAATGATCTGTCTATAGTCAACAAAAAGTTCCCTGGGGACTATCCTGCTCAACAGAGCATTGTACACAAACAGCGTCAGACCTGAAACTGAATCGAACGTGTCTGGGCAAGAAAAATCACCTGACTGGGAAACTCCAGTCCTTGAAGGATAATTTTTTGCAACCACTAACATATATTCTTATTAACTCTTAAAACAGTACATTAACCTGTTTTATAGAAGAAATAGAAAAATACACTGATTGATAAGACAACTACAGGTGCTGGTCAACGAATTAGAATAATTTGAAATAGTGCAATCATGAAATTCTTTGAATGCATTTTTTGTGCAGAAAGCAAATCAGGGTGTTCACCGCACCTGTCCTACTCGTTAGACTAATCACAGAACTCGTTACCTGGAAAAACATTTGCTCAGCTGAGCTTTCCAAAAGGCCCATTTAGGCCATTTAACTGTGACACTGTTGTTTTATTGAATTAGAATAACGGAGAAACCGTTTCATTGAATTAGAATAATTTTTATTATAATTACAATCATCACTTTCTCAGTATTTTGTGGCTGCCCCCTTGGCTTGTATGACTGCCTGAAGTCTCCGCGGCATCGATTTGACCAGCTTGTCGCAAGTTTCCGCACTCACAGCTTCCCAGGCAGTGGCGATGTTCTGCTTCAGTTGGTCCAGCGTAGTAGGCTTTCTGTCGCGAATTTTCCGCTTGACGATGGCCCAAAGGTTTTCAATGACATTGAGGTCAGGCGAGTTGGCCGGCCATGCCAAAACTTCAAGCTGTTTTTTAGTGAACCAATCTTTGGTCGACTTTGCCGCATGAGCCGGTGCAAGATCCTGTTGAAATATGAAGTCTTCTTCGCCGAACTGTTCCTCAACAGTCGGAATCAGGAACGTTTCCAGAACATCTTGATATACGGCAGCATTGACAGTCTTCTTGAGGAAGCAGAGTTTCCCTACACCTCGAGCGGACATGCATCCCCAGACCATAACGCTCTGGGGAAACTTGACGGATCTTTTCACGCACTCGTGGTTGTAGGTTTCGCCACCACGACGCCAGACACGAGGACCTTGGTCACCGAAGGA
Source organism: Astyanax mexicanus (assembly GCF_023375975.1). Lineage (NCBI taxonomy): Eukaryota > Metazoa > Chordata > Actinopteri > Characiformes > Acestrorhamphidae > Astyanax > Astyanax mexicanus. Next base: position 51,204,980 of record NC_064415.1, read on the forward strand.
GATGCAGAAGCGTGATTCGTCACTGAAGACCACTTTCTGCCAGTCTTCAGCAGTCCACTCGCCGTGTTCTTTGGCTCACTTCAGCTGTTTCTCCATTTGTTTCTTGTTCAGCATCGGTTTTACTGCTGGAACGCGAGATTTGAAGCCGAGTTCGCGCAGGCGACGGTAAGTGGTTGATCTGGAGACGTCAGCGCCGGTCTGCTTGTTCCACAAGTCGGTGAGCTCGGAAGTGGACTTGAACCGGTTGCTGACTGCGATCTTTCTCAGCTGCTTGTTGTCGCGAGCAGAAGTTTTTCGGACGCCGGAACAGTTGGTGCGCTTGCTGCAGTTTTTCTTGAGAGCTTTGCAGACGGAAGACTGGCTGATGCCGAGCTGCTCAGCAATTTTAGTTTGGGTCAAGCCTTGTTGGCGAAGGGCTTGAATTTGAGCCACTATTCCGGTTGAGAGGTCGCGCTGCTTACCCATGATTGATTTTACAACTTAGAAATTCTACTCAACCCTGACTTTATACTGCACAGTGAACACTCTTCACAGAAAACAAAAATTCGAGCATTTATTCTAATTCAATGAAACGGTTTCTCCATTATTCTAATTCAATAAAACAACAGTGTCACAGTTAAATGGCCTAAATGGGCCTTTTGGAAAGCTCAGCTGAGCAAATTTTTTTCCAGGTAACGAGTTCTGTGATTAGTCTAACGAGTAGGACAGGTGCGGTGAACACCTGATTTGCTTTCTGCACAAAAAATGCATTCAAAGAATTTCATGATTGCACTATTTCAAATTATTCTAATTCGTTGACCAGCACCTGTATGTAGTACATCCTTAAGGACACAAGTTCCTTCAGTTTAGGGTGCCATTAACAGAACACAGAGCCGTGTACACATTTAGTTTCAATGTGCTCACAGGCTGGAAGAGGAGTATTTACCAGATTGCAGACGTGAACTATGTTGGAGATTTTGCCACGAGGAGGAGAAGGCTGCTTAGTAGCACGGACGGGGTCATCAATGGTGATGCTCACGCCAGACTTCTGCTGGCTGATGGAGCGGCGAAACAGCGGCTCGCTGGTAGTTACTATGTAGAAATCAGGAAAAAGCAGAAATCGTCAAGCCAATGACAAGTGCTAAAAAAATGAAGTACCTACAAGAAGCTGGAGGACTTAATCACAACATGCAAAAGCTGAGGGAGCAGCTAAAAAAAACTAAAAGCTAACGTTAAATGGGGTGCTGAAGACAGTAGGACCAAATGGTTGCTAGGTTAAAAGATAGCCCAGTTGAATGGACACACACTTTAGCTGGGTAACCACACAGTGTGCTAAAAGGACAGGAAAAAAAGAGCCTACATGTAGAATTATGCCTTTGGATGTAATTACTGAGTAATTTTTGCCCCATTATCAAAATATTTCTTCTGTACGCCTATTAGTTGGCTCGTCACTGGTGTGCTTTTTTTCCTATTTTATCTATTTTCCTATTTTGAAAGATATTATAATCAGCTTAGACATCATTGTCAGCTAGAATGTGAATACAACAATCTGAAAATGCTGCTGCAATGAATTGCAAAGAATAGTAAAAGTATACAGTATATTAATAGTTTTAATTAGACAGTGTGCTAATTTTCTCACCAGTCTTCATTTCAACATGTTGTGTAGGTAAGGACGGCTCAGTCTCCATGGTAGCCTCCAGTCTGCTCTTCTGGGAGGAGAGCTCCTCTACTGCTTCCTCAGGATCCTCCTCACGCTCAGAGAGTTTCAGTTCTTTCTGGCCATTCTCCTGAGTCTCAGGTACAACCTAACCGAAAAGCATATACAGTATACAGTATTTGGACTTACAGTGTATGTGAAGCCAGGAGTGCTTTATTTTCAGATTCTTAGGAGTATAAAACTTAAAACAATCTTAAATTATTGCTGTTACATAAAGTGTGATTTACAGGTGTATACAGGTGCATCTAAAAAATGAATATCATTAAAATGTTTCTTTATTTCAAAAAACGTTAAACTCAATTATTATATAAATGTGTTATACACTAAGTGATCTATTTTAAGAGTTCATTTCTTTGATTAATGATGATTATGGCTTCCAGCTAATTAAAACCCAAAAATCAGTGTTTCAGACAATTTGTATATTATATAAGACCAATTGGTACTTTCAGCAGTGTGGACGGTGTGCCAAGTCCTGCTGGAAAATGAAGTCTGCATAAAAGTTGTCAGCAGAGGGAAGCATGAAGTGCTGTAAGACTTTTCGAAAAAACACTGCACTGACTTTAGACTTGATGTAACAAAGTGGACCACATGTACACTGCTCCAATTGGTCAAGTTATCAAAGAAGAGTTGCAAAGTCAACACACCTGTGTAACAGTTCGTCTGATTTTCAGGTCCTGGTCTCCTGCATCTCCTCCATCCTCTTCTTCAGAGAGGGGCGTCTCCTCTGGGTGCAGATCCAGAACTGCTTCCTGAGTCAAGCCTGACCGGATATCTGGAATCAAGGACTACACAAAAAGAAGCAGACGTTTTTAAAGTGCCAACAAACAAATAAAGGACATGGTTGCAAACAAAGGAAAAAATAACAATGCAAAGCAAGAAGAACTCCTGTGTACTTTTAGAGAGTCGGTGGTGATGCTGATGGAGGGCTTCTTGGCAGTGACCGTAGTGCTCGAGCCCCATCTTCTCTTCCTGCCTGATACCGTGGCAGTACCAGGTGCAGCCTCAGCCTCTCCCTCTGAGCTCCCGGCACCAGGTGATGGCTTGCTGCCTAAGAAGCAGGTGAAAAGGTTAAAAAACTTGAGAAACAACATACTGCTTGATTACATTTTGCCAAATAAATGCTGCTAAAGAACCTGTTTATACACCCGTTCCATATAAGGTTCATAAACTATTTTTAAAGGTGATTTCAGAAATAAGTAATGCTCAACAGTAAAAGAGGACCTAAAAACAGAAGCGTCAAATTTACTTTCACCTTCACACATATGGAAAACAAACTGCATTTATTTGTATGTGTGTAAGTGTAGTTATGCCTAACACAGCTAACCCTTTCAGATGTTCTTATACAACTTACAGTACAGAAATGACAGGGCAGATTTCAAATAAACTATCCAAAGAAATAACTCAAAACTTTGTAGGAGAAAAACACAAAATTATGCATTTCCATTTTTTATTTCTCCTTAGCATTATCTAAATTTAGGCATACCAATTTTGGGAAACAATCATTTGGCCAAAAACAGCAAACAAAGTACCTTAAGAGTTTTTTTAAATTATTCAGTCTTTTTACATGTTTGTCACATTAAAAATGTTCAGTCCTATATGTTTAAACTGCAGTTTTGTAAAAGCAAGATTAAAATACAGTTAGTCTATTTAATTAATTCACAAGTGATAAATGTAACAAAATTATTAAAAACCTGTAAAAAACAAACAAAAAAAAACATGTTGGCATTCAGCCAAATGTTAATTTTTTGTTCAGTTCAAGCAAGGTTCTATTATTTTGGTGCATCTTAATATAACTTAAATTTCAGTCTGGAAATTGGCCCAACTTAGAACAAATAATCGAATCGGGGTAAAGTGGAAAAACATGTCAAAAAATGTTATATTCTGATGTTAGTGTCTTTCTCTTTTAAGCTATATATATTTATAATTTAAAAATTAGTATGTAATGAAAAACTCTAAAGTTACAACATTTGAAGACATCAAAAATGTTGTCAGAAAAAACAAGTCTTGGATACTCACTGCTGAGAGAGATCTTGCGGGCAGAAAAAGTCTTCAGGGTGGTGCTCTGAAACAAAGACAAAATCAAACACAGCCCAGCCAAGGGAGAAAGGTGAGACAGGTTAAACAGAGAGACAAAGGCAGAAAACAGAGGGGCAAGAAAGACAAAACAAAAAACAAACAATTTGCCTAAAAGTTAAAGTCTCATTGGTCTGGTACTGTATAAGACATAGAGACATCCTTACAAAGGCACGAAACTGTCTGCATGGAAAATTTGGTATTGACAGACTACAAATCTAAAAAGGGCAATACAATTACAAATTATGTTATTAAGACTTGCTAAAATGTAGAATATTAAGCGAGGTCAAGCTATGTTAATTATAGTTAAAAACCCACATTATAAAACTAAACAACTGCATTTTGTGATTATAAAGGTAAAAAACAGAGAGGGGCTACTTATTTCCCGGAATCACTGACACCTGTTCTTCCCTGGGATGGCTATGGCTCAATCACACGTCTGCATGTACTGTATCAACAACAGTTCTATGAGGGGAGGATGAGATGTTTGGGCAGAAATCTGTCATCTGGTTGGCAGGATGGCTCTTTTGAAGATCAGAGGTGAAGCACAAGAGGATTTAAGGGTCCACTGTTTCCAGCATCCATTATGGGACCATAAGAATTATTTCCAATAGTTTCAATAAAGCTCTGATGTAGGATGAGCTACTTCTGAGATGGTGTGTGAGGACTCACTAGCTTAGTATACTGCAGGCTTTAGTATGTCAAAGCTAATGGCAGTTTTTACTGTCTTTTCACCAACAATGTTGAAGTGAAGTCGACCACAATAGTCCATACAAGCTTGCAAAACCTGTAGTTCAGTAACAAAATATCCTAAGTGTCTTTAAAGAAGATTAAATGAGCAAAAACCTCTAGAAGGTCCCAAATTTAACAGATCAAAGACAGGAAGAAAAAATTTTGATACATAAAAATGAGCCTTGAAGGTGTGGAGAAAATCCGTTATGTCACAGAATGGAAAATAATTGTTTCCAGAGTCTGGTAAGCTGATCCAGTGTGTTCCCTGAGCCAAATGATGGGTATGGCTCTGGACCATAATCCTCAAAAAGCCTCACTGAAAAAGTCCAATAACCAGCTACTCCGAGTCGTGTCCACAGCAATGTGGCAAATGTTCCTTTGTATGTTCCAGTGCAGTGTCATAGGGCTTATCTGGTCTAGCCATGGTGGTCGGGAATAGTGAAACTGCAGAAGTAGTAGTAGAAGCTGTATCCAAGTACAATAATGCACAATGGAAGAGGCATGATCACTTTTGCAACAAAGCAATCAAGGGGTTTTTAAACATCAGTCAGAGTGAGAGTGCCCCCTGCTGCTTTTGTCAGGGACAGCATCAGCAAAGGTTCATACAGTCAACAGTACAGTTAACTCAGTGGCACACATGACTGGATTCAGAAGCAACAACAACAAATACTGCTGTCTATAGAGCTTTTAAACCTTCAACTTATGCAAATATGTAGAAAAGATGTATACATGCTATTGAGAGTATGGAAAACAAATAATCAGTGTATCAATGACAGCAGAATATGAACAGTGAGTTATGATTAAAATCCAAATGTAGGTTAACTTTGACTGAGATGTGCATATAGAGCTACACCAGGCAAGGGTATATGAAAGACAACCGAGTACTGAAAAGCTGAGAAATATTAAATAGATAGGAGAGTCGTACAGCTGAGTAACCTTTTAGAGTTCTTACCTCCTCAGTATTCTCTGGAACCTTCTCAGGCTCTGCCATTACTGCCTCCTTCACAGCACTACTGCTAGACAGAAAGGGGAGGGGCATAATAAAAGAAGAAGAAAAAAGAAAACAGAAAAAGGAGAGAAAAATACAGTGTTCACAAATCAGTACGAAGATGAACAATAAAAACTAATATATACACAGTTGCCTTTAAACACTTAAGTTTATCTAATGAATTGTTTACTAAAGAAAATTAGGTGAGCTGCTAGTGAATCTAAATGTACTAATACTGAAGTGCACAAGTCAGAAACCAACGTTCTTCTAACAAACAGATCAACAATGTTGTCAAATACTCCATTCTAGAAAAACGTACCCACCCTGAATGGTCATAAATGTCAGACATCCAAAGCCTTTAATGCTTCTAAAGCATTGGCCTCCAACCCTCCTCTTGGAGAGCTACCCTCCAGCAGACTTTGTATTCAACAATAATCCACCCCACCTGATCCAACTAATCACTGCCTTTAAAAGCCCTTGATTGGCAGAATGGGAGGTGTTAGATTTGGGCTGGAGCTGAAATATGCATAAAGGTAGATCTCCAGGATGAGGGTTGGAGGCCGAGGATCTACCAGTTAAAGACATTACAAAGGGAAAACATCACCAGTCTATTTTATGTAAAGCTATGCTTTAGAACAGAGCAAGATAACAAATCACACAAAAAAAAAAAAGAAAAAGAAGCTGCACAAATTAGAATATTATAAACACGCAGCCCTGACCTGCACAGTGCGCACACGCCTGACATACACTCTGGAGTTAATAAACAGATTTCTTAAAAAATGATGACAGTTGGCTTGGGCCAGGTCAGTCTCAAACATAACATGCACGGGTAGGTGAGTAATAAGGGGTAGTAATAAGGGGCGTCCTTATGAGTGGGTTGGGTAATCTGCCTTCCGGATGGAGAGAAATTTCGATTTATTAGAGATGTTTTTTTTTATTAAAAAACGGACCATTTACAAATCACAAAATTAAGCATTTTCTTTACTTTCAAAACCACTAGATTTATATTTAATATTTATGATAATTTTTTTTTTCCTAAAGATAGAAAGTTTTTTTTTTTTTTTTACCCTACATGTATCCATATACATTCACATGTAAAACATTCTTAATACAGGTAGTAAAATACCTTACATATTCATCTTAGGGTGTTTTCATACCTAATTGTCCACACCAAGGTTTGTATCTTTGTTACATTGAAAATATTTGTTCCAGTTTTAGTTCCACACCTCAGTTTAGTGAGCGGACTAAAAGAACTTTACTACATCCTGCCATCATACACTATGTGAGTTGTGTCTCTCTCTATACTTCATACTAATTTGTTTGTAAAAGGTTACCGTATTTTTCGGACTATAAGGCGCACCGTATTATAAGACGCACTATCAAAGAACGCCTATTTTCTGGTATTTTTCCATACATAGGGCGCATCGCATTATAAGGCGCGTTAAGTGACACTAGAAAGGGTGCCTATATCAAAGTGAACAGGGGTGGCGCCATGTTTCCCTTCCCCCAGGGGGGGGGGGGGGTCTTGCCGGTGGAGCGGGTCTTGCCGGTGGAGCGTCTCAGTATACAAATCTAGCTATTTCAAAGTCAAACGAGTGCTGGATATTAATCTACACAGATTCCTCTCCTGAAAACTGTTTATTTGGGTGAGTAACGTGCTTCAGTTTATTTACAGTAAGCTTAGATTTCCAGATGTCCACTAAGGCTTGCTGCACCAGCGTTAGCATAGCTATCCGCTAGCACGCTAGCTAGTCCCCTAAACTAGTAAAGTTAACCCAAACTTAAACGACAGCGTTACACTGAGTAATCCTGCGTGTTCTGGTAAGACAGTGAGATATTAGCTAGCGATTCGTCCCCCGTAGCTTGTTTTAACACGGTAAACAAGCAGATTACAGGCTGATAAAACTCACCTCTGAGAGAGTTAGCGCTTAGCATCTAGCTAATGCTAGCCAGGCAAAGCAGCACAGACTTACAGGCTGATAACTCACCTCTGAACGGTGAACGCTTAGCGATTAGCATCTAACTCTAATAATACTGCTCCAGCAGTATTAAAAGTACTAAATTTAGATAATACTGATCTCTGAACAGTGAAAAAGCTAGCTAGCTTAGCGGTTAGCATCTAGCTAATGCTATTGCTGCTCCAGCCACGGAGCTGCACGGCTCTGCACCGAGTGTGTGTTTACTTTAGATAATTTAGATAATACTGATCTCTGAACAGTGAATAAGCTAGCTAATGCTATTGCTGCTCAGCCTCGGAGCTGCACGGCTCTGGACTCTGTATAGCACTGAAACTCTGTATAACGCTGCACCGAGTGTGTGTTTACTGCTCCTTACAACCTGACGGGTAAAATCCATACAAAAGGCGCACCGTATTATAAGACGCACTGTCAATTTTTGTGAAAATTAAAAGTTTTTAAGTGCGCCTTATAGTCCGAAAAATACGGTAGTTATGTTAAAGTTCGGTGAATTGCCTTAACAGGTGTTGTGCTGAATTCTAGCTCCCCGCAGCAAAATCAGTGTAAAAGATTGTCCTCAGATTCCTTTTATTTCTGTTTATAAATAAGGGTTAATCTACTGTTACAGTAAATAAATTCATTCTCAGTCTAAGCGTTGTATTCATACTGCTGCGTGACATCTGTATGTAAACGCCAAGGGGAGTCGGATTTTAACACAACACCAATTTTTTTTATCTGGTATTTTTTAAAGACAGACCCAAATACAAATAGTCTGAAATTCTGAACCATCTAGAAAAGTGCTTTACAGTTCAAGCGAACCAGATCATGGTTTAGTAGACCAAACTCTGGTTCTTTGTTCCTCTGGTACTTCGGTTCAGACCAAAACTAAAAAAATTCAGACCAAACAAGCTAGATGAGAAAGCATCCTAAAAGAAGATGGTATTTAGTTCACATTACCACCACTGTAAAAAAAAATCTGCAGACATTTTTATATAACTGAGAGGCTCAAACTATATAAAAAAACGCTCTAAACAACTTTTTGTTAATATTTACATAATAATTTAATTGGGCAGAAGCATTTCACAGCACTTACATTTGTTTAAATAGTTCAATGCATTAAAAAAAACGTGCAACTAAGAGCAACTGGGTAGAAACTTGTAGTATTTTACCAGGAAAACAGCTGCAATCATCCTTCACGTCAGCTCAGCCTCCTGCAGACCGAACCGCGCAGTTCAGAAGATCACGATACACCTAACGCTAGTGCTTTTACGTAGCCTTTTGCCTGATGCCACGCTACGTCAACTGCGTGCACTCTTTATTCACCAAACGCCGCCTCATTACCGCTCGGGTCCGGCTGAAAGAGCCGCTGCGCGAGGCTCGGTGATTATCGCTCATCTCTAACCGAGAGAAAACCAGCCGGCCGGAGAAAGCCAACGGGGGCTCCATGTTTATGAGGGCGACGTAAAATACTCGTTTTTAATCGCCAGTCGTCGCTTCTAGCGCTTTCTTCAGTCTATGCATCGCACTAACGCAAGTAGCGCAACATCTCCATTACCCGCCAAACGACGAATAAGGGCATGTTTTAAACCCCTCTCATTAAATCACGGGTTTTATTAACTAAAAAAAAACACAGAAATGGAAGAAAGAAGGGAAAAGGGTATGACTCTGCCCTCAGTGGCTTAAGTTGCTTTTTTTCCCCTCTGGCGTGTTTTTTTTTTTTTAACTCTCCGTTCCACCTTAAATGCGGCCGCGGTAAGGCTCTGGCGCATAGTGGATAAGAATGCAGCTTCTGCTCCATTTAAGGTGGAACGGACAGTCAGCAAAACACTGGCCAAAATAAAGTCATACCGACTGACTGCTGAAAATTCAAACGCACATGAGCTGCTTCTCAAAGGACAAGCTGTGTTGTGTACTGCTAATTTCGGTGTAGCTAGGCTATATTAGTAAGCGAATTGAGACGCAGCCTTAGGCCACGTCTAATCAAATCACACAGGCTAAATCCCAAAACACCAAATACTCCCTACATTAGATTCGATTCAACTTAGTCGTTATGCAGAGTACAGGTACAGAGACAATGAAATGCAGCTAGCATCTAACCAAAAGTGTTACTTACATAAAGTGGCATAGTAACTGTGACAGGTGAGTAGTAACAAACACATAATATGTAAATATAAGCATATCTATGTACAAATATAACTTGAAAACCTCTTCAGTTTTGGAGTGGTTTGGAGACCACTTCAGTTTTTTCTGATTTTGCTATTTATAGGAATATGTTTGAGTTAAATGAACATTGTTGTTTTAATCTATAAACTGCGGGCAGCAATTCTTCCAAATTCTTTTTCAGCAAAATACCGTATTCCAGTTTTCGAAAATTTAAGGATTATCCTAGACAAGTGCATAGTTACGATTTTTAATTTAGCTCCATTCACCACTATTCATTTTGGACTGCCGGGCACCCTTCAGTGGTTTGCAGTCATTTTCTAATATAACGATGGCTAAGGGAAGTGGGTAGGCTCTCCATGAACTGGCAATGGTATAACACTGCTATCTAGTTGTTGGGGTTTAAATACAACACTAAATAAACCACTGTGACATCAATCTTTACATCTAAACTATTACTTAAACGTGTATACTGTTTTTTAATTTTGATACAGCAACAACATATCACAATAGGATACAGCATCAATAGTTTTCTTACATCCCTAATGCCCTCTATACGTTTTGTTCATTGTACACGTGATGCCACAACATCTCACAACTTGAAATTTTTTTAGGGTGTTTTCACACCTGTAGTTAATTTCACTGCTTCAAATCAGTTGATGAGTGTTTACTTGAAGCGTTTTCTCCCTCTGTTTGGTTTGGTTCCACACAGGTGCAAACCTAAATGCACGAAATTTGCACAAATAAACCACACAAGCATGAAATCTCCTCTTATTAGTGAGTTTACTGGAGCGGGAGTAGGAAAGTAAATATAGCGAGAAGGTTCTGTGTTTCATACCAGAGCATATATTGAGCAGTGTGAAGCTGCTTTCACGCTGAAAAAATGCCACTTTCAAATACACTTCCACAGCTGCAAGCAGTGAATGCTGCACATACCAAGTTGTGTGTAAACAGCATGGAGCAGCAGCAGAGGCGTTTCTTAATAGCACAATCTAGCTAATATATCAGCTCAAACTGCGCCTTAAATAAAATCAGTATTTATGATCGTTGGTTTCGAATGAAGACCGGATCAAGTTCTCACCACAAGTGAACTGCTCCGAAGTTTGTTTTGGTCCACACCAGAGTGTGATGACACACGTGCTAAAACGAACCACAGCAAGGGTGCAAACAAACCAGAGTCTGTTTTTCCCAGACCAAATAGTGCTAGTGTAAAAAAGCCCTTACTGTAAGCACACCGATATGGGCATTCCCATGCTGTACCCTAAGGGAACACTTAATGATCAGTTTACATACTGCTATGCCATGACTACATAACTCAAGCTCAATGCTACATGCTTAACAACAAGGAAAATGAAAGTGATGAACCACAATTAAAAACATATTGAGTATCAAGATAAGGCCAAGCCACATCAAGTGTAAACAGAAAAAAAATCTTCAAACTACTTCAGGAGGGGGTCCTGAAGCCACAGTCTAAACTCATGTGACCATACTGCTGCATGCTGGACATGCACATTAAGGGAGTCAAATTGCAGCTCACCAACACCACCTCTTTTGTTCTGGATAGTGATTTTATTTTACACCTGTGAATTTTCTGGAAAATTACCTGCTTTATTCACACATGGGCTCTCCTTGACATTGCACCTGGACTTTGTACTTGAGGACTGGCAGGACAATGTCCCAGTAAAGTCTGATGCAATTGACAAAGACATTTGCATTCACACAAACACCTCTCGGGTCAATGTCAGGAAAAAGTGGGGTTAACATATATGTGTGAAAGGGCTACACACAGCTGTCTTCAGCCCAGCGTCACGCATAGTCACACTTACTGTAGCAGTACAGTGTTTAACTGTGGTACTAAAAGGGGGAACAAATCAATGTAATATAAAATATAATGTGCTAGATTTTCCTTAAAGAGGTGTAAAAATCTGTAATTGTTATGAATCTCTGCTGATGTTTTTGGCAGTATAAAAAAAGAGAACACTGACCTTTCAGCATCTGTTTTAGCATCCTCCTCATCAGAGTCTTCTCGTCTCTTGCTTCCTGTCTGCATTTTATTCGGCATTGTGAGGCGAGGCTTCTGAAAACATGAAGAGGACAAGAAGTACAGTTAGTTGTGAATGAACTACTTAATTAAATCTAAATATTAAATCTACCGCCTTGGTGTACGTCATATAGCACTGCTGTTTCTGATAGACTTAAATAAGTCTATTATCTACAGAAGAGCCCTGTAATGAACAACAGTCGGTGCTGAATGCTGTAAATACTGTATATTGAAATATAACATTTTCTATCGCAAAATATATATTGATTTTAAATGTCAAGCCCTATTCAAATTTACTTTTCTTGTTTGGTTTGTTTTAAGATTTTTTATCCAAACCAAAAGAAACTCCTAGACAATGAAATCCCCTTTTGCCCTAACAAGGAGCAAAATGATAAAAAAAAATAACATTTCAGGCTTCAAAAAATAAAACTAGACATCACAGTATAAAGATTTCTAAAGCCCACTATGAGGCCATCTGCTGGACAAATTATATTTTTCACATTTTCTTTTAAAAACATCCTGTTTTTTGCAGTTTGCGCTTATCTGAATGCCCTTCCCTTCCATCCGTGAGTACGGATCATTTGTCGTTTTCCACACTTTAAATTGTAATTATTTGGGTATTAATAATATGCTACAAACACAAAAACACACTACTTGCACTTAAAAGTTGCACTCACAGCTGCAGTTACAACCGTTTCATAGTTGTGTTAAATGCAAATGTGACGAATGGAACGTGAAGGTGGCATTACAAATTTGACTAACCTTGCTTGGGCTGATGCTCTTGCTGCTTAAGTCCTGTTCCTCTGTGAAGCTATATTTTCTGTGTTTTGGTGCAACGTCCTTGTGCTGATCCATGATTTCTTTCTCTTGGCTTTCCTTTCCCTTGATTCCTTTGGCTTTTTCTGACTGGAAGGAGCAAAAAAACAATGTTTAAAACATACATGCTTATCTGGAAAGTGTAGCTGGTCTTCTTCCAGTGTTTAGGTTAAGGTTTAGGAAAAAGGTGAAGTAGGCGTATTAAGGCAATCTGTGACTACAGACCTGTGGAAAATATCTAATAAATATAGTTTGTTAAATGTTGTTTCAAGCATGTAGGCAACTGGCAAATCAATGTGTGTCTTTGTTAGCTTTAATGTAAGTTGGATATTTCAGATATAGGTGATTTTTCTAAGCTGTTCAGACTGGACAGTGCTTTCATGGCTTTTTTTTTTTTTACATAAGCAGGCCTTTCAGATCTGACAGTGTAAATATTTCTGTAATACAAATGTATTTCAATGAAGCCTCTCATGTCAGGTAAGGATTACATCATTACATCTCTGCAGAAAGTTCTTGTGCTTTTTTGTTCACTCTTTCACAGTCTGGTCTCACATAACAACCGTAAATATCAAGGTCTGCCTATTGTGTTGGTCAGTCAAACTGTCTTGGACAGTGTTCGTTGAAATCTATGATTTTTTTATTAGATTTTTTTTGGATGATTTACTTTTACACAATAATTTGACCTTAAATGTTGGAGTACTTTAATCTTAATCTAATTCACAGAGATCAGAGCTTGGTCTCGTGTGACCAGAAATATCTTCAGTGTTTCAATTATAGATGCCAAGTACTTTTACCTCCATAACCAACAGCACAAAGTGCATGGCAACAGGCAAAAAAAACAAAAAACAATTGTTAGGGCAGGGTGAATTTATTTTTTAAAATCGGAACCGGTTCAATACTTTGAATTCAGTACCAACATCCAAACGATACTTTTTTGGTACCCTTTTCTAAATTCTAACCAAAAAATACAAAAAAGCGATATTTATTCTCACAAAACATTCATTTAACAGACAACATGAATAATGACTCTCATATGGTGAGATAAAGAGAGTGGTAATAAGAGCGAGTGGGAGATGCACAGCACAAGCTAGCGAGAGACAGTCAGTGCGCAGGGGCGACAGCGAGCCTGAAAAATTTCAGCACAATGACGATGTACTGACCGTGTGTCTGTGCGTGCACTTCGTTTCTGTGTGGCAGGGAGCCGTTGCGGTTGTTTTTACCTCGCTGCACGCTCTTTCTTTGTTTATGCATCGAAAAACAGGCACCAATTTGTTTTAGTTTTTTTTTACCTTTTGGTACTCAGTAGTACCAAACATGGTAACGTGAATGTAGCCCTTAACTCCCATCATGTTTCTTAAACCAGTTACACACAAATTTGACCCGCTATACACCCATTTATCATTGCAGCCACACAAAATGCTTTTATCGGCAAAACAGCAACTTCACACAAGAAGATTATTCATTTGTTCATCATGACATTTAAAAACAATGTAAAGAGAACTGATTTTACAATATGTCAAAATGTAATAAAATGGCAAAAATTAAGATAATTGGAGATAACTGGTTTTCGTGTAACCACAACAATTTATGTGCATTAATTATCCCCCTTTATTTTGTCTTATTTCTTTTGCTTAGACATGAAGGACACAGTTTGTGCCGGGGTTGGCTGAAATTAGCATGAACTCGCAAGAGACTTGTGTAATTCTTACCTGACAGAACTGCCAGTATATTTGCCAGAGAAAGTTTTGTTTGGGGATCTTCTATTGTGGCTATTTATTGTATCATGAAGCTAAAGAGCTAAGATTTTTGTACAACACACCTACACAGAATTTTAACTCATCAGTTGAATTAACTGAGCTTATGCTTATAATTGCTTATGCAGATTTCAGTTAATTTGTTTCAAAGACAACTCAATAATTTAAGGCATCTACTGTTTACAACTATGACGTACATTAAACATCAGAGAATAACTCACCCTCAGATCATCTATTGTGGAGCATTTATCCTGCGAGGAAGAAGAAGAACCGGATGAACTTGACGAAGATGAAGATTCAGAGTCCGAGTCAGATGAAGAGTCACTGGAGGAGGAGTCCTTTCTTACTCTCTTCTTCTTCTCTTCCCTCTCTTGCTGTTCTGGTGAGGAATGGGAGTCTGAGGATGTTTTCTGTACATTATTTTCATCTTTTGGCACCTCATGATCAACCTGTTTGTGCGATTCATTTTGTGAACCTGTCTTGTGGGAGGATGTTAAAAGGGAGGCTTTAGGTACTAAACCCCTATCATTTTCATCTTTAGGAGACTTTGTCTGCAAAGATACATCAGCCTCTGTTGAATTGCCATCTTGATTGTTAGGCCTTGTAGGACAAGTAGAGAGTGGTTGTGGTAAGGAAACATCTTTCACAGGATCTTTAAAAATGTGCAATTTCTTTGAGGAGGATTGGGGAGATTGCGCCTTCTCCAAAGGTTGTACTCTATCTACTCTCTCATTCTCCAAAGCTTCTCTCTTCAGTCTGTCCTTTTCAAAAGCTTGCATTTGTTCCACTCGCTCCTTCTCATTCTTCAGAGCTTCTTCTCTCTCCAACCGTTCCTTCTCAAGAGCTTCTTCTCTCTCCAACCGTTCCTTCTCCAGCCTCTCCTTCTTTAAAGCTTCTTCTCTTGCCAATCGTTCCTTCTCCAGAGCTAACCGTTCCTTCTCCAAAGCTTCTTCTCTCGCCAATCGCTCCTTCTCCAGCCTCTCCTTTTCCAAGGCTTCTTCTCTCTCCAATCGTTCCTTCTCCAGCCTCTCCTTCTCCAAAGCTTCTTCTCTCTCTAATCGTTCCTTCTCCAGTGCTGCTTCTCTCGCCAATCGTTCCTTCTCCAGAGCTTCTTCTCGCTCCAACCGCTGCTTTTCTAGCCTCTTCTTCTCCAGAGCTTCTTCTCTTTCCAATCGTTCCTTCTCCAGAGCTTTTTCTCTCTCCAACCTTTCCTTCTCCAGAGCTTCTTCCCTTTCCAACCGTTCCTTTTCTTGCCTCTCCTTTTTCAAAGCTTCTTCTCGCTCCAATCGTTCTTTCTCCTGCCTCTCCTTCTCCAAAGCCTCTTCTTTCTTCAATCGTTCCTTTTCCAGAGCTTCTTCTCTTTCATTTTGCTCCAATCTTTCTTTCTCCAGCCGTGCCATCTCTTGAGCTTGTTCTCTCTCCAACCTCTCCTTCTCCAGAGCTAATTCGTTCACCAGCGTCTCCTTCTCCAAGGCCTGCTCTCTCTCTAGCCTCTCTTTCTCTAGCTGTTCCTTCTCCAAAGCTTGTTCTTTCTCCAGTCGCTCCTTCTCCAAAGCCTGTTCTTTCTCCAGCCGCTCCTTCTTCAAAGCTTGTTCTTTCTCCAGTCGCTCCTTCTCCAGCCTCCCCTGCTCAAGGCGCTCTCTCTCTAGCCTTTCCTGCTCAAGGCGCACTTTCTCCAGCTGCTCCTGCTCAAGGCGCTCTTTCTCCAGCTTCTCCTTCTCCAGGCGCTCTTTCTCCAGCTTCTCCTTCTCCAGGCGCTCTTTCTCCAGCTTCTCCTTCTCCAGGCGCTCTTTCTCCAGCTTCTCCTTCTCCAGGCGCTCTTTCTCCAGCCTCTCCTGCTCAAGGCGCTCTTTTTCCAGCCTCTCCTGCTCAAGGCGCTCTTTCTCCAGCCTCTCCTGCTCAAGGCGCTCTTTCTCCAGCCTCTCCTGCTCAAGGCGCTCTTTCTCCAGCCTCTCCTGCTCAAGGCGCTCTTTCTCCAGCCTCTCCTGCTCAAGGCGCTCTTTTTCCAGCCTCTCCTGCTCAAGGCGCTCTTTCTCCAGCTTCTCCTTCTCCAGGCGCTCTTTCTCCAGCTTCTCCTTCTCCAGGCGCTCTTTCTCCAGCCTCTCCTTCTCCAGGCGCTCTTTCTCCAGCCTCTCCTTCTCCAGGCGCTCTTTCTCCAGGTTCTCCTTCTCCAGGCGCTCTTTCTCCAGCCTCTCCTGCTCAAGGCGCTCTCTTTCCAGCCTCTCCTGCTCAAGGCGCTCTTTCTCCAGCCTCTCCTGCTCAAGGCGCTCTTTCTCCAGCCTCTCCTGCTCAAGGCGCTCCTTCTCCAGGCGCTCCTTTTCAAGGCGCTCTTTCTCCAGTCTCTCTTTCTCAAGGCGCTCCTTCTCCAGCCTCTCTTTCTCAAGGCGCTGCTTCTCCAGCCTCTCTTTCTCAAGGCGCTCCCTCTCCAGCCTCTCTTTCTCAAGGCGTTCCTTTTCTAACCTCTCCTTCTCAAAGCGCTCCTTTTCCAACTTTTCCTTCTCAAGACGCTCCCTCTCCAGCCTCTCCTTCTCCAGGCGCTCCTTTTCTAACCTCTCCTTCTCAAGGCGTTCCTTTTCTAACCTCTCCTTCTCAAGGCGTTCCTTTTCTAACCTCTCCTTCTCAAGGCGTTCCTTTTCTAACCTCTCCTTCTCAAGGCGTTCCTTTTCTAACCTCTCCTTCTCAAGGCGTTCCTTTTCTAATCTCTCCTTCTCAAGGCGTTCCCTCTCCAAACGCTCCTTCTCCAGCCTCTCCCTCTCCAGGTGTTCTTTTTCTAGCCTTTCCTTCTCAAGGCGCTCCCTCTCCAGCTTCTCCCTCTCAAGGCGCTCTTTCTCCAGCCTTTCCCTCTCAAGGCGCTCTTTCTCCAGTCTCTCCTTCTCTAGCCTCTCCTTCTCAAGGCGTTCCCTCTCCATGCGCTCCTTCTCCAGCCTCTCTTTTTCCTGTCTTTCCCTCTCCAAGCGCTCCTTCTCCAGCCTCTCCTTCTCTAACCTCTCCCTCTTCAAGCGCTCCTTTTCTAGCCTCTCCTTCTCTAGCCTCTCCCTCTCAAGACGCTCCTTTTCAAGTCTCTCTCTCTCCAGAGCTTGTTCTCTCTCCAGTTCTTTTTCCAATTTCTCTTGCTCTAAAGCTAGCTGTCTCTCAAGTCTCTCTCGCTCTAAAGCTTTCTCGTTTTCTTCCCTTTCTCGTTGCAAAACTCTTTCACTTTCTTCCCGCTCCATAGCTTCTTCTCTCGCCAGTCTATCACGTTTCAAAGAACGCTTGCGTTGTGTTGCATTTGCCGTGTGGGTAATTGCAGATACAGTTCCTGGGTGGCCTTTGCCTGCAAATGCAGAGAGAACGTCAGCACCCGCTTCGTCCTCCACACGTCCACCTCGGCCTGCTCCAGAGAAAGCTCCCTCTGACTCCATCTTCTGAGCAAGCAGGCTGAGTGGGCCTGGCTTGCGTTCAGTATGATCGCTTCCAGGTTCAGGGCTGCTGCTACGACTACTGCTACTAGAGCTCTCAGAGCCTGATGTGCTAGATGTTTGCTGTCTAGGCGAGAGTTCTGGACTAGGTGGACTCTGTTTAGGGGTGTCTGGAAGAGGGAATGAAAGTTCAGGAGGCGGCGAAGGAGGAGGTGTGGGCTGTCTGAGCGGTTGAGACAGTAAGGGTCTGTGTGGTGGGGGCTGTGGCTGACGTGAACTCCCAGACCTCTCCCTAACTGGTCGGGTTTTGGGCATCTTTGCTCTTTTACTCTGCTGAGCAGCCATATTCCACTCTTCTTCCTCATCGTTATCCTCTCCAGCTTCATTATCCTCATCACTATCAACAGGTACATGACTTGAAGCGGACTTGAAATCCCTTCCACGCCTGACTCTGACAGACGAAGGCGATTCTGCATCTGGTTGGCGAGGTGCAGAGGGCGATGGATGTATAGGAATGTCTCTTTCCCTGTGAGCATTTCCACGCCTTGTAGCGACAAATCCCTCACCCACTGGGGCAGCAGGTTTATTTTGGTCAATTACTTCAGCGGCAGTATCCTAGTGGAGAAAGAACAAAATAAATAAGAAGTTAGCCATACAACAATCATGATAAACAACTAAAATATGGACATTTTATTAATGTTTAATAAGCTGTCAAAATGACTAAAGAAATACAAAAGTAACAACTTGTGCATGTAGTGTACCATAAGAAGAAACAACAAAATAGAGAAAAACATGATGGCCTAACCTCATTTGATGCAGAACAAATGTTGTTATCGTTAGTCTCGCCATGGTCTTCATGGTCTACAAGAGAAACAAAAGCAAAAAATGATTATGCAGCGATGTACACACACTAAACCACTCTGACAAATCGATCAGTAAAGTATGCAGATATCCTTAATCATTGGAATAAAAAAAAACTCCTAAACCAAATGATTATATAAAGAGCATATTGATCCAGTTTATGTTGTAATGTCACGTTCAAAATAATAACCAACAAAGTAACCAATAAATACACATTGTTCAGGAAAGGTGAAAGCAGCCAAAACTTACCATCAGTTTCAATTGCCTCACGTGCCTCTCTCTCCAAACGCTGCCTAAGAAGCTCCTGTTGCTTTGCAAGGTACTGTTTAATAAAGCTGTTCTGACTCATCTCCTCCCCAATCTGAAGAACAACCATATTAGTACAATTATTTAGTAATCAGTATTGATAGATAAAGTTCAGCAAAGGTAAAAGTATGTTAGCTTTCAGAGTATGTAAGCTGGAATAACAGGTTACTTGTGATTACCTGGGAGTTTGGCTGCAGACCAGTATGATGGGTGGAAGTCTTCTGGAGGTTTTCCAGCATGAGAGCCTGTTAGGTATGCACACACACAAAAACAATAGTAAAGATGAAAGTATAATTTTAAGTTTATATACAAATGTAGTGATATTAATAATATTTAATATGCACACACATAATTCGTTTTTCTTTTTAAGACGTGTGACTAGGCAAGGAGAACTCCTGTGAAAAGCGACCAGACATCCCAGTTTTTAGAATAAATATATTAGGCTTAGCAGGGATGGTTGTTCCAGCACACTGGTACTATTAAACACAATATTTTGTCCCTTCTCCACTCAGAAATGCTTCTGCTTTCAGTTTAGAAAAAAAATAATGGCACTTTAAATACAAATGTCACATGACCTAAATAGTCTGCTGAAATGAGTTTGTGAACCTGAACCTCTTGCTTTGGTTTCCTACCAGTCTAAAATGCGTCACAACAAACCATGTCTAAACATTCTCTCTACTTTTTCAGACGAGTTTGGGGCAGGAGCAAGAAAGTAAATACAGGAAGAAGGTGCTGTTTTTAGACTAGTGTATATTTCTGTAGAGTTTGGAGCACACACAGAGATGACATTAGTTACAGATGGGCTACAGAAGCCGTTTATCTCAAATCCTGTGGAGTACAGCTGATAGTTGGGTCATACTGAGGTCAAATCACATTCTTACTACAGATGAAATACTCCAGAGTTTGTTTGGCATCAGACCGAGACCACCTCTTCTCAGTGGTTGTTTTAGTCTGCATCCAAGTTTAACTGTTGTATAAAGACCTGCTAGGGGGAACCAAAGGTGAAAACAGCTTCTGCAATTTAAAATGCAGGAGGAGAGAATTCTGTAATGATTATTTTTTAATGTGTAATACATCAACTAATAAAAGACATACAGTGAGTCCAAGAAGTATTTGATCCCTTGCTGATTTTCTTTGTTTGCCCACTAATAAAAACACTATCCTTCTGCACTTTTAATGGTAGATATATTCTAACATGGAGAGACAGAATATCAAGACAAAAATCCAGAATATAATTTTAAAGAATATATTTTAATTAATTTGTATTTCAATGAGGAAAATAAGTATTTGATCCCTCTTGCCAAACACACTCAATACTTAGTGGCAAAGCCTTTGTTTGCAAGCACAGCGGTGAGACGTTTGTTGTAGTTAACCACAAGTTTAGCACACACACCAGGGGGAATTTTGGCCCACTCTTCTTTGCAGATCCTCTCTAAATCATGAAGGTTGGTGGGCTGTCGCTTGGCAACTCTGACCTTCAGCTCCCTCCATAGATTTTCGATCGGATTGAGGTCTGGCGACTGGCTGGGCCACTCCATGACCTTAATGTGATTTTTCTTGAGCCAATCCTTTGTTGCCTTTGCTGTATGTTTAGGGTCGTTATCATGTTGGAAGACCCAACCACGGCCCATTTTCAGATCCCTGGCAGAGGGGAGGAGGTTGTCCCTCAGGATTGTGCGGTACATGGCTCCATCCATCTTCCCAGTGATGCGGTGAAGTAGCCCTGTACCCTTGGCAGAGAAACACCCCCAAAACATTATGCTTCCACCTCCATGCTTGACGGTGGGCACAGTGTTCTTGGGGTCATAGGCAGCATTTTTCTTCCTCCACACATGGCGGGTGGAGTTGAGGCCAAAAAGTTCAATTTTGGTCTCGTCTGACCACAAAACCTTCTCCCAATAACTTGGTTCATCTTTCAAATGATCATTGGCATACTTGAGGCGCGCCTCCACATGTGCTCTCTTCAGCAGGGGTACCTTTCGGGCACTGCAGGATGTGAATCCATTGTTGCGCAAAGTGTTGCCAATTGTTTCCTTGCAAACTGTGGTCCCAGCTGCCTTCAGGTCATTTGCTAACTCCTGCCGAGTGGTTGCAGGACGATTTCTGACCGTTCTCAGCATCATTGCCACCCCACGAGGGGAAATCTTCTTTGGAGCACCGGGCCGAGGTCTGTTGATTGTCATGTTATACTCTTTAAACTTTCTGATAATTGCACCAATAGTTGTTACTTTCACATCCAACACCTTACTAATCTTTTTGTAGCCCATTCCAGCTTTGTGAAGGTCAACAACTCTGAGGTCCTGTGACAGCTCTTTGGTTTTACCCATGTTGGAGACTTGAAATCTGTGTGATCTGTCTGATTCTGTGGACAGGTGTTTTTCACACAAGTGATTAGTGAGAACAGGTGCCTTCAGGTCAGGTAACAAGTTGATTGGGAGTGTCTAACTGGTCTGTAAAAGCCAGAACTGCTAATGAATACTAAGGGATCAAATACTTATTTCACTCCATGAAATACAAATCAATTAATATATATTCCTATATTCCTATTCCTATATATTTATTTTCTGGATTTTCTTTTTAATATTCTGTCTCTCCATGTAAGAATACATCTACCATTAAAAGTATAGAATGATCATGTCTTTATTAGTGGGCCAACGAAGAAAATCAGCAAGGGATCAAATACTTCTTGGACTCACTGTATGTTGGAAGCTCCGCTAAACAGGGTATGTAGAAATGTGTAAAGTTTTAGAACACCCCTACTTTTTAAGTAGTTTTACTCCAGTGGCAGTGCTGTATGATACAGACAAGCTGATTTTTTATGTTATAAAGCAATGACTATTACAACCACTTAACTATCAAACCATTAATCTGTCAGACTTTCTCATCACTGCTGAAACTGAGACTTAAACTGACTTTAATGTTAAGCTGAGCCATAGGTGTTGCCATGTGGGTCAGAAAGACTTCTTGTAGCAGTTGTCTCCAAGAGTTTTTTTTGAAGGTGTAGGAAACAGTGGTCACCGCTCTCTAGCTTCATCTGTAATTTTTCTAAAGAAAAGACTTTCAATACTTTCAATAGTTACAGGATTATATGTGTTTCTAGGGGTTTCTAATACTTTTTATTGTATATTCACACACAATATTGTTTCAAGCCTGCATGTGCTAAAAAAAAAATGAATGTTGCAGCTTTCAAGCGTAAAACTCTTTGTATACCACACAGCTTTTATTGCTTTGATTGGAACTGTGTTGATTTATCCTGTTTTCTTTCCATAAAATACATCAATAGGCCCCTTACACAAAACACAAAACTTACACAAATGTCAACTCCTGATTCTCTGGATTTTGAGTTGTTCTTTAGAAGCAATCTAAAGCGCTCTGCGAATAGCACATATTCAGTAAACTGTCAGGTCTTCAAAACAATGAATAGCAGAAACACTTAACAAAAAATCTAAAAACAAATGACTTGGCACAAGAGCACTGCTATTTCCTGAGGAATGTATCTTGTAGTGGTGTGTCGGAATGTGTAGTCATCCAGAACTGTCCGTCCACAAACAATTTGTTGCATGCTGTTGTACAGACAATACATACAGTAGCATGGGTTTTGACAACTGATACACAACAAAAAACCAAAATTTTAATGAGCTCAAGTTCTACCCAGAAACACCCAGTGCTCTGACTGACGTCCAACTATGGCGAGTACAACTGACACACGGGGGCTTGAGAAGCCACCTGCTTCTTTTGAAACAGCTGTTTGGGAAAATCTAGGGTTTCCAGCAACAAAGAGCAAGTGGTGGATCAGACGAGTGTCTGTGCACAGCACAGCGCTCTTACCAAGTTTAATTCCAGACATGTTACCTACGTCGATGATAAGGAAGTGCCCAAATTCACTTATGTTTCTACCACTGATGATTAATCTGGTGATTATTTCCAGATTATTCAGCTTTTATTTTTGCCATACTCTGTTTCCTGTGGGTACCGCCTCTGTTAATAGTGTTCTCGATTATTTCAAAACAAAGAAATCAGCTGAACATGGGACTTAAATGTCCTTTCAATTCGCAAAGGATGTTAAATGTTCTGATATTAAGTGAGTAATTATGTGTTTAAGCACATTTGGTGACTGTCCCTGACACTTCGTGTTCTGCATTACAGTTACAAATGAACGATTAGTCACCAATGAAATTTTAAGTAGAATTTTTTTTATAATAGACACTGTCGATTATGAGGACCATTCGTTGTAGTGTTTGCAAAACACTTCTTACCCAGCCCTGATTTTAATTGTATTCCCTGAAAATCTCATCCAATTGGATGATGTGGTCCTGATGTCAAGATAAAGCTGAAGAAATTAATCCAGCTATACTCTGTCATAAAACGTTTGCATGAAGTTAAGGAGAGAAAAAATTTGATTTACAAACAAAGTCCTCCCATAGTACATGACTGGATGCTTGTAATGATTCCCCAATCACACTAAATACTTACAGTTAATGTGAGAGGTACACTGAAAGTAGTAGTAGATAGTAAGGCTGAGACCAAAATATTGTGGCTTGAAAAAGAATTTACACGCCTAGAAAAAGGGTTTTTCAAGCCAAGGATTTAAAAAAAATAATGATTTTATCAAACAAAAATATCAAAAGTGTGACATGCAAACGTATTCAGCCCCCTTTACTCTGAAACCTCTAAATAAAATCAAGTACAATAAATTGACTTTAGAAGTCACTTAATTAATAAACAGAGTCCAGCTGTGTGTAAATTAGTCTCAGTATGAATACACCTGTTCTGTGAGAAGCTTAGTGGCTTGTTAGAAAACACTAGTGAACAAACAACTTCATGAAGACCAAAGAACTCTAAAGCAATTAGTTTATAAAAACATATCCCAACTTTGAACATCTTAAGGAGCACTGTTCAATCCATCATCCAAAAATGGAAAAGGTATTCTACAACTGCAAACCTCCCAAAACATGGCCGTCTACCCAAACTGACAGATCGAGCAAGGAGAGCACTGCTTAGAAAAGCAGCCGAGAGGCCGATGGTAACTCTGGAGGAGTTGCAGAAATCCAGAGGTGGAAGAATTTGTCCACAAGTGCAAAATCATGCACTCCACAAATCTGGCCTTTATGAAAGAGTGACAAGAAGAAAACTATTGTTGAAAAAGACATAAGTAGTGCCATTTGCCGTTTGAAACAAGCCATGTGGAGGATGCAGCAAAAGAGAAAAAGGAGCCAAACTTGTTTTTTTTTTTTTGCCTAAACTCATAGCGGTATGTGTGTCAGAAAAGTAGCATTGCTCTTTACCCTAAATACACCATCCCTACTGTGAAGCATGGTGTTGGCAGCATCATACTGTGAGGAGATTTCTTCAGCAGTGACAGGTAAACTGGACAGAGCTAAATTCAGGGCAATTCTGAAATTCAAAAAAACTCTAGATGCGCAAAGCTGGTAGAGACATACTCCAAAAGACTTGAATATTTTAAAAACCATGAATAATTTCTATTTCACTTCACAATTATGCGCTTCTCTGTGTTGGTCTATCACCTATAATCTCAATAATTTTTTTTTTTTTTTGTCGACAAAATGTCAAAAAGTTCAAGGGGTATAAATACTTTTGCAAGTCACTGTAGATGCTTATTAACATAGTAGTTCCTTAATGGAAGACTTATGTTTCTAAATAACAAAACGTCCAAATATTTTTGTCATAAACAGCACATTGCTTTTACTACCTATATATCAGAACTTTATTTCAAAACCTTTAAATGTTCTGCGACTGGTGCTGACGTATGTCGGTAATAAGGAAGTGTCCAAATTCACTTATGTTTCTACCACTACTTAACAGTCTCTCCCTATATAGGCCAACAGTAATGAGGGAGGAGGGACCCATTTTGCTCAGAACCTTACATTACTTTTGTAAAAACTGGAAAAGCAAAAGCAAAGTAAGTGAGGATATTAGGCTGGGACCAACTCGGTAAGGATGCTACGATTGTAATTCCAACAAACTGTCATATAACACCGATTCAAATGGTCTGACTGCAAAAAAACTGGAATGCTGATCCTGCATTGCTGCCTCCAAACGTATCTGGATATTACCAGCTATCTTGATGATTACAGCATAAGTTCCAAATCTGGGCCATAAAATCCTGTAAAAAATATCCCATCAGCAAAAACACTGTCAGGTGCTATCAAGAGCATGCCAAACCAGCAGGCATTCTCATTACAGTTGTCTGCTCTTCAATGTGTTGGGAAACAGCTCACTCAATTACAAAAAAACACAAGAAATCTCTCATGTAATAGTCCAACTGGCTCTTAGTAAATACAAAAAGAAATTACAAATATATTATGAATTCATGCGTTATCAATACAGTCCTAAAATACATTTCTATAAACACAAAACTATGCTGAACATAATACATAAATAAATAAAATAACTTTACTGTCAGTAACCAAACCAATATGTGACAGTCCTAAAGTACTGCCACTGAAATGAAATGTGCACTTTGACATTTGAGAGTTTTAACAACATTCTAGTTTTTCTGTATACTAGTGTGATTAATCCAAAAAACAACAACACAACAGTATCATTTTACCTAGAAAGCAAACCAACTGTGGCACACCAGTTGACCTATTGTAGTCATATAAACTGCATATAGTCGTCAGCTTTAATCTACATAATAACTGTATGCATTTAGGGCTATTAAAACGAGGTAGATATATTAGTTACATAAACCTTCTTTCCTTTTATCTCAAGACATTTGCCAGATACACTAATTAAACATCATCACCCATCCTTCTGTAAGCGCATGTAAGCACCACACAACTGCAAAAGACCACTGAATGCCACATCTGGCCTTATTGTGTGTAAATGGTCTAAAGTGTCTATATGAAACGCTAGCTTAATAAAATCACAAACAATATCGAAAACAGACATGGACACACACCTCCAAGATATCACCACCACATTACTCATCTCAAATAAAGACATGTATCAAGCTAAACTTTAGCCTAAAAATAACTATAAAAATCTAGCACAGTGCCATTAATACTCGTTTGCAAATAAAGCATACATACTCTGCCATTTTTTTACTGATAAAAACTCAAATGACTAAAAACTTTCATTTCCGATTATCATAACAAGCAATAAAATTAAATATACAGCTATATAAAGCAATTTAGATTAGTCATAATACCACAACCACATGTCCTTCAAGTAAAATTGATTATTCACATTTTACCACTGATTTACATAGAATTTTATGCTTTCATTCTAATTTCTCCCTGTTACATAGAAGTACATTTTTGATGTAGATTCAAATATCCTGATATCTACACAATGAGTTATGGCTAGTGTAGTTTTGAGTGAAAATAGTAATAGCATAATCTGGTGTATTATGAAAAAAAGTAATTTTTATTAAGTAAAAATAAGAGACCACTTAAAAATGACAAGTTTCTTTGATTTTACCAAATTGAAAACCTCTTGAATATAATCAAGAGGAATATGGATGATCACAGCCATCAAACCAAACTGAACTGCTTAAATCTTTGCACCAGGGGTAGCATAAAGTTGGAGGTGGAGGAAAACAAGCCAAGAAGTATGAAAACTTATTTAAAACCAGGGTTATTCCACCAAATATTGATTTCTGAACTCTTAAAACTTTATGAATCTGAACTTGTTTTCTTTGCATTATTTGAAGTCTGAAAGCTCTGAATCTTTGATGTTATTTCAGCCATTTCTCATTTTCTGCAAATAAATGCCTAAAAAAATGCTAAATGACAATATTTTTAGTTGGAATTTAGGAGGAATGTTGTCCGCAGATTACAGAATTAAACAACAATGTTCAACATGTAGCTACTGAAGCTAAACTGAATCAGAAACTGAAGTGGTCTCTTACTTTTTTCCAGAGCTGTATACACACAGCATTTTATATATTTGTATAGAAACAGCAATTACAGATATTTAACTAGAGTTTTAAATAGTGAAAACTACAGTAATTACAGATAGGAGAGAGTGTCTGTGGCTAGTCAAAATTGCATTAAGGATATGTGGTTTGGGTAATGTAGAGCATGTCACAGTAAGTTTGGGGACTAGTGAATACACAGTACATTACAGAGATCTTCAATTGAAGAAACTAATAAAAAACGAGATAAAACAGCTAACTTCCATAGGGTTAGCTAGCAATCTAACTCTGACCACACAGCACAGCCTACCTTCTGTTTACACTCCTCAACCTCCAATAACACACTTAACCTACAAGCTACTGATCTGATTTAGTTAGCTAACCTAGCTAAAATTATTGAGTACCAATCTGAAAGATCGATGATATAGGCGAATATAGCTAGCGTTTTCTAGCTTTGTAGTTAGTTAACCCTCCAAAACGTGTCTCCTCTTTATAGTTAACTAGCTAACCCCCTCAAATAAACGCCTCATGCACTGGCACACAAAGCGCAGAGGCGCCACCGACAACTTGAAAAACTCACTGGCTGGGGACTGATTAACAGCTGGTTAAAGGCTGTTGAAAAACATAATCGATTTATACGATTGTTTATATGGTTAATTAGGACTTTTAGATACACTGCTGGGGGTAGTAAATCCCATTTGTATGGGGTTTAGCTGTTTTAGCTTAAAAAAAACAAACAAGGCTTCGCTTTGCTCTTCTTTTTGAAAATTTCCGTTCCACCTTAAATGCTGCAGCACCACAGTAACTGCTGCAGCGTTTAAGGTGGAACGGAAAATTCCAAAAAGAAAAAGTAGTGGCGAAGGAGAAGCCAACTTCGGCCTTGTTTGCAACAAAAACACGGCTGTAAATATGGAGGGACGAGGACACACTGTACAAAGTAGACGAGTAGCTGAGTAACCACCACCTCCTCCTTCATCATCTCCTCCTCCTCCTACACTTCCTACACCACCTCCTCCTCCTTTTCTCCTCCTCCTCCTCCTACTCTACAACCAACAACACTCGGCCTCGAATCACGGTCTCCCCCTCCAGACTCCCCGCTTCCCCGTACCGAGCCCCGTAAACCCCTTTAAACTGACCCCTTTGAGCCGCTTGACGAGCGCATTTTTCTGCCCGCTCTTCGAGAGCCCTCTCTCCTCCAGGGCCGCCTTCAGGTCCGCCACTCGGAGGGATTGGAGCGGCCTCCCGTCCAGCGTAACGTCTTCCAGGTCCGCCATGATGAAGCGCCTCGACTCTTGCTCGGCTCGCTCTCTGGCGCGTGGAAGCGCAACGCCCTCCGCGCCCTACGTCAGAGGGAAGAGGAGGGGGCGGGTCGTCGTTGTTTCCGGGACAACAAAACCGGAGCAACAAAAAAAAACAGTCAAAATAAAAGCGATGTAAACACTGTAGTGTAGGTACTTTAGTGTAGATGCTGTAAAAAATCGTAAAAATACAGAATTTCTAATTCTGAAAATAGGCTCGTTCAATTTCTCTAAGAAAGCAAAGAAAAAAAATAGTGATTTTTGAAGTTTCATAATGTAACTCTTTTTTCTGGCTATTTTATATATCAAAAATACATATTAACTGACTGACTGACAAGCTTTTTTGCAACGTGCAAGCGCAAGGACTGACTTCTGCTCTTTTCCACTTAAAGGCCAATTTATACTTCTGCATTGAACCTATGCCGAAGCCTACACGTCGACATGTACCTCCCTAGAAATGTAACTATGGGTCGCATATGGCGTACAGCCAGAGCTATCACTGGTCTGCCGGGCTTTGCGTTCCCACTAACACATTTCCGTCTTTGCAGTTTTTCTTACTATAAAGCGCACCTGATTATAAGGTGCACTATCAATAAATATCTATTTTCTGATCTGTTTTCATACATAAGGCACACTGGATTATAAGGCGCATTTATTCGACTCTGGTAAATAGTAGTAGGAACAGGGGTGTCGCCATGTTTTCCTTCTAAATTTAGCAGGTTTTGCCACTGGGTGGCGACACCTGTAAAGCTAAGCTAAGTTAACAAAATTGTAATTCTTAAAAAAGGAACCCTAAGTGTTCTTGTAAGCCAGGGGGATATTAGATAGCGGTTCGCCCACAGCTTTTTTTAACATGGTAAACGTAAAAACTACTGTCTCATATACTGAACAGCAAAATAGCTAGCACTGTGGTCAGTGGCTTATGATAATGCTGCTCCAACTGTGCTATCCGGGGTTTGCAGCAGGCTACAGGCCGGTTATACTCACCTCTGAAAAGCCAAAGAGTTAGAGCTAAGCGGTTAATGCTAATGCTAATCCAGCAGTGCTACCCGGGGTTAGTAGCAAACTAAAGGCCAATAATACTTACCTCTGGATGGTCAAAGAGCTAGAGCTAAGCGCGGTAAAAGGCTAATGCTAATGCTGCTGTAATCTGTAGTGTAACACCAGTGACCTCCAGTCATATTTTTACAGCCAACCTGATCCAACTCATTGTTTTAGTACATAAAGCCACGTTAAACTTTTTTTTTGGTAAAAGGTTTTACTGGATCTCCATCCATCTAGGTTAGCTCTGTGATCCTGGTGAAAGAGTGTGCAGATCTGTCCTCAAAGCTAAATGTGGTACACACTGCATGAGTTACTATATAGCTTACATGTCTTCAATATTAAATGCTTTAAAAAAAAAAACATTAAAAAAAATTGAATGAGAAGAGAGTATCCAGAGTAAATGTGTAATAAAAGTCCTGTACAGTGACTATACAGGGCAGTAATTGAGGTGCTGCCACATGTTGCAACCTGCACGGGGCGCCATAACCACAGCACATCCAGGAAATCCCTCCTTCTCCTTCCTCAGATTCACAACATGGAGGCGATTTTACAGTTTTACTAGATAATAACACAATGGGACGGATTTCTTACAGGGAGACTTTCTTCCAGTGGTCTGAGTCTTGGTTTATATAGTGTTCAGAGTTGCTGTGTGCTGGAGATTATGAGGCAAACCTGTAACCCAGATCTCATTCTGTAGAAACGCCGCGAACCCTGGGAGCAGGTAAACAGCCACACAACGCTTTTCACAATAAAACACTTTCAGTTTTACAGTAACAGCTGTATAATATGCGGTGTACTATTTAAAATTTATATTTATACTTATGAACAAGCAAAATTTCGAGGCTGATAGGGCTTCTTTTTTGGAATTTTACAGTCCACCTTAAATGCTACAGTACAGCGCCTGTAATGGACACTACACTGTTTGCTCTGGTTAAGGTGGACTGGAAAATAAAAGAAGCGAAAGTGCATAAAAGCACGTTCAACTTAATTTAAAGTGTACTAAATTAAATAATGTCACATTCAGTCCACCTTAAATGCTACAATACTTTGTCATTTTAATGCATGTACTGGATACTACACTGTTTGCTCTGTTTAAGGTGGACCGGAAAAAAATATGAATCAAAAGCACATAAAAGCACATTCAGCTTCTTATAGATAGATAGGTAGATGATACTTTAATGTCAAAGCCACAATCTGAAATTCATCCTGCATAAAAAAACAGTAGCTCTGTTTAAACAAAGTACATGAACATCACAGTGTGTAAGACACAGACATTATACAGATACAAATCATATAATTCAGTCACACTGTAAACATAGGAATACTGTATCACTGTCCAGATGGAAGAAGTACATATTCACTCTTTAAAACGCGATTACTATCAGAAATAATGTTTTTAGCTAGCTGAATTGTGTTTTGATAATGAGCAGTCATTTACAGACCCATTAGAAGCTGACCCACAATCTTTAAACAGATTTTGACCAGGTGTTTCAGTCCAGACTTCAGTACAGATGAGGACAAGCAAGTGTACCACATAGCATTACAATGCAGAACAGAATTATTAAACAGCAAAAGTATGTGCTCAGGAGAAAATGAATTTTTGTTTACTTTATATACAGGTTATTGTGGTGTTCCCTTAATAAGGTAGCATCAATCATTACACCAAGGTATTGATAAAACTGAACCTGTTTGATTATTTTATTATTGGTAATGGTGGTGTTTCCAACTATTGGTTTTTAGGCTAAACACATTTTTTTTATAATCCTGTAATAATGAGTAAACAATATAGAATTTATAATTATTCTTTTAGATGTAAAGATGTGTAAGGCATAGACTTTTTCAGTCGAAATAACTCAAGTAGGTTCTAAGAACCTTGGTGCTTTTCTGTGAGACAACCAGCTTTTGCACCAGTTTTTAGTGAAACCATGGGTATGTCACAGAATGGGTCATCAACAGAGGGAGTAGCACAGTGGCTCTTGGTTTTCTCTGGGAACAAACTTTACAGGGTTAAACTTTTTTTTTTCCTTTTTTTTTTAAGTGGAAATGCACCAAACAGTTTAAAATTTAGTGCACAAACCGTAACAAAGCCTATTCCAGGCCTGTAAGTGGTTCTTTAATGCTGTGTTTGAACCCCAACCACTAGATAGCATTGTTGTACTCTGTCGTTAGATCCCATTCGTATGATTGATTAAAAAGTCAGCTTCTTTTAATTAGTGCGAGAACAGAAAATGAAATCTTATCTTAATATGCATTTACAGGGTAATCTATTATGATAAAAATTCAGTATGTTTATGTACAACAAAAGTATGAATTATTTTTAGTTTCATTTATGCAATACACCCAAATGTTTTGTTGCTTTTACACTGACCAAGAATTTTAAACTGCCTTTTCTTTCCTTCAAGAAAATGGCCTGGTTCCATCATGCCTTGGCCCAAGGTGCGAGCCAGCAGCAGCAGCAGCAGCCATCTTCCATGAAGAACCTCATAACTGAGCCGAACTTTAGCACAGCTATGGCAGGTGCTTCACCCAACAGCCTGAGCCTGTTTCCGTCCTCATTTACAGACTTCCCTCCCGTTCCGCAGGACATGGCTCCTCCGAGCCTGGGAGAGCTCTCCTGCACTTCATCGCTCAACCTGAGGGCGAGCCACGACCCTGCTCCAGTGTCCTATGTGACTCTGCAGGAACAGCGGTGTGTGTTAAGCTGGTTTCTGGGCTGGGGATCTTGTCAAAGAGGACGCTTTTTAGAAGACTTGATTTCAAAGGCAGTGCCGGGAAAAGTCAGTAGCTTGTTGGAGCAGCTCAATACACTTCAGGTGATCTTATTTTAAAGCATAATTTTGTTATTTAGTTATTTTATTTTGTTCTGGTGGCCTAAAGACAGTATCACCCTAACCACATACAAGTCTAACTTAAGTCAAAAATGTTGTTATTGTTCACACTACACAGCAAGGAGTGCACAGCTGAATGAGAATCCATTTCTCCAGGCTCTGATGTGCAAATATAACACAATTATAAGTACACGTTAGACATATTAGAAGGGTTGAACTCTTAGCATTCAAATAGGAGAGAAACCATCTATAGAGATTGATGAAAGTACTAAAATCGAGTAAAGAACTGTCCACGACATTATAAAAAAATGCAATCTTCGAGGAAGGAATGTAATCGGAAAAAATCTTTAATGATTGTGATTCTTACCAGTGAGGCTAACCGTCAAAAACGATTTCAAATTGCTAGAGACGATAAAAACTGGACTCTGTGAATGCCTGCTGTAATCAGCATAATTCAGTATAAATTAAAATCTTACCTCTTTTCTATTTTCAAAATCTTTTCAACCATGTCCCAAACTGGAAATGCATATTTGGCGACCAAATTTGTTTCTGAATATTTAACCAAATATTTTCAGTTGGCAAATATGGATAAACACTAAATGAGAAGAATAGGAAACTAATGCATGTTGTTCTAGTAGCCAGTAAGAAAGCGATAACAAGGAGCTGGTTTAACTATGTGCCCCTACTATAGATAAATGGTTTGATATTCACGAGATATAGATATTTGAAAGCTTATCGTCCTCTCTTAATATGCAAAAAGGTACATTTAATCGGATATGAAAATGATTCAGAGTACATTGAACCAATAAGACCAGATTACTATTGGTCTTAGTAATAATACCATTATACAAAATGATGCAATGCTTAAAGTGTAGTATGCATGTATAGCATATCCTCCTTTTGTGTGTGCTTGTATTACATTTCATTTATGTATATAAGTCTTACAATCTTAGAGAAACAGGGGAATGTCTTGTATTAATGTATAAGAGGTTCTCTTTTTGGATGGGGTGTAAAAAAGGGTAAGGTAAGGCTTTTTTCTTTCTTTCCCAAATAAACAATGTTTAATGCAGAATGTTTCATTTTACTGTTTAATTATTAATGCAGTGCACTGTACTCAGGTTACTAACCATGTTTTTCTCTCTGTTGTATTCTGTCTTCTCTCTAAAGGTAAAAGACCGGCCACCCAGCATTTTTGAGTGTCAGTTGAGACTGTGGACTCAGTGGTTCGAGTCATGGAGTGAGGATGAGAGAAATGGTTTCTTGAATAGCCTGGAAGAGAAGGATCCAATGTTTGTCTCCCATTTTTACAGAGCACTGGCGAGCACTGCGGGAAGAGACTGACAGCCTCTGTGAAAGGGGCAGTTTTTTGTGTTTATATACTGTCATACAACTTCAGCGTACCCTGATTCGTACCTCCCTAGACAGCTGCAGCAGTTTTGATTGGCCCACCGAGCCTTGTGTTCCTGCCTACACATTTCCACCTTTGTGGTTAAACTGTAGAGCAATGCAGACGCACAAGTATTAATGCTGACAACATCATAGGCAACATGCTGTAAACTAAACCAGCCTTTAGGCATTCAGGTGTTAGCAGAGTTGACAGCTCTTGATGGAGCTTGACAGTCTAGTTTTGAGTGACAAGATTCTTGCCAATGCTAACCTGATTAAGCTATTATTGACTATAGAACAGTCACGGATAATTCTGATCCTGCAGGGTTAGATTCCTGTTTTGTGCTTGCCTGCTCAGATAAAGCTGATTCAGCTAACCTCTTGATTGCTAGGTATTGGAAGTCTGTTAAAGCAGACTTCCAAGAGATCAGCAAACTGTGCTAGCCTCCTGCTCCCCTTTACCCACCCTGCTATAGAAGGAGCTTTAATGGGTTTCAGGTGGGCAGCACAGAGGGATGCATCACTGTGTCAAAAAGAAAAGGGATATCTATTATTAAACAGTTTGGAATTGTAATAATAAAAGTCTGCCCTCTACAGGCGAGTTTGTGTTGGTGTGTACATGTTGGTGTCTCAGGACCTCAGTGATTTAAATCACTTTTTGTTAAATTCTTATTAAAGGAATGTGCATCTTTCTGATGTGTCTGTAGTGTACGCTTATTTACCATAAACATCATACCTCTGATTTTTGTGAGTAGCATAGTTATCTTTTATTGGGACCTTGTAATATTAAAAAAGGCCATACCATAACTAGGACTGACATTGCTATATATGTAATGACAATCTAAGAAAATCTAGAAATACTCAAACCAGCCCTTCTGACACCAGCAATCATGCTATGACAGCATTGTTTTTATGGAAGAGTCACTTAAGTCTACTCTCTACAGTGAGGCTTTTCATTAAGGAATACCACCCGCTTCATGATGACCTTTCATCCAGATACCACGTCATCTTGTTCAACACTGAGACTGCAGTGTAAACAGAGTGTGGTATGTACGTACAATGACCCTGGTTTTTGTTCTGTGGAGCATTTTTTGTAGATACTGACCGCTGCATACCTGACCAATCCCATAAGCCCTGCCTGATTTTTTGGAGACAGGAGACAGGAGAAAAAATAAGATATTTATTTACAACAGTGCTATTAAAAACAGCCCATTTCTACCACAGTTCCCTATTCTGGCTCACATAAAAAAAAAAAAGTATTAGGCGCACCTAAAATCCTTAAATTTTCTCCAAAAATTGTCAATGCGCCTTATAACCCGGTGCATCTTATTAATGAATACTACCAGTCAGGAGCAGTAAAGCCACTCTGCTGAAGTGCAGCATTTTACAGGAATTTTAGTTTAGTTCTCCAGGACTGAGGCTGCTGCAGCATTAGCATTAGCCTCTTTCATAGTTCAAAGGTAAGTATAACGGACTATAGCCTATTCATTTACTGTATTAAAACAAGCTATGTGGGACAAACTGCTAGCTGATATCGCCCTGGCTTACCAGAGCACTCAGGGTTCCTCAGTGTAGTGCTGTCGGGCGACATTTACTAATGCTAACCGCGCTAAGTGGAAATCTGGAAATCCAAGCTTACTGTAAATAAACGGAAGCACTTCACTCACCCAAATAAACAGTTTTTAGAAGAGAAATCTGTGTAGATTAACATTCAGTGCTTGTTTAACTTTAAACTATATATATATATATATTTTTTAGAATTTCAGTTTTGTTTACTTAGCTTAGCTTTTACTTAACTTAGTTTCCTCCTAGCACCGAGAACTGCTGAATTAGACGAGAAACATAGCGACACCCCTGTTGCTCACTTGTGCCTTATGTATGAAAATAGTACTCTACACTTCCATGGCAACTAATCAAAATACACTGGGGGGGGGGGGGTGGGGGGCCCTACCCTAGGAAACTACACAGAGGAGGGTCCTTTATGGTGTGGAAAATATAGGTGCACTTTTTTTTACCTGCTTGAAATAACAGGTAGCACAGGCAGCATCAATCTCCTAGAACACCAAATTAAAGAATTCAAACTTGAAATTTAGATTCAAACTGAATCGATTAATCTGAAACATGTTTCGATAGACTGCTTCAAAAATAAAAAGCCATGTGTCTGTCCCAAAACAAGTTACAAGTCAAAGTGGGATTTTTTTTTTTGCTTGTTTAGGTCTGCACCTAATTGCAAGCAGCTGAACTTAAGTCAGAATGTTTTGTCCCCAAATGTTTCTAAATGAGAGTTGAAAAATCTTATCTATGATCTCAGAACTGTGCTTGATCTCTGCATGACTCATGACAACATTGCCACACTTTAAAATGCAAAGCATTTTTTTGTTGTAGAGAAAGGTCACACATACATTGCATTCTTTATTATTTATTGCTCATAATTTGTCGAAGCATTAGCATTTATGAAATAGAGGGATGTCAAAACAGACCTAGGTCTTCTGTTTGGGATCACTTTGAACTTGACAAACAGGTTAAGTGCCTAATTATCTTACAGATATCACTGTGGAGGGTGATGATTTAAACATCTCACACGAACAAATCGTTTTCCGAATCAATTGGTTAATTTGATTAGATCTCCCAAAAGCCCAACTTTGCCATAACTACACAAAGTTTAATGCTACAACCTTAAAAAAAGCAAAAGGGACTCTGAGTGGTCCAGCAGATTATGACTGCTGGTTCAAATCCCATTCGTGTAGCTTGCCATCAGCTGCCAGAGCCCAGCGAGAGCACAATTGGCTTTGTGTGCTATGATGCTACTCTGCAATGCTACATCAACAGCAGCTCAAAAAGAGGTGGTGGCTGACTTTATATATATCGGAGGAGGCATGTGTTAGTCTTCACCCTCCTGGTGTTGGGGCATCACTAGTAATAGGGGGAGTTCTAATGAGTGGGTTGGGTAATTGACCTTGTAAATTGAGGAGAAAAATGGGATAAAAATTAGAAGAAAAAAAAGCAAAGCACATCCCTAACACAAAGACTGAAATTCTATTACAAAAATGTTAGGAAACATGCAGGTAAACAGAGCAGGTAACAGCAATCCTAACAGAACCCAAATGATACGACACCACAACACACAATGTGACAGCTCTTCACCTCCATCCAGCTTGTTTTCTGCTTGTAAATGGTAGGCTCCTCCCACAATACTCCAGCCAGGCCTCCCTTTGCTCTTCAGCAGGAGACCAGAAGCACTTTCTGTTGACGGTGAGCCAGTGAGAGAGAAAGAAGCACAAAAAAAACAAAGTGCTTTCATATAACAGAGATGTTCTGACCTAGTTGTCTAGGCTGTTTAAAATATGCTTTACTGCTTTTAATACACTTTAAAAACATACTGTTTACTTGCTGCCTAATGTGTACATTACCTTATAGTGTAACATATCTGTAAAGGTTTGGGACATGTTTTTATAGAATTGTATTTAATTAATGCTCAAAGTGTACAACTAAACAAAAACACTGATATCACTGATATAGGCACACTATGGCTGTCCTTTTAGGAGTTGCTGGTAAATGAACTAAAGACTAGAGACTCAGAGTCAGGCCTGTAGTCTGACCAAGTTTGGAATCAGATTTGCACACAGCTGTGCTCTTGGCAAGTTGCTGGGCAGAGTTCATTCAGGGTGAGCTGGCAAGTTGAGCAGAGTTGATTTACTTTAGCAGCATGTTTGAGTTCACTGTCATTTCTAAAGAAGGAGTGCCTCACTTTGAGTTATAAAGCTCTACAGTTCCAGTCAAAACTTTAGACACAACTTCTTATTTTATTTCTTGTTTATTATAGATTAATATATTTTTATATAATTATATATTACGTTTAACACTTTTTATGTTTACTACACATTTTCAGATGTCTTCCTTTATAGTTCTGATATTAAATGTTAGTATATTCTTCTGCAGTGTTAAATTGAATTTCACTCACTTGATTAGGATTTCTACAGAATTTAGCAGCATGTTTGTCTTGCCTTTGTTGACTACATAATTATTATGTGTTCCTTTATAGTTTTTATGTCTTCAATATTAAGTAATACAATACAGGAGGATGACAAAATCCTGCAAGCAACAACTGGGGTTGTACATAGGGCCTGTTTCCTTTCTGCACCTAACAGCTTAGTTACTGTGGCCGTTTATGATCTGTTCAGCAACATTTAAACCAAACATGAAGATCCTTAAGTTGGAGATGTCAAAAAAGGACACATGGAGATGCCCAAAATGACACTTGAATCTACAAAAAAGAACACATGAATAAATGAATGTAGTTACACTTAAATATCTCCAAAAACGCTTTACAATTTACACACAACCATTCAAACGCAGCACTTATCCACACACCAGTGAGAAGCGGCAGCCAATAGAGCACAGCACACTCTCAAATGGAAACAACCATCCACCTGGAGGACTGCATTGGGCATTTACCCAGCATTTACCAGTCCATCCAATCTGGGCACAGTCATAGATACATTTTATACACACACCATTCTATGCAATACACAAACAAATATATATACAAATCAATTTAGAGTAGTACATTTTTCTGGGCAATTTGGAGTATCCAATTCACCTTATCTCCATGTTTTTTGGACTGTGGAAAGAAACCAGAATCCCCAGAGGAAACCCACATAGACATGGGAGAACATGGACTTGAACCAAAGACCCTAGTGCTGGGAGGCAATTGTGCATGGAGATGCCCAAAAGGACACTTGAAAATACTCCAAAGGACATTTAAAGATGTCCAAAAGTTAAGATGGAGATGCCAAAAATAGGACGCTTGGAGACGCCCAAAGACACTTAAAAATGACACCTGGTGATGCAAAAAAGGACACTTGGTGATGCCCTAAAGGGCGTGTGAACATTTGGTTGCTGTGGCTGTTAAGGATCTGATCAGCAACATTTGAAGACCCTAAACTTAACAATTAGGTTGCAATAAGGGCTGCATGCAAATTTTATATTGAAGCTAAATGTCCCCTTTGTTCCATTCTTTCACCCAAAAAACAATTATGAAGAAAATGGGTTGTATAACAGAAAACAGTAATAATTCTGTTTAATTAACCCTTAGAAGTAAATAGGTATTTATTTTCTTGTTATTATGGCTTTAAGACATACATCCTGTATCTGAAACACCCTTTATCTTCTATCTACATGAATTAAACACAGGACATTTTGGTACTGTTCTGTTTTGCTGGAAAGTAAATACCAGTTTGACCACACAATACCTTCTGGATGATTTAGCGGAATTCTGCAGGTGCTATGAAGTGAACTGTGTGTACTGTACAGCAACAGCTACAAAAATAAAGAAAACCATTTACGCATCCTCACCAGAAAATTAAGCATAACATGTGTTCAAAGTAGCATTTAAACATTTGAGTTCATTCAGGGTGACTTCGCAAGTTGAGCGCAGTTGACCTTTACTCTAAAATATTGACTTTAGTAGTGCATTTGAGTTCACTGGCCCGCTTCCAGAGATATGAGGGTTATACAATTGTATAGAGGCTCCAGTATTAAAGTTTGGACACACCCTCCAATGGTTCAATGGTTGTTTTTTAAAAAAAAAAAAAGATTTTCTACATTGTACATTAATACTGAAGGCTTCAGAACTATGAAGGAATACATATGGGATTTTGTAGAAAGTAAAAGTAATTTGTCCTCTACACCACACTGTTCTAAACCTAGCTGAGATTATTTGGGATGAGTTTTGAATGAGCTGAGTAATAAAAAAAGAGCAACAACAACTGCTCAGAACCCCTGGGAACTCCTTCAGGACTGTTGGAGAACCATTCCAGGTTCTACCTCATAACTCATGACTGAATGGCAAGAGACTGCTGGGAATGTGCAAAGTTGTAATCAAAGCAAAAGCTATTACTTTGAAGAATCTAAGGTAAAAAACATTCTGATTTGTTTAACACTATAATTTATAGCTTATTTTACCCCATTTCTACTCCAACTGGAAAGCCAATTACCTAATCCCTTTTCATATGAACTTCCCCTATCACTATGAGGCAACTCCAGCTCTGATAAATCAATAAATCAGCTTAACAGACACCTATAGTTAGTTAATTAGTTAGTTAGGCCTGTAAATTCCTAGGCTACCTAGGTCATTGTGAAATGCCTTGTCTGTCTCGGGCCATCTTTTTCAGCTGTTGCCACATGTGCCTCTCCTTCTTGAACTCTTGCTCTGTGCTTCTTACCCAGGTGTTCTATAGATGACCCCGTCGTCGTTTGCCTTGTGGGTTCCTTGTCGGTGCCTGCTTGGTTATTGTTGTCACTTTTTTTTTTTTTACCAGTTTGTGACCAATTTACATCCACTTTTTCTTTTTCATCTGTACTTCAATTGGATCCATAGGTTGATGGTATTAATTGTGTTTGGCCGAAAGATACCAAGAATGCATCTTAAGCTTTGATTCATGAATGTTGCAGCTTGTTTTTAATGGTAGTGGGGTATTTCCATGTTCTGAATCCACACAACTGTACGGATTTGACATTGGATTGGAAAATATTGACCTTAATATAGAGAGACCTTTTTCTTGCTTTCCAGATCTTGTTTAGTCTTTTCTATTCATGTCTTCTTCTGATCCTCTTTCCACAGATATCGTACTTTCAGGTACGTCAATTTGTTAGATCTCTCGAGTGTTATGGAATTCCTGCTTTTGTCGTTAATCCACTTGATTTTGCGATTGTTAACAGCTGTGCTGTCTTGTCCTGCATCTGTTGGTTTGTATGTGAGAGCAGTGCAATGTCATCCACAAAGTAGAGATTGTGAAGATGTTCTGTCAGACTCCACTTTAAGTCGTTCTTTTTATGGCTGGTTGCTTGTTTTCTGATCCAGTCTACACATAGAAGGAAGTGGAAATAAAAGAGAAGGCAGCCCTGTCTCACACCAGCGAGCACATTAATATTTTCATTTCCAATATGGGAACACTTTGTAGTGAAGTCCTGAGCATTGAAGAACAGGGTAAAATGAGGATAATAAAGTATGCA
Source organism: Astyanax mexicanus (assembly GCF_023375975.1). Classification (NCBI taxonomy): domain Eukaryota; kingdom Metazoa; phylum Chordata; class Actinopteri; order Characiformes; family Acestrorhamphidae; genus Astyanax; species Astyanax mexicanus. The sequence goes on from NC_064415.1 coordinate 51,245,209, forward strand.
GATGAAAAAGAAGGACTACAGTTTGTAATTACAGAATTACTAAGTGCTCCTATACTGTATGATTTGTGGAGCTGAAAAAATAGGCAATTGGTGCAATCATAATTTTATGCCTGATCAGTGTATCATTTTAGTATTTGTCAAACAACATACCAAGGCAAGGCAGGTCAATGCATTTTTGTTTACTAAATAATTCCATGTTTTTTTTCATAGTTTGAATGACTTTAGTATTATTCTCTAATGTGGAAAAAAATAAATAATGAGAAAACAATTAATTTAATGTGTGTCCAAACTTTTGACTGGCACTGTATATCTGGGTTATATAGGTTAAAATGGATTGTGCTGCTTTACTGATGCAACTTTTTTTTTTTTTTTTTTTTTAGTTCCACTAGTAGAAGTTAAACTCTTTATTTTATTGTGTATGCATGTAAATGTGATGATATTAAATGGGATTTTTTTAAATAAACGTTGCAAAACTCATGGCCTTATCATGCTCGTTACGTAAGTAGGGAAGTTTTGCATGTCATCCTCAGTGAAAGCAGAGTCAACAGTAGGCTCAGTCAGACTGTACCGAGTAACGTTAGCAGCCGGAGGAGTAGGATTTATATAGGCGGGTTTTTACATCAGCTACACGTTTTACAGCGAGCTAAAGAGGTAAGACGCTGCTGTGGGGGTGAGTGGTTTAGAATGTGTGAATATATAAGCGAGTATGACGCTAAAATTGTGTTCGTTTTGAAATTCTCCGTTCCACCTTAAACATTGCAGTAGTTGCATTGTGGAAGCTTTTACTTGTTCACAGGCGCCTCAATATACGACTGCTTTAGTTTTTTAAGGTGGAACGGAAAAATTGGAACCACGCACTGCAAAAAAACGCAACGATAGCACGCTTTGCGTCTTTATATGTACTTATTTTGCAGAAGGTAAGCAAAATGTCTGTAGCACTTCTAGAAAAGGAGTTTGAAAATATTTTAGTGGGAAAAAAATCCTCGGAAATAGCTCTGCAATTTTGGCTGCTGCGTATTATAATTCATGAACGAATCGTCCCATTTGAATCGGTTCATTTCAAACAAATCGTTCGAATCAGTTCACATGTCTGAATGAACAGAATCAACCAACTACACTATGTTAAAACTCGTCTGTTTCAAGTTTTCAATCTGGATAAGATACACTCTGATTATTATTATATGTGCAAATGTATCTATCACTCAGTTCGTCGTGGTGCGTGCAGTTCTCCCGCGCTACAAGAACGAAATGAGTCGGTTGAATATTTTGAGCCAGCTCAAAAGAGTCGGATCAATAAACTGAATCGAATTGAGCATCATATAATGATTAGCTAGCTCCCGAGTTTATGAAACCCAACAAATAGTCATTATCATTAGACAAGTGTGTGCTCTGAAACAGGGCGTATGTTATTAACCCTTTCAGACCCTGCATTCTTTACAATAGGACATGTATTTTCTTTATTATACTATCTTTTGTCGCAAATATAACAATATCTGAGAGCGGTGGTCCACGGAATCAAAAATGGTTCATAAAGATTTTGAGTTTGTAAAACAATAGGCACAAATGTAGCGTTACTGAAACTTGTAGCTGCTTTTAAACAACTGCATGCACGTAAAATCCAAATGCACAAATGAAATGAAATGTGCAAACTTTAAACTAAAATTAATATTAATAATTAGTCATATGTTCAAATGTGGTAAAACATATTTCTATTTTTTATATATATTTTTTTTATATGTAGAAAATATAAGCAGTATTTTTCCACATTGTACAATTCTAACACAGAGTAAACAAAAATGTCAAACCCTTTTTGTAATGGAAATAAGATGGATGTATTCATAAGTATAGACATCGATATTTTTCTTGTTACCCCAAAAATCAAAAAGTGTTTGATATTGTTATTTTTACATGTTTACATGATCATTTTCAAAAATCTGTTTCCTATCTATCTAAATAGCTAACTTACTTTCCAAATATCTACTGTCGGCTGAAGTGGCAGTTATATGTAAATTAGTTCGTTTTTGCATACTTTTGCAGACTGTAAGCACTGAGTACGGTGGCCGAGAAAGCCCAGCGCAGTGCAAATTGAAAAGCGCTGCAAAAGCACAAAACACATCCATCAAAATTACAACACAGGCGCAGCAAATAGAAAAACGCACTGCAAATAGAAAAACGCACTGCAAATAGAACCACAACACAACGGAAGTGAGTCACAACACAACGGAATTGTGACTCACTTCCGTTGTGTTGTGGTTCTATTTGCAGCGCGTTTTTCTATTTGCAGCGCGTTTTCTAGTTGCTGCGCCTGTGTTGTAATTTTGATGGATGTGTTTAGTGCTTTTGCAGCGCTTTTCAATTTGCACTGCGTTGGGCTTTCTCGGCCACCGTAGAGGAGTGTTTAATACACACTACAGCACCCTTCTAAAATAAAAGAGAGGAATTAATTTACTGTTATACGAGTGATTCCATGTTTAGAGTGCAGTAAACACACAAAAACCTTTTTCTTTTATATTAACATGCATTATATTATCACACTTCTGAGATATCGACACTGTTCCAACTCCTGCTTGTGTGATGGGTGCTTGTATACAGCTGCTGAAGTATTCGTACGGGAAGCGTATGAAAAAACTTAAAGTGGCCAAAATTCCACCATTGAAAAACATTGATAAGTGTCGGGCAAATATTTAAACAGCTCTAGTGGACTCAAATTCCGAGCTATAAATAGCACATTCTGCAAGGTCACAGAACTTACTGTGTAGTTGCATCATTTCTGCATGTAACATTTTTGTCAAGTTTTCCCATAGAAATCAATGGGGGGTGCAACGTTCCATCCCACACACTAGCTGAATTTGCAAACATCTCTGTATTGCTTTCCAGTACTGTCTGCATGTATGGAGGAGCTGCTGGATAAACCAGCTATTTGTCAAAAGTTTGTGTACCCCATATGTTGTCCAAAGGTTTGGGGACACTGCTCTATTAGCCAAACATATTTGCATTTCGACATTAGTCAACACCATAGCAACACCCATGGACACCATAGCAACACCTATGGACACCATGGCAACTACCTAGCAACCACAATGAATACCAAATCAACACCTTAGCAACCACCTCGCAACCACTTATCATTATCATACCATGACTTATGATACCTTGTGTAATCTTCCTGCTTTTTTTATAGTGCAAACTCTGAACCAGGGGTGGGCAATATGGTAAAAATATTATATTTAAATTTTTAAAGACTTTTTCATGATTTATGAAACTTATTGCTATATTGTCACACAAATGCATCAGTTGCAGCATATTCTTAAAAAGAGACATTCAAATACTATTCCACACTGAGTACAGTGATTTTTATTCAGAATGTGCTGCACTTTATCCAGTTAAACTGTTGATCTGTGTTCGTTAAGCACTATATTTATTACAGCATTATATTTGCTATACTTAGAAAAGTAAACTGTGTATCACAAAGTTAATCTCCTTTAAAACATTTTCAGAGACCAAAGTAATTGGACAGTTGGATCCTGTGTTGCTTCTTGGACATTTGGGTACCTTTTGAATGAGTGTAATAGTGTGCAGGTTGGTGTTTAGTAGATGTGTGTATGTGTTTTAATAGATGGCGCTCTCTGGCTGGGTGTGTGTGGTGACCGGTGCTTCTCGGGGGATTGGAAAAGGAATAGCATTACAGCTTTCTGAAGCTGGAGCTACAGTCTACATCACGGGCAGACAGAAGAAGACCCTGGAGCAGACTGCAGCTGAGGTGAGCTTGTGTTTGATGCTGAATAGTGTTAACGACCATAATTTAATGTCTTTGATTTTGTTTAGCTAAAACGATTTTCCCTGATAAGTCTATTTTTCTGATAAAATAGCTTTTATTGTGTGCTCAGATATTATAATAGATTTTATTGCTAGTTTTTACTATATCAGAAAATCAAAGCTTGTGAAAATATTGCATGTTGGTCCCTATCACAGCTACCACAACTGTCTTAGGTCCAATCCCACCTCATCCCAGGCCCATACCATTTAACTTGTCCTGGTTCTTGTTGGAATAGAGCGATAGGGTGAAGTGTTAGGGATACATTACCTCCAAACAGAGGACTAAACTTGAGAAATCAAGATGGAAGAAACTCATGAATGTAGATTTATTTTTTTTTTTTGGTATACATTACGATAACCATTGAATTTTTAGATTTATCATTAAGTTATTAAGCCATATCCACTCTTACAAGACCAGCCTCTTATCTGTTTGAATGAGGAGAGACCAAAATACTCACAAGGTCTTATTACCATTTTCACAACATATTTTAAATATGAACAGCATATTTTGCACATCATGAAGTTTTTGTAGCATTTTGCTCCATAATGCACTTTTTTTTTTTACACTTGGTATAGCTACTGCACAGATCTCCAGAGCAAGGAAGCTGGGGTTAGCATTAATACTGTGTCTGCTTTAAGGTCGGTTCATTGTATAATGTTCCTTTTTTTCATAACAGGCATAAAAAATCGCCAGTAGTACATGACAGTAGAAATCTAATTTGCCAGCTAGCTAAATTTCCTGTTCCACTTTAATGTATAAGTTACTTTCTGGCACCTGAAGGTGGGAAATTTAACAAGCTGCTGAGATGAACTGCTATTTTAATGCTTTTTGTAAAGAATAGGACCACAACCCATTGAAATATTTCATTTTGGTGACTAGTTTGATCGAATGATGTAAAAATTAAAGCTGTGAAAGTCTTAATTGGAAAATGGCACTTGTGACTGAAATATAAAACCATGTTTGTCATAGTATGGAGGCAAATCAGGAAAGCACACCCTGAACATTTTTCCAGGCTTTTTTCATTATGATTCACCTGTCCTCTCATGCTCAACAATTGCGTATCATGTCCCATTTCTTAGGGAAGGATTTCAAACACTAGTAGTACTTGTAAATCAGTTCTATGGGAAGAGTTACATTTAAAACTGAGGATTAGGGGAACAAATGAGAAATAGGAATATCTGAAATGTTTTTGTTGTAAAACAAATAGAACAAATTACATTGCGATAATGATGCTAAAACAGTATATTGTGCAGCCGTACTTGAATGTATGTTTTTTTTGTTTTTATCTCAGGTGAGTGAGAGAGGGGGTCGGTGTCTGCCAGTGATCTGTGACTCGACGAAAGATGACGACATACAGGAGCTGTTTGAAAGAATTAAAAGTGAGCAAAATGGAAGACTGGACATCCTGGTGAACAATGCGTACGGTGGAGTGCAGGTCAGTTACGCCAACACACTGAAATATGGGAAAGCCAAGCATAGTTAAAGCAGTCTGTGCGAAATATAGTGCTGTAAGCTTTAAAATAAAACAAATATATATTCCTCAACCATTTATTGCAATCAAGGTACTTAAATTACTTGAAAGAATTGTTGCATTCCAAATGCAGAGTATCTGTATTGAAACACAGACTTAAATGAATTAAATGAGAATTAAATGGCTAAAGAGTTAAGTTAAAGAGAGTGTGATAGAGTCCTCACTAAAATCACCTAATTTATTAGAAATTATGAGTCAGCAGAAATGAGGTTTGCACCAAAATGCATGTTTTAAACATACTTTTACACATGCTCAGTGCACTTACACATTCTTACGAGAGAGCTCTCTAAATCCTCCAAACTTACATACTGTCACTGTAACAAAACCAGAGCAAATATTTTTCATTTCCTTTATTGATTCCCAGATACCTAAAATTGACTTTTTTAGGGGCTGTAGTGAATACACAATACAGAAAAGAGAATATATATGATTCTTTCCAAGTGGCTGAATGTGGAATATGGAGCTACTGTACAGTTTATTTCCCCTGATTGATAGATTTATTCTGTATTGTCTGTATTGTCTTTTAACAGCAAATTTTTGACAACATGGGGAAGAAATTCTGGGAGATGGATCCTTCTGTTTGGGATGACATTAACAACAGTGGTCTCAGGTATGTATAACCTCACATAGACTGTATATAAGTAAGGAATGGACAAAAAAAATCTGTATTACGATATATTTCTTAATTTCAGTTGATAAAATATAATTCTTATTAGATACAATATAATTATCCATATTCTTAGTGCTTATTTGTTTAAGTACTTCTTAACTTGTTCACCATTTTAACTTACAAATAATAGAGATTGCTCATTTTTTCTATAAAAATCAAATCAAACATAAAGCGTCCCTGATCTTTCATTTTGTAGTGTTTTGCCTAAGTTTGCCATCAAAAAAGTAATATTTGTGCTGGTTATTTGCCATGCTTCTTATGCAGTGTTTTATAAACTGCTCATAATTTATTATTTAGTTATATTAAGTACGATTGTATTAAGAATCGATAAACTCTCGAACATTTTATCTTAAAATTACAGAGCTTGTCCCATACTAAAGCCAGTGCTGTTCGTCTTTTCCAGGGGGCACTATTTCTGCAGTGTCTATGCTGCCCGCATGATGGTCGATCAGGGCAAGGGCCTTATTGTTACCATATCCTCCATGGGTGGCTTAAGTTACCTCTTCAACGTGCCCTACGGGATTGGCAAAGCTGCAGTGAGTCACATTTAAAACATTCTAATCTTTAAAAGGATTTTTTTATTGGTACTGTGCTGCAAATTAACATGTGTAGCTACTACAGATTCAGATGTGTCCTTATTCATTTTCCTGCTCTTTACACCATATTTCAGTGTGACAGACTGGCTGCAGACACTGCGGTGGAGCTGAAGAAACGAGGGGTGGCCTCTGTGAGTCTCTGGCCGGGTGCAGTGCAGACAGAGCTTGTTTCCCAGAACATCATAGAGAAAGAAAATGTTTCAGGCTTATACCCAAATGTAAGTAACTAGCGTAAACACAGTAAAGGGTAAAATGGATGGTAATGAGACTCAGGTAGCGCTGCATTTACTTTACTGCAGTGCAAAGTGCTTATCTCTCTGAACGCTGGCTGTTTGTGGTCATGTGGTTAAAATGCAGGCAAGTTGCAGCCAGCCTAGTTCTGAGTTCAGATAAAACACAGACGTGAAAACATGTATTACAGATTTATAAAATGTTTGTAGAACTAGTGTAAAAATGACCTAATTTGACATGAATTTTTGTTGTATAAAGAGAATTATTGTAGTACAAAGCAGGAATATTTAGTGCAAAGATAAAGTACATAAGTAAATATTGTATAAAGCAGGGACATTATAGTACATTATAGTAGAGAGATTTTTGTAGTTTTGTAGTGCAGAAATAATGGTATATATATAACTTGTAAGAAAATGAAAATATGCAGATATTCTAGTACAGAAAAAAACATTTACTACAGAGGGAAGTGTAGTAAAAAGAGAATTACTGTTTTTTTTGTATGAAGAAATTATTTATTTTATTACAGAGGGAATTATTTTAGTACAGACATAATTACCATAGTACAGAGTGAATTCTACTACAGAGGGAAGTGTAGTAGAAAGAGAATTACTGTAGTACGTAGTGTTTTTTTGTATGAAGAAGTAATGTTTTATTACAGAGGGAATTATTTTAGTACAGACATAATTACTGTAGTACTGAGTGAATTTTAGCAGTACAGACCATTATCTTAGCACAGAAAGAATGACTGTAGTATAGAGTGAATTGCTATAGTACAGAAATAATTATTTTACTACAGAGAAAATTACTGTAGTACAGGGTGAATTCTTGCAGTACAGGTCATGATTTGCAGGGAATTCATGTAATAAAACAAAGAGATTTGTATATTGAACTAACGTGGCTTTAATGTCTGTTGACAATCCTTTAGTGGAAGAAAATGTTCAGTCAAGCTGAGACGACAGAGCTGAGCGGAAGATGCATTGTTGAACTGGCCAAAGGTAGGAGTTTTTATTAACCACTGAACTGGTCCTTTATCTCTTAGATCCAGTTTCAGATATGACCCATTTTACACTTACTGATAAACTACTAGCAGCACCTTTAAACAGGGTAAACAGACTGAAAAACATACAGGGTATTTCTATCATTTATATCATTAGCAAAATTAGCAATGTATTAAATTAATTAATTATTTATATTGTATATAAATTTAGTTCTTTTTAATATTCTTGACAGTTAAACATGCTCTCACACAGTTAAATACAGAGACAATCAAAATATTAAATTGTACTATGTACGAAATACAAAATATATCAAAAATGTATCAGTAGATACATGTTCAGTTTTGGTTCACTGTCTGTAGAGTTTGACACTTGTGGTGTTTTAGGGTGTTTTCACACCATCAGGTTTCAACCTGTTTGGTCAGGTTTAAATGGACTGTGGTGCAGACCAAGAAAATGCACGCAAACCACAAGAGGTGCAAGAGGTTCCAAATTTACTCCAGATTTAACTGGATGTTAGATTTAACTATGATGTTAAAACAAATTGTTGCAGTACAAGGGAATTATTGAGGTACAACGAGAATTGCTGTAGTACAGAAGAAGTTACTGTGGTGCAAAGGAATTGTATATAGTACAAAGAGAGTTGCTGTAGAACAAGAGGAAGTATTGTAGTTCAAAGAGAATTTGTGTAGTACAAAGGAAATTACTGTAGTACAAAAGGAATTACTCTAATACTTAGGGAATTATTGTAGTACAAATAATTGTTTATTGTAGTAAAAAGAAAATCATTGTATCAGCACAGAATTTTTTTTATAATTAAAATTTAATTATTGTTTTGCAAATAATTTCTATAGTACAAAGTGAATTCTTGTACAAAGCTCTTATAGAGTCTATTCTCATCATATTAACATCTGGATTGTGTCACATCTTTTGCCTGTTTTCTGTCTATTCTCATGTCTGTTATTCTCACGTGACCCGGCTTCTCTGTGTTTCTTCCCTGGTGTTTTTCCACTCACCTGTGTCCATTTGTAGCTCCGCCCCTCATTAGTCAGTCCCCAGGTGTTACCTGTTCTCTTTCCCGCCTTGTGTGTGTATTTAAGCGTCTCTGTCATTAGTGTTAGTTTGTCGGTTCTTGTGCGTTTACACGTCTGTCACGGCTGTGTTAATCCCGTCTGTTAGTTGGGCTCCCTGTGTATGAGTTTCTGTTTGGTTTAGGTTTTGTTTTCAGTTCTTAAATAAATATTACTTGCATTAGCGTCCGCTCTCCTCGTCCCGTCCTTCACACAGCGTTACAGATTGAGATCCTCAAGGGGAAATCTGGAACTAAATTTTGTTTGTCAGACTAGCTTACTGGATGTGAACTACTTACTTTAGAATAAGAAATTTGCCAATCTTCGTATTTTGTTTTTTTTTCTTTACAGACAAAAATCTGATGTCTCTCACGGGGAAAGTCCTGCTGACATGTGATCTTGCGAGACGATATGGAATACAAGATGTTGATGGTAATTGATTATTTTACTTTTCTAAACTGAAATGAAATAGAAAATTATTTCAATTAGTAATACAGTTCAATATAACTGATAATAAATGAAAATGTATTTTTGTTGAGGAAATCAGATAAATTTCAACGTGAAATTAATTTTGTTCTCTCTTACTTTTTTGTTCCTGAAGGTCGTGACATCATAGATTATACCTCTCTGAAGTTCCTCCTCACTCAGTCTCCATACATGTCCTGGCTCTCCGTCATCACGCCTTCATTTATCAGAGTGCCACGGTTTGTCTTCAGCTTGGCCGCCAGCAAGTTCTGATCAGCATGAAGAGGCTCAGATTTAAACCGTTATTAATGAAGGAAACAGTCATAACAGGCACATATCACATGTTTGTATGTTAACGGCGTTTACATAACCAGCAAATTCATATAAGACACTATGCTACGAGTAACTACTTTCTGATATATCAGTAAAATAGACACAATGCATTTTGTATCATTTCAGTACACATTTAAAGGATCCACAATAAACTTTATTACATATGTTAATCATTTACATGATTACTAGGGTTATAAACAGTATTTGCACTGTAGGTCCATAGATTTTATTATATTATATTCATAGAATATTCTATGCAAAAGAGAGAATCCAGAGAAAGTACATTTGTTTTTTCCATGAATGTAATTTCCATAGATACATATATATTTCTCTTGTTGGACCATTTTCTTTTCTTTCTTGCTTTAAACATTTTTTAATTCAACTATTGCTGATTTACATATCCTACTGAGATTCAATTTTATTAAAAACAATTTTTAAATGGATTCACATTTATACTTTTGTCTGCTTATTTAATTCTGTATATTTACAAAGGGAGTCTGTATTATTTCAAGTTCCCAAACTTCATACAGAGTGCTAAACAGTACAGTAACATCACATGATCAATAGTATATAACAGTATGATTAACCCTTTGAACTCTAGGCTGTTTTGGTGTTTGTGTTTTTTCTTCGTTTTTGTCATTTCCTCTTTCAGGTCTTATAACACAGTAATTATATCAGACAGACACATGCCATGAGCTCTTTTACTCCAGAAGACATACGGCTGCTCAAAAATATAATCATTTAAAATGTAAAAAGAAGCAGAATTGTTATATTTTCCTGGAACTGATCATGTTTTGGTCAAAATTTAACCAAGCGCCTGTTTCTTTTTTGACTTATATATTTTTTAATGTATAGACATTAAATATATTCACACCTAACATTCTGACACTCAGAGCAGCCTATGCCTTTCAGTATTTTGATCAAGACACACGAAGAAAACTATATACAAAAATGTAAACTTTTTAGTCTAAATAAATACAAATGTTTAGTGCAAAATAACTACTTAGTAAAAATGTGCAAAAAAAAAAAAATAAAAACTATATAAAGTAGTGCGCACTTTTTCTGCGGACACTTTTGAGTCTGATATTTACTGATATTATTTGGTTTGAAACATCATAAAAATGTGTTTGAATCACTAAAGGTAAATAATATTGGTTGGGGAAGGAGATCTATCACTTTTTTAGTTGTTTTTCTCAATGGGTTTCTTGTAGATTTAGCTTTACTGCACTGGGAGGTGATTACTATTTTTAGAAAGAGTAAGTTCCGCCCTTTCTAACCATATATGGTTTATATTGATGTGTAAAGGGATTCCTGAGTAATTAAGCTGAGAACACAAGATGTGATTTTGGATGGAAACTCCGTCCGTAGGGTTCTAAGGGTTAACTAGCTAGTTGTCTAACAGCTCAACTACAACTCATTCACCATGTTATGCATACAGGCTGTTCCAGGTAAGGCTGCCAGTCAAGCCTTTCATTTCCAAAGCTTCTTTTGTGTCTGCCTTGTTTGGTCCATACTTTCAGACTTTTCAGTTTGGGTCCAAACCAAAATAACAGGTGTGAAAGTAGCCATGAAGCACGGTCCAGACCAAAGGAGTTTGGTCCGACCAAAAACGTTGGTCTCGGTCTGGTTCGCAGCAGTCCCAATACTTTGTGGAGCTTTTCACCTTGAGCTAAATTAAAAAGGAAGGAAATCAATATGCTATTTATGTGTTTTTGAGTCAATTCTCAAATTAGATATAATCTGCTGATAGATCTTGCTGCAAACATGTACAACGCTAATTTAACACCCCATACCACTCTACAAAATCAGTTGATTATACAACCCCAAAGCAGAAGGTTAGGGACAATGTGGAATGCAAATAAAACAAAAATGTACTTGTGCATTTAAAAAAAAGAATTATTTCTTAGAAGCCACATATGATTATGGCTTACAGGTAATGAAAACCCAAAAATCAGTGTTTCATAAAATAAAAATATTGTATAAAACCAATTGGTTCCAATTGGCAGTGTGGGCAGTGTGTCCTGCTGGAAAATGAAATCCACATCTCCATAAATCCCCAAAAAAGTTGTGAAGAGGTAGAGTTGGTATACAGTGAATAGCCCTATTTGAGTAATATCATAATACATATTATGGCAAGAACTACTCAATTAAGTAAAGTGAAGTGAAACTAAAGTTACCAATCTCAGAAACCGCAAGTTAACAGCTCCCCAGATAAGAGCACCTAAATGCTTCTTCACAGAGTATTTTGGTTTGTTAAACACTCTTTTAAGTTACTATGTGATTCCTTATGTGTTCCTTCATAGCCTGGATAGTTTCAGTATTAATTTACAATGTAGGAATAATAAAACACTAAATGGCAAGGTGTGTCCAAATGTTTTAAAAGTACTTTTTTACATGCTAGTTGCACTTATACATTCTCACAAGAGAAATACCCAAAACTGATGGAGAATAATTAGATTTGTAACTCTGCTAGCTGGTTATGGTCATGATTACGTACATTGATGAGTGTGCATAAAATATCTTTATGACTAAATAAACTGTGAACTTTGGTCTATATGCGTTTGATGAAAGAAATCAAAGGTAGTACTGGAACATCTTGGATATCCTTACCAGTTAGATTCTGTTTTTTATGTGCTATAATAAAAATAGTATTTTAATCACTGTGAATTATATCTATTGATTGAAATGTAATTGTGAAAAACTGGGCAGTAATGTGTAATAATTATTCAGCTGTTTACATATCATGACTATTCCCCAGGACTGAGAGTTCAATATAAATGAAGCCTAATTATTAAATCTAAATCTGTTTTTATTATATATATGTGTAGTCATTACAGAGCACTAACCATGTTCTGGTGAAGTATCAGGCAGAACTGGGGCAGTTCAGGGATGCTATGACTCACAGCAGAGCAGAGGGACGTCTCCAGCTGTAACCGGGAGGTGGAGTATTTATAGAGGTGTTGTGATTTCAGTCTGGATAGGTGTTGAACAGGAACCTGTAGAGGTAAGACAAGTCTTGTTATGCTCTCGTGTGGTTAAACATAGACAGAATGTTAAAATTATACCAGATATTTTTGCACAGAACCTGTGATTCTGTAGCTCAGCTAATAAACTTTGATCTTAACAACTTATCAACTTCTCAACTTAATGTATTACCTTAACTTATACTTAATGACAATAACTAAGTTTTAAGTATGTAAAGCTGCAGGGCGGAGCATAAAGAGGAGGGGGCAGTGGGCGGGGTACCCGACAATGATTTTTGACATGAGCAAATCAAATGTTAAATTTTTGTTGAAGCAAATCCTCAAGTTGGCCTAAATCCAATCTTTTAAGTCATACAGCTCTGGACATAAATAAGAGATCACTTAAAAATTAAGAGTATAAAGTTATCCAAAAGCAGTGTGTAAGACTGGTGGAGAAGAACATGCCAAGATGCATGAAAACTATTATTTAAAACCAGGGTTATTCCACCAAATATTGATTATATTGACCTTATAATAAGAAATTGTTTTCTTTGCATTATTTGAGGTCTGAAAGCTCTGAATCTTTTTTTGTTATTTCAGCCATTTCTCATTTTCTGCAAATAAATGCTCTAAATGACAATATTTTTATTTGGAATTTATTTGGAGAAGTGTTGTCTGCAGTTTATGGAATAAAACAACAATGTTCATTTTACTCAAACATATACCTATAAAAAGCTAAATCAGAAAAACAGATTTTTTCCCAGAGCTGCATATGTGAATCAGATACTTTTGTTTGGAAGTGTCAATAGCAAACAATGCATTGAAACTACATTTTTAAATCTGATTTGAGTCACTATAAAATTTGGGTTTGAAATTAGATACATAACTGATTCACAGCAACGAGTCTAAACAGCCTGATCAGGAAAATGAATGTGATCAGACAGTAAATTGGTAGTAAAAAAATATATCGGATTCTATTCTATTTATTATGATTAATCACAGTTTTTCTCCTACTTAAGACTAAGCTTTTAACAATAGGTATTTAAATGTAAATAAAAGAATCAGTGTTAGACTGGCAAAATAAATGTAGATTTTCATTAGTGGTGTTATGCGCTTAAATGTTATAATTATAGATGAAAACTGAAACACAGCAATATTTATTAAAATCATGATTATTCATTTTTTTGCTAGAAGTTTCTTGTATTATTGGGAGGGGGTGATAAATAATTAGGAGCTTTAATGCAGGAATAGAATACTAGCTCCATATTCCACTTTCAACAACTTGAAAAGGAAACAAGCCAGCAGGTGTGTGTTTGTGTGCACGCATGTGAGAAAGTAAGAGATGATCAGTATATCAGCATAAATAAAAAAAGCAATCTTATGAAATCAGCAGGAATAAATAAATTCAAACTTTTGCTAAATAAAGGAAGTTATGACCAAATTTGGTGACGTGATTGATCTGCGATAAAAAAAAAAACCTAGCCTGTTCAAATTTCCAGATTTATCACACACGCTAATGTGTTAAACTGACAGCACTAATAATATTAAAAAGTTTGTGTTGCAGATGCTCAGTGTTTCTAATGAAATGGCTGAGTGCAGTCACAGTATGTGGCTGCAGCATAAAAACAACACAAAAAAAAAAAAGTTAAAGACAAAGTTATAGGAAGGCCAGGCTTTGCTAGTATTGAGCCACTCCCTTGACTGGGCAGAGAAGAAAAAAAGAGGGGGGGCGAGCTCAGAGTATTTGGGATGGAGTTCGGGGCAGCTTGAAGCCGAAGCCCCCCCTTTCACAAAGAGAAACATGAGGAAAAATAATGAAATTAAAGAAGGAGGAAGATGGGAAGGAGGTGGGTGCGAGGTTGTTCAACGAGCAGGTAGAGAGGAAGTGACGGTTTAAATAGGGAAGAAAGTGGGAGGAGTGAGGGCGTGGATCAACTCTCAAAACTAAGCTATGATACAAAGCTTCACTTTTTGTGGCTCATTAGCGAGCTCGAGCTAATTCTCAGTAATAAGATCAGCTGTCAGCCTGAAATAATTCATTGCTCTTGAGATTTTTACAAGGGTGAAACCGAAACTTCATGTGAAGCAAAGCTGTTTTGTGCATGTGCATCACTTACACTGCGCAAACTGTTCAGACGAATCTCAGATATTGATCACATTAAAAATATGTTGTGAGCAGCTTGAAATAAACATTGGATTTGCTGAGAACATCACCTGCTTTGTGAAAATAAACTTTGAATAACTGTACCAAAATGTTTCAGATATGCAAAATTGTTCAGATATTCAAAATGCTTCGACTGTTCTTTTTTAAAATTGTTTCTTAAAACAGATACAACAATAATATCTGCCTATGTATTTATTAGATGTCTCTCTCTGGCTGGGTGTGTGTGGTGACCGGTGCTTCTCGGGGGATTGGAAAAGGAATAGCGTTACAGCTTTCTGAAGCTGGAGCTACAGTCTACATCACGGGCAGACAGAAGAAGACGCTGGAGCAGACTGCAGCTGAGGTGAGCTTGCGTTTGATGCCAAATAGTGTTAACCACCAAAATTTGATGATCTTTGATTTAGCTTATCTAAAATTATTTCCTTGAATAATAATGAACTCTTCTGTTATCCTCAAATTTAGCAACACCCTTTATTCTCTGGGTTAACATGATCCCAGCAGTTTAAAACTACAGAAACTTATTATAATTAAATATGTTTAAACATGTTAGCAATGTTTACTAGCCAATTTCTTTATGTTGATTTGAAAAATTATCATTGTTTCTTGCATTATTATGAGTGTTTTATTAGTATTATAGTATATAGTTTTATAAGTATTGTGTTGTTAATTCAGGGCCTAAAGTGAAGCGACATTTTGAAGAAGATTATAAATCTAAATGTCATAGTGACCTCAACATTATTACCACACAAATATGTGTAAAATATTGATATTTCTTATGTTTTATGCCAATAAAACAGCTTTAATAAAACAAATATTGAAGTTGAAACATTTATAACATTTTATTTATTACTTATTGTCTTCATTCAATTAAGACAAGACGATAAATATAAATCACAAACGACCATTTTTCTTAGAGACGTTAAACAGTAAACGGTAAATAGATTTTACTGTGTGCTCAGACATCAGAATAGATAGTTGCTAGTTTTTACCAAATCAGAAGATCAGAGCTTGGGAAAATCACAGCCACTGAACTGTCTTAGGTCCAATCCCATCTCATCCCATCTCCCCCACCATTTATCCTGTCCTGATTCTTGTTAGGATAGAGGGGTAGGATGAAGTATAAGACTTTTAGAAGAACATCACAAACAGAAAGTTGTCAGAAATCAAGGTGAAAGAAACTAATGAATATAGAATTTTTCTTTGGTAAGCATTACACTATCCACTGAAATTTTAGCTTAATCAAAGTCATTAAGTAATGCCCACTCATACAATACCAGCCTCTTATCTGTGTAAACGGGAAGAAACCAAAATATTCTTATTACCATTTCAACATTATATTTTTAATCACTGACAAAAACCTCAAGTTTTGTTTGTAGCATTTTGCTCCATAATGCACAAAAACTTGACCTTTGTACACTTGGAAGAGCTACTGCGCTTGCGCAGGTCTCCACAGTGAAGGAGAGCTTCCCCATGATTACGCTGATCCTCCTGCACATGCAGCTTATGCAGCAAGCTGATTGGCTCTTTTTGTAGAAGGCAAGGCAAGGCAAGGCAAGTTTATTTATATAGCACCTTTCATACACAACAGTCAACGTCAAAGTGCTTTACAAAACAGAAAATACACAGAGAAGTCAAATTAACAAACATGTAAAAGAATAACAGTAAAAATGGAAATAAAAACTAAAATAAGAATAAAGCATGATTGATTCAACCATGATTAAAACAAAGAGAAGTAAAATTAAAAACATGTAAAAGAACAACAAAGAATTGGAAATAAAAATAAAATAAGAATAAAGCATGAATAAAACATGATATAAAAGCGCAGTTTCAGAATAAAAGTGGGCGCAGCCACAGTGTTTTAAACTGAGCTGAAAGCCTGATCAAACATGTAGGTTTTCAGTCTGGATTTAAACATGTTTAGTGTTGGTGCTCTTCTAATGCTTCTTCTCTGATAACTGGTTCCATTTAAGAGCAGCGTAGTAGCTAAACGCTGCCTCTCCATGTTTAGTTTTTACTTTAGGCGGCTCTAACTGAGCAGTTCCTGATGATCTGAGAGTTCTGCTCGGCTCATACTGCTGGAGCCCATCAGATACATATGCTGGTCCTGCACCATTAAGACATTTATAGACCAGTAACAGTACCTTAAAGTCTATTCTGTAACATACTGGTATCCACTGTTGGGATTTAAGGATGGGGGTGATGTGCTCCCTTCTTTTACTCCTAGTCAGAACGCTGGCGGCTGCATTCTGAATCCGCTGAAGCTGTTGGTCTTTTTTGGAGTCCAGTTAGGAGTCCATTACAGTAATCAGTCCTACTAGAAATAAAGGTGTGGATGAGTTTCTCCAGGTCTGCTTTAGACAGAAAATCTCTGATCTTATTTATGTTCTTGAGGTGATAAAATGCTGATTTGGTGACGCTTTGACATGACTGTTAAAAGTAAGATCAGAGTCCATTTTTTACACCAAGATTACGCACTAGTTCTTTGGATTTTAGGCCTCTTGAATCCAGATAGGCAGCTAGTCTGTGCCTCTCATTACTATTAGAAGGATGGAAATAAACATGCTTGAACAGATGCAGGGTTGAGCATTACGAGCACTCCCATAATTCAGTCATAATTCAGTCTGACTGGTCTTAGTGAATATTGCACATGTACATTGCGATAATGATGCTAAAACAACATATTGTGCAGCCCTACTGAAAAATATGTTTTTATCGTAATCTCAGGTGAGTGAGAGAGGGGGTCGGTGTCTGCCGGTGATCTGTGACTCGACGAAAGACGACGACATAAAGGAGCTGTTTGAAAGAATTAAAAGTGAGCAAAAGGGAAGACTGGACATCCTGGTGAACAACGCGTACGGTGGAGTGCAGGTCAGTTACACACACACAGAATTATGGGAGATATGTACAGCACACATGAATATGGAAAAGCCAAGCAGTGTGTGTATAGAGTAATCTTACAGGCATCAGTCAGGAAAACGGGCATAGCGGGCATGGGCATATTCCAAGATGACAATGTCAGGATTCATGGGGCTGGAATTGTGAAAGAGTTCAGGGTTCAGGGAGCATGAGATCATCATTTTCACACATGGATTGAGAGAGAGTTCACCACAGAGTCCAGATCTTAACCTCATTGAGAATCTTTGGGATGTGCTGGATGGAGAAGAGCTGCTTTGTGCAGTGGTCAGACTCTACCATAATCAATGCTGCTGCAAGATAACACCAAGTTAACACCAAGTTCCTGTTCACATTGCAGAGAACCTCACCTGGTCCCTCAACACCAGCTCCATAACCAAGAAAGCCCAGCAGCGCCTCTACTTCCTGCGGAGACTGAGGAAAGCACATCTCCCACCCCCCATCCTCACCATGTTCTACAGAGGGACTGTAGAAAGCATCCTGAGCACCTGCATTACCGTCTGGTTTGGGAATTGCAACACCTCAGACCGCAAGACCCTACAGCGGATAGTGCGGACAGCTGAGAAAATCATCGGAGTCTCTCTTCCCTCCATCACCGAGATCTACACCACACGCTGCATCTGCAAAGCCACCAGCATTGTGGACGACCCCACCCATCCCTCACACGGACTCTTCGGTCTGATGCCGTCCGGCAGAAGATACAGGAGCATCCGAGCCTCCACTACTAGACTCTGCAACAGCTTCATCCACCAGGCAGTCAGACTTCTCAACGCACAGAGACAGAACTGAACCCCCACCCCACCCCACCCACCACTCATCCAACACACTCACACAAAACTAAACTGTACACCCGCCCCCTTTACACTCACAAGAACTGAACTTCACACACACACACACCCAGTCAGCACACAGAGGCTGACATGACTTTATTTGCTGCACTCTAAAAAACTATAAACTCTACCTCAGTAACTGCTGTGATTATATATGTTCTATATGTTACAGTATGTCACACATCTCTCTGCACCTTATCCCCACTATACACTTATTATACCGTATCGGTACTGCACTGTCCTGTCTTTAAATTGTCTCGTCCTTTGTATTTATTGTATTTATTGTTATTTAGTGTTATAATTTTATAATTTTATGTTGCACTGTCGTCACTCCTGCACTTTATGTTGTCTATTGCTTGTTGTTCTATGTTGCACCATGGTTCCGGAGGAACGTAATTTCATCACACTGTGTACCTTTACTCAGATGTAATGACAATAAAAGCCTCTTGACTTGACTTGAGATGTTAGTGAAAAATTAATCCAGCAACACTGGATTGAAATAAATCTTGTTACATTGCAGAAGCTTATCCAAACAATGCCACAGCGAATGTGTGCAGCAATCAAAGCTAAAGGCGGTCCAACTAAATATTAGAGTGTGTGACCTTTTTTTTTTGGACAGGCAGTGTCTAATATGACTCATATAAATTTGTTGTGTATTACACAACTATTAACTAGTTTGAAATGAAGTTTGTTCTAGTTATTCATTCTGTATCGTATTGTCTTTTACAGCAAATTTTTGACAATATGGGGAAAACATTCTGGGAGATCGATCCTACTATTTGGGATGACATCAACAACAGTGGTCTCAGGTATGTATAACCACATATGCACTGTATATAAGCTAGGACTAGACGATATGGCAAAAAATCTATATCACAATATAATTTTAATAATTTATAATATAATTAATTTGTAATATTGATATGAGCATTATGAAACCTCTCAGTGTTCTTTAAGCATTGAGGATATTCTCAATATATTACCTATCTAAATATCTCAATACAATACAATATTAATATATTGTCCAAACAAAAGCAGAGTGTGAAGGTTCAATTAGCAGGGTAAGAGCACAGTTTTGCTCAAAGTATTGCAATGCACACAACATTATGGGTGACATACCAGAGTTCAAAAGAGGACAAATTGTTGGTGCACGTCTTGCTGGCGCATCTGTGACCAAGACAGCAAGTCTTTGTGATGCATCAAGAGCCACGGTATCCAGGGTAATGTCAGCATACCACCAAGAAGAACCAACCACATCCAACAGGATTAACTGTGGACGCTGTAAGAGGAAGCTGTCTGAAAGGGATGTTCGGGTGCTAACCCGGATTGTATCCAAAAAAAACATAAAACCACGGCTGATCAAATCACGGCAGAATTCAATGTGCACCTCAACTCTCCTGTTTCCACTAGAACTGTCCGAACTGTCCTGACAATAAATTATTGTGGTCTGAAACCAGGTGTTTCAGTTTCATTGTCCAACCCCTGTAATTGGCATGGAGAAAACTACTCTACTACAGAGATAACTATTGTACTACAAAGCAGGAATGTTTTACAGTGTTAGTTGTGTTTTACCAACATGTTCGTATCGTTCTTAAAATTACAAGTACTTTCCAAAGCTCTTTAAACCAACACAGTACTTATTTGTTGAAGTACTTATTAACTTGTTCACAATTAGGTTCACATTCATGTGAACCTTAAAAATAATAGAAACTACAAATTTTACCTATAAAACAAAATAAAAATAAAAGCATTCCAATCCCAATTTCTTCAGTGTTTTGGCTAAGTTTGCAATGGAAAAAGTTGTTTTTGCTAAATATTTGCTATGCTTTTTACATAGTGTTTCAGAATTTTTTGTAATTTATAGAGTTATATTGAGTATGATGGTATTAAGTACAGATTAATTCCCAAACACTTTGGGAAACCCACTCTGATTTAGTTTCTTTGCAAATTTACAGAGCTTGTCCCATACTAATGCCAGTGCTCTTCATCTTTTCCAGGGGTCACTATGTCTGCAGTGTGTATGCTGCCCGCATGATGGTCGATCAGGGCAAGGGCCTTATTGTTACCATATCATCCTTCGGCGGCTTAAGGTATCTCTTTAACGTGCCCTACGGGATTGGCAAAGCTGCAGTGAGTCACATTTAAAACTTTCTAATCTTTAAAAAGAATTATTTATTGGTACTGTGCTGCAAATTAACATGTGTAGCTACTACAGGAGGGCAGTGCAGTCAGATTCATTTTCCTGCTCTTTCCCCACATTTCAGTGTGACAGACTGGCTGCAGACACTGCGGTGGAGCTGAAGAAACAAGGGGTGGCCTCTGTGAGTCTCTGGCCGGGTACAGTACAGACAGAGCTCCTTACCCAGAACATCGTAGAGAAGGACAATGTTTCAGGCTTCGACCCAAGTGTAAGTAACTAGCATAAACACAGCAAATGGTTAGATGGATGGTAATGAGTCAAATCAAAACTCTATAGATAATGCTGCATTTACTTTACAGCACTGAATTACTGAACTAGTGACCCACTTTTGAATGAATAATTGTTGTACAGAGAGAATTATTGTAGTACAGAGCAGGAATATTTAGTGCAAAGAGAGTTATTGTAGTACAGAACATATAAAATATTGTATAGAGCATGGAGATTTTAGTACAGAGAGAATTTTTGTAATACAACACAAGGATATTTTAGTACACTCTGCACTAAAATAATGATCTCTGTAGTACACTGTATTCCAAATTATTATGCAAGTGATACTTTTCACAGATTTTTTTTTTAAATAGACAATGTAAATGAAAGTCTGTATAATTTCTAAGTCATGACCTGTTAAGTATACATCCAATTTTATTGAACAAATCTCGCACTGATAACAGTATTTTTTTAAAAATAAAAACATCAGAATGCACTGTTTCACATTATTAAGCAGGCCACAGGTTTCAAGCAATATGGGAAAGAAAAAGGATCTCTCTGCTGCTGAAAGAGTGAAATATTCACATTCATCATACTGTAAAGAGATGGCTAATTCAGTGCACAGACGGATTCATGCAGATAAAGGCAAAATGAGGAAGGTTTCTGCCAGGCAAGTTCATCAGATTAAGAGAGCAGCTGCTAAAATGCCATTACAAACCAGCAAACAGGTATTTAAAGCTGCTGCTGCCTCTGGAGTCTCGCTAACCTCGAAGTGTAAGATGCTTCAAAGGTTTGCTGTGGTGCGTAAACCTACTATAAACCTCGGCCTCCCATAACCAGAGCTCACATGCAGAAACGGTTGCAGTGGAACCAGAAATACATGAAGACTAATTTCCAAACAGTCTTGTTTTACTGTTGAATGATGTACAACCCTGAATGGTCCAGATGGATGGAGTAGTTGATGATTGGTCAATGCCCACCATGTCCCAACAAGGCTGTGACGTCAGCAAGGAGGGGGCGGAGTCATGTTTTGGTCCGAAATCATTTTTAGGGTTCCTGAAAGTGTTAACATAACCTCAGCAAAGTATATAGAGTTTCTGACCACTTTTTTCCATGGTACAAAAAGAAGAACTGTGACTTCTTGAGCAAAATCATCTTCACGCATGACAATGCAACATCTCATGCTGCAAACAATACCTCTGTGTCATTGGCTGCTATGGGCATAAAGGGAAGAAGCTCTTGGTGTGGCCACCATCTTCCCCTGACCTCAAGCCTATTATAGAGAACCTTTAGAGTATCATCAAGCTAAAAATCTATGAGGGTGGGATTCAGATCACATCAAAACAGCAGCTCTGGGAGGCTATTCTGACATCCTTTAAGGAAATTCAAGCAGAAACTCTCCAAAAACTCACAAGTTTAATGAATGCAAGAATTGTGAAGGTGGTATCAAAGAAGGGTTCCTATGTTAACATGTAACTTGGCCTGTTAAGATGTTGATTGAAATAGCGTTTGATTTTAGGCAGTGTGACCACTTAATGCGGAAAATGATCATTTGCAGTTCTTTACAACCTATAAGATGTTTTGAAACTCTGTTGTGCATAATAATTTGGAACAGTACATTTTGAGTTTTTTTATTTTTTAACATTAAGTAACTGTTATCATTGGGAGGTTTGTTCAATACAATTGGAGAAAAACATCACTTTTCAACATGGTGTATTACATAGATTATTATTTTAGTACACAGAGAATGAATTGTGTTTTATGTTATTTTATGTAATCATACAAAGAGATTTGTATATTAAACTAACGTGGCTTTAATGTCTTTTGTTAATCCTTTAGTGGAAGCAAGTGTTCAATCAAGCTGAGACGACAGAGCTGAGCGGAAGATGCATTGTTGAACTGGCCAAAGGTAGGACTTTATATATTAACCACTGAACTGGTCCTTTATCTCTTAGATCCAGTTTTAGATATGACCCATTTACTGATATACTACGAGCATGATACTAATGATAGTATTATAGTAGATGCTTTAGATTACTTTGTCTTATACATCAATCATCATTAACATTTGTGTTAATAACTTCATTAATTTAACTATAATAACATATTAAATGACTAAACTGATTTTCCCTATTATTTTATGAGATATGTTAAAAAAAAGTTTATTTTCATTGTTCTATTTTTTGTGTTGTAGGTGCTTATTAATGTTTTTAGTTTAGTTAAGTATTTACAATTTATTTTTAACCATTAATAAACTCCTTTATAAATCCTAAATTAAGGAGCCTTAATTTAAAGTGTATTGCAAAGGGAAGTATTGTAGTTCAAAGGGAATTATTGTACTACAAAGAAAGTTAATGTAATACGAAAAGACAGTGAGCATAGTACACAGGAAGTTACTGTAGTACAAAGGGAATTATTGTATTGCAAAAGGGGTTGCTGTAGTGCAAAGGCAATTATTTAAGCATTTAAGTAAAGTAAGGCCGTTATTTTAGTATAATTATTATTATTTTAGTGCAAAAAGCTGTTGTAGTATAAGGGAAATTACTGTAATATAAATAGTTATTGTAGTAAAAAGGTAACTATTGTAAATAATTATTGTATTACAAGAAATTGATGTAGTATTAAGGGAATATAGTACTAATGGAGTCTCTTATTCTTTACAGTTCCCATCATTTTTACATCTGAGTTGTTAAATCAGAGCTTAATGATGTTAATTTATGTGAGCTGCTGATGGTACTGAACACAATTACTGGGGCGCTGGACGGGGATCCTAACAGGGAAATCTGGGAAAAAATTTTGTTCATTAGACTATTTTATGGGATATAAGCTATTCACTTCAGATTAAGAAATTCATCAGTGTTTGTATTTTCTCACAGACAAAAATCTGATGTCTTTCACGGGGAAAGTCCTGCTGACATGTAAACTTGCGAGACGCTACGGAATAAAGGACATTGATGGTAATTGACTGTTTTACCTTTTTAAACTTAAAGCTGCTTTTGTTGACTTGTTCTTTACCACTTGGCATATTACAAAACTTCATCTGAAGCGCTAAAAATTAGAATTAGAAATAGAAATACATATATATACTGCTAATATCATATGGTACTTATCACCTGAATGTCATGAAAAGATTTTTTCCCTTCGTTTTATGTATTTTCTTCCAGATATATTCTTTGTGATATACTCATCAGGTCTTAATAGATACACGTGTTACTAAGCACACCACTACAGGATCTTGAGAATCACAACAGGTGTAAAAATTGTGGCATATTTCACACTTCACATCAAGTTTCCTATATACAAAAGACACACATGCACAAAAAATATATATATTGTATTATTTGTCAAATATGTATATTTTTATTAAAACATAGGTGCTCTAAACTCCACAACAATTGCCCTCCAAATTTTACATGGTAACACTAATCAAATGAATTGGGTAAACCTGCAGTAAAAATATGGATTGTTAAAAATTGTGAAACAGACACCAATAAATCCTAGTATTTGCTTATTAAGGAGTATTTTTTCAGTAATGCGAAAGTGAAGTATCGTAGAAAATTGTCTTGCGATATGTTGAGTATCACACAATAAAAGGATTTTAGGGGTATGTTATTGTGATAATATCGCATAATGAGATGGCCTGTGATGAGGTGCATATTGGTTCAGTGGTCTAAATCGCTGCCACTATGATTGGGTGATCGCTGGTTCAAATCCCAGTCATCCTGCTTGCCACCAGCTGCCAAAGCCCTGAGAGCGCACAACTGGCCTTGCTTTCTCCTTGGGTGGGTAGATGGCACTCTGTCGCCTCATCACTCATAGGGTGATATCGATCTATCGGAACCAAGTCGCTGAGCTTTACTCCAAGTGCACTGGATACATCGGCAGCAAAATGAAAAGTCTGCACATGCAAAGTCTGACTTCACATGTGTCGGAGGAGGCATGTGCTAGTCATCTCCCTGCTTGTGTTGAGGCATCACTGAGTAGCAGCTGAATGTGTGGGACATTGGCCTTGCTAAATTGGGAGAAAAATTGGAGAATTCGAAAATTTGAAATATTTTTTAAAAGAAATTATGTCCTGTGATGATGATAGGTGTGTTTAAAAATCTTATTAGAAGTAATAACTTGATATGTATTTTCTGATAAATGTTTAGTATAGATTATTATAGCATTAACATCAAAAACATCAGTTTTGAAAATTGAAGTTAGCACTGATTCTTTAACCCTTTAAATTGCACCCATGCATGAATGGCATTTTTTACTACAGAATCAGACTGTTCATTCTATTGATTAAGGCACAAATTTGCATGTTTTTTTTTGTAATCTCTCAAAAATGTGCAGACACAAACTTTCCTTACATACATTAAAACTGAACTGAACTGAAATGAGTGGATTGTTTAAATGAGTGATACAGTTTAATATGATTTAATATAAATGAAAAAATATATAGATAAAATAAGAGGAATTGTAATATAAAACTGTATTTTCCTCTATTTCTTTTTTGTTCCTGAAGGTCGTGACATCATGGATTATACCTCCCTGAAGTTCCTCCTCACTCAGTCTCCGCACATGTCCTGGCTATCAGTCATCACGCCTTCATTTATCAAAGTGCCAACATTTGTCTTCAGCTTGGCCGCCAGCAAGTTCTGATCAGCATGAAGAGACTTATATTTATATCGTTATTAATAAAGGAAATCTGAAGTAAACAGTCATAACAAAGAACATATCACATGTCTGGATGTTGATGCCATTTACATCGAATTCACATAGACACTGTGCTACATTTAACTACATTCTGATATGTGTGAAAAAGACGCTTCAGTACACTTTTAAAGAATACACAATAAACTTTGGAATCACTTTCTTACATACATAAATTGTTTACATGATTATTGGGGTTATAAACAGTATTTAGACTGTGGGTCCATAGATTTTATTACACTATATTCAGAGAATATTCTATGCAAAAGAGAGAATCCAGAGAATGTACATTTGTTTGAATGTATGAATGTAGTTTCCATATATCCATATGTATTTCTGTTGTTGGTCCATTTTTTTATTGAGATCTAATTTTAATAAAGAAAAAAATTAAATGGATTTCACATCTATACCTTTGTTTGCTTACTGAATTCTATATTTTTACAAAGTTAATGTGTTTCACAGCACAGTAACCCAACATAATCAATAGTATATAACAGTATGATTAACTAGCTGGTTGTCTGACAGCTGAACTACAACTCAGCTACTCCATGTAATGTAGACAGACTGTTCCAGTCAAGGCTTCCATATGTCAATATCAATATGTCAATCACTTCATTTCTAAAGCTTCTTTTAAGCCTACCTTTTTTGGTTAACTTTTAGACTTCTTATTATAGGTTTGATCCAAATCAGCAGGTGTGAAAGTAGTCTTTAACCATATTCCGGACGAAAAGGACCAGAGTTTGGTCAAACCAAAAGAGGTGATCTCAGTCCGGCTCTACTGAACCATGACTGGTCTGTCTGCAATGTGAAAACACTTTTTTTAGATGGTTCGGGCTTTTTTTTTATTTTTAGCACTATAAGGCGCACTTAAAATCCTTTCATTTTCCCAAAAATCATCAGTGCACCTTATAATCTGGTGCGCCTTATGTTTTTTTTTTATTACCAGTCAGGCTGTAAGGATCAGTAAAGCTACTCCTACTCCTACTAAAAAAAAAAAAGCCCATAAAGAGAGTTTATTATGCTATTTATTTACATAAAAGTATACATGAATAAATGTAATTTAAGACTCTAAATGATTTTTTTTTTCTCTTAGCCATACCACTTTATAAAAACAGAAAATGTAGGCCCAGTATGGAATGCAAATAAAACAAAAAAAAAAACATATATTTAGACTTTTATGTCATTGCAGTCTGCTCCACCTTATTTAATTTTTTTTATATACATCCATTCCTGTGTTTTACCACAGCAGTTGAGCATCAGAGAAATTAAGGTCAATCAATACGAAAAATTTCACTTTAAAGTTGTGCAGTCGCAAACACCGTCAAAACATTATGATGAAACTGGCTCTCATCAGGATTGCCCCAGGAAAGGAAGACCAAGAGTTACATCTGTTGCACAGGATAAGTTAATCAGAGTTACCAGCTTCAGGTAAAAGGTAACAGCTCCCCAGATAAGAGCACCTAAATGCTTCACAGAGTATTTTGGTTAGTTAAACACTTTCCAAACGTTTTATAATTTTACATTACTACATAATTCCTTATGTGTTCCTTCATAGTCTGGAGTACTTCAGTATTGATTTATAATGAAAGAAAAAATATATAAAAAAAAAAATAAACACTGAATGAGAAGGTGTGTCCAAACTTTTGACTGGTGGGTTGCACATCTCTATATATTTTCCTGTGGTTATAATTCCTAGACTATTTATTTAAAATCCAATCTCGAGAAAAAAGATTACCTGACTGAAGTTTACCTGATTGCTGTTTGAAAGATGGATGGATGGACGGATGGATGGATGGATTGATCCCAGGGGGGAAATTTTGGAAAATGCAGAAATAAATTCTTTCCCATTAGGCGGATTTAGACAATTCAGACTTTTATTTGAAAAATTCACCAAGTTCCCCATTTCCCAGATGACCCTGTAGTGTTCAAAAAGTGTAATAATGGCAACCCTGTATTGGAGCATACCTTCAAACGTAAATTAAGGAAGTGAGAAAGAATGACAACATTACAAAGTGGTAAATGCTTTACTGTTCCTTTAACTTATTCTGGAATGTTTTGCAGGGTTTAAATGCAGGAATGGATGTATATTAATAAGTGTAATGTGACTGTGCAGATAAACCAGATTTGAGTTTGTAAATATTAGAACTGGCAAATGAGTTTGTTTTGGCTGTGGTTGAGTTTCCAGTGGTGCCTGAACTGGCCGAACTGATAATGCATCTGTAAGTGTTATAAAGGTCACGGTTGTTTTGATCGTAGACGTAGCACAGGGAATGATTATCTGCACAGTGGTGTAAAGGTCGAGGTTGATTGAGTTTATCTTTTTATTTTTTTTATATACCAGTTAAGGTAAAGTGGTGAGTTGTAACGGGTGTATGTAGGTATAGTGTGCCCAGCTGGTTTTGGCATTATGTTATCGATATACTGCAATATTTGTGTTGCTGTCGTAATAATTTTTACAAGGAGATGATCTTTATCAATAGCCTAGTCAGCATGAACAGACAGAATTCCACCAACCCTAGATGATACCACTGACCAACATAGCAGAGAAGAAGGTCATGAAGTACGAGTTAAAAATACAGTGTGTATGCTATATAAGTAAACCTATTGACTCGAGATATATAAAAAAACTTCTTATTGAATGTCTTTTTTATGTTTTTATTTTTAAAAACCTTTATCTTTGATTGCGGCACGCATTCACTGTGGCATTGTGCCACGGGATTCATTTCAATCCAGTGTTGCTGGATTAATTTTTCACCAAGATCTTGCAGCAGCATTGATGATGGTAGAGTCTGACCACTGCACAAAGAAGGCGCTTCTCCATCCAGCACATCCCAAAGATTCTCAATGAGGTTAAGATCTGAACTCTGTGGTGGACTCTCTCAATCCATGTGTGAAAATGATGATCTCATGCTTCCTGAACTCTCCAGCCCCATGAATCCTGACATTGTCATCTTGGAATATGCCCGTGCGAAAAAAATGATCCATTGATGGAATAATCTGGTCTATATTCAGTATATGCAGGTAGTCAGCTGACTACATTCTTTCAGCACATACTGTTGCTGAACCTAAACCTGCAGACCAACTGCAGCATCAAGCCCACATCATTACTTAAATCCAGATGGCGATTTTTTTTGGTGGGCCAGACAGTGTAAATTATAGTGTTAAATAAATCAGAAGATGTTTTATATTTTATATTTTCCAAAGTAATACCCTTTGCTTATAAGTAAGCACCACAGTGATAGTGGCAAATGCAGCAAAGTGGCGGCAGCAACAGTGGCAAAGAAAAACTCCCTCATACTAAGAGGAAGAAACCTTGAGAGAAACCAAGACCCAGTAAGACTAACCCATCCCCCTCTGTGCTGGTCTGTCCAGCACAAACAAATAAAAAAAAAATCAACTAGATAATGAGGAGCTATAGCTAAGGTAGAAACAGATTCTTAGTTATGAGTATGAGTAGGTGCTGCATTTGTAACCAGGGGGGGATTTGGATGGGTTCTGGGGCCCCAAGCAATGTTTTTTTTCCGGGGGCCTGGATCAAATGGATTCTTTTGTATAGCAAAATGCAATATTGACTCACCTTGCACTGTTATCAAACTTTATCCTGCACTCAAAATTGAACCATCATGGTTTTCGTTTTGTGGTTGGGCCGAAGCTACCTTAGTCTACCGTGCCTAGTTTGACTTGCTTGTACGGTGTTTCTTCGGTGTCAAACAAAAAAAACATGTTTTTTTCGCCAACCTTTTGGTCAATTGCGTGGTTTGCTTGGTGGTAAAATCTGCCCCTGTTTATAACCTAGGCCATCTTTGTTAGTATTCAAAATCAATCTTTTTACCTTAAGAGCATTTCATACACTTAAACCTTTTAAACTGGAAAAGAGGAAGTGTAAAGAGCACAAAATATTTTAATAAATGGCATCAATGTGCTTCTGGCAACCAGTGTTGGGAGTAACGGCGTTAAAACTTTTTTTCAGTAACGAGTAATCTAACTAATTACTATGACTGTAACTATAACGCCGTTACCATTTCCGACACCCCGTTACTGCACGTTACTTTAGCCGCTCTATGAACTTTTTTTTTTTTTTTTTTTAACTTCGCTTTGCCCTGGTTAACCCCTCCTGTTTCCGGTGAACTTGAGCTTCTGGCCGCTGTGCCTGTGGTTTGGCGTGGTGAAGTGAGGCACAATTGTGACGATTTGCGTGCTCTAATCAATTCAGTGATTGCCGTGGACAGCCCAAGTTCCGAATTAAGGACGTTAAGCTCTTTTAAGCTGCTCCGGTTTTTGTGGTGCTGCTGCTTTCTCTTTTAGAGCTTAGGTTCTCTACCCGAACCCGACCTGACCCGAGGACCGACCCGAAATCGGGCTCCTATTTCTATTTTATATAAAGGTCTGGTGTGATAATCACAATGTTGCTAAGTAACCAATTATTATTGTTCCCTAAAGCGAACGAAATAACTATATTGAACTGTATTTTGTGTTCATAAAACTAACTAAAACGAACTGAAACTACTGATAGAATACCCTAATTTTTGTGTTTAATTTA
The DNA here is from genome assembly GCF_023375975.1 of Astyanax mexicanus. Taxonomy (NCBI): domain Eukaryota; kingdom Metazoa; phylum Chordata; class Actinopteri; order Characiformes; family Acestrorhamphidae; genus Astyanax; species Astyanax mexicanus. The sequence goes on from NC_064415.1 coordinate 51,275,432, forward strand.
TTTATAAGCGCTGTTGTACAGCGGAGTTGTACAGCGGGAGGTGTTGTGCTGAGCGCGCGGCACCTCGTGGTCCTCGCGCTAGCCGCAAAATACGACAGAAAACACTGAGAATGTATGGGATTACAATATGAGCGCGAGGCAGATGAAAGAGAAACAGGAGATACAGTATGTGAGAATCTTACCTGTGAGTAGCTCATACCAGAAATCTCTCTCTCTCTCTCACGTTTCTTAGATTGATCTGTCTGATGAGATGTGTGAAAAGTAATAAAAACTAGCAAGCCCACCCTAAAACTTACTGAACAGAAAAAATAAAAACAAAATAAAATTAAACTATAATAAAAAGGGAAAAAGGTTAATCACATAGCTCTGGGCGTACGTGAACGCCTCCGCGTTTGACTTGCAGCACTGTGTGTAGCTGTTCTTAAAAATCATTTAAATTAAATAATAGTTCTATGCTTTTATGTTACAGTGTTAATGAACATAATTCTGATCATATTTCGCTGATTCAATCAGCCCGAAAACAGCCAGTTTATGGGGCGGATCGGGTCGGGCTCATAATGACAGTTCATGGTTCGGGCTCGGGCAGAACGTCCACGGGCTCGGGCTGGGTCGGGTCGGATTTTTTGGGCCCGATCTAAGCTCTATTCTTTTTCTTTTGGTGAAGCTGTTATATTAATACCATTTTAACGGTCATTAGATTGTTGTTTTTGTCCATTATTTTGTTTTGTTTATATATACATGTTTTCTTTGAGTGTGGCTTGGTTTGTTTCATTTTATCCCCAGACGCGTTTTTCCGTGTTTTCCAGTATTACAAGTTTTAGTAATTTTCTTTGGTTGTGTGGAGAATTTCGTTTTATGTTTTTGAAATTCGTTAGATTAAATTTTTGTCAACATTTTGGGTTTATTTTCGTTTGTTATTTTTCTAATAATAATAGTAAATGCATAATTGATTTCCTTTTTTTTTGACGGGCGAATAATAAAAAGTAACGATAGTTACTTTTACTGGTAAATAATTACCTTTACAGTGGAGTAACTCTGTTAGTAACTCAGTTACTTTTTTGGAGAAGTAACTAGTAACTATAACTAATTACTTTTTCAAAGTAAGGTGCCCAACACTGCTGGCAACATCCCTGCGAAGCCACATATATTCATTTTCAAAACAGGAAGTCTTCTAGGTCTTCCTGGGATGTTTTAAGTGGTGATTAAGTCAGCATTTACTGGTCACCTAAGCTACTGCCTTCCTGCTAATGGCACTAATACATAAGCTACTGCGAACATAGGAATATAAGTACGGCAAACTCAGCCTCCATCTGCTCATTTGCACAACTTTAAACTTAAGAAACTCAGAATTTGAAATAAGGAGAGCTGGCAAACAACAAGAGAGTGAGATACTTTAGTTATTGCTTATTGCACATCATCAGATGTGTCTCTTGTGAAAGGAGATTACACCACCATGCATGCTTTAAAAGTACTTTTCTACATGCTAGGTGCACTTTCACATTCTCACAAGAGAGATTTAAGTGACTTTTACTTTAAGTATTTTCCTACTGAAATAATTAAATGAGCTGATAATGGCCCTGTTTCGTACACTGATGAGTGTGCATAAAACATCTTTATGACAAAATAAACTGTGAACTTTGGTCTACTTGCAGTTGCAGAAAGAAATCAAAGGTTGTAAATCCTGTTTTTATGTGCTATAATAAAAATAGTATTTTAATCACTGTGAATGATATCTATTAGTTGAAACATAATTGTGAAAGACTGGGGAGTGATGTGTAATAATGATTCAGCTGTTTACATATCAAGACCAGAATTGAATATAAATGAAGCCTAATTATTAAATCCAAATCTATTTGTAATATATATGTGTAGTCATTACAGAGCACTAACCATGTTCTGGTGAAGTGTCAGGCAGAACTGGGGCAGTTGAGGGATGCTATGACTCACAGCAGAGCAGAGGGACGTCTCCAGCTTTAACCGGGAGGTGGAGTATTTATAGAGGTGTTGTGATTTCAGTCTGGATAGGTGTTGAACAGGAACCTGTAGAGGTAAGATAAGTCTTGTTATGCTCTTGTGTGGTTAAACATAGACAGAATTGTAAAACTATACTGGTTAGTTTTGCACAGAAACTGTCATTCTGTAGTTCAGCTAATAAACTATGATCTTAACTTTATCTACTTATCAAGTAATCCAATAATCATATTAACTTATCTAACTAGACTTAACTTAAAGCGACAATGTGTAAGTTTTAAGTATGTAAAGCTGCAAGGAAAAGCATAAAAAGGAGAAACAGTGGGCGGGATACACATCAATTATTTTTGACTGCAGCAAATCAGATGCTACATTTTTGTTGTCCGCCACTTTTTATTTAGCCAATCGCTTACAGGAGTTTATCACTTCCTACTGCAGCCACTCACCTTAACAGTTCCTCAAAAAGGAGGCGGTAATCTAATGCAATACTATTGGTCAAAAGCAAATTTACTGAAAATATGCAAAAAAAGTAGCCCTGCTAAACAGCATTGAAGCAGAATCCATGTGTAAACTACTGGTTAGTTTCTTATTTAATAGCATTTTAAGCAATCTGAAATCTAAAAGTGTCAATGTCTAAGATACCCAAGCTAAACAGAGGTAGATGGTAAATAAAGATAAAAATGCACTAGTGCATCTTATAAAAAATAGAATATCATTGAAAAGTTTATTTTTTTCAGTAATTTGGTTATTATATAACTCATACTTTATAGATGTGTTGCATACAGAGTGATCTATTTTAAATGTTTATTTTTTTATTGTTGATGATTATGGCTTTTAGACAATGAATACCCAAAAATACTATTGGCAGTGTGGACAGTGTGCCAAGTCCTGCTGAAAAATGAAACACACATCTCCATAAAAGCAGAGGGAAATATGAAGTGCTGTAAGATTTTCAGGGAAAACAAAACTGCACTGACTTTAGACTTGATAATAAAACACAGTGGATCAACACCAGATGATGACATGTCTTTCCAAACCATCACTGATTGTGGAAACACTAGACTTACACTAGACCTCAAGCAGTTTGGACTGTGTGTCTCTCCACTCTTCCTCCAGACTCTGATCCCTTGATTTACAAATGAAATGTAAAATTTACTGATGATCAGTGACGGTTTGGAGAGCCATGTCATCCGCTGGTGTTGGTCCACAGAGATGGTGTTGGTTTATTGAGATGTGGATTTCATTTTCCAGCAGGACTTGGCACACTGCCTACACTGCCAAAAGTACCAATTGGTCTTATATAATATTCTAATGTTTTGAGACACTGATTTTGGCTGTAAGCCATAATAATCAGCAATAAAATAAATAAATGCTTAAAGTAGATCACTCTGTGTCATGGTGAGCACAGAATGCAGACACGTGCAGATACTGATAAAATTGTGTTTATTATAAAACATAGTCGATACAGAAAAATGGGTAATCACCAATAACCAGAGCAATGAAGACAAAACCATACCATAAACGAGAGACAGTCCAGAGTTCATACACGGCGTCGGCGTCGAGTAGTGATGGGTCTGATGACCCTGAAACCTCGACACATGCGCCGAGCTGTCAAGACGAAACCCCGTGTCGGTGCGCGTATCAAGTTAAGGAAAACCACGTGACCGATACACTTCCTGTATCGTTTGGTAGCGATGGGTCTGACGACACTGAAACTTCAGCGCATGCACCGAGCAAACAAGGCGAACCCCTGTGTCAGACCGCGTATCATTTTAAGGAAAACCACGTGACCGATGCATTTCTTCGCGCAGTTGCTTGCAATGACTTTCTTAGTCCAGCAGATGTCGCCATTAAGTGATACAGCAACACAGTTTCAACACAGTGTCGATACAGTTTGGGAAATGTGCCATACACCCAATGAGGCTTCATCTGCCCATCACTAGCGTCGAGAAAACAAAAGCAAGGTCATACACAAGATACACTGAGACAAGAGAAATAGAACGCTTTGTAATGAGGAGAACCGACAATACGCGGCGTGGGTGTTTGTGTGGAGTGCTCTTTTATAGTGCCAGTAATCAGTATTCGGGACTTCCTGGAGGAAGCAGGTGAGGTGTCACGTGACCAGGTGAGTGCGTGATGTCAGCGGGTGGTGCATTCTGGGTAATGTAGTTGTTGACCTGAGAACCTCCGTTAGAGCTGGGTGTGGAAGGGACAGAGGAGCTAACAGCACCAGTTTTGTGCATGCACGTCACTTACGCTGTGCAAACTGTTCAGATGAATGTCAGATATTGATCGTATTAAAAATATGGTGTGAGCAGCTTGAAATAAACATTGGATTTGTTGAAAAAAATCAAATTTGGGCACTTTTACCTGCTGTGTGAACATAGCCTTAGGGACTGCTGCTTTAAATAACAGCACTTAACTAGAACAAAATTGTATAAAACTGTTCAGATATTCAAAATGCATTGCCTGCCTTTGTTTAAGCATTTCAAAATGTGTTTATTAGATGGCGCTCTCTGGCTGGGTGTGTGTGGTGACCGGTGCTTCTCGGGGGATTGGAAAAGGAATAGCATTACAGCTTTCTGAAGCTGGAGCTACAGTCTACATCACTGGCAGACAGATGAAGACCCTGGAGCAGACTGCAGCTGAGGTGAGCTTCCTAAACAGTGCTGTTATTGACCAAGTTTTTTAAGGCGTTTCTACAATATACAATAAAAAAAAATGATTCTGTCTTTTGTCTCTAAACCAAACCATCTGTTTAAGTATATTTGTTCAACTTTACAAACAGTACAATTCTCATGTTAATGTAAAATTGACCCATAATAGACCACAGTACTGTTAATATCACTACTGGTGTCTGTATCCACATAATCACAGGTAAATGAGAGAGGGGGTCTGTGTCTGCCGGTGATCTGTGACTCAACAAAAGACGACGACATAAAGGAGCTGTTTGAAAGAATTAAACGTGAGCAAAATGGAAGACTGGACATCCTGGTGAACAATGCGTTCGGTGGAGTGCATGTAAGTTATACCAACGCACAGACATATGGTAGTTATGCTCACTCTAGTCTACCAATACTTAAGATAATCTGTTTAAATGACTTTTTTTCAGGCAATTTTTGACAACATGGAAACTAAGTTCTGGGAGTATGAGCCTTCTGTATGGGACGATGTCAATAACAGTGGCCTCAGGTAGTGTACAGCACACTGAATAAAGTCTTATACAAGCTGTGGTTGGAACTGATAGAACTTCTGTTGTTTCTACCAGCAAATTGAGTAGCTTGATTATTGAATGAACCACTTGTAGCACTATATATATACTATAAAGTATTTGCTACAATATAAACAACCCCCATAAAATTACATGTATAAAACTTCAAAATACATTTTATTATTTAGCATTTAGTCTTTTGACCTTATTGCAAAAGTAAGATATGTAATTAAAAACAATAATAAAATCTACTTAGAACACTAAAAAATGCATTTGTTACCTGTCACCACTCTCTAACTATAAACTTTACAATGAAATATAATTATTAAAATCCTGCAGAGATGTAATTTTTTTGCATTATTCTGTAAATCCAACTACCATATATGCTTTAAACGTATTTTCATAATAAATCCATAATATTTATGGTAATATTATTATTATTATTATTATTATTATTATATTAATATTATATATGATCTCTCACCAAGAGGTACACTACCCGAAAGTAGCTTCTAAAGGTTTGAATAGAACAACAATCTAGTCTACAATCAGAGAGTACACCTGTAATAATTTACCGATACTGTAAACATAACTGAATGCCACGTTTTGCAACAACCCGTGGGGTGGTAATTTTTTTTTTGTCACTGAGTATACGCTACACATAGGCACTGTTGGTGATGACAGTTTTATTTGTCTTCTGCAGGGGGCACTATTTCTGCTGTGTGTATGCTGCCCGGATTATGGTACCTCAGGGCAAGGGCCTTATTGTTACCATATCATCCATAGGTGGCTTAAGGTATCTCTTCAATGTGCCCTACGGGGTCGGCAAAGCTGCGGTGAGTCAGTAAGCTCTTCAATTCATTTTTCTTAATTTATATATGGGTCAATATTCATATAACTTCCCTAATAGTTGCTTGGGTTTCATACAAATACTATGCAACAATACATTTTTAATATTTACTGTGAATTAACCCATTATTACATTAGAGGTATATAGAGGAATGTTAACCTTCACTTTAAATAACTTTTTGTAGTTTGGGGTCAGCTAAAATGGGCAATCTTTTGGTAAATTACTTGTAAGATCGAATAAACCAACAATGTTCATTTTACAAAAAAATATACCTATAAATAATAAAGTTTGAGAAACTGATTCAGAAAATGAAGTGCTCTCTTAATTTTTTCCAGAGCTGTATTTTCACCTACACTCTATAATACCCAAGTGCGTAGTCATGTTACATTTCCAGGTGTCCTGATTGGCTGTGCTCATTGTTACAGTGTGACAGAATGGCTGTGGACACTGCGGTGGAGCTGAAGAGCCTTGGGGTGGCTTCTGTGAGCCTGTGGCCAGGGGCGGTGCAGACAGAGCTCGTTAACGAGCATGTCATAGAGAAAGAAAAGCCTCCAGGCTTTGATGACAATGTAAGTCTTTACAAAACAAACTAGAGCTTAAACTGCTTTTTATCAGTAAAAGCTGCTGTTGACTGTAGGAGGACTGTTGTCTGGGTGGGCCATCTAGTGGTGTGTGGCAATTATATACACATATACCTTACTATTATTGAGGGCTCTGTGCAGGACGCTCAATAAATAAAATAGATTTTTAATAAGAAGTAATAAGGTTTTTATATCATTTTTAATGTAATTTGTATAGCAGTGCTCTCCAGCCCTCCAGATTTCTTCCTGCAGAGTTTGGATTCAACTGCTTATCCACCCAAACTGATCCAACTAATTACTGGCCTCAGGAGTTCTTGACTGGATGAATAGGGTGTGGTGAGATTTGGGTGGAGTAGAAATTTGCAGAAATGTAGGAGACCACTGCGGTATACTTTTTCCAGACAAAGTAAAAAATTGTAATATTAATATTTTCCTTGTCAAGAGGTACATTATGCCCCGATCGACAATTTATGATTTATTGATGTTTTAATTGACATCTATCAGTCTGGAAATGCCATTTTTAAGACTTTGGGACTCCAGCAGACTCCAGGAGAAAACATGGAACACTGGTGAACCTTCCCAGAAGTAACCGGCTTACTGATATTACACCAAAAGAGCATGGACAACTCATCCAGGAGGTCACAAAAGAACCCAGAACAATATCTAAACAACTGCAGGCCACACCCGCATCAGTTACGGTCACTGTTCTTGATTCAATAATAAAAAAGAGAGTGCTGACAAATAAGAACACAAAGGCCCTTCTCTTATTTGCCAACAAACATCTTGGTGATCCCCAGGACTTTGGGAAAATATTCTGTGGACTGACGAGACAAATGAAGAACATTTTGGAAGGTGTGTCCTGTATCATCTGGCATAAAACTAACACATAATTTCAGAAAAGAACATCATGATGTTCTGGGGCTGCTTTGTTGATTTAGGACCTGGATAACTTGCTGTAATTTATGGAGCCATGACCTCTGTTTCTACCAGAAAATCCTGAGGGAGAATGCCCGGCCATCAGTTTGTGACAATATTTGAGGAGTACTTGGGTTCTGCAGCAGGACAATGATTCAAAGCACACCAACAAGTCCACCTCTAAATGGCTAATGATCTTAAATGGGCAGTTCATGCTTTAAACCATCCAATGTTGATTAATTAAAACAATTCTGCAAGAAAAAGTTAGCCAAAATTGCTTCTAAGATATGTGAAAGACTCATTGCCAGTTATCACCAACGCTTGATTGTAGTTGTTTCCCCAACCAAGTTATTCGTTTTAGGGGGAAAGTACTTTTTTATACAGGACCAGGTTGGTTTGGATAGATTTTTTCACTTAATAAATAAAATTATCATTTTAAAACTGCCTTTTCATTTTTACTCAGGTTATCTTTTTTTTTACAGATAACAAGATGTGTTTGTTAGTCTAAAAAATGTAGGTATGATTACAAAAAAGCAAAAACAAAAGAAACCTGTAGGGATGATTTTTTTTTTCACAGCACAGTATGTGTAAGTAGGTGCCATTGGTAAAATTCATTTCTAACACACAAACACACAAGGAAACACAATGAACAATCTGTCTATACATTGTGCTAAATGATACAACACAGGCTCAGAGACACCACTGTATTTTCTCTTTCTCCACCATCTAGTTCAAGGAAGTCTACAACAAAGGAGAGACAATAGAGCTGAGTGGAAAATGCATTGTTGAACTGGCCAAAGGTAAGGCTTCATGTAAAGCACTTATGTATACATCTCATCTGCACTGTACACTAGGGGTGTGCCCTATTGCAATGTACTCAATAATGTAAACATTTTTTTTACTCCATATCATGATAATAGCGATGTACCTGAGAGCAGCTGCACTACATATGGTGCACTTAAGTTTTAAGGTAGATTTTGTGATATATTACTTTATTTTTTACTTTGTTACACTATTATTATTTTATACAAAATCAGGGCCTTGGTAAATTACTGTTTAAAAAAATCATCAAAAATTTATAGATTGTTTTTCTAAAGATTTCTACTAAGTGTACCATATTTTTTGCACTATAAGGCACACCAGATTGTAAGGCGTACTATCAATAAACGTCTATTTTCTGGTCTATTTTCATATCTATTTTTTTTATACTCTAGGCGATACCTGATTATAAGGCACATTATGTGACACTAGTAAGGAACAGGGGTTTCCTTTTAATTCAGCAGGTCTTGCAGCTGGGGGCAAGGCTTTATAAATCTAAGTTAAGTAATTAAATAAATATATATTTTAAAGTCAAAAAGCGCTTCAGTTTATTTACAGTAAGCATAGATTTCCAGTTTTTCACTAATGCCGCTGACAGTGCTTCACTGAGGAACCCTGGCAAGCACTGTTTCGGTAAGCCAGGGCGATATTAAGTAGCGTTTTTTCCCCACATAGCTTGTTTTAATACGGTAAACACGCAAGCTACAGTCCAATGTACTTACCTTTGAACGGCAAAAGAGCTAGCGCTTAGCACAATTAGCGGCTAATGCTAATACTGCTCCAGTCTTGCTGCTGGAGACACTTCACTGAAACTCCTGTATAACGCTGTGCTTCAGTGGAGTGGCTTTACTGCTCCTTAATACCTGACGGATTAAGGCACACTGACAATTTTTTGGAAAATTAAAGGATTTTAACTGCGCCTTTTAATGCGAAAAATACGGCATTAATCTCATATTTATACAGAGTAAAATGTTTTTAATTATATTTTGTCACAGTAGAATACTCTTGAAATTAAGTTTTTAAAACTTCAGTGTTTTGTCATATCGCCAAGAATATTGTTACCACAAAAAATGAAATAAAAATGAAATTTTGTGATATTAATTTACGACCATATCGCCCACCCCTACTGTACATTGACATGCCAAAAGTCATGGAATAGCAGAATGTAAATTGGTAATGAAATGTTGCTTTAGTTGATGGCTTGGGAATTGCACACACCTGTATAATTCGTGAGGTGTTATCTTGTGAGTGAGGTTGATTCAACACTGGCAAGCGTGCTCATGACAAGGTGATGGGATTTATGGGAGTGAGGTCTGATAGTGGGTGTTGTGGGTATTTAATATTCCTTGATTCACAGCATCAGGTGCGTACCAGGAATACAGCATAGAAGATTAATATTACCACACACAGTGGACAGTGAGCAGAGTGGGTGATAATGATAGTGACTTGCGATGTCTGGCTAGAATTGTACATGTGAACAAGCGACACATCCCCTTTTAATGCAGCAAACCCCATACTGATATCCCACAGCTCAATGAAGTGTTGCGTAGCTGCCTTGGGACAGGGCAAAAGTCATGGGATACAATACTTGTTCCTGATCTGGAGCTAGTATTCTTTAATAGTAAGTAAATTGTAGGGAAAATATAGGTATGTAAATGTTCTGGCCTGATTATATGTGTTTTCTTTCTTCAGATAAAAATCTGATGAAACTAACTGGAAAGGTGTTGTTGACGTGTGATCTGGCCAGGCGCTACAAATTACGAGATGTTGATGGTAAATTATCATATTTCAGGTTCTTTTTTGTTAAATTGAGTGAAAAGGTGAATACAGATAAAACTTACAGATTTGTCAAGGAAATGAATTAATTTTGATGATTTCTCTCTTCTTTTCTCCTGAAGGCCGTGACATCTTTGATTTAAAATCTCTGAAGTTCCTCCTCACACAGTCTCCGTCCACGTCCTGGCTCTCCGTCATCACACCTTCATTTATCAGAGTGCCATCGTTTGTCTTTGGCCTGGCCTCCAGCAAATTCTGACCTGCATCTGATGGAAACAGTCACAAATGTATATGCATACCAGTTAGTTAGTGCTACACAATTCATTTTAGCATTAACACCACAGTGTGCTTATGCTCAGTAATTACATTGTGAATGTGTATTGTCTTATACCAAACATGTCATACTACAACATTTTTTTGCATTCATTCATTTTCCTCCCTTTTTTTTACCTTTTTGCACCAAAGGTGCTTGTCTGTTTTTAAGGACAGTTATTATTATTTTAATAATAATATTATTTTATATTAATTATTGGTATGTAATTGCTTCCCAATACAGTGCAGGTTGATTAAGCATTTATACATTGTATTTAGAGTGAAATGCTTTTTTTTCCTTGTGTAATTTATTCTAAACTAGCTTGAGTTGCAGTTATTTTTAAAAGAGCATTATCATTTTTTTCTAGCTTAACTTATGAACCCTTATGTGCATTTGTGGTTCTTAGCTGGTCTGTGTGTTCTCTTTTATGTTCTGAAAACCATATATCTTAAATAATATTGCTTTTAATAAATGTATAACTCTTAAAGTTTGTAGATGCATTGTTTAAATAAAACCCTTTTGAAAAAAAGTGAAACGTTTACATTTTTCTCACATTTTGGTTGCTTCATTTTAGATCTACTGAATTAGTGTACTAGAGCAAAATTACAATACTTACTATCACATCTTTTGGGCAAGTAATCACACTATATTAAACCATTTCACCTTTGCCAAAAACATCTTGATGATCCCCAGGACTTTGGGTTAATATTATTTGGACTGACGTGACAAAAGTGGAACTTTTTTCCCCATTACATCTGGCATAAAACTAACACATAATTAAAAAAAAGAACATCATACTGAACATAAAGCATGGTGGTCTGGGGCTGCTTTGCTGCTTCAGGGTCTGGACAACTTGCTGTAATAGATGGAACCAGTTCTGCAGCAGGACAATGATCCAAAGCACATAAACAAGTCCACCTCTGAATAGCTTAAAAAAAAATAAATGAAGGTTTTGGAGTGGCCTAGTCAAAGTCTGACTGAGATGCTATGGCATGATTTTAAACAGGCGGTTCATGCTGGAAAATCCTCCAATGTGGCTGAATTAAAACAATGCTGTAAAGAAGAGTGGACCAAAATTCCTGCACAGAGATTCAGCCTGGTAATGAATGAATGAACGTAGCCTAAAGCCCTATCCGGATGGAATTACTTTCTCAGGGGGTCCTGGGGTAATTTTCTCTTTTATGGGGGGTCCTCTGCTATTTTATTCCCATCCGTAATGACCATGTATGGTTTTTTTGTTTTGTTTTGTTTTTTTACAGTTTTTCACTGAACTCTGTGGTCCTCCGGTAATTTTAGTCCCGTCCGGATGCACATCTAATAAAATAGCTATTTGTCCACTGCCACGTACCGTAATCACACTTTGGGGTGTGTTTCCACAGAGATCCACGTAAACACAACAGCGAGTGGAAATGGAGGAGCTACTGAATGCGATGTCATGTGACCAAGAAAGCCTAAAAACTCACTGGTCCTTCTGTTTTTTCATTTGCAATCTGGATGCAAGAGTTTTATCACTGAGTAGAGAAATATTTTTCACAGACATTAGTGGATCTAAAATGAAGCAACAAAAATGTTATAAAAAATTTAAGTTTTTGCTTTATTTCAAAAGGATGTAATTAATAATTTAATTACTTTGGTGATTAGTTAGTCTATCTTCTCTTCCCTTAAGTAGGTTTATCAGGAATCCCCCCCAAATAATAACCCCACTGCCCCCTCCTCCTGCTCCTCCTGCAGGACGGAGGGCTGGAGGGAGGATTGGAGGATTGAGCTGCTGCTGCTTCCTGTCCTCCTGATCCTCCGCCTAGCCTCGGTCTGGCCGGACAGAGGAAAACACTTCGGGCTTTTCTAGAACAAAAGCCTGAGCGGAGCAGAGGGAGACTTGTGTGAAGAGGAGTCGGCGGCTGTGGGAGCTTTAAAAGTGGTGGGTAGACTGGAATTAGCGGCTGGTTATGTGTAAACTTGCCTGTAAACTGTAGTAGACGGAGTGGAGAGTGGAGTTTGGGAGAGAGTAGTTCGGCTGTATTTTGGAGGAGTCGCTGGAAATGTGCTGGTCTGGCTTAAAGGGAGCGTAGTACAGTCGGGCTGGAGCCGTTTTCCTTAAGCTCGAAGTTTAGGAGGCTAAAATGAACAAAAACGGAGAACGTGTTTAAAAGTTAGTGCCTTGTTTCGCTGTCGAGTCGAAGAAAGTTTGGTTTTGTAGCGTAGTGAAGCGTGGAACTCATTCTGACTGATCCAGGTCCAGGCGGTAAAAATCCGCTTCAGGATTTCGTTCCAGTTGAGTGAAACGCTTGGCTGCTGCGGAGCCGCTGAGGCAGTTGGAAGGAAATCCTGGGGTGGATTATTACGCCTGGATTTGAGTTGGGAGAGCCGAGTCTGAACACTTAGCTAGAGCTGTTAATACCCCACAGAAGGGCAAGCAAGTGAACAGCGAGGGAGAGAAGGGGGCAGTAGTGGTAGTAGTATTGTTGTTGTTGTTATGGACATTGTTGTTGGACAACGGCCCGTTTAAATCGAAACCCTTCAATAATAATAATACGGTAACTAAGTAGATAGCAAGTGTACGTTACTTACTAGTGAACTAGTTAGTTAGTTAGTTAGGTAGTTAACTAACTAACTTGTACGCTAGACCAAGCCAAGACGCGACACCACAAACAGAGGAGTCGGACCCGAGTCCGAGTCCAAATAAACGAACTTTGAATCAACTTTGATTTTTCCAACGTTGATCTAATTATTAATATTATACTAGTCATACGTTACAATTGATTCACAGAGAATTTAGTCTCTCTTATCTGTAATTACAAATCCCGATAACAGATATATACCATTTACTTTATTACTAGTAGGAAAACAAAGTATAGGTCAACATTCTGTAATTGGCTTATTAGCTAGAACAAATGCTAATTAATTTTGTGGTTTACACTCGTAGAAATATGCATTTAGGATGTGTGCAGTTTTAGTTCTCTCTATATAGTATTATTTTTATATAATTTTTAACTGGTTATAAAAAATATTAATGGTTAAGCATATCTGAAACTACAATTTCAGCTAGTAAAAGTAATTATTATATAGGTATCTGTGAAACGGTTTTACTAATCAAATAATTTAATGTAATTCAATGGTAACATGTGATTAGTCATTATATTAAAGTTTGTGATTCTGGTTATATTACTAGTCAGAGTAGATTTAAAGATCTGAAAGAAAATATGATATTAATTGTCAATTTTACATCAAATCTTTGAAATTAGTCAATATGTGTAACCACTGCAGAACAGAGATCTGTAATTGTAGTTAATAGTGATTAATCTATCGCGGGGTCATTTTAGGCTAAAACATCTTTTGAGTCGGTTTTCGATTCTTCAGAGCCAGGAATCGAGTCATTCGAGTCATCGAATCTTTGTGGAGTCGACTCGCAGCCTGTAGTGCGCGCAGGCATCGTAGCTAGCTTTGTGTAGGCTAGCAGCCATGAAGCTCCACTGGCGTCAGCTTTAAAGACTTTAGCCCTGAGCTGCTTTAGGAGGATCAAACTTCGCCTTTTGTTAGAAGATAAGTCAGATATAATGTGTGGGCTGACGAGGCCTTAGACTGCTGCAAAACAGAATAAAATTACATTTAGTTTGAAGTGAAAGTAGATGGAAGTTATTGTGCTGTTTGGCTGCTGCTGATTCAGCTGAATCAATGTGTTGCCCTGTATTCAGATGGAAATGCTGGAAAACTCCCTTTAAATCCGGAAATCTTTAAATTTAGAGACCCCTAAATCCTCAGGGTAATCAGTGTCTGCTGACAGAGTAATGTTTTTAGGTGATTCCCTAAAAACATTAGTTTCATTAGTTTGTGTAGAATTAGTTTAAAACTACTTTGGCAGGTAGTTATAGTAAACGTCTTGGGTTTATTTTAGGTTGTATCTAGTAAAAGAATGAGCTGTCCATCTGCCTGTGATCCTGGTGGAATGGCATGCTTCTTCTCAAGTACACTAAGATGGCCTCTCTGGTTGGGACTGCCCTGCACTTGGTAAAGATCACCCAATCCAGCCAAGCAACCATTACAGCCCCTCCTCCATCCTTCACTGTGAGAGTGGATGTGTACAAAACACTCAGAAAAAGAAACAACATAATAATTTAAATGATAACAATTGATAACGGCAACAATAATATTAATAACAATGATAATGACCTTTTTTTTTTTTAAGTCGTAAGAGCTTAGACCCATTTTTGAATATTGATACACATTTCAGCATTAAATCAATTAAGTTCATCTATGTTTTGAACTTATATTATTATTACAGAGTGTAAATATTGTACTGTAAATACTGGGACTGTAAATATTTTAAATTTAAAATCTTATTTAAAGCAGCAATACTGTTAGGTTCCTGGACTTTTTTCTATCAATAACAGCTATTTTTGGTTTCCTGAACAACGATAGTACTGCTAATTTTGCTGATACAAGAGCTACTGCAAACGTTGAGGCACCAGAATGCATTATTAAACCAACGAAATGCAGATCCATCCACTCTGAAAAGAGATGCATGTTACAATGCATGTTCCAAAAGTACTTTTTAACATGCGTTGTGTAGTTACATATTCTTACCAAAAACATACGCACTGTAACTTTAACATAAGACACAACAACAATTTCATATGTTATATTTAATAATTTTTTCTCAAAATAATGTCAGAACCATTCATATGGAATGTAAAACAGTTAATAAATGTATGTTGATTGTTAAAATGGTTGAAACAAAGCTGTAAAAGCAAATAGTACACTTTTAAAATTAGCTAGTTTTATCTCCAGCACTAACCCATCTCTCCTACGTTCTGTAAATGAGATGAATGAACACAGATTCACACCTGTAATGATGCTCCCAGGATGTTTGGTATGCGTCACTTAAGAACTGCTTTAAAAAACTTTACACATCTTTAAAAGGTTCTGTGACGCATATGGTCACCATGGGCACAAAACCATAACAAGAGGAGAAGGAATAACTGTGAAATACTGCACAACCAAAAACCTGTGATATTTTATTGCAGTTATCATACTGTAAATTTATTTTTTATCTGTGTATTGGCAGTAAATCTAATTGGATAAACAAAATAATGAATTTTAGATAAAGTAAACTAAAAGCTGCAAGATACATCTGATGTTTTCAGATTTGTTTAAACATTAAATAACAACTATAACCTTTTAAATTAAATAATTTTGTTTTAGTTCATAAATTAAAATTTCACAGTTTAGGAGCACAACAAAAAGGCACAGATGCTGTTTTACAAGCCCATTTACAATCCTGCCTTTTGTTCCTACAATAAAATGAGCTGTTAGCTTCATGAATAATTTAACAAGCTCTGCTTTGACTGGCTGGTTTACAGTGAAGTGGCAGAGCCGTTCACACAGATCAGTTTTATCACCGTAACAAGAACATCTATAGTATTTCTTTTAGGATTACTTCTGCCCATGGTAGCCTTACTGGAAAGTGCTGATATTCTTTCAGCTAGCTGAATGGTCTTACCTGGAATGCTGCTAAGGTAGAGTTAGCTTTTAGCCTAGTGTTGTTACCTCACTCCCATTCCCCACTCTTGTTCTCCCTTGTAACATATTGGCATTGTAACAACTACTGGTTATGAGGTGTGGGTCATGTAGCAGCTAGATGTTTGTGTATTTTGTTATATATTATGATTCCTGCATGCTCACTAGTGTTAATAGTAGTGTAAATTAGTGTCTCTAAAAATTACTGACAACTAAAGTTTAATAGCACCATATTCTTAGGAAGCGTACTTTGCTCTCTCTTAAATAACTACACATGTTCAACCAGGGGAACATCTTAGAAAGTTTTAAAATATACTTGCTAGGACTAGACAATAATTCAATACAAATATATATTGCAATAGAAAATAATGGTGACATGAGTTCAGAACCTATTTCTGATACTTCAATATACATTATTTCTTGCTACTGAAGTTCATTACAAGGCGCGTTTCATTAACTGATTTTTGTACAGACATTTGTTGTGAGCGTTACTGTACGTTTTTTTTCTCTGCATTTTATATTGTTTATATTAGCATCAGAATATTGCATCAACTAAAAGTAAACAATATTGTTATGTAAATTCTGGCCACATCAGCTAGCTGTACCTGCACTTAAATGTCATAAAAAAGTTGGCTTAAAAGACCATTTAAAAATAGATCTATTTGTAAATAAGTAAATATGGAGTGTTCTAAAATGCTCACATTTATGAAGAATGTTCTTTATCTTCATTTTTTCAAAATGCTGTTAGTTGTGCTATTTCAAAGTAGAGGGAAATACTAAATAAACACAATGTCGGAACATTTGAACGGGAAAGTTTTGTTTTCTGCACTAGCCACCAGTGGTAATAAAGCAGAACTGAGCATTACGCCTAATGCTTAGATTTGCTGGTTATTTTGCATATCCTAAATTTAAAATGTGTGTCAGGTCTATTTAAAAAGCCTATTTAAATCTCCTAGCTGTTGGCAGAAAGTACGTGGGGAAGTACGTGTTTGGGAAGACTGCAGTGAGGCAAGTGTTCTGTGGTAGAAGTTCCTGTCAAAGAAGCTCTTTTGCTCTTCCTAGGGTGGTCCTGATGAAAGCCAGTTTCATCATAACATTTTTGATAGTCCTTTTGACTGCACTTGAGGATACTTTTAAAGTTCTTGACATGTTTCAGATTGACTGACTTTTTATTTCTATTTTTTTTCTTTAATTTAGTTGAGTAGTTCTCTACTTTGGACTGGTACTATACGCTGAATTAAAAAAAATAAACTAATGATTTTACATGTGCTCTGGTATTCATGTGCTATGTGATTTTGATTTGTGTTTAGTTTCAGTTAAAATAATATTTTTAGTTCTATGCCAAGATTTTAATTCCTAAATGATTTTACGTTTTAAATTTAATAATATGAAAAAAATATTTCCAGGGAAATTAAATAGAAGTGACTATATATTACAAGAACTTAAACTGGAGAAATGTTTTGTAGGTGTTATTAGCGTTTCTTAATTTAACTACCAAAACCACTGACATGGGTATTTGTACAGTGACAGTTATTGTAATTTCACTTCTGTAGATCTTCTCAGTGTGTGGATAATTAAGGACAAATTTAAGGAGTTTAATAAAATGTAAAGGAATAATCGTTCCAGATTTACCTGTTTTTTTACACAGTGCATCCATTTTCAAAGGCTCAAAAGAATTATGAAATGCAGATTATTTGTATTACTCTGATTTAAATCATTTGTGTTACATGTTATAAATATAAATAATATAAATAATGTTTGAGGTTAATTGACTACCTTTGGCATTTAAGCGCAGTCCATTTCTTTTACTGTTTGTTTTTGGTCATCGTTCATAAGTTCAGTAAAGGGCTACTCCATCAGTTCATAGAATTTTGACTGAATCTGAGCAGAAATGTAGATTTATACAGAATTGATCCGGCAACTTCTAACAGCAGTGGCATCATCTATAAACAGCAGTGACCCAGTTCCTTTGGCAGCAGTACATGCCCATGCTGTAACACTGCCTCCACCATGTTTGATTCCCTCTCCATAATTAAGTTAATCTTTGATTAATCTGTCCAAGGACCCAGAACTGCATAGGTTTTTTTTAGGATGTTTCCAGCAGAGTGTTATCTAAGTGTTACCAATGGTGCTGTAGTTTTAATCTTAAAATAGGGCTGGACAGTAATACAATATCAATATTTATCACTTTATAAAATTTAAGACATTAATTAATTATTAATCTTTAACATGGATTTTACTTCACTAATATCTAAAGCCTAAGAAAAAGTCTGTCCATTTAATCCAGGTGCCTTTTTTTTTTATTTCCTGGTTATTTACATTTATTGCATCAATTATTATATGCCAGTTTATTGGTATGAAATTGCTCTCTTAGTTAAACATCAGCTACTAGAATCTTAAAAGACCTGCAAGATGATTGTTATAAAGGGTATTTGTTTTTAATAATATGCTTTAAAAACATTGTTTTGTTTACACCAGTTACACCATTACATGTAACATGGAAGCCACTAGGCTTGTTTTTGTGTTAAGCTAAATTCTTTGCCAAACACATTAAACCCTTTTTGTTCTTTCTTCTTTTAGAAATCATCTTCCCTGAGTGTCCCTAATGGAACTGCACAGTGACCATGACATTAGGGTTACCTCCTCTGGAGGGTCACTGGCAAAGAAAGGTCAAGCCAAGAAGGTCAGCAGTCCACACCATCTTAAGTCGCCCAGCCATCTTAACACCAACGGAAAGGCAAACATGAGCCCTTTGAATCACAAGCTTAAAATGACCAATGGCAGCACGAAAGGAGGCAGTTCGGTGAGCTTCAGTACCAATAGTAACTCGGTGGTATGTCTTCCTTTGGTATCAGAGGGACTAAAGCTTGTGTGGACGCAGTCGGATCAGACGAAAGAGCTGGACACTATACCTGAGCTGGTACAGGCCTTCAATGTCTTCCCTTACCCAACATCCCAAGAAGTGGGCGCGCTGGCTCAGGTTTGTGGACTTCCGCTGGATAAAGTCAAAGTGTGGTTCATGGTGCAGCGCATAAAATACGGCATCAGTTGGGCTTCTGAAGACATCGAGGAGACGCGCTGTAAGCTGGCAACTCCCAGTGAACTGGGACATGAAGAAAAGAAGAAGAGAAGGAAGTCTGGTTGTGACGACCTGAAAGAAATTGAGGAGAATTATGATGGAGTGGATTCTGTGCCTAGTTCGCCACGCAAAAAACTAAAAAAGAATCCCCCAGAATTAGCTACATATCTCACTTCACCTCTTTCTCCTCAGAAGAACTCTGTAAATAGTTGTCCTGTGGACATGCCTGCTGCTGCTACACCATCAGCTGCCTCGTCTAGTTCTAGTGCCCTTGAGTCAACCCTCAGATCTCCTCAAAAGCATGGACGATACAAAAAATCCAAAGCCCAGATTGCAGCTTTGCGCAAAAGCTTCCTGCTAGAAAACTGGCCATCTGAGGCAGAACTGCAACGTCTGCAACAGGAAACAAATCTGACTCGCAACGAAATACGTAAATGGTTCAGCGACAGCCGCTACCAGCTACGAACTGGACGAGCAATTCCAGGATTAATAGCTCCTGTTTCTCACGAAGAGCTGGAACCTCCGCAGCTGCAGCCTCTGTCTCTGGTGACTGAAAAACAGAAAAGTAGTGTTACTGTGAAAGGAGGAGCTCGCAGTAAGAAAGCACAGAAAAATCTCTCACGCAGTTCTCAATTTTTCCAGGCTTTCTTATCAAACACACTTGAGGCATTTGGAGAAGGGGACGCAGAACACAGTGAGACGGAAGTAGCAAAAGAAGACGATGACGACGACATTCCCAACGATGACGAAGAAGTGGAAAGTGAACATGAAAGTGAGGCACCTGAAACTGAGGCACTGTCAGAGGCACAGTCAGTGTCCACTTCCTCTTCCCGCAAGCCTAAATCATCTCAAAGCACAGTTTCAAAGTCTTTAAAGAAGTCTCCACATGCTTCAAAAGCTGTTGGAGGACGTGTGAGAAAAACCAAGGAGCAACTGGATATACTGAAGGAATACTTCTTGCGATCCCCGTGGCCGAAAGGTGACGACCTGACGCAGCTGGGGGAACTAACAACTTTGCCACGAGCTGACATTACTCAGTGGTTTGGAGACACTCGGTATGCTGTGAAGAACGGGCAGTTACGGTGGGTGAGCGGAAATGTCCGTGACCACATACTTTCTGAGATCGGCGCCCAACAAAACTCGAGCGGTGGAGCAGAATCCAGCGGTGCCAGTGGAATACCCAAGAGGGAGGGCAGCCGCAAACGCAAGTCCAACGGCGTAAGCAGTGCCTCAAAAGTACCAAAGTCAGGGTCAGACTCTTCAGACAAGCATCCTTTGGAGGCGTATTATCAGCAGACAGGTGCATTACAGGAGAAGGACCTGGATGCCCTCTGCAGAAAGTCAAAGATGAGCTATCAGCAGGTGCGAGACTGGTTTGCGGCTAAGGACACTGAAACTCAAGATCTGGAGCACAGTAGCACTGATGACTAAAACTGAATGGTTACGTTTTTTTTTTAGCTTTGTATTTACTGTACTGTCTAGCGAGGAGGAAAAAGGTTTATTATTTAGATTACTAAATTCTCTCTGATTCTCCCACTTTCCCATTATCCCTTCTTCCCCTTTTAACTATCTCAGAGTAACCCTTCCTTTCATCTCTGTATCTTATGTTTAGCACTCAGTACAGTGGTTGTTCATCCTTTTTGGTGGATCTCCCCTCTTACTCAGAGCCAAACTATAATTAGTTTCCATTCTAACTTCTTAGAAATATATGCAAATCGTTACTCCTTCTATAGGTACGGTAGTTGTTGGTAAATTGTTGATTTGTAGAGAACACTGTGTAAGGCCTGTGTAAAACTGCTTGAGGGCTTATTTAACACTGTGGTGATCCATTCCTTCACAAAGAAAATCTGACTAAACCAATGACTGCATATAAACATGGATGCCGTGGTTCCATTTATTTTACTTCTAAAGAAAATAAAGCCAGTAATAATAATGATTTCTGGGGATTAGCATGTGACTAATTGTTCATTGAATTAAACACTTGCTGGCATGCTTATAAGCAGTCATTGAACTAAACCAATATCCAGATACCTCACTCAGCTTGCACTTGAATGTTTATTTAGGGGGTTTACACTGTTCAACTACTCAAAGTACCAGAATGTGTTTTCACTTTTTAAAACAGTTACTTTCATTTGACACATTTCAGTTGTATTTATTGACTATGAATGAGTGGCAGATACTATGCTGATGTCAAACACTGGAAAAGACACTAATTCAGAGGCAGCCTGAAGATCTTTACCAAAGTAAACAGCAAAAAGAAAACATACATAGGATAGAAGATACATAAGTTCCCATGAAATTAGGGGGAGGCCAGTATTTCCATTCGGGACAGTTAGAAGAGCAACATGTACATTTTCCATGGTTTTAACTTTTTTACATTTGTGCACCCATTGTGGGGCTGGGTATAAATTTTAACTGTTTTTTTAAACAGTTCAAGTGGATTCTAAAAATCTTGTGGTATATTTTAACTGGGTTGGACTGGGTTTCCCAAAATTATTTTAGTACAAATATCACAGTTAAATGGTAAATGATGAAAGTTTTGGAAAGCTCAGGCCATAAAGTATTTATTCAAGATGCTTTATGCTTCACTTCAAAGTTTAAAATTAAGCATTTTTGTGTTTTAAGCCATAATAGATTGTGCCTTAGAATGTATATCTTTTTTTCCAAGAACAGGTTTTCAGGAGAAAATGTCTGTTCTGTCTTATTTTTGTAACGTAGTGCTTATAGGTGAAAAAATAATACACTGAACCAATTTAAGATATAAGGTAGACACTTTCTGTCTGCCATATTTAGATTATATTAACAGCAGGCTCTAATGGAAACCACTGGATTGAATGCTTCATGAAATAAAATTATTTGGTTTGTTAAAATGTGTTGTACGTTGTCATATGTACCGCTAAGATCACCATGGACATAAACAAAAAAAAGTTCTGTTGGACAGAAGCTGTTTAGGGAGGAGTGAACAACAGTTAATCGCTTCACGAGAACCTGCAAGAAAGATTTCCAGTCAGTCATTTCACGTCTGCGGAAGAGCCTCTTTTAGTCCCTTTTGTATGTGGTTCTAGATTGGATAAGTATCCGTTTGTGGGTGTGCTATGGAAATGTGGAGGCTTAGATCAGATTTCACACATCGTTACTGTAATTTGTGTAATTATGAACTGTATAGATAAATGATTTTAGGGATGCAACTAATGTATCAATACTGGTTGGTTCACTTCTTGGTTACCCTTAGTTCACCAATGGGAAAATTTGACAAAAATCGCAGAAAAATAAACAATACATAAATAAATAAAAATTTCTTTTGGCAAAACACATGACCAGGCAAAAACAATATTACTGTAACATTCACTGAGGCAAAGCTCAGAATGCAGAATTTTTGTTGGTCAAAAATATATCAAAAAAGATATTTCACTGCAATGTTTAATGAAAACAAACATTGAAACAGTTTTTCAGAGCTTTTTCTGCTACAGCTGCTGACACATATTAACCAACATTGCACATAGTATAAAAATAAAAGTGAACATGTTTTCGTAATTTTGTTTAAATTGCTGTGTAACCATTAACAACATTTTAATGTTAAATTCAAAAGGCAAAACTGCCGTGCTGTTGTCTACAGAAAGAACTGATGGTAATCAGTTTTATTTTTTAACATCTTTGTAAGATACCTATTTACACATTCCATGGCTGAGGTGACTGAAGTGTTGGCCTAGACAAAAGCTGAAACTGGAAAATGTTTGGGGTTATGTGGTCTGATCTAAAGCAATAAAAAATGGAAAAAGAGGACTTTAGTAAGATTTTTACTAAACCTTAATTTTAAAGTGGACATATTTAGTTCAGCAATATCAAACTTACCTCAAGGGTGTGCTGGCTGAGCTGGGTGTCCCTAATGATACGAAAAGTTGCTCATTACACTGTTTATGTTTACATTAGTTAACATCAGTATTACAATTTAATTAAACTGTTAGACATTTTGGCCATCATTGATATATACAGTTAGGCCTGAATATATTTTGACAGTGACACAATATTCATGATTTGGGCTCTGCATGCCGCCACACTGGATTTGAAAAAAAAGAAATCCTATAAAGCATTTGGGAATGCCTTTACTGCATGCATTTCTGCAGCTTTTTCTTCAGTTGCTGGTTTGTGGATCTTTCCACCTTTTAGTTTTGTCTTAAGCAAGTGAAATGGCTGGTGACTGATTTGGCCACTGCAGAATACGCTACTTTTTTGCTTTAAAGAACTCCTGGGTTGCTTTTGCAGTATGTTTTGGGTCATTGTCCATCTGCAATGTTAAGTACTTTATTGGAAGCCATGCAAGCCTATGCCATCACCATATTTTACAGAGGATATTGTGTGCTTTGTGTTGAGGTACACCAAGCCTTCTCCATACTTTCTTCTTCCCAACATTTTGATACAGGGCTGATCTTTGTCTCAACTGTCTAAAGGATGCTGTTTCAGAACTGGACTGGCTTCTTAAGATGTTTTTGATAACGTTAAATGTGGCCTATCTATTAATGATTTAGACCTTGTGGAAAACCCTTTGTATTTCATCTTATAAAGTCTTCTTCTCTTTATGGTAGACTGACATACTGCACTATATTGTGGGTTTACATCAATAGCTTTCAAATTCAAACGCTACATTTGAAATCATCCCCAGACCTTTTACATGCTTAACTAGTGATGGATTAACGAGAGAATAGCCCATGCAGTCCGTAAAATAGCTTTTGACATTTTTTCAAATTACTTTTGAGCCCCTGAAATGAGGAGGCTTTGTAGAAAAAACTCTTGAATTTAACCTGAACATCTGCATCTCATTTAATTGATTTCAAATCCATTGTGGTGGTATAAAGAGCCCGAATTATAAAGACGTGTCACTGTGCAAATAACCTGATAAATGCTATTACACGCAGAGCATAAAAGAGACAAAAATATCGACCAATGGCTAATGGCAGTCCTGGATGGTTGGCGTCCAACACAGTTTGTTCCAAATAACAGAACCCAATGTATGATAAGTTTTAACATTTTCCCTCAGTCTATCTTGAATGATTGTCTTTGTTTAACCCATAGACTGTATATAGCTGGACAGAGCATCGTCTCTTAAAAGTGAAGCCACCACAGGTCGGGCGCCCCCTGCTGTTCGGCTACAGAAAGCTGTGTAAATCCACCCATCCCCATAGGTTTCAATGGAAAAACAGACAACTTTCAATCACGTTTTTTTCTAATATACTGTAATTCTACCTCCATTATTTAAATGTAACAGCTAGTGTAACCTCTGCTTATATTGTCAAATTTTTATATCCCCACAGAATTCGGTTTTTAAAACTTTATTCGGCTCTATTCAAAAAAGGTGTGGTTATGGTAAAAGGGCTGCTTATGGGCGGGACCAATTACAGACCGTCAGCTCCGCTCCGCCCCGCTCTGCAGTCTGTGACCGCGAGGCAGCCCTCAGGGGCGGGGTTATTTAAATGAGTAGGCGTCTCTCCACAGCCTTTCTCCCTCCTCTGGTCTCTACTGCGCAGACTCTGGTCTCTGAATCGCCAAAATGGCGGAAGATTTTGGCTTCATTTTCATTGAATGAATGGGAACGGCGACACGGCGTCCATCTTTATATACAGTCTATGGTTTAACCCTGCTTATCCCCACTAGATTATTAATGTGAACAAAAAACTGTTGTGTGTAGTGCCACATGTTTATATGATGTCCTTTAAATTCTACAGTAAACATACAAATGTGTGGTTATTTGCAAACAATGTCTGGTGCTACCTTTCAACATGTAATCAATACTCACTGAATCCATGCTCGTGCAGGGAACTCAGTGTGGAGACAGGGGTGGCTGTTTCTGGTGGAGTCTGTCACATATAGAAATAAGCATGTGCATAGATATGAATTTTAAAAAACCTACAGGTATTTAAAGAAATATTTATTAAACGAGAGATAATGAATTAAAGTGTGGTTTAGATGTGTGAATATTCTGGGAAAGATTATTTAAGATACAAACCGCCCTGACAGGTCTAGAGTTTCGAAACCTCTCCATTGTATCACCAGAACTTGGGTTGCTGCTGAGTGAACAATAACAAATAAATGATCTGTCCTGTCCTGTTTTACCAATACATACACTGATCAGTCCTAATATTAACACACCGTCCTCATTTCTACACTTAATGTCCATTTCTTCAGCTTCACTAAGCACATAGGAGCACACTGTAGTTCTATAATTACAGACTGTAGTCATGTATCTGTTTTTCTGCATCAACAAGAAATATCCAGCCAACAATGTCCTGTGTGCGAAGTGTTTAAAAACTTCAGCAGCACTGCTGTTTGATCCACTTGTACTGGCACAACACACATTAATACAATAATCAATAAAATAATAAAATAATTAGAGCTTCTATATACTCAGTGGAGCTTATCAAATGGACAATGAGTGCAGAAACAAGGAAGCAGTATTAAAGTTACAGCTGATCGGTATACTAAATGATATGTTTGGATAATTTAAGAAACATATGGATTGGCTAACTGGACTGTCTACCTCACAGTTCTGGATCGAGGAGTGACTGTAAGAAAGAAATGAGAGAGTTTAGATGCTATGTTAAAAAATGATATGTTTCCTTCTATTTATTATTTTATTCATTTATTCAAACCGCACATGATTACCTGGGGCTGTAACACCCACTGGTAGCGTCATTCTGAGACCACCTCTAGAACAGGCAAAAGGACTGACAACATGATTCCTTAATTAGGCAACATGAACCAATATTAAGCATATAAACTATGAACAGAAATGGCATATTATTATAAATGAGCATGGGCATTTAGTTTATATAAGCAAAACCACTTTTTAATGTATATCTTCATTAAAATGAACAAAAACTAATGTTGTTTACCTATTAGCTTGAACGTCCCCAGGTGATGTCTATGGGAAAAGACAGGTAAAAGGGACAGACTATTAAAGTGACAGATTCAACAACATTACATGGTAATGCTTCACTTTGAATGGTCCTTTGTAAATGTTTAAAAAAATGCTGTAGATTTTTTTTTATTTCATTGTTTTATCACCTTATCTAAGTGGTGGAGTTTCAATTTGGAAAAAAAAATTGTAGCATCACTACCTACTGGAATACTAATAGTAATAGTAATGCATTTTAATGGCTGTAGGGTGGTAGCAGATTTTCACTCCTAACATTTCGTAACACAAAAGGACATTAGGGGAAACACATTTCCGGAAATAACCATAACAATTTGCCTGCATAAACAAGTTTACAGTGCTTCTAGAATTGAACCCCTGCATAGAACTGATTAGAAATGGAAACAGATCCCCATATCATTCCAAAAACTAGAAAAACAGAACCTACACAGGCGTTGGTCATACTGTGTTGTGTAGTTCTCACAAATGGTAAAGTGGCTTGCAAAACATTAATTCTTTTTCACATTTTGTCACAACACAGTAGTAGCACATAATTGTGAAGTGGATAGAAAATAATACATGGTTTTGAAAATTTAAATCAAACAAAAATCTAAAAAGTGACAACCCCTCTGAAACCCCTAAATAAAATCCAGTGCAATCAACTGCCTTCAGAAGTTACTTAATTAGTTAATAGTCCAGCTGTGTGTAATAAATCTTTTGTAACAGAGCGAGCAAGGAGAGCAGCCAAGAGGCCCATGGTCACTCAGCTCAGGTGGGAGAATCTGTCGTCAGGAAAACTATAAATCATGTACTCCACAAATCTAGCCTTTATAGAACGTGTACGTGTGGCTGAAAAGTAACACTGCTTATCATCCTGAACACACCATCCCTACATGGATCAGCATGAAACATGGTGGTGGCAGCATCATGCTGTAGAGATGCTTTTCTTCAGCAGGGGGAAGGAAGATGGTCAGAGTTGATGGGAAGATGGGTGGAGCAAATACAGTAAATACAGCAATCCTGGAAGAAAACCTGTTGGAGGCTACAAAAGACTTGGGACGGGGAAGGAGATTCACCTTCCAGCAAGACAGTGACCCTAAACATACAGCCAGAGCTAAAGTGGAATGGTTTAGATCAAAGACTATTCATGTACACTATTCAAAAATTGCTGTTGAGCTGAGCTTGAACTATTTTGCCAAGAAGAATGGGCAAATATTTCAGTCTCTAGATGTGCAAAGCTAGTAGAGACATACCCACGTCAAATGTTTTTAGATTTTATTTAATTAAACTTTTAAAACCAATATTTTTTTTGTTCCACAATTATGTTCTACTTTGTTTTAGTCTATCACTTAAAATCCCCAAATTACGTGGCAAATTACAAATACTTTGCAAGCCACTGTATTGTGCTTGCAACGGCAAAGACAAAGACAACCTGACTGCAAATTAGTGTACAATTAATTTTTTCAGCTTTTATTTTAAAGTAAAATCATGTATATAAACTGAAGTCATGTATTTTAATCAGGAGGATGGCAAGCAGGCGTGACTTGTCTATTTTAGAAAGCCCTACCATTTTATTCTTCAAAGTTTAGTCTTCTCCACACAAGCTGTGATTCAATGCCTAGGCTGGAGTCAAGGTAGGGCAGGCCCCTGGTAGGACTATCCTATGAATACTCCTTCTTAGTAGCCTATTGTTACACATATGGAATAGTATAATGAAGTCTCATTATGACCCCATGCTTAAAGATCACATGGTGACACTGTTGCTTTTTCATTTCTTCACATAAATAATTTATAAATAAATTTAAGAGATGCACCAATGTGGGAATTCTGGGCAGATACTGATATTACACATATATATCTGCTGATGCCTGTGTTGGTTCAATATATGCATTTATAGCTTACAGAGAGACTAGACATCCCAGTGTAACTTCAGAACTTATAAAATAATAAACGTAATAAAATAAAATGTATTTTAAAGTAGATTGGCCAGTTTCAGCCAATATGATTATCATGGCCAGCATCGATTGGTCCTGTTCAGCATACAATAAATACATCATTAAGTATTGGTTTGTAATATTGGCCAAATTGGCCGATGCCCATGATTCTGATTATCGGCCAATACCAATAAAATTCTGATATCATTGTGCATCCTTAATCATTTTAAAACATTTAAAATCTGCTAAATCTGCTCCAGAGACTAAATGTATATGAGCAAATAATTGTGGGTAACCGAGCAGCCTAGGCTTTGGAACACAGCTACAAGTTTATGGAAGTGTGCTATGCCTCAGGCAAAGATCCTGAGAAAAGTGTCTTTGACTATCATAAGGCTGAGAAACAATTACAAAATACTTTTCACATTTTCATATCTAGTTTTAGGATTGTAGGTCACAGTTTTGAAAATGCATTGTAAAAAAAAAAAAAAAAAAGCACAATTTGAGACATAAAATATACACAGAAAAACACAAACACACTGTACAAACAGAACTGTTTTACCCTCCACTGAGAAAGAGGCTTCTTCAGTTCAGTGTTTTCCTTCTTGAGTTCTGACACCTGCCTAAACAGTCAGATTAGCATATATTACAAGTAAGAAGCAATAAAATGGAACCAAATAACTTCTCTGTAGCACAAACAGGAACCAATCAGGAGATCAGACATAATCTGCCTAGCTTTGCTGATGTTTCCAAATGACGTCTGGGCATAGCATTGGAAATACTGATTTATTTTACAAGATACAAGATATAAAATATAGATAGGTCTTTTTTATGGGTTGTTTGTATGAAAATAGTTTTAGAGGAAGGAAATACAACAGAGTACAGTGTTGTGCAAATTATACCACAGATCTGTTGTAATTAAATGATCAGCATATTAATAATAAATATCTATGACTAAGATACACAGATATATATTTAATATTAAAATATATGGCATTGTGTGTTATAATGTTACAAACAAATATTAATCCTTTATCATTATACTTTAAAGTTTCATCATACCAAATCATACATTACAATTTTTCTTAAGCATATAGTTTTTTAATCACATTTCCCAGCCCACTTTCTAAATGTGAACAAGCTAGTTTTTTACTGTAGTTATCCATTTGTAATCATTCATTCAGCAATCAATCATTGATTCAATGCCCGCTTTATTTGGCATCTATTGATCTGCCTTATCATGTACTAAATTAAACTCATTACAGTCAGACTACAATCTTTACTTTTACCTCTATAGGAAAAAGTAAGTTACTGCACCTGTAGCATTGCTCTCTGATTTCTTTCAACCTTCTTTCCAGCTCAGCACATTTTTGTTTGTGGAAGGCTATGACCCTTTCTTTCTGCTTCTTCTGAAACAATGCAATCTGAAATGAAAATATCGTAAAGTTGAAATGAAAGTGATAGCCAATGCCTCCTGAAGGTCTGTTAATTTACTAAAGAAGCAAAAACTATAATACATCATGGAACATACACGATTTACATAAACATTCACAAAAGCCGCACTGCACAATGATCCCAGAGAATCCTTTTCTTAGTGGAACAGGTGCTCTAAAAGATCTGGATATTATTGATATACCTTTCTAATGTCACAGATATTTATTTAAGCATTATATTTATATTATATATACTTTATAAAATCTTTAAAATCCATTTAAAGCAGTGACTTATTCGATTACAGATACAGTACTATCAGTCAGTGTGTTAAACACCTGGATTGGGTGATCTGATAACAATTTTACACAAAAGCCCAAAAAAGAGCCAGATTTTATGTTGAGAAATTGTAGTGCAGACGCTTTTGTATATCTTAATTAATTTTATAGCAGACATTTAAACATTTTTTAGATTAGGACCTGTGCAATGTGTTCCAGACGGGTCTGAATGAGGTTCACTGGGTCCATAAAGAACATCTTTTCCTGAGGTTTCATCTTCAGCATGCACAACACAGAGAATGCAGAGTGAAAAGAAATTAAAAAAAAAAAAATAGCAAATGCATTCAGCCATCTAAAACTATTATACTACATATGAAATATTATATTGTAATGCATACAACAACATAATTTGTTACACATTTATCAGCTTGACCATTAAATAAACATGAAGAAAAACATATTTCAATAATGACTATGAGTTTGACCTTGAAGAAATATGTTAATTTTACTTATGTTATCAAAATATTGACTTCTCTCAATAGTTTTAATGGAGAAACTAAACATATTCACTCCAAATAAATAGATGTTCAGCTTGTCTTTAAGTTCTTAGGATCAAATTTACTAAAAATGCATCATCAACAATTTCCAGCCATTTATTTTTTTTAATTTATAGTAAATTAATTATGACTGTTTAACCTACCTTGTCTGATATGGGCAGGTAGTTGCAGGTAGCTTGGCACACAGTGCAGCGACCTGTGGAACCCATTAGAAATGTGTAAAGTCACAGCTGTATATTATATATGTGCCCTTTCTTCCCTTCATTAAAACAAAAGTTCTACACAAACTCAGTGTTTCTCAGTCATGGTACTGAAGGCATCATGACCTGCACATTTTAGTGGATTCCCTGCTTTATCACACCCACTGTAACTCTAAAGGGCTTGGTAATTAGCTAATTAGTTCAGTCAGATTGGTTTGCCATCAGGATCAGGATTGAGAACAATTAAATGAATGTAAAAGATGTCCCAAAATAGAAATGTAAATTATTTTGGCATAGCTGACATAATGAGAGTTTAGTACATGGAGGTGAAAGCTTTTTAAGTAAATTTACACATGGATCCTGTGCAACGTTACTAATTTTCGAGTGTTTGTTTAAATATTTAGTTTCTTCATATGTTATGTACTGGTTTTAATTTAAGAAAATAAAACAAAACATTATCAACGTTTGTCTTTACAAATGAGTACAAATAGTCAAATACATAGAGCATTTTTATGGTACATTTAATATTAGTTAGCCAAGCTAAGCCAAGCCAAGTTTTCTTCACTTACTTGGATGGATGCAGCTCTCACAGAGTATATGGCCACAACTTGTCACAGCAAACTTCTTCCCTTTTCTCAAGAAACAGTTATTACAGTGAAACCAGTCCATTTCTCCTCACAGAATTCAGCTCAGGGGTGTTTTACAGGCAGAGGCTGACTGAAAAAAACACGGAATAAAAACAACTACTGAGGCAGTAACTAATAACCAAAGTTAGCTAACTAACCAGCTAAAACCAGTAACATTAGTTAGCTGGCTAGCTATAAGATGCTAATGAACAGTTATGGTTAACGTTAGCTAACTAACAATTAGCTAACTAACAATTAGCTTGCTAACTACCCAAATATCTAATGACTAGCGGTAAAAAACAGTAACATTAGTTAGCTGGCTAGCTATAAGACGCTAAGTAACTGTGGCAGTAATATTAAGCTGGCTGTTAGACAAGGAGGTGAAGGAGATTTATGTTTCTCTTATTCAGTGATACTATAGCCTACTAGAGTAAGCTCGTTAAACAATATGTGTCATATTTTGAGCAAATGTATACCCCACTCACGTTTAGCGAACAAGTTAGCATTAGCATTTTCCCCTGAGTTTTCCCTTTCACCTTTAATTCCACCTTAAATGTGGCAGCTTGACCAGTAGGTTTAGTTAAGCTAAAGTTAGCAACCAGTTCTATTTTTTTCTCACTCAGTTTTACTAGAGCCTGCAGGAGAGTCATACATTTAACTTATCTCACTGATGTTTAGCGAGTTTTCCGTTCCACCTTAAATGCGGCGGCTGTTAACTAGCTAGCTAGCTAGTAAGAATACATGAAAATAAATCCAAACATTTTTATAGTAAATTTAAAGCCCTATTTAAGAGGTTTTCTGACTCCTTGCGTGTAAGTGTTTGAGAATTATGTAAAATGTATATTTAAATTACATATACTCTAATGTTATTAAATAATTGTGATAACATTAATGTAACTGTTGGGTTAATTATCCTACAGCAAAATTACATGTACGCACTTATTTTTTTTAAAATAATGCTATTTTCTGTTACCTCTACAGTTAGAAAAACAAATACCACTTGGTTTATTAAATAAAATTAAAATGTTAAGTGATTTTTAGGGCTGAAAGTACAAAGTGGCAAAACCAGCAACATAGTTAGCTTGCTAGCTATAAGATGCTAACTATCCGTAACAGTTAGCTATGTTACCTAACAATTAGCTAACTAGCCAAATATCTAATGTTTAGCTATACAGCAGATCCTATTTAGTAATGTGTACCATTTAGTAATGTGTACCATTTATTAATTGATCCTATAAAATGAAATCTTCTGAGATCGGAACAGTGCAATAAAATTGGTCCCTCCCGTTGCACTCATACATGCTCCAGCATTTCAGAAACAGCAGTGCTTTGGCAAGCTTCTTTTATTTGTGGGAAGCAGCTTTCACCTTAAATACAATGTGTGTAGATTCCGAGCCCCAACCATTCAAAACCTTTAAATAAATGTTTATTTAATGTTAGAATTTTAACATTAATCAATTAGGCATTATTAAATTAAAGGTAGTTAAAAAAATATTCAAATGTTCTCTGCTATCAGGCAAGGCATGTGATTTGATTCAATAGCATCATTTAGAAAACTTTCCAGTTTCAAATGCTAAATATTGTAATCATTGGAAGTTGACACCAAGTGGCCAGCAACAGTAATTCAGTTTGCAGATTTGATTGCCCTTGATAGACAATTAACCCCTTGAACCCCAGGGCTCAATTAGTAACTACAAGTGGCAATCACTGACCAAATTATTTGAATTAATGATTCTTCAAAGATTGATTCAGTGAGTCATGGACTCGATCCGTTCCACTGCAATTCAATCCAATTTGATTATTTTATTCAATAATAACTATATTATGTTACTGTCCACTTTATTAGACACTACTACATAGGTGCAGGGTGGATAGCTTAGGTTGGTGGACTATTCAGTCCAGCAGCAAAACTTAAGTATTTAAAAACTCCTGCAGCACTGCTATATCTGATCCACTCATACCAGCACAACACACACATCAACACTTCATACAACACCCCCCCCCCACCCCCCCAGCCTAATCAGTGCTAAACTGGTGACTTACTCCACAACCAACCTAAATGTTTAGAGACTCAGTTTGAATGCCACAACCAGTACACCCACAGATCAGTTGAATTAGATGTTTGATTTATTGAATACAAACATTCCTCAAACTAGAAAATCTGTATTATACAATTAGGCTAGCTATTAGAGAATAGTTTAGGACAACATTGGCTTCATCTAAATGGTGGAGGGGAATGAAGAGGAGCACTGGGAAAAAGAGGAAAATAATAGAAAGAAAAAAATTGAATAGAAAAAAATGAATAGAAAAAAAAACTTGGCATAACAGACAACTTAGTCATATTTTACAGCAACATTTCAAGCTGTATTAAAATGATTTAAAGCAATCATTACAAAAAAAAAATAATAATAATAATCACATAAATGAGCTTACAGAGGCAACAATTCCAACAGTCTCTGGAATCACTAGAGTTTAAAAAAAAAAATATTGTAGGACAAATCCCGCACTGGACCGCCTGCTCTACAGTAACTTAAGTTACAGAGATGTGGAAACATCCTTCAGTTACACTAGGATTAACGACAGGCCCCCACCCCAGAGTCTCCTAGGACAGCACCAATCCTTAAAAGAAAGTAAACACCACATTAGAATTTAAATAATGACAACTGTTAAGTAAATAAAGGCTAAATAAGCACAAACCATACCTGGTCACATGCATCAGCTGTTATCCAGTGATTAATCCGTGATGGTAAGTGGCCCAAGTACAACAGGGTGAGCTATACCTGGATATTTAACAAGCATTGGTCTTCATATCAAAGAATCAACAAGCAGTTTAGAGACAATCAACAATGAATTGTAGATATATTACATAGTGAATATATGTTCCTCCTGCTGCTACTGGATGCAGTGAACCACCATGTAATTTTACATAAATTTGACAATATTGTCTTCAGGGTTTCATTCTGAGAACAGCAGGGTTCTTCATGTACAATAATGACATTGCTTCATCTATAACTAACCTGAGCATAAGTCTAAGAGCTAATCCTGCATTCAAGTACTAGTGGGAAAAACCTACTTTCCCTTTAATTATGAGCACATGCTGAATTTTGTTAATGGAGTGAAAAGAGTTCATTTGATATAGGCAGAATTCCCATGAATAGTGTTCAGCATAACCATACAAAACACTGATGGGTTCTGAGTATGTATTGTGAATGTGTGACACTTATCTATACTACATGCTCAAAAAGTAGTGAGTAGAACACAATTGAAAGAAACTAATGACAATTAGCATGCAAGAATGCCTTTTTCAAAGCACCGACCTCTGTTTAATTCTCTTTTATTTCTTGTTCGGCACTGTGTGTCACAGCAAGCGCAAAGACCACTCTCCAAAACATTGTCGAGGAGCTCCCATCTACAGAAAAGAACTCCCATCATTACCTGCTGTGTGGAAATTTCACTTACATGCACAACTTTATTTCACTCACCTTCCATTGTTTTTGTCATAATGACAAGCTTTCCTGCCATTGTCCAGACCTTTGGGGTCCCAAGCTACTAGTTTACAGTGAATGTAGACCTGAGCAGATAAAATGAAGCTTTAGCTACAGTTTTTAGCTGATTCGCACTTTTCACTGCATACTTACATCTTCTCCAAGAGCAAATTTGAAGGCTTGGAGATACATTCTGATTTCAGATGGGTTTCGTCTGGGCAAGAACCTGGAATTACTCTTCTTGCTTTCTATCAGACATCTGAGAATCAGAGGACACGTCAGTCTCCACAGCTGTTCCTAATATGCTGGTCAAGAAGCCATAATGAGCACATACCCCTTGTTTGCAATTATGGGGTAAATTTTGTTGCTTTGTTCCAGCTCTGGGGTCGTGGAGGCCACACACTCTTCCAGCAGCAGAACCAGGGGCTGATGAGCCTGTTGCTCAACAGCAGCAGCGATTGAGATTAGTGAGCCCAGGGGGAACGTAGTTGATGTGGCCACACCACTAAAGTCCTCTGCAAACAAATAAATAACCTTTAATGAACATGGTTAGTCAGATAATGGAGAACTGAGCTGACATCGGTCAGGCAATAATGTGAGCAAGATCCTTCATGTTCTGTCTAAAATCCTTCAGGACTGTTTTTAAAGTATACAATAGTATGAAAATTGATTACCTTAGTGTATGATTGTTTAAAATATCCTTTATGTGTCAATAACTAATAAAATCAACTAACATAACCAAGACAACACTGAACTACACCAGAATTACTGATACAGTAACATTTATAGTCAACACCTTTCATGAAGTTCATATGGAAGACCAGGTCCCCCTTTCCATTGGTAAGGAAGAGCATTGGATCATACATAGGCGGCCTCCAGTCTGCAGGCCTGAAAGAAGTAATACATTAAGATTGACAACTACAAAAAAAACAAATCAAGGCTTAATCCCCGTCTGGGGAAACACTTTAATGTATTCCTCACCTTTCATAAACACAGACAATAGGAGAGAAGAAGCCGGAAGGGTTTTTGGTTGAAGGCTCTGTTGACAGTTCATTCTCAAACACAATCTCATCTTCAGTCACCTATAACAGAGAACAAAACCCAAGACTTGTAGGTATATTCTACAAAATGATAAAAATGTACTTACACTTTTGCACAATTTAATTATTGCAGAATACATTTGTGTCAAGACAACCTTATTGCCAATCATTTTTCTCTCCCTTAGGATAAGAGAGACTATATAAACACACAAATAGGCAGCAGCCTATGGAGCATGACTACGTACACACTGGTGGTGAGTGAAAATGGGAGGACACACCCAATATGCGAATAGCAAATGGGCAAAAACCCCTGCCTAATTGCTCAGTAGAACGAGTTTAACTAAAGAGTCAAACTGAGCATGTGCAGAGTAGTTGGCTTGGCCTCAACTAGGGTTCACCTACAGTTTGTAAATTTTGCCAACAGATTATTTAGTAAGGTCAAACTTTTAACAAGAAACCTAATAATGTTAGTTGAGGCAATTAGTTTGCTATAGTTTACAGTGCAATTTAATATTTATCGTTCAGCTGACTTAAACACATTTTTAATTTTTGTTTTTCACAGTGCATGTGTACTAAATTCAGAGACTCTCACCAGTCTCCTGAAACTGCAGTCATCAAACCTTGCATAAAATATGGCCTCTGCCCCCCCAGGTCTGACTGATATACTGGAGGGAAGGCAGCTCCCCAGCCGGAGGAACCAGGGGTCAGTCAGAGACTGGGAGTCAGTCCATCTCACCGAGACAGAGCTTCTGCCACAGTCCACAGACACTTCTGAGGAAACAAAGAGAAACAGGTTCAGATTAATATAAAACAAACACTACCTTTAGAACCGAAACCATTAGACCGGGTTACCTCCTCGAACCCGGATCAGAGAGAGCACACTCAGTACCAACACACTTCCCACACAGAAAGCCATTATACTGGATTAGTGCGCTGCACTGTGGGAGGGATTTATACCCTCTGTTAGGCCCAGCTAAATAAACTACCGGCAGCTGCAGCTCAAACCTTCATTAGCTTAATGAGGAGGGGAGGTGGCACAGCGCCCCATACTGATCACTCTCAGTATAAGGTTTACTATTAACAGTCATGTACACTGCCTGACCAAAAAAAAAGATGCCACCTGGATTTAACTAATGCTGACCATGCACTACACGACTTTGAAAAGACTCAGAAAATACTTTAAACAGACTAAAGTCTGACACCCTCTTACATCTTAAGACAAGACACAGACTTTTTACTCACATACTAAGATTTTGCAAAGACTGGAGATCACTAGCTGCAAGATGGCAACTAGATTCTTTCTGAAATTATTTCCCATCATGCTTCTGGTGAAGTTTACATACAATACAGATTACATATTAAGTTACAAATAATGTTTAAATTAACAGTGTGATTTATCAGAGACTCACAACTTTTGTCCCCATTAACAGTTTATTTTTCCTACCACACTGTTAGTTCTTAATATTTTTTCATAAAATACATTTTGTGTCCCCCCCACACCCTTTTTATTTGCTACAACCTTGTACAACAAAGAATCACAGTTTCACTGCTATACACAATAAAACAAACAATAAAGAACATTATTCTTGCAATTTTAGTACTTCAAGTAGTTTATTGTAATTTGTTGTACTCCGGTACTGTAAGTAAAAATACAGTACTGTGTTCTCTATTTTTTTTACAGAAAGCAGGTTGAGGTTCTCAAAGTAAAAGGTTTTTTTTGTTTAGATTAGCTTGATCTCTGATAGCGCAGAGCCTCTATCGCTCTGGCTTTAGTGATAATGTAATTGTAATGTACAATTGTAACGAGTTACAAAGTAGCACATAAAATTGTATCAGAGTAAAAGTATTAAACTCATTCAAAATATGTAGTGAAGTAAAAGAAGCAGATGAAAAAAAATATATATATATTCAAGTAGATACACATACAGTGTAGATACAGTAGTGAAGCAGTACTTCATTACATTACCGATTGTGAAAACCTCACACTAGACCTAAAGCAGTTTGGACTGTGTCTCTCCACTCTTCCTCCAGACTCTGCTCCCTTGATTTCCAAATGAAATGTAAAATTTACTGATGATCAGTGATGGTTTGGAGAGCCAGCTTATTTGCTGGTGTTGATCCACTGTTACATCAAGTCCAGTCAGTGCCGTGTTTTCCTGGAAGATCTTACAGCACTTCATGCTTCCCTCTGCTGACAACTTTATGGAGATGCAGATTTTATTTTCCAGCAGGATTTGGCACACTGCCCACACTGCCAAAAGTATCAGTTAGTCTTATATGATATTCTAATTTATTTTTGGATTTTCATTTTAAAAGAAAAAAAAAATGCTTAAAATATATCAGTGTCTAATACATCTATCTAAATGAGTTTTACATTACTGAACTTTTCAATGATGCACTACTTTAAGTTACACCTGTATTATATTAGTCAGAATGGTGCCTTAAGGTTTTATCTGAAAATATCCACATAAGCCACAGTTATATTTAGTTCTGCAAAGTAAAATTAGGTTGTTGCCCCAGATGTGACCAAGACATGTTTGGCACCTGAAGTTTCACTTTAATTTACAACGAGAGAGCAGATGCTTGGTTAATGTGTTAACACTGTAAATAGTCTGCTTCTAATTCAATCTTAAAAACATATCCACAATTTTAGGTAATTTATTGACCAATCAAA
This sequence comes from Astyanax mexicanus, assembly GCF_023375975.1. Lineage (NCBI taxonomy): Eukaryota > Metazoa > Chordata > Actinopteri > Characiformes > Acestrorhamphidae > Astyanax > Astyanax mexicanus. Next base: position 51,313,590 of record NC_064415.1, read on the forward strand.
ACAGCAGGGGTCAAACAGACCTGTGACAAACACGTTTGGTGCAGGAAACCCTACACGTACCCCACATTTCAGTGTAGTGCATTCATCAGCTTCTGTGGGACATGGCAAAATTGATGGGACATTTCTAATGACCACCCCACTAACCAGCAATGTAAAGATAATGCTTTTACAGATACAGTCCATTTTACGCACTCATCCAACCAAGCATGCCATTTTAAACCATAAAATACCATATTCCGATACCCAAAGTGTCTTAATCAAGTGTTTAACCATCGTCAAGCCCCCACTGCCCTGCACATTTCAGTACTTTTCCTGCTTTAACAACTAATGCACACACAAGTCAAGACTTTTGCAACCGCCCACACGTTTTTGTAACCAGTTTATTTACATTCATGTTTCAAGACATGGCCAATGATGGTCTATAGCAGAGCTTTTATCAAAAAAGCTCCTTTTATCCTCTTTACTCAATTCCCTACATCAGTTTGTGTAGAGATGGATCCATTAGGGAGTAAACATCCACATGCTTACAAACACAGGCTCCTCAACCAGCGGCTGCAGCATCACACCTGTGGACACAAATTTATTCTTTATTAAAAAGTTACTAAATATATAGGTGCATCTCAAAAAATAATTTTAAAGTTAACCTTAAAGAGCCCAAACCCATTTCTGAATACTGATATTTTCAAAATCAAATCAAATTTAGTGAGCACCTGATTCATGTACGTTTCATATAGTGGGCACATGCCTAAATGACTACTTTAAGTGTAAATAAATAATTTGAGATACTGATATTTGGGTTCTCACCCAGTGTCACTTTTTGAAATTAATTACTGAAAAATTTACTTTTTGATGTTCTAATTTATCTAACCTTCAGGATAACGCTGGTCCTAAAACGACCTGGTCATTCCTCGTTGAGTTGGCTGTTATAATGAGCGGCCCCAGCACAACACTCTGAGCTAGTCCATGGAATTCTGTAGACAAGTTAAACAGTTATACAAGTTGTACAGTTATACAAGTGATAAAAAAAAAGAATTATATATATATATATATATATATATATATATATTACTGCTTAAACAATGTATACTTCACCAGAGTCTACATCCCGCTTCATCCGCACACCACATTCATAATCACAGCAGCTACACAGATCACTCCTTGAAGGGTCATCCAAAAGCTCCCACCTGCCAATCAAAATATTAAAGCAGATGAGCAGGACAGTCAATCTTAAAAAAAAGAAAAAGAAAAATGTACAAATATGGAAAATTTGATAATTTATAAAATGATATTTACAGTTTGCGTTCTTTATTGTAATTGCAAGCCTTCTTTCCTTCATTTGGGTTTTTAGGATCCCAGACCACTAGTTTGCAGTGGATGTACACCTGGTAGAGAGCGAGCGAGAGAGCCATTTATCGGGAGTTTGGAATCTGCCTGATATTACATGTCTAAATATTGAGGCTCCATGTAGGTCTATTCAAGCAGTACATAAAAATGTCTATCTATGATTATTAAGGAAATCTGCAAGTGTGAAAATATAAACAAACTAATTTTGGTCTCTTCTTAACTTCATTTTAAAAATCTATATTTTAGTGAATAAAAATCCAACAATTCATGTCCAAGCCTTTTGTTTAATTACAGTTTCATTAGTTTTTATGTCCATTTTCAAATTTAATAATTTAGGGTTTGTTCCTCTTACTGAACTGAAAGTATTGAGTACAGAGTCAAAGCAATCAAAGAAAAGGGTTAAGGCAGCATCATTGAACATACAAATTAATAAAGTAGCCTATATTCTTACAGGGCTATTCTTTTTTTCCCTACATTGTACATGAAAAGACTACAAAGGAACACAAGGAATCATGTAGTAGCTTGGTGTTAAACAAAAATAATCGAAAGCATTTAGGTGCTCTTATTTAGGGTATTGTTACCTTGGTCTTCCTTCTCTGGGGTGTCCTGATGAGGGCCAGTTTCTTCATAATGTTTTTGATGGTCTTTGCAACTTCACTTGAGGATACTTTCAAAGTTCATTATTTTTTTCAGATTGATGGACCTTTATTTCTTAAAGTATTTTTTCTTAACTTAGTTGAGTAGTTCTTGGCAAAATATGGTTTACTTAAATTACTATTAAATGAATACAGACAAATTATGCTTTCAAACACATTAAGAGGCAAGAAATTAACATAATTAACTCTTGAGTTCAGCATAGCTGTTAACTGAAAGCCACTTTAAGTGACTGCCTGAAAGCTGACTGAGAATATCCAGGCAAGATGTGCTACTTTGAAGAATCTAAACATATAAAAAACATTCTGTTTTAACATTGTTACTAAATGACTCCATGTTTTTCTTCATAGTTTCAATGAATTTAGTATTACTTTACATGTTAAAATAATGGGAAAAAAATAATTTATCATGACCAAACTTTTGACTGGTACTGTACATTTACTTGCTTTTTTACTGTTTTTGTGTATGATGTAAACATGTAGAGTGGTATTTCACTCTGTCTGAGTGTTTTATTATTATTTGTATTATTAAACTAAATATATACACATTTATTTAATAATGCAGACAGGGACCTGACAAAAAAGGTAAAGCCGCTATGAGCCAACCCTGTTGTTAAAAAATCTGTTATGAATAATTTTATTTGATGTCTACACATTTTAACGAAGATACTCTGAAGCACTTACCTCCTGTTCCTGTACGAAAGTGAAAGCTTGTAACCGAAGAAAAACTGAAGAGGAATGATATCTTGGCAAAAACCTGGAGGATCCAAACTTACCATCCACAAGGCACCTGTATAAACACAGAGTGGGAGGAGCTTAACGTGGCAGTGAACTATTGAGAAGTTCACTGTGCCTCCTGCTCAGATAAACTCACCCTTTGTTAGAGATGATTGGGTAGATGAGTGACTCTGGGCTCATGGTTTGGGTTGTAGAGGCCACACACTCTTCCAGATACAGGATTAGAGGCTGATGGGCCTGCTGCTCCACTGCAGCCCAAATGTTAATAAAGGAGCCCAGAGAAACAATGTTGGAGACTGCCGGGCCACTCAGGTCATCTGTTTGGGATTGTTTGAGAGAAGGTGATGAAAAGGCAAAAATCACATATTACCACACACATGCACACACTACAGTCTTTCTATAGCTGTAGGTTAATTTCCACATCTGTTGGATTCATGAGCAATTTATCACCATGTAATCTTAAATAAGAAATCAGTTTTCCACACGTCAATTTCATTTTTTAAAACAATGATTTTTTTTTTATTATTTGCTGTGAAAGGGGTAGTTTCGAAAAAAACTTATTCTTGTTTACATTGACTGGAACTAGAGGTCATCATTTTTAACTGTTTTTAAATAGGTTTTTAACATCAAAACAGTTTTGAACTACAGTTTTGAAGCCCATCTTTAGTTTTATATTCAGTACTAGTTAAAAGTAGACATCTCAGATTTTGTTAGTTTTCATTTTAAAATGTTCTGCATTTTTAATTTGTAGATTTTGTTCCTCCTATCCTGTCTATTTGATCGTGCCCCTCAGTGAACGTGACATTTGATGTGACTTATTTTCACTTTCAAAGTTCTCCCAAAGTGCTATGTTTCAGAATGCTGGTGGTAAACAGAGGTGGGCAGTTCAATAAAGTCAGTTTCACACTGGATTTCTCCATTAACGACAGTCAAATTACTGTATATATACACTTACCGTTCAGAAGACCCATGTGGAAGATCAACCTTCCCTGACCTTCCAGAATACGAGACGGCTTCAAAAAGGTATGCAACCATTCAGGCCTAAAACATGAATTACACATCAGTGATCCCTTCAAAAATAATTCCACAATTGTATCTTGTCTACAGGGACAGTACCTCTGATAAGAACACACAACACTGTAGGTGAAGGATGCAGGATTCGGCTTTGGTAAGGGCCGGAAAGTCAGGTCGTTTTCATATATTAGCTTCTTTTGTGTCCTCTGGTAAAGGGACAGAAGAGTGCCATTACAGATTACAAAGTTACATACTATAATTTACCTGCTTACCCCATCAGTAGATTAAAGTTGTGCTTAATATAAACCAATACACAATTTACATATATTTTGTCTAGTTTTTGCAAATGGATTTAGCTCCAGAATGCAAATAACTAAATCTTAGCATCAACTCAAAATGATAATAAATAAATAACTAGTCAGGTTAATCTGACTATTTCTAATAAAAAAAATTTACTAAGAGAACTCTGCTTAGCTCCTATATACATTAACATGCACATCTCAATTTGCCACCGATAGATTTTGTTTGCAGTGCAGACAATTGGTGGAAACAATTGACAAGATATGACTTGTTTGATGTGCGGGTATCATATCTAGCCTATAGTGTATAGGTGTGGGTGTGGGTATGCAGTACACACGAGTGTATTAGAACTACTGATACACAGCATTACAGCACATTGTTCAGGTTTTAAAGAACAATGGTGCGATTTATATACCCTTTCTTTGAAGCGGCATTCAGACAGTTGACTCTCAAACACCGCTACTCCCCGTCCAAGAGCTGCAGGCGTGAACTCTGTAGGAAGACAGTTCCCCAGGAAAAGGCGGGAAGGGTTTGTAGCCATTTCTTCACTGACTTTCCATGTGACCGTCACAGATTTGCTTTTACACTCTACATGAATGTCTGCACATAACAAGAAACAGGCCCTGTCAGAAGAACCTTGTAAAAACAGAGGATTATTGAGATGCAAGCTTTAAAATCATGGTCAGTACCTTCAGAAGCCAGCACTGACACTGCAGTTACTAAAAGGACAAAACACTGCCTCAATAAAGGCATGCTTAAACTCTGTAAGTGCTGCTGATACAAAAGCCCAGCCAAGGCCCTGAGGGCGGCCATATGTAGCTGAACTCCAGCCCCTCCAATCAGCCTTACAAGAGCTAGCACCTGGCAGTGGCAGGACACTGAGGACTTCAGGAGTTTTTAGGCATGGGATTATTCTTGCTAGTTTGTGGTTAGTCTTTAAAAAAAAAAAAAAAAAGGAAAATATAGTCTAAGACTAGGCTTAGTCCCTCTTTAGGAAACTGTTGCCAAAAGTTTCTTTATTCAATTATTATGTGGTACAAATAATGAACTAGCGAGTTGCGGACAAAATGATTTATCTACCTAGAAATATGTGAAAGTACTTACCTACCTAATGACTGTAACCTTGTGGCACATAATTTTAGTGCCTTTTTTTAAAAATAGTTTTTCAACTCTGAAACTAATAACACATGTATTTAACTATTCAAAACATGTACTGGTCAAACTCAGGCAGCTTTACTTTAATTTTGTTACAAGGTTTCTAAACTGAAGATGGTTACAAAATGCATGTGACATTTCACTGCATGTTTAAATAATTTATATTTATATATAAAAAAATATCCTGTTACTAGAACTCACTCTTGATACGGGCACTCATTCCTGTTACTTGTAATGTTTTGAGTAACAGGAATGGAAGAAACAGGAATGAGTTTTTAGCACAGAATTAGCAAAAACATGAAAAATAGATAAATAGCGGCTTTGCTAATAGCATGAGGACACTGAACACATTTTAGTGATTCTCCCAAAAATTACACCTAATAATTAATTTAGGCAACAGGACAGAATGTTGAGATTGAGCTCCTCTGTCATGATTACATTAAGATCACATATACAGAAAAACTAATGAGGGAACTTAATTTTGGTCTTCCCATAGGCTTCAGAAGAACCAGCTGATGTCATTTCCTGTTGTAGATGTGACTTGTCAAATGTTCCAGATGTTTCAGATGGGGTAATGTTTTACGGTAACAGGACTGACTTAAACCCCAGGGACACAACTAAAATGAGTATTCTAACTTACATATTATGCATTTATTATGAGAAATAATAATAATAATAATAATAATAATAATAATAATAATAATAATAATAATAATGATAATAATAATACACAACAATGCAAAAAATATATATTTTTATAATTATATTTCATGGTAAAGTTTATAGTTGGAGAATGGGGTCAGGTAACAAATGCTATTTTTTCAGTGTTCTAAGTAGTTTTTATTTATTTTTATTTACATATCTTACTTTTGCAATTAGGTCAATGTACAAGACGCTATGCTTAATAATAAATATATTTAATTTTTCTTTGTGTGCACATTTATAAATGTAATTTCCTGGAGAAAGAAATGGCACAGATTTGGCAGAATATGTCTTAAATATATATTTTTATTATTATTTTGATTATCACATTTATACGACTTATACAACAGAAATTATATTTTGCCAGATTAATCCATTTTTAATGTTTATTTACTGGCACGCATGCATCCACCCTGTTACCCCAAGCTGCACAACAATGACAGGGTGTACAGTTTTATTGAAAAAATAGCTAATTTTGCTAATTGAGATTTTTATTATGGCATACAGCCAATGAAAATCCAAAAAACAGTATCTCAGAAGATTTGAATATTAAATAAGACCAATTGGTCCGTTTGACAGTGTGGGCAGTGTGCCAAGTCCTGCTGGAAAATGAAATCTACATCTTCATAAAAGTTGTTAGCAGAGGAGAGCATGAAGTGCTGTAAGATTTTGCGGGAAAACAAAACTACACTGACTTTAGACTTGATAATAAAACACAGTGGATCAACACCAGCAGATGACATGTCTCTCCAAACCATCACTGATTGGTGGAAACTTCACACTAGACCTCAAGCAGTTTGGACTGTGTGTCTCTCCACTCTTCCTCCAGACTCTGCTCCCTTGATTTACAAATAAAATGCAAAATTTACTGATGATCAGTGATGGTTTGGAGAGACATGTCATCTGCTGGTGTTGGTCCCCTGTGTTATATTAAGTCCAAAACAGTAATAAAATAAAGGAATTAATATAGAATACTTCATAAAATAAAGTAACTTTTCTATTATATTCTTTGTTTTTAGATGTACCTGTATCAGCTGTGTGTTTCAGCAGGGTTGGTTCAGTTGGGAGCTGTGCGCTATCCGGCCTGTAGGTGTCACTGTGGAGCTGCTGTGCTCATTTTCTAACAGTCGAGGAAGATCCAGCCTCTCTCTCTCTCACTACTGTGGATATTCTGTGTTCAGTCGGAATCATTTAATACGGTTTAGAATCTGTAAATCTGGTTTAATTGCTGAATTAAACTGCTCCACTTCTCTCTCTCTCTCTCTGATCTGAAGTTCATCCGCCAGCATGCTGATTAAAGTGAAGGTGAGATATAAACTGATCTACTAGCTAATGTTAGCACTGAAGCTAGCTGATGCTAGAGTCCAGCCTTTATTATCAGGCCTTAATTTTTAAGTTTAGGCATACTAGTTAATGATTTTCTGTTAAAGCTGGATTTGGTTTAGGATTGGCTTCTATTGGTTCTTATTTAAGCTTTCATTCCAACCTTAAACATTGCAGCTGCACTTAAACGCAAGGTTTAACCTAGTTAAGGTGGAATGGGAAAATTCAGTCTTTGAAAGCAAAGAACGTTAAATTATCTTTTTTTTTGGTTCCATTACATTTTTTAAGGTTTAAGGTTTTATTGTTTAAAGTGATACATCAATGTTAATGTACATTTACCAAAACTCCTAATTAGTTTTAAACAGCCAGTGTGAATTAACAATCGCCTATGATATTGATTCATGAGCCTCGCAAGTAAAATGATTTTAAAAAAGACAATTTTACATATTTTTAGTTGTCCAAATTAATTAAATAAAGTCTGCTATTTCACAGGTTATAACTGTGTGTGCTTGGTTTGGTTATTGCTTTTAATTATTTCAGTACTTCAGTTCAAAATGTTAATCTATTTTAAGTATTCGAGTGATCTATTTTAAGTGTTTATTTTTTTATTGTTGAGGATTATGACCTACAGCCCATTAAAAAAACAAAAATCAGTATCTCAGAAAAAAAAATAATATTGAGATATATATCTCAAAATAATGTGGCGTGGAAGATGACGGAGGACTCGTGAGACTCATTGCAAGTACTCAACAGCTCTTTATTAACCAGCTTGCCACTCACTTACAGTCTTTAACAAGGCTAGGAGAGCGAAACCCAACTGCTAACACAGCTCAAACAGCCCTGAGGCCACCAACCCAGCTATCCAACACGAAGATGGTAGGTCCCCTTAACCCACCCAAAACATGCCCCCATAATGCCCCACTGGCCCCGGATTAACATAACCCGCCCCCACAGGCACACTAACAGCTGGCACACACACACACACACAGAGGCGGGCACACACAGGCATACAGCAGCCACACACACACAGACGCCACAATAATATTATAAAAGATCAATTGGTACTTTTGGCAGTGTGGGCAGTGTGTCAACTTCTGCTGGAAAATGAAATTTTCATCTCCATAAAAGTTGTCAGCAGAGGGAAGCATGAAGTGCTGTAAGATTTTCTGGGAAAACAAAACTGCAAAACTGACTTTAGACTTATAAAACACAGTGGATCAACACCAGCAGATGAAATGTCTCTCCATACAATCACTGATCATCAGTAAATTTTACATTTAATTAGGAAATTAGGGAGCAGAGTCAGGAGGAAGAGTGGAGAGACACACAGTCCAAGCTGATGAGGTCTTGTGTGAAGTTTCCACCAATCAGTGATGGTTTGGGGAGATTCGGAGATTCAGTTTCATTTTCCAGCAGGACATGGCACACTGCAAAAAGTACCAATTTGACTAAAATATCTTAATTGTCTTAGACACTAATTTTTGGGTTTTGAGTTTTACATTTTGAACTGAAATAAAGTTTTTTTTTTTATTATATTCACATTTATTGATTCACCTGTATTCATGATCATACATGTGAAGATCAAATAATTTAATTTATTTTTCTTTCTTGTAGACCCTCACAGGCAAAGAAATAGAGATCGACATTGAGCCCACAGATAAGGTATGAATGTATATATATATATATATATATATATATATATATATATATATATATATATATATATATATATAATCAACTCCACCATAATCTAAACATTCCATCCATATGTCCAGCGTTAACTAGCTAAGACTTATACACCTTATAAAATAATGTATTTTTTATGCTTATTCTGCTTACTATATGTTTGTTTGTAACTACTTGTTTTGTTTCTTGTAATGCTGCAATTTCTTTTAGAATAAATAACATTGTATCTGTCTATGTATTTGTCTATTTAGCTATCTACTACAGGGGTTGGACAATGAAACTGAAACACCTGGTTTTAGACCACAATAATTTATTGTGGTGATGGACAGTTCTGGTGGAAACAGGAGAGTTGAGGTGCACATTGAATTCTGCCGTGATTTGATCAGCCGTGGTTTTATGTTTTATGTTATGTATGAACATCCCTTTCAGACAGCTTCCTCTTACAGCGTCCACAGTTAATCCTGTTGGATGTGGTTGGTCTTTCTTGGTGGTATGCTGACTTTACCCTGGATACCGTGGCTTTTGATACATCACAAAGACTTGCTGTCTTGGTCAAAGATGCACCAGCAAGACGTGCACCGACAATTTGTCCTCTTTTGAACTCTGGTATGTCACACATAATGTTGTGTGCATTGCAATATTTTGAGCAAAACTGTGCTCTTACCCTGCTAATTGAACCTTCACACTCTGCTCTTACTGGTGTAATGTACATTTAATGAAGATTGGCCACCAGGCTGCTCCAAGTTAGCCATGAAACTAGGGCTGAATGATTAATTGCATTTGCGATTATCTCGCGATATTTTAAAATGAGATTCTCTAACCGCACAGGCTGCGATTTGACTGGTCACGTGACTTGGGAGCGAGCCGAGCTGAGGACGAGCGGAGCAAACCCGAGCAGGAGGCAGGGAGGTGGAGAAGTGAAGTCAACACAGCGCACTTTCACACCAGCACTGTTTGGTCCGGTTAAATGAACTCTGGTCCGTTTGTAACTTTAGTGCGGTTCGATTGAGCAGGTGTGAAAACAGTAATTACCACATAATAGTAATATAATAGTAACGTTAATTACCACAGCTGTGAACAAACACTGTCTCCATGCTCGTGCCGTCTGCGCTGCATTCACCGCTCACAGCCGCGTGACTAAATCTGCGCTGCACGTAGAAACACAAAATCTTCTCGCTGTATTTACTTTTTTCGTATATTTATATTTAACGTACTCCCGTGTCAGACAGCTCTGACCAATCAGAGGACACAGGCTGCTCGCGTCGATTATTGATGCGCATTTTGGTGCGTTTACATTTATGCCTATGTGAAACCAGACCGAACAGAGCAAGAAAGCGCTCCAAATAAACAAACTCATTAACTGATTCAGACCAGAGAAATGAACTACAGGTGTGAAAACGCCCCAAAAAAACATCACAAAGCCTCGTATGGTATTTGCAAGGCTAAAATGCCAACGACCAGTGCTGCATCTTCAAATACAGAAAATAACGAGTTGGTTAAAGCAGATTCTCTTTATGTTTTTTGCACTTTATTTTTTTATGATGTTACTAGCTGGAGAGCAGTAAGTTTTTAATTTTTTTATATCTATTTTTTCTATAAAAAAATGGTGAAAAGGAAAAGCTATTTATATATTTATTTTTCTATATAAAAAAAAACAAATGGTGAAAAGGAAAAGCATAGATTTGTTTGCTTTATTGTTATCTGTGCTTTAAATAAATCTGACATTGTTTATTATTAAACAAATTGATTTATTGCTTCTGTTTGTTGAAAAATACTTGAGAAGACATAAAAAAATTGCATTTTAAATCGCAATCGCAATTTATAGATAAAAAATTGCAATTAGATTATTTTCCAAAATCGTTCAGCCCTACATGAAACCTCCCACACTTAAATGACAGGTGTTTCAGTTTCATTGTACAACCCCTGTAGTATCTGTCTGCAACATATGGTTTTTCAGAATATATGTTTTATTGTTTAACACAGGTGGAAAGAATCAAAGAACGTGTTGAAGAAAAGGAAGGGATCCCACCACAGCAGCAAAGACTGATCTACAGCGGGAAACAAATGTAATTTTAACATTATACTCAGTAGAACATGCCCTTACAGATAATTAGATATGCCAGTCTTGAACCAATAACCTCTTGGTACATTTTTGTGTCTCTGCCTTACTATTGCATCTATTGATCTTTCAGTGCTCCTCTATGGTCCTTTAGTCATGATCAGTTTCTGACAACAGAGCTGCTTTTGGCAGTAGGAGCCACCTAGAATGAACACTGATACACTAATACTAGTGCAACACACACTACCATGAAATGAAAAGTGTGGGTTTAAAAAATACCAGTGTATGACATTAAGCAGCTCTGAGTAAATTGTAAGAGAGCAATGCTGATTTTTCACTATTTTGATGTCTTGATCGGTTGTGCTCCGTATTATGAAATGTTTAGAAATCTTGAATCTGCAGTTTTAAATTTTACATTCCTTACTTTTCCTCAGATATAATTCCTCCCTTCTTTTATTTTTAAATACATTTTAAGACCTTGAATATGTCAAATTAAATTTAAGACATTTAAAGTCTTTAAACCTGTCCCTCATTCACTTTTACCATCCTGTCTTCCAGGAACGATGAGAAAACAGCGTCTGACTATAAGATCCAGGGAGGATCTGTACTGCATTTGGTCCTGGCGCTCAGAGGAGGCAGAATAATCTACTGACCCAGTCCCCCACCAGCGCTCATAGAACCTGATCAGCTTGTGCTCTCCCAGAGCTGCTTATGATGAGAGAATGAGGAGAGATTGTCATGAATCCAGAAGCTTTTTTTTTTTGTTTTTTTTTAGTCTAGCACAGAAGTGGAGATACAATGTTTTTCCCTGTTTTAAAAAGTTAACTATTCCTCAAGTCCTGAGAGGAAGAGAAGCAAATGTTCTATTGCGTAATTTAGACCCTTATTTCATTGCAGTGCTGTCCTGTGTGCTGAGCTAAATAGCGAGACACGCCCACTTCAGTCCTGTATGTTTGAGCCCTGTACTGTTGGGTATTGTTGTGTTGTATGCAAAGTTGCATTGTTTTATAAAAAAATAAATAAATAAAATGATTTAATTTTGTGGTTCATTCTGCACAGTTGTGTTGTCATCTAATTTGTGCAACACGTCTTTTTACAAAAAAATTTGGACTAAAAATAATGGCTTGGACACGGCTATTGTTTAAAATAAATTTTATTTTAAAAATAAGAAGAAGCCATAAAACCAACTCAATCCACACAATAACCCATCTGAAGATGAGTGAGGCTTAGGTCACACAGCAGGAACTCACAGTCACAAACAAACTCAACGTGGAATCTGCACTGGAAAAAGAAGCTGAATTCATATGTATGTGCACATCGGGTCTGTGTGAACAGAACAGGTACATCAGCACAATTCATTTAGGTAAACACACACATTAATTAGTACAGTAATTGTGTTGGTGTATCAGTTTGTTCAGGTGGGATCGTGTAAATTCAGCATTTCTGTATGTTGGGTGTGTTTTGTTTCAGGGCAGAGTCGCAGGGGTGGGGGGGCAGAAGAGAAAGGCATGTTGGGATAAGGCATTCAGAAAGGACCGAGCTTCATTATCTTTCAGTACTACTGTAAGAGCATACTGCCCCACTAGGAGCACTTTTCCACTGCAGGGTATCTACTAGGGGTTGCATGGTTAGTAATTTTACCCAGCCCACTACAGACTTCTGACTCCCTCTGCGGACCACTAGAGGGTGCTTCATGACCCACTGGTGCAGTGTTCATTTTGACAGGTGATTTTAATTTAAGGTATAATAGTTTTAGTCAAATTTTAGTTTTGATTTAAATGATGCTAAAATTAAAATGTTTTAAAGCAACTGAGCTAAATATAGGTAGTGAGACAAATAACTTTATTTTCTAAATGCATCCAATCCAGTAACAGCAGTGTTTAGCTGGTGTGTAAAGTCACCAGTTAGTTGTGGGTGTAATCTCTGTTCATGTAGAGTAGGGGTCGACAATTAAGTTTGGCCATGGGACAGATATTTTTCAAGCCATTATGTGGCGGGCCACAGAAAAAAAATCTGTTTTGGAAAAAGTGTAATAGGATGGAGTGCTATGTACAGACTAGTAGTAGCTCTCCAGCCCAGAGGGTTGCTGAACCCAATTGCAGAACAGTTGATCTCAAAGCAGGTAAAACCAAAAAGAAAGGAAAAAAACCCCCCTAAAATAAATAAACACACCGCTCCTCATGCGGGATCAAACCCATGTCTTCAGGGTCGTGGTCCAATAAAACGCCCTTTTCAGGGAGATAGAAAGCCTGAGAATGGGCGGAAACTAAAGTCAAAGTGCGACAGAAATGCAGGGAGGAATGTAAACAAAAGCTCACCAAAGAAGCATTATAGTTCGAACAACCTCACGAGCCAGATGTTTCATGCTTGTGGGCCACCTATTGTTGACCCCTGATGTAGAGCAATCAGCTGTGCGGCAGAGGGTCTATGTGAGGGGCTCGGGGGAACGATGAGGTTCTAACCGGTCATACGGACGCAGTGTAGAATGGCTATGTTGCGATCATTGGTCAATAATATAATGTATTACAAATGATTTCCACAAGTATTATTATTTTTTTGGTTAGTTCTTGTCCTGTAAGCTCTTCAAATCACATTTTAGTTTCTACCCTGATCTTTTTAACCACAAACAAGAAAGTACTAAAACAAAGTACCTGTTGCCAGGAAAAGCAAAAAATACCAAGTAGAGTTGAGTAGTGTAGCTACCATGCAGTGGAAAAGTATTATAAATGTCAGCCCATTGTCTGGTTGTATACTGATCATCAGACTCAATAAGAGTCTTATCTGTACCTGTTTTCAGATGGGTGAGAAATCAAAGGGAAAGAAGCTTCATTATGCATTTCAGTAAGGTAATCAGACAACTACTACAGAGTAAACAGCCTCTGGAAATGTACTGGTGGAATGGAACTTCAATGCTTGGTGGAAAGCAGACACACTGTATGAAGTTTTTGTAAGTTAGTGTGTGGTACTAATGAAAAAATCAAAATGGTTATTAATAAAATACATGAACAACACTTTTACTGTTTGAAAATTATACTTACTGGACAAACCGGGTATCCAGTTATTCAAAACACATTGATTTTGGTCCTTTAGGCTGCACTGTAAACTCAATGAAGAGAGTTTTGAACTAGCTCTTGTCGTCCATGCTCCATGTGTAGACTGACATGCCAAAAGACATGGGACAGCGCTATGTAAACTAAATCATAAAATGTTTCCCTAGAGGGGGACAGCTTTGGAACACCCACACCTGTGTACTTTATGATGGGTTTCTTCTGAGTGAGGCTGAATACTAACCAGCATGCTCATGACAAGGCGATGTGAATTATGGAAGTTGAAGTGAGGCCTGATAACGGGTACCAGATGAATGAAAGTAATACATATACCATATAAGACATTACAACCCATATTGGACAGTGCAGTAAGTGGTAAATAGTGCTGGGGGATTTTCACTCTTCACAGCTTTAATGCGATTTTCATGAAGTATGAAGTATGAATGACGTAATCACTATTTTACAGACATTTTATCTTTTTAATCTAGAATATCCAAAAACGCTCCTCATTTCTGAAGTGTTTATCTGTCTTACCTTGGTTACCGGTGCCTCCCACAGACTATTGTGCATAGTGCATATTTTCTAAACATTCCTTTGAGGACTGAGCTCGTACCAAAGAAAGTTCCACTTCCAGCACTTGCCACACAAACATCCGGTGGAATAAAGCATATATTTTGCTAGAAATAAAATCTACTGTTTCTAAAAACTGCAGCGTCATCGCTCTTTAGTGAGGATCTGTGATTAATTGTGGAAAACAATAAAAATAAACCACTCCTTCAAAGGTTTCTCCCCGGCTACAACAAGCATGTCCTAAAGCAGCTTTTACTACCTTCAACGGGACATAAATATAGTCCTTGTCCCATGACTTCTGGCATATAAATGCATTTCTTCCTGTTCCAAAACCAAAATTTGGATGAGATGCTTAGTCTGCTTACATTTCTCCACTCATTTATTCAGTTTTTCCCTTTCATTCGTCACCCATCTGTAACCTGGACAGCTGGTTAATACCTGAACACGTGTGAGACTGACTGACTGAGCAATGGCTAATGCCATCTGTAGTGTAACATAAGCGTGGAATAGAAGCATCAGTGCCACGTTTCAGCCGAGGAATCGCGTCAGTGGAATGGCTGAACTGCTTGCAAAAGGTGTCATCACTTCTCAGAGGTATTCATTGCTCTGTTTACAGTAATACAAAAGCATAATATAAAACTGTAGGACATCAGTACTGAGGAAGTCTCAATGCGTGAGAAATGAGAGAACTGCGACTCCATTCACCAGGTACTGAGGAGCTGACGGCTCTCAGCTCCAGGCGGGGCTCGGGAAGGAGTCGATTTGTACCATGTCCTGGCACGCTGTGCCCTGACTGGAGTAGGACAGCCGCACTCGCATCTTCAGGTTTGCCTGCAGAAAGTGAAAGAGAGATAAAAAGGGTAATTATGTGTACAATAGATCAGACAGATGTAGGTGTAGTCATCTTAGACTAACCCCATTTTACCCCTTGCCTTTACCACTTAGCCCTACCCCTCATCTTTGCATGCATATGCTTAAATGTATGATATCCCAGTATTTTAGGTTACAGAAAGAAATATTTTACATTATCTATGTTACAAAACATGATGCATTTTGCATTATCTTAGTTTAATGCATTTGCAATATATATAATCACTCTTTTCTTCACAAAAAAACAATAGAAATCAGTAAAAAAAAAAGTAGCAAGGTAGTTATTATTTATTAGCAATTTAGCTAGCTGCGGACCTTCCAACCCTTCCCTGTATGTTTTGGAGGGAGACACTACAACTAGTGTAGTGTGGTGTGGATTAGGCCTGGCAGACTACAGCCTTTTTATTTTACTTTATTACAATATATAATATATAAACTAAAATGTGGAGTAAAGTAGCGCATGGCTCGTTTAGGTAGCTTCCTGGATTAGCGTCACTGCTAACCGAACACGCGATAACCAGAGCAACAGCGCGAGCGGCCACAAATACCCTTACATAGACATTCTGATTGGCTAAAACAACTCAGTTTACATGCAGTTTACGTTATCTCCATCTCAGCAACAGAATCAACTTATTTCACCAGTTTCAGTTAAGTGGTAAATATGTGATCACACGCTATTTGTACTTTAAATCATTGAACCGTACTATTTTACTAGGAGGTCAAAATGCGTATGTGTAGCCAGGTCGCTACAGTTCCTGTCCCATCTAAAAGGAAACAGACAAATAAATAAATACATACATAAATAAATAAACACTAAGACTGAGAGTGACTGACCTTATTGGTGTAGCTGAGTAAAACAGTCTGGGTAACAGTACCACAGCCTTGTGCTGGAATCAGGTCACCACTTGGAGCCTTCATCTGAAGCTGAACGCTCTGCAGAAGAAACCAGTAAAGATAAAACATTATCCTCTTAACATCTTTCTGAAGTTTTGCAACAGAGCTTAAAATGTGATCAAACGTAGGATTACAGATACCACAGCAATACTCCTAAACAACTAAAGTTTCCTCAAAAAAAAAAAATAGTGTGTACTGTCTATTCTTTGTGCAACTATGGGACTGCATCATGGCGTCCACAGCACACATTGGCAGTTTGATATGAATTCAAGTATTCAAGTTACTAGGATATAAGTAGTAGGGGTGTGCCATATTGTATCGTATACAATAAAAATGGCCAACATTTTTGAATATCATAAATGATATTATACACTTATTTTATTTTTAGCAAAAAAAAAAAAAAAATTCACACTGTTCTCATTTCCCATTATATATCTACTAGAGACAGATTATATCTGTCCAGTATCATTTATTGTACTTTAATCCTGGATATATGGAGATATTTGGAGTACATTATTAGTATCATGACATACTATCATCATCATGACATTTTATCATCAAATCTAATAAAATTCTTGTATTTTTTTTATCTCAGTCTCGTATCATATCGCACGCAATAATAAAATGTCATTTTCATTTTGTTGCAGTAGTGTATGCTCGAATATTTTGTAATTCAGTTTGAAAATACCATAAAATTTTGTGATATTATTTTAGGGCCATATCGCCCACATCTAATAAGTAGTCATTTATTTAGTCACCATGTTAGCTAAGCGAGAAATTAACATAAGCATAAAAAAATAACCAACTTTTCCCCCCTATTTTTACTTAATGCGCTCAGAGTAGAAACAAACCCACAACCTTAGGCACTGCTGCTTGTAGGTTGAAGCCCGTGATGTCACTCTGAGTGGAGTTGGAGGCTGTGAAGGTGACTGTGGTGCTCGTTTCTGTCTGTTGGTCACACTGAAGTTTTAGACTCAGTCCTCCCTTCTCAAAGACGGTCACACTGGGAGCTAAATAATGCAAAACAAAAAAACACATATGGAGACATGGAACAATAAAACCATACTATAATATCACTATTACACTATCAATATCAGAGGGGCTCACCCTGTTCAGCCTTTTTTTTAGGCACATTAGGGGGTTGACAACAGTCTTGCAACCTCACTCACCAGATAATGACTTATTATTATGTACAGTAAAGGAAAGAATTATTTGATCCTTTTGCTGATTTTTAAGTTTGCTCACTGACAAAAACATTAGCAGTCTATAATTTTAAGGGTAGGTTAATTTTTTTTTACAGTGAGAGATCAAGAAAGGCAAGAAAGGAGTACCACATCTATGTAGCTGCCACAAGTACTAACCACACTCCTGATTTGGCTTTTAGAGAAATAAAGAGTGGAAGACAAGCAAAAAACATACATGAGGTTAGTAACCAGTCTGCACTTTATTCTCCCTCAGATTTAACTTAGGTAAAAATGCTGTATTTTATGCTTAATATACGTTGTTTGTGATGCGGGTACTTCATAATAGCAGTGAGGGCGAAACCTCTGGATGTTGGGGTCGACATGTGGGACTGTTTCTAAGGCATCTAGAACATCATCTTCTGTTACCTAGTGGCGTGGCTCAAAAGAAGCACATTAAGGCCATGGAGTGGCCTAGCCAGTCTCTAGCCATAATCTTATAGAAAACTTATGGAGAAAGCTGAAGATCCAAGCTGCCAAGCAACATCCTCAAAAAAGATCTGCAAAGTGGAGTGGACCAAAATTCCTCCTTACATGTGCAGAAGCCTCATCATCAACTAGAAAAAAGATCTGACTGCTATGCTTCCCAACAAGGGTTTTGCCACAAGTATCATGTTTTGTTTTCCAGAGGGATTAAATACTTATTTCTCTCTGAAAAATGCCAATACATTGATATAATTTATACAGCGTGATTTTCTGGATATTTTTGATATTCCATTTCTCACTGTTTAAATGAACCTACCCTTAATATACCCGTAATATACCCTCAACCTATTATAGACTGTTCATATCTTTGATAGTGGGGAAAATTTACAAAATCATTGTTTCCTTCACTGTTAGTATATATGCCTACATCTCAACTGATGATCTGTGCAGAAATTAAAAATAATATTTTTTCTGTGTCTCTGTCTCTTACCAGGGGTGGGCTCTAGTCCTCCCAGCAAATCCAGCAGGTTGTCCTGTACATTTGAACTGGTGGAGTTGGTAGAGTTGGGAGCAGTGCTGGTGTGATCATTGGTGACCAGTAGAGGTGGATTAGAGTCACCCAGTAAGTCTAGAAGGTCACACACCTAGGAGGAAGAGAATGGGTGAGAAAAAGAGCATGAATGGAGGAAAAAAGTTCAGTTCAGCCTCATGTTCCAGCAACAGTAGCTACAAGTGAGCTGGCTGATTTTACTCACCTGGTTTGCAGGTTCCTGGATCAGAACTCCCTGGACTGGTTTAGGCTGGTTAAACTCTTTCATGGGCTCTACACTCGGATCTCCGTTGGTCTGACCCGACGAGTTCCTATCTATTACGGGCATCCTCTCCAAAACGGCTGCCCTGTCCAGATGATACAGTTACTACATCACATGGAGTAACACTACTGAATATGACTGGGTATTAAAACAGTTAATCTCCTGACACCCAACCTGAACATCTATGTAATGCTGCAGACCGGAGCCCCAGTGGGCGTGGCTAAAAGGCGGAGCATGTGTCAATCATTTTCGACTGCAGCCAATCAGATACTACACTTTCGTTGTCAATCACTTTTTATTAAGCCAATCCTCAGACAGACCAAGCTGTCCATCATTTTTTACTGCAGCCAATCACCTTAACAGATCTGTCAAAAGAAGGCGGAAACTGCGTTGCTACCGGTTAAACGTATATGTGTGTGTGTGTGTGTGTGTGTGTACACACATATGTGTACACACACACACACACACACATATACACGATTAAAAAACACGAAAGTGCCATTCTAGAAAAACGAGTATTTTAATCTTTGATTTAAAAATATCTAAAGTCAGAGCTTTTCTAACGTTTTCATTCAGTTACTTCTGTTTAAGAGCGGCATATAGGCAGGACTAACTACAGTAGCACATAAATGTTTTTAAACTGTTAATATAGTATTTTGTAAAATACTTATACACATTCAGCTTCACCGCTGTTCAGAAGCTTAAATCGCACTATGTTTAACCGGTAGCAACGCAGTTTCCGCCTTCTTTTGACAGATCTGTTAAGGTGATTGGCTGCAGTAAAAAATAATGGACAGCTTGGTCTGTCTGAGGATTGGCTTAATAAAAAGTGATTGACAACGAAAGTGTAGTATCTGATTGGCTGCAGTCGAAAATGATTGACACATGCTCTGCCTTTAAGCCATGCCCACTGGGGCTCTGGTCTGCAGCATTACCCTTCTCAACCTGAAGGCCTTTTATATCACTGAATTACACTAACAGACATAAAACAACAGTACTGGTAATCACATGTAATGGCATGCGAAAGTATGGGTACCTGAGTCAACATATCCGCTATTGTGAATAGCTAAACAATAAAAGATTATCTAAGATGTGCATTAAAAGAAGATCATGTATATTAAAGTACTGTATTTTTTACTTTTTCTCTTTTATTACTGTTTTACAGTTTTACTTTTAGCAGTACAGTGGTTTCAATGACTTAAGCTAAACCATCTTTGTCTAGACCATTGCTTTAATACCCCAACACCAGAGACAGCCTGCTTCTACAACCAAACTCAAGTATGACAGTACAGTAAGACATGGTGAAATACCTCATGTGGTCGTATTTCTTGAAGAGAGCGTTGTACTCGACTGCCCTCTGCTGGAGTTCCACATCGATGCAGCTGCCATAAATACTAACCACACTCCTGATTCGGCTTTTAGAGAGAGAAAAGGAGTGAAAAACAAGCAAAAACCATTAATCAGATTAGAAACCTGGATACACTTTATCCTGCCTAAGATTTAACCTAATGTTAATAATGCTGTATTTGACACTTACTCTACGTTGTTTGTGATGCGGGTACTCAGCTTCATAATAGCAGTGAGGGCGAAACCTCTGGATGTTGGGGTCGACATGTGGGACTGCAAGACTGTTTCTAAGGCATCTAGAACATCATCTTCTGTTACCTAGTGGCAGAGGAGGAATGAAAACATGATAAGAGCAGGTGTGTTACATTAATTCCTAATAATAAGCTTGTCAAGTTCAAATAAAAGCAAAAGCAAGGCAAAAGTTAGGCTAAAAGACATTAAGAAGTTAAGGCAGAGTTTAGATTAGTTGTAAACTGCTACTTAAGGCAGCATCATGCTAACAAAGAGTCATTTTAGCTGAGTCTGAATATGATTGTGAGCCGGAACCAATAACTTTTTGAGTCTTTAAGTCTTAAACCCATATTAGCAAAACTACAGTAACCTCTTGGAATGTAGGAAAATACTGATATGATATTGATATGATGAAGTATCACATTTTTTTTTGCTTTGTATCAATTGCCAAAAAAAATAAAGTATTAGCCCACATGTAAAGGTATCAGACAGTGGTTCATTTAGTGTTGTGGTTCATTTTAAATTGCCGTGTTGTAGTTTCTGAGCCAAGTTTTCTGAAGATTTCATAAATATGATTTTTCCTAAAAAATGTGTTTAATAAATATTTGAGATACTATGAGATTTTTCTAAAATTTTATTATATTAAGAAATAAATATATTGAAGCATAACCACAATTCATATTGCCAATTCACAGCCCTAACTACTTCTGTCTCTATAGCTTTGCTGCAAAAATCAGAAGGTGGATTCTGGGTGGATTGTCAATCCCAGGGTATGGGGTAGAACTCAGTCTACTGTTAAACTAATGTAGACTACAGTAATACAGCACTACAGAATTCATTATCCTAAAAACGTTAGAAAGCAAAAGAAGCAGGACGGGAAACTTTGGAAAAAATATGCCGTATATCTTCTTTACCTGCATGGGCGTAATCTCTTCACACTCCCCTTTCAGCAGCAGGTCACCATACTCCCCTATACACCAGCAGGCTACCTGAACCAGGGATTGCTTAAGAAACACAAGTAGAGAATCTCACCTATCATTTCACACATCTTTCACACTTCTACATTTATTATCATTAATAAAAAATGAATAAAAAAATCAAGGAACTTCATTTGCATTGCTCTCCCTTAGTGGTCAAGACGGCCCTCCCTCTTCCCCTTCATTCAGTGCAATTCTAACCAAAGCAAGTGTCTTAGATAACACTATACTGTCCATCAAATTAAAAGAAGCAGTCTGAAACTGTCCATCCTTACCTGTACGATGTCGCTGATGAGTGCCCTGTAGAGCTTATGAACAGTGTAACAGTGCAGCTCAGACGCTGCAGTGATGAGCTGAATCAGGTTAGGCACCGTCTCGTCTCTCACATCGCCCCCTGCCTGAGGGAACATGTATGACATTAGCTGTTATCCAGTCAGAGCTGGGTATAATATAAAGCGTGCATGTGCGTGTTCTTGGTGCAGGTTACCGTGACGAGGACATGCAGGATGGTGTCAATGTGCCAACGCTGAGAGGGTGCATACCTGATTAAGACACAGAGGAAAGCAGAAGAGTTCTGAAATTTGTTTTTTTATGTACGTAAAAGACTTAAATTAGGATTTTTATTGTAGTTGTTACAATTTTTTTTTAAACTAAACTAAACACTAGGCAAGTTGAAGGAGTATGATTAGCATTACACTGGCACTCTACCCAGACTCACACTGCAGAAACTCAAGATCTGACTCTAACTCGCACCCTAGAGCCTGACTTACATCCTAGGGGCTCAAGAGTCAACTCTGACATGCATTCCAGAGACTTGAGACATCCTGATCTTTGAGGAACTTGACTTAAGGTCTTTTCACACCGCGTCCAATTTTTACAGATGTGAAAATGAACATCAAGTAGTGGGGGGGGGGCAGTTTGATCATTTTTTATCACATCATTATACATTGTGTTATCATATGCAATATTACTGATCTGAGTATATTGTGATTTTTGTCAGTACTTACGTACAGTATTTAAATACAAATATATATACATATAAATATATGTTTGCCCCCCCTGTTTCTGGCTTAAACTGTGAATCATCATTTAAAAAAAAAAAATCGGTTTAGAAAGCCAAAATAATTCTCGTATAAAGTGTGTAATTATATCTTCATTAAGTCTTTATCTTGATTACATTATTTTGTTTACAAATTTTTCAACGGTTTGGATGAGCTAACCTTCAGTTCAGCGCTGAGTATTTGGAAAGAATGTGATTTTGTAAAACCCTTTATTAAGTTGCTCTGAGAGCACCCGGCTTAAACCGGAACTGCATGGTTTCTAACACTGGGTGCAGTGCATCAAAGCATAGCTGTGAAATCTCTGGAACAAAAGCCACAGCGTGCAGGAAGTAATTAAGTAAGAAGTAGCTTTAGTAATGCAGGGATTACACAGTGAAAAGCATGCAGTTAAGTGTTAGGTGCTCAGAATTCAGTTAAACTGATCAGGAACTACAGAGACTGCAGGAAACTAAAGAGAACCTTTCAGCAGCGTTGAAGATTCCGGACGCTGCATGGGATCGGAGTTCTGGGGGACAAGTAGAAAGGAAGAGCAGGAGCTCCTTCATCATACTGCGGATGTTTGCTGCAGAGACTAAAGCCAGCGAGAGCTCCAGAGCTCGCCTGCAGGAGGAATAATACACAAAGTTTAACAGCAGAACCAGAACAACTGTCAAGTTAATAATTACATTCATAAAACTGCCTACTGTTTCCCTAAAGGCAAATATTCAATAAAAACAAACAAAAAAGCAAAAACTTTTACAGAAATATACAGAAACCCCTGCTTATTACTTATGTAAGGTGCTTTTAGCCATGCTTTTTGCTAAAAGGTTTATAGAACTGATTACATTGACATAAAATCTCCATACATAAACACTCGCAATAAGATGGGACAGACTGTAGAGCTCAGCGATTTTAAATGTGGCAGTGCTCTAGGACGCTACATGTTAGCTAATGAAAGTTTTGGTAGACGCTAGAAGTGCCATAGTCAACCATAAGTAATATTATAGGGATATGGAAATATATCGACCACGCAAACTTTGGTGGCCTGTTTACACCAGTATCTGGATATTTTGACTTTAAGATTAAAAGATTACTTTGATCAAGTTCTGTGTTCATACGAGCAGGGGACAAGTCCCTCATGCTGCCCACAGTTTGTTGTTGTGTGTGTGTATTTATGTAGCTGTGAGGGCGATCCTGTATGGGTGTTTGACATGGTATACTGTCAACATATTATTGTTGCTGAAATCTGATTTTTCCAGGTTGTTGAAGGAGGAATATTGAGCAACACTAGAGTTCAATTCCTTCATTAAAGCTCTCCATTAAACTCATTAATTTAGCACAATAAAACATTCTAAATTAAAAATCATTAAAACTACACTGCAATATTCTAATAAAAATAATAAAAAAACTCAAGTCTCTCAGGCCTAAATCCCACAATACTATTACTTTGTCCCCTTCCCAAAAATACAGGGATATACCAGTATTTAAAAAAATAATCATGATTTTAATCATGATCAACCACAGAATACGTTGTGGTCGATACAATTAATGTTTGAGTGACTGACAGTACTAATATAAATATATAAACAATTATTTTTGCTAACACTGATTCTTTAATTTACATTTAAATCCCTGTTCTTAAGAGCTTAAGAAAATCTGGTACTAGAAGCAACACCTGCACTGAAAACTGTCCATCAGAAGCTTTATAAAAGGAGTTTTTATGGCTGAGCAGCAGCCCTCATGCCCAGGACTGGCAGGTTTTAGGCATTGAAAACAAAATATCTGAAACTGAACATTTCGTGTGGGAGGAATAATATGGTTGTTTTTCAGGGTTTAGTGAAGGTTGATGTTGATGCTACAGCTTACACAGACATTTTACACAATGATATGCTTCTAGCACCGTGGGCAAGAAGAACCTTTCTAACTTCATTTTGACTCATTTGTCCTTGTGCACAAACCAAGGTCCATAAAGTCGTAGCTGGAGAACACTGGTGTGAAAGAACTCCAGTGGCGAATTACACTGAATAACTTTGGAAGGCTCTTTCTATGGAGAGGAATTTGGGCCAAATTGAAAAGCAAACCACAAAATGCATTGCTTTCCACACTAACATGCAGAATAAGTGTTAAATTACATTACATTTCTCTGCACTTAATTACTTTATTGAAAAAACAATACACAAAAATTTACGTTTTCAAAAACAAATGCTGAATTTATGTCAGAATGACACCTAAAATGCTATCATGCTATCAGCAAATTGCAATGCACACCCCACACCACCCCACACAGACCCAGCCTCAGGTAGCTTCCACACTTAGCGCCGTCCGCACCAGTGAACCCCAGACAACTGACCAGAGATTAGTAGTCTTAATTGATCGCTCCTGGGTTAAAAAGCAGCATTCATGCTGGATCAATCATACCAAAGCTCATATCAAAGGCGCACCCGTGTCCGGAATAAAGGCTAATGTGAAAATTCCCTAAGTGTGTGAACTGAGCACGTGTTCAAATGTGCTCAACTCTAAAAAGCATGCAGTTGCTGTTGTCTGAGTGTTTATCGTCTCTTATATCCTGTCGCAAAAGACAAATTTTCTCTGGTTTAAAGCACAGAATGATCATCTGACTGGTTTCTTAGATCCACCCCAATTTTAGTAGTAAGTTCTGATTGGACAGCGATTACATTTCATTTTGGCACAAATACCACGCGGCTCCTAGACGAAATGCAATCCTGTACATTGTGATTTGCTTTTGAACATTCGCAGCGCCACACAGTGGAATACAATGCAGTTGAGCTGATTGGATTTTAAGGAGGTTTGTGTGAACGTCTGACATGATTTTAGCGTTTAGTTTTAAAAATGTAAATTCTTGTATATTATTTTTCAATAAAAAATTTAAGTGCAGTGAAATGTAATGCAATGGTGATTTTGCTTTACTTTTTGGCATGTATTCTGCATGAGGGGGAAAGTAATTAATTTTGCGGACTGTCAACCTATATCTGGGCCATATTAATGCTTATCGTGCTGAAACAGGAAGTCCGACAAGCTTATGCAGGTCTGACACTGGGTGTTCTTACACTTTTGGCCATATTGTGCATTTCCGTTAGACTCCATATACCCATTAGCCTTAACATATGTGAGTCAGACGTAAGTAGCTTCAGGTCAAAACTGCAGTAGTAAACTTCAGACTCCAAAAAACGCCTCAGCTGATTGACTGTGTTAGTGCCAAGGGGCAATAAAACTTTTTAATAAATAAATAACAATAACAAATAATTAAATGTGCCAGAGCACATGCTGTACCGTTTCACTGAGGCATCCTGGTCCTTCAGGCAGTCCACAATGGTCCCCCGGTGCCTCTGCACTGCAGTGTGATCTGTCTGAACTATCTTCTGGAGTGATGTCATTGATATATAGCTGCGACACACATGAGGAGAGAGAACTCATCACAGAAAATAAACCCAAGTCTATATTACATCAGATATTCTCATAAAAAAACAAAACCACAAGACCTCAAAGATGATTTATAGAGTTATGATAGCACAATACCTCACCACACAGTTCCTCAAGTTTATCTTAACAAAACTTGCCAAAGCATCTGTTTAACTGGTGTAGGTCTCTTTAATTTGTCTTCTTTTGGTTTAATGTTTTGTTCTTTTTACTTTAAAACTTAATTTACAATATGTAATTCAGCCAGGGTCATGATTTCTTTTATCTCTCAAGCTTATGTGATGCTAATGAGACATCATAATTGTGTAATGATGAGTCCTAGATATGTTCCTTATATTAACGGCTGGTGTTAAAATTTTCTTTTGAAAAAAGCATATCATATCATTTTCCAGTAAAAAAAAATTATCTCCATTTTTGTTTGTTGTTTTGGAGATACAACACTATAATACAATTGTATAAAACAAAATATTAATATTAATATAACTGGCCACAAGATTACAGTCAATACAATACAATACTATGGTCTCCGAAACATGTACTAAATTAAAAATGTTAAAATGTACTAAAAGCAAAACTGTGGTTACTGACAATACAATGCGACGTGTATGTAATAATTCACAAAGTGATTTTCATAACTGCCTGAATGAATGTGTCTTAAAGTGCATTATTATCCTAGGAACTGTAGAAATCCATTCAGACTGGTTTCTCAGTGGTAAGACAGAATAACATGAGCTGTAATAATTCCTTTCAATTCAGTTCAATTTGGAGTTTGATAACTGGAAATAAATGTTAATTTTAAAGCATGGATTTGTAATTTGTAGAATAATGGCAATTGTTTACGGTCAAAATAAATAGGCTACTGTCACTTTAAAAGAACTGCAGGTTCCAGGAAGCTCACATTGTCTATATTTTAGTGCGTTTTCTAAATTGCCTGCTTAAACATAGAATCAATTCACACTTCAGAACAGATACAGCACTGTTACAGAACTAGATTTATATTTTAAACATTTTCTACTAGGTCTGGGTAATTAATGGAAAATGAATTGAAACCACCATTCAAAACCTCTAACCAACTTAACTCTGCCTATGACGATTAGTTTGCTTTCTTTTAATACATGTTAATAATATTCAGTAATAGAAATGCTTTATCTGTGATTCATTAAAATAATCATTCATTAAAATGATAATTCATTGAATATAATACAGATAAAATGTTTAATAAATCAAGATATTTTCATTTAGGGTCATATCGTCCAGCACTACTTTTTACTATACAAGTTACTATAATATTTACACTGATTAAGGAAGAGGCAACTTAGCTACAAGTACTCTAATGATACAGTTGAGATACTGAGATGTATTTTTAGAACAGTTCTTTTTACACTAGTTAAACTCTCTGGACCTGGAGTACGCACCTTTGTGTAAGTAACTAGGTTTATATAGGATCTCCGGTGGATTTGGCATTTTACAGAGACTCTAAGACTAGGTCAGTGGCTGAACTGCACTTAGTAGGGTATCACACGTTATGACATTGACATTGTAAAGACTGTTCACCGGATCATCTGAGCACTTTTTTTTTCTTTTTCTTTTTTTTTTTACAAAAAAACAAAAAACAACAACAAAAAAAAACAGCTCACATGGCATTCATTAATACTAGAGACCACAACTAGACATTTTAAAATTAATGAAAAAAAAAACTATGAAATAAAACCTTTAAACCTCTCCATTCACTATTATTACTATTTTAAAATATTTAAACTATCCTGAGATTCTATAAAAGACTCTACTCTGCCAGGCCTAAATTACACTACACTATTTTTTCTCCGCACAGAAAAACAAGTATTTAAAAAAATTTAGTTATAGTTTTAGACATGATTAATCACAGAATATTGTTTGTGATTAATACAAAAAAAATTTAAGAGGACTTGCATCACTTACAGTAATATAATTTCATTCGAAATACTTTTATTTCCGTTTAAATACCGATTGTTAAAAGCTTATTTTCAATCAATTGACACCAGTGATATAAATAAAAAACTCGCAACACTCTTGCTAAGAACCAATGAGGTAAACATAAATTCACAGGTTAGCCCCAAGCTAATGCTTTAATCATGAGGGACTTCATTTGCTCCTCTGTATTAATAGGATTGCTCAACATCTGTATCAAATTTGCAGCCTCATCACAAATGAAATGATCCCACATGCTGTATTATACTTATTAATTTAAAATGCATTAGGCTGAAAACACTGTAATATTCCTTTAAACCTCCAGCATCCAGTGTCTAGAGTCAAGGTCAACAGTCAATGAAATGGCATCTGAAAGGCATCAGCTGCTGAAAGCAGATAGGCCTGCTAAGCCTGACTGCTCCTGCACCACGCCTCCGGCTGACCCACACAGGCTGATAAAATCAGAAGGTAATCGGATCCCTCGGCGCCGATGAACAGAGGCTGAGACCAGAGCGTGACGTGCTAACAGAAACAGCGAGTCGAGCCTGTCTGTTCCCACAGGGAAACTTACAGCACTGTAGCAGTTAAGATGTTTTGTGACCTTTAATAAAACCTCTGTTAGAGCAGGATGAACAGATAGAGGTGGTGAAAAGGTGCATTTTTACAAAATAATTTGAATATAATTGAAGTTACTTTATTTCAGTAATTCAGTTCAAAATAGATGTATTACACACAGAGTGATCTATTTTAAGCGTTTATTTATTTTACTGTTGATGATTATGGCTTACACCCAATGAAAACCCAAAAATCAGTGTCTCAGAAAAAAATAGAATATTATACAAGACTAACTGGTACTTTTGGCAGTGTGCCGAGTCCTGCTGGAAAATGAAATCTGCGTCTCCGTTAAAGTTGTCAGCAGAGGGAAGCGTGGATCACAGTGGATCAACACCAGCAGATGACATGACTCTCCAAACCATCACGGACCATCAGTAAGTAGTAGAGTAGTGGAGAGTGTAGTGTTGTTTAGGCCTGGCAGACTGGAGTCTTTTATAGAATCTCAGGAAAGTTCA
Organism: Astyanax mexicanus; assembly: GCF_023375975.1. NCBI lineage: Eukaryota > Metazoa > Chordata > Actinopteri > Characiformes > Acestrorhamphidae > Astyanax > Astyanax mexicanus. The sequence goes on from NC_064415.1 coordinate 51,342,474, forward strand.
AATATTTAAAAATGGTAATATTATTTAATAGAGAGCTTTAAAAATGTATTCCAAAGTTGTCTCATTCATTTTAAAATGTCTAGTTGTCTAGTATTAATGAATGCCATGTGAACTGTTGTTTTGTTTAAAAAAAAAAAAAAGTTCTCCGGTGATCCGTCTTTACAATGTCAGTGTCATGACGTGTACTGCCCTGCTAAGTGCAGTTTAGCCACTGACCTAGTCTTAGAGTCTCTGCAAAACGCCAAATCCACCGGAGATCCTATATAAACCTATAGTTACTTTTTGAACTGATTTACTGAAATAAAATATTCAATGATATTCTATATTTTGAGATGCACTAGTACATATAAAAAAATCTGATTGCATTTAGACATCTCTAAATCATCCCATAATGAGCTGTGATCATATGGAAAGACTTACCGGATATTCCTGTCATTATTTAAAAGAAACCTCCCCAAAATATTCACAGCAAGAACCTGTCAAAAACAAGGAAACATGGTTATAGTAATCTGTAAAAATTAGACAGTAAAAACACTCCCTATCTCCCTATAAACCCAGCTTATCTTTCACCAATGAAATTAAAACTGTGCTCCATCAGAAAGACCTGGAGTTCCCTCCACACTACTGAATGTTGAATCGTGAATATTAAACATATTTACGCTTTTAATTCATTCCTATGAACTCAAGCTGGCAATGTGTGGACTGTGATTAGCTCAGAGGGGAAGCCTCTTAAACTCCATGACTTTAATCGTATCCTAACACTATTATTCTGTAATTACATGAAACAGGGTGATTTTACAGGTAGTTGTGAATCTGCTGCACCTGGCACTGTTCTGACAACAGCAGACTACAAATATGTGAAACGGGAAGATCTACAGCATTAAAGGAAAAGGTTAATCTGGTATCTAAAAGGGGTTACATAAGTGTGAGATGATGATAATAGCGTACCCTGAGTCCGCTCTCTGATCTGATGTCCATGATGGTGAGCACTGTTTCATACAGCACCGCACTGCCTGCAGTCTTACTGCTGTCCGTGTTAGTGGCTACCTGTACCACAAGAACACAATAATACTTAACACTGACACGATGTTCAATATCTTTAGTGTGCACGACATCACGGTCCTAATACAACTCGTTATTCCAGCGCCTCATGTTGGTTTCATCTCCCCTCGAACATACATGTATATACTAGTATTTTAATTAACACCCCTAATATAAATATAATTGCATTTTACATTTCTTACAGTCATTTTTTTATTTACATTTAAATATCCACTATAAAAACCTGCAACTTAATAAAAACTAGTGTGATTACTCACAGTTAATCACAGATTCTGTTGTGATTAATCAGATGAAATTTTTTTATCGACTAACACCACTAATATTTACGTATAATGCTATGCTCTAATTCCAGTTTGCATGGCCATATATTATACACCCGTAGTGATGGGACCTAATAAAAACACCTGAATTCAATGATTAGGAGGTATGTCCCAATACGTTTGACCATATATAGAGTATATAGACCATATATAGAGTGTATAGAATGGAATGGAAATGAAATCTACAGTTACACCTAACTTTTGTAGACAAATTGTGACACCCCTGTTCTAATTGATTTGGAAGTAGAGTATACCTGCGCCAGAAGGTCATTCATAGCATCACTTGCTGCATCATTGTTGCGACCCAGAATCCTCAGTAACCTGAGAATACGGACCTAAGTCAAAAAAAAAAAAAGGAAACAGATTAAGAACAGCTTCAGAGCTAAATGACCATTTCAATATAAAAACAAAGCAACAAGATAGTATTTCTTCTTCACTCAAAAATATGACAAGAATATGCCAAATCAAAAAGAACAAGTGTAAGAATAAAACAAGATTTTAAATATATCAAATAATAAACGCTCAAAGCTTTTAATTACTTTAAAAATATTTATGCACGTGGACAACTGTGAACATTAGAAACAGCTACAAAATCATGTTGACGCTCCCCTGACGGTAACATGTAGAATTGTAACTCTATCACTGCTACTTGTTTGCTGGTAACTGCATTATATATTTCACGCAGAGTCAACAGGAAATTGATAGGGAAAACTTTAACATTTTGTAACAACTTTGTCCAAAACTGCATGTGAAAGGTGAGTACTTTAGGGCAGGTGAAGCCCAGGAGCAATACCAATTAAATTATTGTTTTATGTAATTAGATTAACTAATCTCCAATCTTACAGATTAAAGGTTATTTTCAAAATTTTAAGCACGATCAGTGTGCTATTTCTAACAGATTTTCCTGTTTACCCAGTTTTTCTTGTAGCTTTAGTAACTGTAACATGCCAAGGACTTCCACTATGATAATGTGACGTTTGAAAACATAACAAATTTAAGTGTGTCGATCAGTCTTGCATATCTCAGCAATTTAACATCAAAGCTAGTGGCTTATATCTTTGATCATCAAAGCTAACTGATTATTAAACTAGATATGTCAATATTAGTCTGAGTAAGTGAAATGTTTTTTATTGTGATTGTGATTTTACACATCATGTGACTAGGACTGGGTATTGAAATCCGATACCAAAAAGGCATCAACTGAAATGTCTTGGTACTACTTAAACTTTGCATTAAATGCTACAAACATGGAGAGAGACAGGTTGCAATTTACAAAAAGGTTTTGAAAAAAGTACCGTTTTGTTATCGGTATTAAATTCAAGGTACCGTACTGGTACCAAGTATTTTAAAACGATACCCAGCTCTACATGTAACAATGCTTAAAAACTCTTTAGTAGCAAAATAGCCAGAGGAAACTTGAGCTCATTAATCAATTCATAGGCTACACTGGTTGTTGTATTGTTTGGATGGTTGATTACAATTTGTGTTTAGAGTTAAGTTTTGAGTTAAGTGCCCCCAAGAAACACTGATACAGGTTTCAGCTTTATACAATTTATATGGCTCTTAAAAAAAAAAAAAGAATAATGGTGATTAACGGCTCACTAATAAAGTCTCATGTGATGCAGAGTGACAGACTGACCTGCAGGAAGGGGTCACTGATACCAGCTACGTTGTGCTCTGGAGAATAACCTGACGTAACCAAATTCTTCATTATCTGGACCAGCTCAGGAACAGACTGTGAGACAGAATGAAAAATTATAGCAAAAAGCACCCCACAAAAGCACCACAGACCAATGTTAGTTTATTAAAGGACTACAAGTTATGGACTGTATTGCTGTGTAGACATAAAATGGTTGTGTCCTTATACTAGTTTCAGAGGACAGTATATCTATACTGCTATACAAGCTGTACACTGACTACTCAAAGCTATAATTTCTAGAGTGTTGTCCTATGAAAAGATATAATAAAATACTTCCAGAAATGTGAGGGGTTTACTCATGTTCGCTGGATACTGTACATTAACATTTATTGCTTTAATAGCCTGTATTAAAATAATCATGCGTCTTCATTACCTTACGGAACTGTTTGAGGTTGTCAGGATTACGTTCACACAGCTCTGTAATCAAAATCACAGCGCCATGCAAAACTCCTGCAGAGAGAAGAAGGAAGACATCTTAAAATGGCAAGGGCATGACAAAGAGTTGCTATTTAGGCTTTTAAGTGGAATAGAATACCCAGAGGACACGAAGAGTGTTAGCGTTGGGTTGTTAAAGGATACACAGTTGTCAAAACGGGGTCATCTAAAAGGCTGCATCTAAACAAGCTAACATTCAACTCCAGGCTCGGAGCACTGCTAACTGTACTATGTAACTTTAAAGAAGAGAGCTGGTAGGATATCTTTATCAAGAAATGTGTAATACTGCTAAACCAGAGACTGTAAAAAAAGATGGACGCCCTGTCGCTGTTCCCATTTATCAATGAAAATGAAGCCAAAATCTTCCGCCATGTTGGCGATCCTGAAACCAGTAGAGACCAGAGGAGGGAGAAAGACTGTGGAGAGATAGCCTACTCATTTAAATAAATCCACCCCAGTTAGGGCTGCCTCCACAGAGCTATACACAATCTATGGTCCCGCCCATACAGTCATTGGTCCCACCCCGGCTAGGCGTAACCCAGCCCTTTTACACACCAATAACCACACCTTTTTGAATAGAGCTGAATAACGTTTATAAAAAAAAAAAAAAAAAACGAATTCTGTGGGGATATAAAAATGTAACAATATAAGCAGAGGTCACACTAGCTGTTGCTTTTAAATAACGAAGGTAGAATTACAGTATATTGGGGGAAAAAAAAAACGTGATTGAAAGTTTCTGTTTTGCCATTAAAACCCATGGGGATGGGTTACACAGCTTTCTGCAACCGAACAGCAGGGGGCGCCCGACCCAGCTATACTCATCTATGTGCTAAACCAAGACACATGTATGTAAAATACTGTAATATTACTTCCACTTTTAGCGACTTTTATCTTTTAGTTTGTTCAGAAAAACATGTTCTTTAGGGGAGCCTCAAAGCACTATGTACACTTTAATACTGTAAGGCAGGGGTGTCCTTACAGTATTAAAGTCCTGTTTTTGTTGGGGGCCAGAAGGAGAAATATATTTGAAGTCACGGGCCACACTCTGTAATAAAACAAATAATGAAATATACCACTTTAAATAATACTTTTGTCCTGATTACTTTCATTTACACACCATTTTACTTGACTTACTATCTTTATCTATCTTTGACAGTGTTGTGTAAACTAAGATTTTTCAAATTGATGTTTCATTTCATGATGTCTCTTAATATTAAACTTCTTAATTACGGCAACTTTTAGACTAATTTGCCCTTTTTCTGCACTAAAACTGCGCACTCCTCCGCTTTTATACTCTTTGGCCCGATTTCTGCGCTAGAAACGAGCATCCTCTCCGCTTTTAGACTCTTTTGCCCGTTTCTGAGACCTAGCGTTCAAACTTTGAATCTCACATTATAAAAACCTGCTTAACAGCGGGCCAACCTTCATTCTATTTCTAAAATACCTAGTATTTTGGACACCCTGCTGTAATGGAAGCCCAGGAGCAAGAAATGCCAATTGCTACATGGAAGCTCAAAAACAGGAAATGTCAGACATGAAACACAGAAAAGCAACATTTGTCCTCTGCAGCAGCTGGGAGGCTTCATTGGCTGTGTAGTTCAGTTTGAGCCGCTTGTGTTTTTTTAAATAGTGTTACAGTTTAAGAGTCATCAGTGGCGTAATGGTATGCGTATTGCACGAAGAATATATAGTACATCCAGCGAAACAACTAGCTTTCCACAACCATCCTTCCACCCTCACGCTCATTTCTCACTCTTGCTGCTGCATGTAGAGAGAATTACTCATATACTCATTTTTATCTCTCTTTATCCTTTATCACTCACTGTTCTCACTTTTGGATTTGAAAAGACTGAAAAAAAAAACAGCTCTGGAAAAAAAATAAGACCAGTTTCTCTGATTTTGCTATTTAAAGGTAATTGTTTGAGTAAAATTAACATGGCTGTTTTATTCTATAAACTACAGGCATTTCTCCCAAATTCCAAATTAAAATATTGGCATTTAGACCATTTATTGGCAGAAAATGAGAAATGGCTGAAGCAACAAAAAAGATGCAGAACTCTCAGACCTCAATTAATGCAAAAAAAGTTCATTTTCATAAAGTTTTAAAAGTTCAGAAATCAATATTCAGTGGAATAACCCTGGTTTTTAATCACAGATTTCATGCATCTTGGTATGTTCTCCTTCACCAGTCTTACACACTGCTTTTGGATAAATTTATGCCTTTACTCCTGGTGCAAAAATTTATGCAGTTCAGTTTGGTTTGATGACTTGTTATCATCCACCTTCCTCTTGATTATTATAGGTTTCCTCTATTATAGGTTTTCAATTTGGTAAAAGGAAAAAGATCATGATTACGTGGTCTATTTTGTTTTTCCAGAACTTTACCGCTCCAGGTGGAACAATCTGTAACTCCCACAACTGTCTGTTTAAATTTAAAAAAAAAAAAAAAAGCTCTGGATCTATATATATACTCTTTTTTAATGTGCTGAACTTGTACCAGACCAAGAGGTACGAGACACTGCACCTCTAGTAGTCAAACTGCATTTATTCATCTTTTTAACACACAGCAGTGTTGACCTGTTTGTACTATGAATTATTTATTATCATTATTTATTTACAGATTCCGAGGATTCAGTGAAAATAAGGGCAAAACCTATCAGGTATTGTTATTTACCACATGGCATACTGATAACTGGAGTTCCTTACAGGGGCATTATGGTACAGAATTGAGACTTGACCTTAGAGGTTTTACACCATAAATTATTCATTGTTCCTCCTGGACAAAAACACATTTAAGGACTAATTTACTTTTAAATAATCATGTTTATAAAAATAAACAAGCTCTGTCTTTTTCAGTACAGGACAATGCCTTAAAACTACCGCCGATTTCTTAAAAGAGCCACTAAATTCTAAACCATATTTTTTTCCATTAATAGCTGAAATGTAAGTAATGAAACATACCAGTCCTACTTATGATCCTACATTAATAAACCTTTCCTTAGCTTAAAAAAAAACTTTTACTATGGTAATTTCTGCCTCTGCAGCGCCCAGGTTTAACTGTGCTATAGGGTAGGATTATGTGCCTGTGTACTTTGGTGCGTAGACACATCACAATATGCAGATCAATCAATCAATAACACAACCCCCTGCTGACGTACAACCATCTGCGTCTCACCGCTATCAGATGCAAACTGCTGCTGCTGCAGCTCAGCCAATCAGCTCTCCCTCTAAACCCATACATCACCCAGTGCCCCTCCCAAACTATACCTTCCAATTTTTTTGCATTTTTCAAATCTGAGCTGAGGGTGGAGTCAGTAAAAATCAGGGGGTTTTGTTACCCTTTAAATATGGAACAAAACACATGAGAGAGATAGTGGAGATACAGAGTGTCAGAGTTTAAAACAATAAGAAAGGACTAACCGTGGTTCTTCTCAGAGAGCAGGGAGTGCGCTGAGGGGGTGAACATCTCACCAAGCTCAGGGATTTTCCTCACAATATGGACAGCACATAAGGCAGCCTACAGAAACAAAATCAGAATCATCATTAATATGATGGATTCATTATGATAACTGTCATTACTGCAATAGCCAACTAAATACTATTAGCCAACTAAAACAGTTAAATTAAAATTGTTCATTAAAAGGGTTGTTTTCTTTAAATAACTTTAATTAAAGCAACATTATGTACAATTGTACCTTAAAGTAGCAGCTTCAAATTACTGTGATATTTACTGATTGTGAAAGAGTGAGAAGCATTTTTGTCATTGCTATGCTGGTAACTGCACAATAATACTTGCAAGAACTCTATGATGCTCTGTTCCTTAAGTCATATTTGTTTAAAATCCAATAATATTACCTACAACTGGGCTTGATTGCAAAAAAAAAAAAAAAAAAGAATCTTGCAGAATCTCTAAACTCTGCAAATATATAAGCAAATCTCGATTACATTCTCTAATTTTATTTTTAGAACTTTACATAACTTTACATTATTTTACATATGCCTAAAAAGCAACAAACATTTTTTTTCACATGTGTTTCACAAGCACAATACAAATTGTATTAAACCAAAGAAAATCCCCAAAAGTTTAAAGTAGCATTTAAAAAAAATGCAATCAGCCCCCTTCAGAGACACCTCCCTTTATACTGAACACAGAGCAATAATAACTTCCTTATATTTCAGTTAAGGAAAAAATATAAAAATCAATGCAACAGATCAAACTTCCAGTCCCGATTAAAACAGTCATTTCTTTAATTAAATTAATTTGATTAACCTCCCAGCACTAATATTACTCTACCACCTTAGTCTAATCGCTGTATCTTTTACCTTGTCTTGAAACACATGTGAAAAACATGTCCCGTATAATGCTTTATTTTTTAATTAATAAAAACATTTCAGCAATGTCAATAAATTTAAATAATATTTTTTTTAAATAAAACCATAACTATAATTGTGTTTAGCCATAGTACAAACCTTCTTTTTGATGTAGGAATTGGAGGCCTTTAGGAGACGTTCAATCTCAGGTGCTAGGTCTCGACACATCTCTGCAGAGCCCATGCAGGCCAGAGTGCACAGAGCCAGGGACTGCACATGCTGACTGCTGTGAGACAGATCACTACAGAAAGGACAGAGAAATATGGGAAATTAACTTTTTAAACAGAACCAGAGAGAAAAAGTCTGGACACACCTCTTTTATTGTATATTTAATATTAAAGACATTAAAGCTATTCAGGAACATCTGTGGAATTATCCAATACACAAAAAGTGTTAAATAAACCACAATATGTTTTATATTTTAGATTTTTTTAAATAGCAATATTCATCTTTGAGGACAGATCTGCACACTCTTGGTATTTTAATCTCGGTGTCTTCATGAGGGAGAGTCACCTGGAATAGTTTTCTCATCGTCTTGAAATAGTTTTTTTTTTTTATATGTATTTAATATTAAGCTACAATGTAGAAAATAAAAAAAAAATAAAGAAACACACTGAAGGTGTGTCCACTTTTGACTGGTATTTTATGTTGTATAATTGTCCATCATCCTATCTAATCGGGATTATTGTTTCTGTTTAGACGATATGTTTTCCCAGACGTAATTGTGACAAACTTTATTATATGTAACATTATTGACAGTGGCATAATAATGCTATTAAACCCTTTCATAGAACAATTAACTTATTTTTTTTTTTTTTAGATTATTGAGAATATTCAGCCATCAGAATATTATATTACTGTAAAATCCTAAAAACACAAATAAAATAACACACACTAACAGTCTCTCCTTGCTAAGAAAAAAACGATTTACGGCATTCAAAAAATGATTGAGCAGTTAATCTGTAATGTGCCATGATGATGAGAGCAAAATATCATACTGATCAGATAAAAAGAGAACGAGGAAGAGGACGTTACTTTTTGATGGAGTTGGTGATGAGTAAGCTGGCGTCCTGCTTCTCGTCCAGAAGCATCATGGCCCCCAGGTAACCGATACGCTTCTCACTGTATTTGGAACTCGCTATCAGGCGAACACATTCCATCTGAGGAGGACATCGGAGTTAATGCCATAGAGTGAGAAAAACAAAACAAGCACAAGTTAGCAACATTAGCCTAGCTTCTCCTACTTTGAATTTTGGGTGTGATTACTGTTGTAGAATATGTCCAAAATTCACAATCACACAATATGGTTCTTAATTTATGTTAATACAGTAGATTTCCAATATCAATATGAACAATAAGAAGCCACAGAAAACTGCAGACAATGACCAAAATGCACCATAAGGAGCACTTAATTTTCCCAAAAATCGTCAGTGGGCCTTATAATCCGGAGCGTCTTATATATAAATTTTACCAGTCAGGTTGTAAGAAGCAGTAAAGCCACTTTGCTGAAGCACAGAGTTATACAGGAGTTTCAGTTTAGTTCTCCAGCACCAAGGCTGGAGCAGTATTAACATTATCCACAAAGCGTTAGCTCTTTCGCCGTTCAGAGTGAGTATTATCATCCTGTAGCCTGCTGCCCACCCCAGCTATTACTGCTGGAGCAGCATTAGCATAAGCCACTAACCGCATTAAGCACTAGCTCTTTCGCTGTTCAGAGGCAGGTATATCGGACTGTTGCCTGTGAATTTTCTGTGGAAAAACTAAGTGGGATGAACCGCTAGCTAATACCACCCTGGCTTACCAGAGCACGCAGGGCTTCTCAGTATACCGCTGTTTGGCAGTGTTTACTTCCTTAGTGGAAATCTTTAAATCTAAGCTTACTGTAAATAAACGGAAGTGCTTTACTCACAAAAACAGTTTTCAGGAGAGAAATCTGTGTAGATTATAGGGGTGTCACGATCTCGATATTTTATCGAAATCGATCGAAATGAGGTCATGGTCTCGAGTATCGAAGTCAAAACGAGAATCGACGATCCCGCCCGCGCGCGCTACGCAAATGGCGCAGCGCGCTACGCAAATGGGGCAGCACCAACACAGCGCATCCTATTCATGTAAATAGAGAGAGCCCGCCCTCAGTTCTGCTGTGTGAGAGGCAGAGAACAGCTGCCTTTCAGCCACGGAGGAGAAACTGAAAACGGACTTATAGAATTAAAGAAAGGGCTCTCAAGTTTTGAGTGTCGGCGGGAGTGTGATCACTGTTTTTTTATCTGTCCAACGGGGGAGGGGGGGGGGGGGGGGGTTGGGCGCGCAGGTTTTGTATCTGTATCTGACGGAGGGGTGGGTGCGCGCAGGTGAGAGCGTGTGAACTCGCTGAAATGCGTGTGTCAGTGTGACTTGAGAACACTGACTATAGATCACAGTCAGGTGGATTAAAAATCTTAAACTTATGATTGACTACACCTGTTGCTTTCCATTGAATTAAAAAAACATCTTTCTCTCAGATAAAGTTAATAATATATCTTTCTTAAAGAAAAAAACTTGTAATTCTCAGGGACCGAGTCTTATTTTTCATGTTTAACTGTTATAGTAGGATAGAGTTCAGTTTGTTAAGGCTTTAATTGTTCCTATTTTTTTATTTTTTTTATTTTATTTTGCACGTTGCAGTTTTAATAGTGCACACTGTTGCTACCAAAAAAGTCACTAGATGGCATTACCATATATATATTAATAAATAATAATAATAATAATAATAATAATAATAATAATAATAAATAATATATTATTAAAATTTTATGAGGCATAAAATAATAAAATGTAAATATATAATAAAAAAGAAAATCGAGAATTGAATCGAATCGTGACCCTCAAATCGGAAATAAAATCGAATCGAGGATTTAGAGAATCGTGACACCCCTAGTAGATTAACATCCAGTGCCCAACTGACTTTAAAAGAAAATGTTTTTCTTTTACAGTTTTGTTTACTTAGCTTAGCGAAGTACCCAGCAGCGAGACCGGCTTAATTAGAAAGAAAACATGGCGACACCCCTGTTCCTTACTAGTGTTGCATATTATGCCTTATAATTGGGTGCACCTTTTTTATAAAAAACAGACATTGTCAGAAAATAGACATTCATTGATATGTGCCTTATAATTCGGTGCAAAAAAAAATAAAAAATACAGTATATTCATTGAAAAAAAAGAATTTGCAGATTTAGTAATGCTCCCTGTAATGAACATTAGTCAGTGTAGGATGGTGTAATTATGTATAAAATCACATTTTTAATTTTGAAACATTTTGCAACACAATTACTCATCTTGAATTACTGCCCAGTTTCAGGTGTAACCTTCTTATATGTTATATTCAGTGCTTGGTTATTTTAAAATGCTGCAGTGAAATCAGTCCTGTGCCATTTATTTCTATATGTGTGCAGTGGCTGCTAGGTCTCTTGGATTTAAATGGTGCTTTTAAATCAGATAAGCTGCACAGCACTGCCATCAGTCACACAGCATTCAAGCTGTTTTAAGCAAAATACATTAAACATGCTGAGATTATGGAGGATAGGGCTGCACAATGGATTATTTTAGCATCATCACCACAATGTGGGCAAGCATAGTAGTCACATCACATGACATAACTGTCATATAAAGCAAAGTTATAAAATTTGTGGTGCTTGATATCTGCCAGAGAAAGATTATAATGGCCCAGTAAAATGTATTATATCCCAATCTTAAATAAACAGAGGTAGAGTTGGGCAATATGACAATATTTTATCATACCGTGACATCGTTGCTATTGATGTAAATTGCATGAATCTCTGAAAATACTTTGTATTTCGTTTGCACATTTTGCACACTCTGCACATTTTATTACAGAGTGTAGTTAGTGCTTTTTAACTAGACGATGTGCAGTACATTTTGAATAAAACTCACTGTAGTATTGAAACTGTTTTTTTAAGAATTTGCTGCTACTAATGCCATTGAAAATAAAACAATAAATACTGTGTATTGTGAAAAAGTCTTTAAATATTGCCCAGCCTTACACAAAGGGTCTAATTAATACCATGACATGATTTCTTGTAAAAATTCTTGTGTTTTTAATACATGCTATAGACAAAAACTAGCACAATTTTAGTTAGTAAATAGTTATGTATGTTTTATATTTTTTTATAGTTTAGATGACTTTAGATGAATCTACAATTTAGAAAAAGTTTAAATAATGAAAAAACACAGAATTTAAGGTGTGTTCAAACTTTTGACTGGTACTGTATGTTATATAGCAATTTAGAATTTCAAAGAAATCTTGGTTTCATTTTAAAATAAGACTACTATTATAAAAGGTTATAAATTGACTATAACAACCCATAAATAGACAGGGCAACAGAGTTTTTATTTACCAAATAGTGAACAGTGAATACTACAGAATATACAGTTTTTAGTCATTAATTATGCTAATGTATACTACATTACTAGTTAAAAAAATTAAATGTAGAAGTTAAATGGTTAAACTTATTTACAAATATGTTAACATGACAGGTTTAATGCTGACTGATGGAAAAGAAAGTAATATCAGTACCCAGAAAGACCTGAGGCCATCGTTGCTCTCTCTAGTTGTGTGTTGTAACTGTGTATTAATGGTTTTAAAAGCACCTACTTATTGACCACTAATGTGCATTATTAACCATTTATAAACAGTCTGATTTTAAAGTCACTGTGGCAGGTCTAATTCTGCCATTAAAATTCAAAAACGGTTCAGCCTAATAAATCTACAAAAGAAAGACATATAAAGACATATTACCTGCCCAAAGTGTGCAGGGTAGCCCAGCATGTGCACATACAGGAGCTTAGCTAGGTTGTGAGAGCGCCCTCCATTGTCAGCTTGGCGAAACTGTGCCCGGATGGCAGCGCATTCTCTCTGAATGACCCCCCTCTCCTCTCCCTGTGTCCGAGCACCTCGGATTACCCGAATCATCTCCTGCAGGCATACTGATGGAGACATGTCTGGGGATGAGAGAGAGAGATAAAGACAAGAGATAGAATTATGCGCTGCAGTTTTAAAATGATTTCATGAAGATGCAAGTTAATACAACAGCAAGATAAATGTAACAGCAATGCCTTATTGCTTCTAAACAATTTTGAATGGATTTGTATAATATGCAGTGTACCTTCCTGCCAAAGATCACTACTAAATTTGGTATATAGCATACGGTTGCTGTCCAATGAAAAACAAGAATCTCCAAAACAGCAACTTTACAGGAGAGAGAAAAAACCTTCTAAACTTTCAATGGAAGTCAATGTAAAAAGGGTTTATTTCAGGTCATTTTTAAGTATTTCTATTGGTCCATTCATCAAGCTTTCAGCACAGCTTGAGGGACAGTTTGTCTCTTCAAATTATGTTGTAAACAAAATTGAGATACTTGTTTTTCATTGGACATCCACGATATACCTTATGGTATTGGTATGCAGTATGCAATTGGTAGCAAGTTAATTTCTCAACAAAGAACAGCATTACATATTGTTCCACCACCTGCCAATGTTTAACAGCTGGAAAGAAGTTCTGTACATGTGAAATTCTGCACCATGCCTTCTAAATAAATCTGTATTTTCAATTCATTACTTACAGTCTCCTCTTGCTTTGTGGGCATCAGTTATTTTAATGTTCAGAGTGCTAGACAGCTGCTTAGAGGAGGCCATGTTGTCTCAATTAAAAGGCCAGATATAAGCAGTTAGGTGGGTTGTCATTGCCTGTCCCAGCCAGAATCACCCTAGAGGTGATTAGGGTAGAGAGCGCCATCTACCCACTCAGAGATAGCAAGGCCACCTGTGCTCTCTCTCGGACTCCGGCTGCTGATGGCAAGCAGCATAATCCAGAAAATCACCTCAATCCATTGAACCACTTGGTGGTCAGCTAGTAGCATTTTTGTCCAAAAATGTAAAAGGAAAGAACAATAAACTTTTATTCAGACATGACTGGGAGCTTTCCTGCCTCCCTTCCTGTCTTAAATCCCCCTGTATACAAGATCACTACATGTCTGTATGAGGCCACATTCCATCTAAGTAAGGTGAATATAATTGTCTTGTCTTGTCATGTTTCAGATTCCGCCCATGTTTTCTGATTGTTGGGATAGTTGGGATTTGAAGAGTCTAGGGTACTTAAAGGTTTAAAATTTGCTTCTTCTCACCTTTCATAATCATCAACCCAAACACTTTGAGTCTTTTCAGTTGCATTATTTCTTCTGACATTTACCTACCTAGTTCCATTCACCACCCCAGTAAGATATCTGTAAAGTTGTTAAAGTGGTTGGAAGTTTTCCATCTTTTAACAATAAAAATAAAGTGTTAAAGGAACAAATACTAAGTGCTAAATGAGAACGAGCTTGCATGAAATGCCTAAAGCAGTGGAGAGATGGATCTGCCCTGCCCACTCGCCCCGAAGCTCATGTGGGTTACCAGATTGAGGACACAGTGCATAGAAAGACTTTTAGTATTGTGGCTAAGGGGGAGCCATATTTTACGCACACAATATAAATATAGTGCATTATTAGTATCATGACATTTTTGCCACAAATGGTTGCAGCCCTATTTAATATAACACAATATATTACGTCATTATGGCTTTTAGAAAAGGGTATCTCTCAATTAGGGGTGTGCCATTTTCATATTGTATGCAATAATATCAGAAAATAAACTTTATTATTAATTTTGTTGCAGTAGTGTATTCTTGAGTTTATATATGTGTGTGATTAAACTGTGATTAAAAACCAGGGTTATTCCACCAAATATTGATTTCTGAACTTTTAAATCTTTATGAATATGAACTTGCTTTCTTTGCATTGTTTTAGGTTTGAAAACTCTGCATATTTTTTTTATTTCAGCCATTTCTCATTTTCTGCAAATAAATGCTCTAAATAACTAATGAATTTCTTTTTTTTTTTTTTTGGAATTTGGAAGAAATATTGTTCATAGTTTACAGAATAAAACAACAATGTTCATTTTACTCAAGCATATACCTATAAATGACAAAATAAGAGAAATTTATTTAGAAACTTTCTTAATTTTTTTCAGAGCTGTATAAGTTAAGTGAGTTAGCTTAGCTAGTTTACATTACTATACACCTGTGCTCGTGGGAACGAGCCATATTGTCCCTTCCAGGTGGGCTACTTTGTTCTTGAATGCCCTCAGAACTACAGAACATTTTATCACAAGATAACCTAAAAAAACTACTGCATGTCATATTTATAAGTTAGCATTGATGGCAGAGCAAATCCTCCCCTGATAGCTGAGCTAACTAGCAAGCTAGCTAACCTAGTTAACTAACTAACGTTAGCTATTTTAGGTTAGTTTACCTGCACAGGTAGAGCCTAAAACTAGACAGCTGTGCTAAATATGGGCTAAGTATCCTACATATTTAAAGGCTACAGAGTCTAAATTTGTGGAGAAACGATGCAAAATAGGAGCAAAACTATTAAACTATTAAAACTATTTATTAAGCAGTGTAACTTTGCTAGATAAATTATGAACACAGCTAATAGCTTAGCTAGCGTTAGCTTAGCTAAGACAGCTAGCTATCTTAGCTAACAGTTAGCTTACCAAGCTAGCTAGCTAGTAATCGCCCATCGCAATTTCACAGCAACAGGCTTACTAGCGATACATGGAGGATATTGGTGAGTAAACTCAAATAAGTCGCTTTTAAGCAGATAAAGATTCACACTGGTTTGATTTTTCTTATGTGTACATTTCGTTAACCGGTCATTTTTGCTGCTTTTTCGAGGTTTCGTTTGAATTATCCGTTCCACCTTAAATGGTGCAGCAGTTACGTTCTGGCGCCTGAGGCAGCCTGGGGCGTCAGAACGTAACTGCTGCACCATTTAAGGTGGAACGGATATTTTAAATCAAACGTCAATTTTAGCTTAATTTAATCATCCTACCTTATGGTTCCCGCTAGTATATGTCCAAAACTGTCCACTGACACCGTTGTACCAAATGTCATCGATTTAGTAAGCTGTAGTTTAATCAAATCCCCCCAGCTTGAAGTGGCGATACTCCCTCAACGTCCGTCAACAGCGCAACTTCCTTCATCCGGGAGCCCCATCCAGTCCAGCAGAGCCAGGCTGTGTGAAGTTGGGAATCACCTGGATTACTGGAGCGCTGTGTCCCTCTCTTCACCTCTTTACTGGGCTGAACTGGGAGATGTTTCTCAGCCAGAGCTATTCCAGCTGCCTGAATAAAGCTCTAATCTGGTAGAACTGGAGAACTGGTACGCAGGGGGCTTCAGGATGATGATGACAATAGTGGTCACATGGTGTAACCTTATATGGAACCACATTGTGCAGCAACTCATTTATTTGCACTTATTTGTGTTTATCTGATTATTTCTTTAGTGGAACAATGCTAAAATGCTTTTAAAGAAGAAATTAGGTGTGAAATGGATTTGGAGTGTAGTGAAACATGATAACGAGTATGAACTTTTGTCAAATAGCCCCAAGCATTTTGAAATACAGCCTTTTTCTCTGATGCTCCCAACAGCCTTGCAAAAGAAATCCCTATTTTTTACTACATTAACAAACTTAAAGGCTTCGCCCACATTACAAGCCACATTGCTCAAATCCGATTTTTTGCTCAAATCGGATTTGGCTTGACAGTTCACATTCACAAATGTAAGTGAGCTGTGTCTGTGTGTAATGTGAACGAATCTGTCCTTGAAACGCCTCACATGCGCACAGTGATACATGTATAAACATCACCTTCTTCACCAACAACAAAAAAAACGTCATATTTAAGGGACAACTGGTAGCTTTATAAAGCTAAATAAATGCATTAGCAGCTCATATGTGGACCATCGTTTGCTGGAGTTGAGAGTAAACAGCTGGTCTGAAGTTCATGCTCAGGTCGAGGAGGTGAAAAAAGGCCAGGCGGTTTGCTTTTGCTGTTTTTGCAGCTATAGCTGCACAGCTGTGCCAAGAGATGCCGTGTGGGTACGAGAGAGAAGCACATAATGCATGCGTAAAAGCAAAATGACGCATGAATTTTGATTTGACCATTCACGTTTATGTCCCATGTTCATGGATCAGATACGTATCCGATTTAGGACCACATATGAAAGTGACTTAAATCTGATTTTAAAAAAATGGGTTTTGACACATTTCAACAGCCATAAAAAAAAACAGATCTGAGTCACATTGAGCAAAAAAATCTGATTTGAGTCACTCCGGCCTGGTAATGTGAACATAGCCAAAGTCACTTCACACTTCACTGGTAGAATTCTGAGGACCCTGACATTTAGTATGAGGCACTTGAGAACTTTGAAAGTGCACAGAAAAAAAAACACTTTATATACACACAGTACATTGAGGTAGTTCTCAGTCGCTGCCGTCTTTTTGAAATTAAGTCACGATAAGTTGTCTGATGAGTATAAATAAATAGGTAGGATAGGAGAACAGATTGCAAATTGAATTCCAGCTGAAAATTTTGTTATAATATTCATGCATTTCCAAGCACTTGCATGGGTTTCTTTTTAAACAACTTGTGACCCTACCAATAAAGTGTGGAGCTGCTTTGAGCTTGTAAATGGTGTAAAAATATGATTTCTTTGCATGAGCAACATTATCCCCCTATTACTAGAATTGCCAGCCTGTATTTCAGAATGCTGGCGTTGAACAGAGGTGTTCTATTCGACCGAAGTTTCTTCTCGTTATCATGTTTTACTACATATTAAGTCCATTTCACACTGGATTTCTCCTTTGATTTCCCCTTTAAATACAGCCATATTTGAAAGGAACTTGCATGTGGGGAATAAGCAGTAGAGCTAGCTGCGTGTGCCACATCTTCTCTGCCAATGCCAAGTACCAGTATCTCCAAACTGAAGTCCAAGTTCCATACCATGGAAGATGTTAGAGACAGGCAGCGAAGTGGGCACCTCAAAAAGATCGTCACTAAATGAGTCAGTGGTTGAATAAGCTGCAATAAGGCGCAACCCATAAACTCATCTCTACTGTTCATCCCACATATGCACATTCCATACAAATGTGGCTCCATTTAAAAGAGAAATTAACAGGCTTTCCGATGATATAAGATTTATGCCAAGTAGCTTTGTTATTACAAAGAAATAATATACCAAACACTTATTTCCTTATTTTTTGTGCTGTGTTTACAATGACTGTGGGAAGTTTTTCTTATAGGTTTGGCTGTGGGCAAATGACCTCTAGTGTGACGTGTCCTTACTGTTGTGTACAGAAACAGACACTGACAAGTTTGGACACACCTCTCCTCATTCAACGAGTTTTTCTTTCTTTTATGATTTTTTTTATTTTAATGTGAAGTAGCCACATTTATCTTTGATGACAGATCTGCAGGCTCTTCATGAGGTAGAGTCACCTGGAATAGTTTTCTCAGCATCTTGAAGGAGTTCCTTCACACTGTGAAGCTCCAGCTCATCCCAAATCTCAGTTGATCAGGTTTAGATCAGGGGATTGGTCAGATGGAGGACAAACACTTTTTTTTAATGTTTACTGCATAATTCCATGTGCATCCTTTAATTGTTTTCATGTTTTTAATATTAATACACAATGTTGAAAATAAAATAAAGAAAGAAATTAAGAAAAACATTGAATGAGAAGGTGTGTCCAAACCTTTGACTGGTACAGTACATTTGATCGTTTTTGACGTCAAACTGGTGAAACTTGTTCAACTGGTTGATCAGGTAGTTTATCTCTTGACCAGCATATCGTCTCTGTCCAATGAAAAACAGGTGTTTCCATTTTCTGTCAATTTGTAGTTTTTTTAAATAATTTGAACAAACTCTCTTTTACTGTGTCAAAATTTCTTGATAAATGGATCAGTAACAATTCTCCAAAATTATCTGAAATGAACACACTTTTTTTTTTTTTTTGGTTTTCATTGGCCAGCAACAATATACAGTAGGTTTGTGTATTAACAAGAACTTGGTAGTATGATATGTAGTATCAGTATATCACAAAATGTTATAATAATCTTTACACATTAACTAATAATTGATTTATCAATACAGTATTGCAAAACAAAATGATGTGATACATTAAGTTATCAATGTTTTTTTTACATTTCCAATATATCATGGTTTGGCTAGCCAAGCTCTTCAACCAGTATGATCAATAGGCATGGGACTTCCAGGGAATATCACGATACGATATTATTAAGATATGTTGCCGACAATAACGATGATATCACGATACTGTGATTCTGCGGCACTCGATATATCAGAAATATATAAGAAAATTTTCTATCATACTTCACTGCATCTGTGGTACTGAAAATGATAAAATACTCCTTTATATACTAAATACCAGGAATTGTATATTTATTTTTGTCAGTTTCACAGAATTTGTCAACCAATGTTCTTTACCACAGGTTTACCCTATTTACTTGATTAGCGCCACCCTGTGTAGTAATGACATAGTAACTTTATTGAGTCAATATTGGAGGGCAAGCCTTAGGGAATTTATAACATCTATTTATTAATAAATATGTTGATATTTGACGTATATATGTCTTGGTAATATATATATATATATATATATATATATATAAGAAAATGATACGATATATTGTGATATTGATATTTTGTCCCATACCTAATGAATAACCTGACACAGATCAGTCAATCCATTAAACTCAAATGAAACCATACACTATGATGGTTAAGAGCTAAGCTGGTTATGTTAATAACATTGTGTTGCACACATTATGTCATTTTTTAGGCTAACATTTCTGGAACCTTTTTTAAAACAATTCTGTCTTGAAGATGTAGGCAAGTAACTCTCTCTTTGTCATGTCCTGGCCCTGTTTTCTGTCTGTCCTTGTGCTTGTGTGTTCCCCACCTGACCTGAATTTGTAGCTCCGCCCCCTAGCCCTAGGTGTGTCCACTTCCCGTGTGTGTGTTAAATAGTCCTCCTGTGTCAGTGTTTGCTGTCGGTCTTTGCACCAACTACTGTCCTTTGTCTCTCAGCGTTTCTCTGTTTCTCATTGCCCTAGTTTCTTGTTCTGTTTTATTTCTAGTTTAGTGTTTATCTTCTTGTTTATTCCTAGTTTTTTAGTTTCCCCTCGTCTTTATCTTGTTTATTTCTCGGTTCCCCTTTGTTATTTTCTAGTTCCTCGTTTATTTCCTTGTTTTGTTTCTTTGTTTATTTGTCTGTTATTTATTTAATAAATTATATTCTTCTTACCTACGATGTCGTCCGCCTCCACGTCTTCCTGCCTGCACTTCCTGACACTCCTTAGGAAAACAACTTTTTTGATCTAGAGTAAAATAGTTAATAATCTTATTGAATATAATACATTAAATGTCAGTCATATATACATATTTATAGGATTGACATTTAATGTATTATATAAAAATAAATAGTATTATATAATACTGACTTTTAGAATAGATATGCACTTTTATTGGCTTGAGACATTGTTTCCATCACTGACATTGTCAAAGACATACTTAGGCTAATGTACATGTTGCTATATATATTTGACCAAAATCCCACAGTGTCTTTAAAAGATCTCTAGTGAAATTAAAAAGTCAAGTGATCCCAATGAAAAGTGATACAGAGCATTTAATATCAGAAATTACACAGAACAAAACACAAAACAAACTTTGTTTTTTTATTACACATTATTTACAACACTTTTCTTTCAATTTTCAATACAGAAAAAAATAATTTAAAAATTTATTTTTTTGAAAATATTTTTTAAACCTAAAATCCCATATTAAAACCTAAGTGACAAATAACACTTGATTTGGTAATTTGTTTAGTTTTTTGTTTTTACTATAAATGCACTGACAACACACTGAGATGACACAGTTTACAGCACCAGTCAAATGTGTGCACACACGTTCTAATTCAGTGTTTATCTTTATTACTTTATTTAATTAATTTTATTCTAATATTAAATACATGAAAACAATTAAGGGACACATATAGAATTATGGGAATCCCCTCACCTAAACCTGAGATGGTGATTTGAGGTGATTTGGGATTAGCTTGAGCCTCACAGCGTGAAGGAAAACAGCAACTATTACTGTTCAGCACCTCCAGGAACTCCTTCCTTCAATAGGCTGAGAATTTTTTTCTATGTGACACTACAGATCTGTGTGCAGATCTTTCCTAAAAGCTGAATGTAGCTACTCAGAAGAATTTAAAGTATTAAACATATTCTGGTTTGTTTAACAATTTCTCTTTATAAAATAATTCTGCATGTGTTCCTGTGTAGCTTTATTATGCCTTTAATATTAAATTTACAATGTTAAAAAACACACTGAATGAGAATAGACATGTCAAAACTTTTGACCAGTACTGTATTCTCCCAACAGTTATCTGAAAGTCTCTTACAGTCATATGAAAAAGTTTGGGCACCCCATTAATCAAGAATCATGGGAGAGTGATGCGAAAGAAGCCATTTCTGCAAGCACGCCACAAACAGAGTCGCCTGAGGTGTGATTTTGCATCTCTGAGGTGTGCTTTTGCATACCTCAGGCGACTCTGTTTGTGGCGTGCTTGCAGAAATGGCTTCTTTCGCATCACTCTCCCATACAGCTTCTCCTTGTGCAAAGTGCGCTGTATTGTTGACCGATGCACAGTGACACCATCTGCAGCAAGATGATGCTGCAGCTCTTTGGAGGTGGTCTGTGGATTGTCCTTGACTGTTCTCACCATTCTTCTTCTCTGCCTTTCTGATATTTTTCTTGGCCTGCCACTTCTGGGCTTAACAAGAACTGTCCCTGTGGTCTTCCATTTCCTTACTATGTTCCTCACAGTGGAAACTGACAGGTTTAATCTCTGAAACTTTTTGTATCCTTCCCCTGAACAACTATGTTGAACAATCTTTGTTTTTAGATCATTTGAGAGTTGTTTTGATGAGCCCATGATGCCACTCTTCAGAGGAGATTCAGATAGGAGAACAACTTGCAATTGGCCACCTTAAATACCTTTTCTCATGATTGGATACACCTGGCTATGAAGTTCAAAGCTCAATGAGGTTACCAAACCAATTTTGTGCTTCAGTAAGTCAGTAAAAAGTAGTTAGGAGTATTCAAATCAATAAAATGATAAGGGTGCTCATACTTTTGCACCGGTCAAATTTTGGTTTAATGCATATTGCACATTTTCTGTTAGTACAATAAACCTCATTTCAATCCTGAAATATTACTGTCTCCATCAGTTATTAGATATATCAAACTGAAATGGCTGTTGCAAACACCCAAATATTTAGAACTAAAAATGATTAAGATTAATAGGGGTGCCCAAACTTTTTCATATGACTGTATGCATGTTTTTTATATTTTAAATGCTTCATGCTGGAAAAATGTGAGCTTGAATCCAGAATTAACACTGACAAACTAACAAATAGAACACCACAGCTGAAACAAAAATCCAGTTATATTATATCCACCACACTTCATGCACCATTCAGAGTCTGGACCAGCCAGCAATTTTACAATATTGACTATTTATTAACCGTCACTCCCTTAAACAAAAACGAAACCCCAAAAATGACACAAGATATACAATCAAAAATACATATCCACATATTTGCAAATGTGGCTACATCAATCAAAACTGAACTATCCCAGACTTAACAGAGCAAAAACAAAACACACCAGAAGTCCTATAAGGACCTTTCTATTCTGCGTGTAACATTTTCTCCTAACAGTTCACAGTCTGGCCAGTTGGTGGCAGTATTGCAGTATAAATGGTTAAGGCCAGAGTGAATTTGATAGACTCATAAATACTTCATGGATGATTGTGTTTTGTGTCCAGTGTTTCCACACTACCTAAACCTCAAATCATGCCTTAGCTCAAGAAAACAAGCTCGTGTTCTGCTTCAGATCCCTCAGAGTTCCTCCTCCACCTCGTCTCTCTGCTCCTCAGCTGCGTCAGTTCTCCGCTCGTCTTCTGCGGGGTACACCACCAGGCACAACTTCTGCCCCAAGCCTGTCATTTTACCTGTCATTTAGAGGCAGGATGAGAGAATGGATTGATAATGATTAAAAATGAAATAGACAAAAATATAATCAAATAATAACAACAGCAAAAAATAAATGAACTGTTCTAACTGTACAATATATTATTTAATTAATTCAGAACAAAACATATAGCTCCAATTGCTTAAAACAACATAATAGCATAAAAGCAGCTGAATTAAACACAGTGGGGTAAAAATAGGTTTGAGATCAAATAGAGCAGAGTAGAGCAGCTCAAAGCTCTTAATAATGCTAAAAATAATTTAAAGCAATGATGAAGGAACAAGTGTGTGTGTGTGTGTGTGTGAGTGTGTGAGAGAGAATTTGAATGCACAGATTCAAACATATAAGCAAAATAACTGCCAACTAGGTTCTGGGATTAAAAAGAGGTGTCAAGAAACAAAGTACAAAAATTTCATTATCTTATTTAAGTAGAAATGTTGGTTATCTATATTTTACTGGAGTATTTTTTAGACGACTTTTTACATCTACTCCCTACATTTTCACACAATAATCTGTAAATTCTAAAATTGCCTCGTTAATCCTATTTCATTTCAGCTTGTTTTCATTCTGGGTTCTCATTATTCAAAACATCCTATCCAGATATATCTCCCAGAGATTAATAGTGAATCTGATTGTGATTGGATAAGAAGTTTAAACATACACTATTTTGACATCTTATTGGTTTAATATTAATGAATCTATTATAATGGGAACTACACAGATAGGCCAAAACATTAAAACTGCCAGCCTAAATACATATCGGGCATATCAGAATATCAGAGATATCTTCTCTGTATATATACAATCACTGTCCATCATACAGTATAGGCTCGACTGAGCATGTAGGACAATTTCTAGTACTATAATATAGTATTACACACTGTAGTCCTGTGTCTGTTTCTCTGTTTACACTATTATTATTATCCTCTTTTCACCCTGTTCTTCAATATTTAGAACCCAAAAGGAGAGAAAACCACCACAGAGCAGCTTTGCATTATTTGTGTGGTGGGTCATTTATTCTCAGCACTGCACTATTTAGCACTGATTAGCATGCCGGTGGTGGTGTATGAGGTGTTAGTGTGTGTTGTGCTGGTACAAGTGTATCAGATACAGCAGTGCTGCTGGAGTTTTAAACACCTTCGTGTCACTGCTAAACTGAGAACTGTCCACCAACCAGAAACATGCAGTCAACAATCAGCATACTAGAGGGACTAGGTAATGACCAACACAAACTGTGCAGTAACAGATTCAGAGCTTCTGTCTCTGACTTTACTTTATCTACAAGGTGGAGCAGCTATGTAGGTAGGACTGTCTGTAGAGAGGAATTCTGGTGGGTGCTGATCACTGTATACCAGGACCTGCCTGAAGTTTAGTACATTTTGTCTCATCTGTAATAACTAGATGGAATAAAGAATTAGAAATGTTATGATTATCCCCAGATTGGAATACAATTTGGGAAAATCTCAATTTGACATAGAAAAATCTAGACCACCAACTCATTCCTTTTAAGTCATATATAGATATACATAGGGCATACCTTATACCATATAAATATACACCACATTTGCAAAACAAATACTCCTAGTACTTTTTTTAACACATGCTTTGGGAATGTCCTCTAATGGAAATCTTTTGCCGTTATGTTAATTTACAATAGTCAGAATTTGTAGAGATAGAATCTGTTTCCAATCTGTGTTTATGCCTACTGAATGATGACTCTCATATGGATCTCAGCCTGACTCAAAGCAAGCAACTCTTCACTGGATTCACTGCTGCAAAAAAGACCATCCAATCAAACTGGATTACACCGGGTCTGAATCTAGAGCTTACTTGTCTAACCAATCTGCTTCACATACCTCGAATATACTGCATTCTTACTTCAGAATGGCAAACCTAAAACTGTTGAAACATGCCATTTATTCAGGTTGCTTGGTACAGAAAATGTACACAAGTTGATGGTGTTGAGATTTGTAGAGTCAGTGAGGTGAAGTTTCTGGGTGTCATCATTGATGAAAAGCTGACATGGAAACCTCACATAAATCAGAACAAAAATCGCTAAATCTATTGCATTGCTGTACAAAGTAAGGGAGTTATTCAGTGATAAAGCTTTGTATATGTTGTATAATGCAACAATTGTTCCACACTTGATCTACTGTATGGAAGTCTGGGGAAAAGCTTGCAAAACAATTACAAATTCTATTTTTGTTTTACTTAAAAGGGCTGAAAGAATTACTATTGTTTTAAATTATTTTCAGATAAAAGGGGCAGATATAAGATTTTTTTCTTCTTTCTGCTGCCTTTCATTTTATTTGTGATTTGTAGTTTGTAGTTTTTTTCTTCTTTTTATATATATAGTTTATTTTGTCTATAATGAAATTAAAAAATATTCTAAATATAAGAGTGAATGTTGCATAACTGCCCTTTCTTTTTGCCTGTGTGTTTCTGTATATTTCTATTGAATTCTTATTTATGTAAGTAACTTTTGTTGCTGCCCGCCCTAGTCCCTCCCTCCCTTCTTCTGTTTTCCCCATTCCCCTCCCAAAAACTGTAATAAAAATGTTTTTCACAAAAAAGCTCAGTACATTTTCTGACCATCCCATTTTTCCTGTTTTAACACACCAACTCCTAGAGACTCTAATGCTACGTTACCTTACTTTAACCAATCGCTGGCTTCCACCTGTCTCTAACAGACCTCTAATCAAACCTGTTTTTCTGCTTTTAGAAGTGTAAGATCCATGTTTTCCCCTTCATCCTACCCACCAGGTTCTTCCTGTCCTGATGCCCAGGGGGGTTGTTTTCACCCTGGTCTTCTGCACACAACTTCTACTTCAGATATTGCTTCCATTTAAACTATAAAAAATTTGTCTACATTAAAAGCTCATATTTCTATTGCTTGCCTCTGGAGTGTTCTGACAGAACTGACTGTTCACTTCCTGTTTATAAGTAGAGCCTATCCCTTGACACATCACTGCAACCAGATAACCAATGCAGTCCCTTTACTTCCCATTAGTCCCATTTTTCATGCCTTTGCATGCACCAAATAACCAGTGTATTTAAAATGTTGCCATACCAACAAAGTGAGTGAACTTCTGGGGTTTGTTTTCCCAGTAGACGCCGAGGTAGTAGACAGGGACACCTGTCAGCATGATGGCCAATCCGATGCAACACACCATGGGCTGTGAATAGAGTGAGAAAACCAGCAGGAACGCCCAGAAGAGCAGGTAGATCACCGGCCATACAAGACTAACCTGTTCAGTCAGGCAGACAGACAGCAGTACAATCAGTATGAATACAACCATAAACAAAAACATCATTAAGGTACACACACATACAGACAAACAATACAAACAATACTTTAGCGTAATGTAAACATTTTACAGCGCCCATATGCTTATATCAGATTAAGATGATCAGATTAGATACATTAATCTGATGTAGTGTGTACGCAGCATTATCTCCAAAACATAGCATTCATTTCAGGCCATATAATCTTATATACAATATGGAAAATAACCACATTTTTACACCTGAAGTTCTGAACCAAGGTTCATATTCTGATACATTTAGTCACTACAGTTAAAACACTTTATATTAGGGGAGAGCGGGGTAATGTGAGCCATTTTTTACATTTGCCCCTTGCTAGCTGAGCTACAATGATATATAAGTAAAATTTACATTTTTCCAATTAATTCAGGATGTTTCCTAACTATTAAAGTTATCAGAATGTCTTCAAGACAAAGGACAATGAAAATATGTTTGTTTTAAAAAAAGTGGTCTTGTGTCTCACTTTACCCCAACTCAGGGGTAAACTAAGGCAGACCAGAGAAATTAAGGGGGTAAAGTGAACCAGTTGGGGGTGTACTTATGTTTTCCACTTTTAAACTACCATTAACATTACATGTTGTAACAATTACAATCCTTACAGCTAGATTGACAACCACACATTCCATAACTAATATCGGACTAGTGTTAGAATCATGGAAATTCAGTCCATTAATATTTTGTCATTATCACAACCCACTCACTATTAGTCTGTTATATCATGTATAGCGCACCTGCCGTGGTTTTTGAACTGTAAAGACACCTGTTTCATCCACATTGTAAATCATGTGTGGAGGGAATGCGTGTCTATTAAAGATGAGAGACAAGGGAAGAACCTTATTGAAATCAAAGCCAAAAATTACAGGTAAAGTCTCCATAAAACTTATACAACTAAAGAATTGATTCTGTCACCTGTCCATTACTACAGCGAGATTTTCGAAGAACTCCCTCACTGTTGTTTTATTAAAAGTTGTAGCCCTTTGCAGGGGTGGTGCCTCAGGAGTTCATACAGAGAGATGTTGAAGTGCTAGGAATCTGCCAAACCACTCTTTTCCTAAAAAGTACAGTATTCATTAGTATAGATTTTGCTTTTGGAAACTTAACCTACAGAATCATATAGACATGTAATCTCTTATCATATAATCATATAATCTATGTAATCACACTCTAGCCCACCTGCACAATGTTTCTCAGTCCAATTGGCTGGGACGGTGTTTCACTTTACCCCACATCATTTGTCTCACTTTACCCCACAGCTACCATTTTAGAAAAAACATAATCTCTAGCAAATCAGGCTAATCTTCAACTACCATCAATCACATGGTTTGATATGTTGAAAGTTCATAAGCATGTATGATATTAGTTTTTATACCTGAATCAATTTACTTTGATAAAATAGTTGATTAAGTTCAAATCAAGAAAATTTACTTTTACATGCAGAAAACCCAAACCTTTACAGCACCAGCAACAACTTCCTCTTCCTAGTAGTGGGAAATGGGAGGGACTTGACAACATAATGGTCACATGACCACAATTGTGTTCAGTTGCCAAGATACAAGGGGTGTCTCACATTACCCGATGTCTCACATTACCCCGCTCTCCCCTATATCCTGTCATTACCACTTATGTG
The DNA here is from genome assembly GCF_023375975.1 of Astyanax mexicanus. Taxonomy (NCBI): domain Eukaryota; kingdom Metazoa; phylum Chordata; class Actinopteri; order Characiformes; family Acestrorhamphidae; genus Astyanax; species Astyanax mexicanus. Next base: position 51,370,301 of record NC_064415.1, read on the forward strand.
GGCTATATCTCACTATCTTACTTAATAAAGATTGGTTTGTAAAAAGACAACACCATTTCCTTTTCTTTGTATATATATAGTTTTAATGCATGACAATAGCCTACCTTAAATCTCTTTAATTGTTCCTATTATCTGAGCCTTCTTATGACGACTTTACTCCAAACTATTGCAGACAAATTTCCAGTGTCAGGATAAAATCTTAAAGAGTCTTAAAGAGTCTTGCAAGAGTCGAGTTGCAGTCAAGTTGCGGTTGCTTCATCTCAATTGTTCAGTGTAAGGTAGTTAGGATTTAAGGTTTAAGCCAAGCTTTTTGATTGTATCGTTTATTGAGATTTGGCTCATGCAAACAGGGAAGTGAACAATGTCAACAACCAATAGGAGAGCTACAGGAAGCTGCAAGGCAAGCGCGGGAATGTTTGTGGAACTGGACATGGATGAGACTCTGGTGATGGCTCGGAAACCACGGTTCTCCTGGAGTGTACATAAGGAGGAGAAACTGGTGGAGCTGTGGAGTGAGCAAGAGTGTCTCTAGATATTAATCTTTTATAAATAACTACATTTTTATTTATAAATAATTTCAGAAAGAATCTAGTTGCAGTCTTTGCAAAATCGTAGCCTGGGACAAAAAAATTGTGACTTGTCTTTAGATTTGAGAGGTTGTCAGACTTTAGTCTAATAAAAGTCTTTTTGAAGTCGTCTAGTGTGTGTTTAGCATTAGTACTTTCCAGTCGCTCATGACCAATACCATCACTTTCGGTTTTTGGTATTTTTGGTATATTTTGGTAAATATTTGGTTCAATGCTTCTCTTTTGTTTCAGACCAAAATAAGAAGTCTAACGTTCTGAACCAAAGAAGGTAGGTGTGAGAAGCTGAAAGCATTCATTAGAAAGGGAGGGTGTATGTCCTTCACAAACATATGGACATACTTTGGACCCGTTTGCTTTGTATAAACGATCAGATCTAAACAATCTAAAACCTAAGGGTACTGAGAGGAGAGTTAGGAGACTGAGCTCAGTTTTATTCCTGATGTTAATGTAGTTAGTAAAGTAATTTTGTGTCATTTAAGAAACATTAGGGCATTTCTGTCCCAGAGCAATGCAGAGAGCCCTGCCCATTCATTAGTTATAGTAGAATTGATTATTGTAATACTCTTTTTAATGGGTTTCCTAAGAAAACAATACGTCCTCTGCAGACTTGTACAAAATGCAGGAGTATTGATTCTGCACAGGTTACCTGTTCATATAAGAGATGTGCAGAGTGCAGAGATGGAATGGCTGAGGGTTCATTAATGCTGGAAGTGTAATGAATGAATGTAATAAAATTATTTAATTGGAAATGTTATATAAAATATAAATGATATTATTATTTAATATAGATTTGAGGGTTTTATGTAACTACAGACTTTATGATGATTCTTTTACAATGGTATTTCCACATTTTCAAGGGTACATTCAAGTTTATTGGATTATAAGTAATATATGTGCTATATGTTTTGTGCAGTGTACAGTGTATCACAAAAGTAGTACAGTCCTCACATTTCTATTTATGTATATCTTTTTGTGGGACAACACTGACACTGACACTTTGACACTTTGACCCAAAGAAAAGTAGTCTGTGTGCAGCTTACAGGAGTTGGGCAATGAAACTGAAACATCTGGTTTTAGACCACAGTAATTTATCGTCCTGACGGACAGTTCTGGTGGAAACAGGAGAGTTGAGGTGCACATTGAATTCTGCCGTGATTTGAGCAGCCGTGGTTTTATGTTTTTTGGATACAATCCGGGTTAGCACCCGAACATCCCTTTCAGACAGCTTCCTCTTACAGCGTCCACAGTTAATCCTGTTGGATGTGGTTGGTCCTTCTTGGTGGTATGCTGACATTACCCTGGATACCGTGGCTCTTGATACATCACAAAGACTTGCTGTCTTGGTCACAGATGTGCCGGCAAGACGTGCACCAACAATTTGTCCTCTTTTGAACTCTGGTATGTCACCCATAATGTTGTGTGCATTGCAATATTTTGAGCAAAACTTTGCTCTTACTCTGCTAATTGAACCTTCACACTCTGCTTAAATTAGTGCAATGTGCGATTAATGAAGACTGGCTAGCAGGCTGCTCCAATTTAGCCATGAAACCTACAGCACTAAAATTACAGGTGTCTCAGTTTCATTGTCCAACCCCTGTATATAACAGTGTAAATTCATTCTTCCCTCAAAATAACTCAATGTACAGCCATTAATTTCTAAACCACTGGAGACAAAAGTGAGTACAACCCTACTTTAAATTGTTGCTGTCATGCAGAAATCTCCAATTTTGCCTTTTTCTATTTTTTGGCATAGCTAATTCAGCAGTGGTGGTTTATGAATTAGTACATTGTATGTTAAACTGATGAAAAAAGACTTAAAATAGGGGTGACACTAGAATTTTTTATGTCTGATACCAATACTTCAACTTCGAGCACCTGCAGCACTGATTTCATGCAGATATCATACTTTTCCTTACTTAAACTAACTGTTAATAATTATATGTCTGAATGTATTATCTGAATCTGATATTGAATATACTGTATATATGTATATATGCTTTAATAGCGCCCCAGTATTTTTTTAAAATTTGCATATTTCAAAATTGAAAGTGTAGTTAGCATTGTGACCCCTAAACAATTGAGAATGATATTAATGCTATTAATAAATTCAACATTGACATCTAATTAACATTAAACTCAAACTTTAAAACAAATATTTTACTTCCCTGTGAAGCTTTAAATACTTGCATGTAGGATTTATATTATGTAGGCTTGAACTTGTATTGAGCTGAAATTGTATAGGGTTAAATTTGTATATAGTTAAAATTATGTAGGACTGAACTGATGTAGGCTTGAAATTATGTTTGGGCTGGGTAATTGACTGTTAATTGGGGAGAAAATAAAAACAAGTTTAAAAAGTGAGGACGTTTGTTTACCTTCTCCTAAGAAAATGTTGCTTTTTGGGGACACTTGGAGGACGTTTTTGTGCGATAGAGACACTATATATACTGAGTGGCCTTTATTTGTAGATGATTATGTAAATATCCACCAAGCTGTGTTGGGTATTTATACATTTGAGAAGGTTTAGTTTGGCCTTTTAAATACACTAAATGGACAAAAGTAATGGGACACCTGATCATTTTTTTCTAAAATCAATGAAATCAAATAGAGTTTATCCTGCTTTTGTTGGATTAACTCTCTCTAATGTCCAGAAAATGCTTTCGATTAGATTTTGGAGCATTGAACTCATCCCAAAACTACTGGAATGAGCATCTTTAATTCAGAGAACACAGTTCCACTGCTCCCCAGCTCAATATGATTTAAAGTAGCTGACTGTATTTGGACATATTCTATATAAGTAAATGTTATTATTACGATGATTCATATAATTATTATATGTATAAAAAATTTAGTCCTAATGGAAATGTTCTGAATATTCCATTAGTATATACAGTTGTGGTCAAAAGTTTACATACACTTGTAAAAAAACATAATGTTATGGCTGTCTTGAGTTTTCAATAAGTTCTACAACTCTTATTTTTCTGTGATAGAGTGATCAGAACACATACATGTTTGTCACAAAAAACAGTCATAAAATTTGGTTCTTTCATAAATTTATTATGGGTCTGCTGAAAATGTCACCAAATCTGCTGGGTCAAAAATATACATACAGCAACAAAATTTGTCAATTTTGGTGATGTAGCGAGTTGTGTCAATCAAATTAGCTTCATGTCATGGCCTCTTCACTTCTTGTAAGTGATTCTGATTGACTACAGCTGTTGACTTCTCATGAGCCCATTTAAATAGGGCTCATTTGACCCAGTGATTAGACTCAGCTACAAAAGCTACAATGGGAAAGTCAAAGGAACTCAGTGTGGATCTGAAAAAGCGAATTATTGACTTGAACAAGTCAGGGAAGTCACTTGGAGCCATTTCAAAGCAGCTACAGGTCCCAAGAGCAACTGTGCAGACAATTATACGCAAGTATAAAGTGCATGGAACAGTTGTGTCACTGCCACGATCAGGAAGAAAACGCAAGCTATCACATGCTGCCGAGAGGAGATTGGTCAGGATGGTCAAGAGTCAACCAAGAATCACCAAGAAGCAGGTCTGCAAGGATTTGGAAGCTGATGGAACACAGGTGTCAGTCTCCACAGTCAAGCGTGTTTTACATCGCCATGGACTGAGAGGCTGCCGTGCAAGAAAGAAGCCCTTGCTCCAGAAAAGGCACCTTAAGACTCGGCTGAAGTTTGCTGCTGATCACATGGACAAAGATAAAACCTTCTGGAGGAAAGTTCTCTGGTCAGACGAAACAAAAATTGAGCTGTTTGGCCACAACACCCAGCAATATGTTTGGAGGAGAAAAGGTGAGGCCTTTAATCCCAGGAACACCATGCCTACTGTCAAGCATGGTGGTGGTAGTATTATGCTCTGGGGATGTTTTGCTGCCAGTGGAACTGGTTCTTTGCAGAAAGTAAATGGGATAATGAAGAAGGAGGCTTACCTCCAAATTCTGCAGGAAAACTTAAAACCATCAGCCCGAAGGTTGGGTCTTGGGCGCAGTTGGGTGTTCCAACAAGACAATGACCCAAAACACACATCAAAAGTGGTAAAGGAATGGCTAAACCAGGCTAGAATTAAGGTTTTAGAATGGCCTTCCCAAAGTCCTGACTTAAACCCCATTGAGAACATGTGGACAGTGCTAAAGAAGCGGGTTCATGCAAGAAAACCATCACATTTAGCTGAACTGCACCAATTCTGTCAAGAAGAGTGGTCAAACATTCGACCTGAAGCTTGCCAGTAGCTTGTGGATGGCTACCAAAAGCGCCTAGTTGCCGTGAAAATGGCCAAGGGACATGTAACCAAATACTAATGTTGCTGTATGTATATTTTTGACCCAGCAGATTTGGTGACATTTTCAGCAGACCCATAATAAATTTATGAAAGAACCAAATTTTATGACTGTTTTTTGTGACAAACATGTATGTGTTCCGATCACTCTATCACAGAAAAATAAGAGTTGTAGAACTTATTGAAAACTCAAGACAGCCATAACATTATGTTTTTTTACAAGTGTATGTAAACTTTTGACCACAACTGTACATTAAAGACGATTAGTGAATGCAGAACACAGTCAATCTAAGTGTGACTAAAAGTGTTGACACTTAATTGTCATTCAGCTCCAGTACCTTCAATGTAAAAAAAAAAAGAAAAGAAAAGAAAAAAAAGACAGGAGCTGTGTGGTGCCTCACCTTGATTGGTCGAGACAGGTCTGGCTGTCTGATACGCAGCACAATCTGCCCGGCGACAGTGACCCCATAAAACAGGTAGTTTATGAAGCCCACGTAGTTGATGAGGGTGTACATGTCGCTGGTGCAGAGCATCAGCAGGGTGGATATACACTGAAAGACAGACAGACAAAGTCAGAGACGGAGCAAGAGTAAATATTTGTGTGGGGCAATTCCCCATGCAGAACGAGGAAATGATCAACAGCTCACAGTGAAAAGCAGCGCTGGGATTGGGGTGAAACGGTTCACGTGGATCATTGCCAGCAGACGAGGAAGATGGCCTTCTCTTGCTCCAGCGAAGAACATCCTAACATAGAAAGAGAGATCAGAGACAGCATAAGTAAAACACACATATCAGAATATTATTGTGATGGGATGTTGTTAAACCATGATAAATTTGACGTCTAATTAGATTAGACGAAAGGCATTCAGGCATCATTCTTGTAGCCTTATTTACCGATAACTTAGGCCTGTGGATAATTGTTCACATTGTTTGTAATCTGTTCTTAATAAACTTTTTCATAAATAATAGGTCCATGCTTTTTCAGTGTTGCAATGATAAAGTGGCAGTCCGTATTATTTTGTTTCCAAACTGAAAGCAGAAGCATTTCTGAGTGGAGAAGGGATAAAATATTGTGTTTAATGGTAGCAGTGTGCTAAAATGACCATCCCTGCTAAGCCTAATATATAACTTCTAAAAACTGGAGTATCAAGTTTCTTTTCGCGGGAGTGCTTCTGGCCACGTCACGCATCTTTACGTACTTACGTCACACGTACAGCCTCTAAAAGAGGATCCGGCTCAGTTTTACTGAATGCAAGTGGCTGGTGGAGCAATGGAGACTTCAGAAGGGAAAATCTCTGATCTCAGTAGCTCATTCATCCATAGTAAAACCAAAAAAACGAAGGAGTGAAGTTTCTGACTAAGCGCTCTATCTCTCTCCCTGATTTAACATAACCTGGGATCGGATTCATCCACTCTGAAAGGAGACCGCATCACACCCGCCAAGTTTAAAATGATTCTTCCGCATGCTCAGTGCAATAACCTATTCTCAACAGACAGGGCCCTAAATCCCATAACTTACAGAGATCAGCTTTAATTAATATCATTTTGATCAGATTTACTTATGGTACTAAAAAATATGGGGTTTAAATTGGACTCTGGCTCATAATTACAGTTTATGAGGCAGGTCTGGTAAGGCTCGAGCAAAACATGCACAGGCTCAGGCTGGGTTTGGGCTATATTTTTTGGGCCTGTTTTAACCTCTAGTCTGTTTTTTTCAAAGACTGTAAAAAAGATGGACGTGTGTCGCCGTTTTAATTCATTCAATGAAAATGAAGCCAAAATCTTCCGCCATGTTGGCGATCGTGAAACCTGAGTCTGCTCAGTAGAGACCAGAGGAGGGAGAAAGACTGTGGAGAGACAGCCTACTCATTTGAATAAACTCACCCCTGAGGGCTGCCTCCACAGAGCTCACACAGTGGGTCCCACCCATATAGTCATTGGTCCCACCCCGGCTAGGTGTAACCCCACATTTAAATAATGGAGGTAGAATTACAGTATTTCTACTGTAGCAGGGGGCGCCCAACCTGTGGTTGCTTCACTTTTGAGAGACGATGCTCTGTCCAGCTATACACAGTCTATGTTTTTTTTAACAAAGATTTAATGGAGGAAATCTTAACTGGAGTAGAGTAGTGCCATAAACTGAGTGAGTGTGTGTGTCTGTGTGTGAAAGAGAGAGAGAGAGAGAGTGTCTGAAAGTCTTCAGCACAGTGACAGTGTTTCAACTGTTTGGAGGAAAGTGAAGTGTGGATGAAAGTAGCAGATGGCGCGAATTAGTGTCTGTGCTAACCGGACATGTGATAAACAGTGCAACAATGCGAGTGGCCATAAACACACTTACATAGACTAACTCATCATTCCCATCAATATTACCGTCTCTGACTGAAGCATGAAGCCTGGCAGGGGGCGGGGTTTTAAGGTGAAAATTAAGCACTCTCATTGGCCACATTTACTTTGCTTACATGCTGATCTCTGTGGCTCAGCAGTGGACTTCACATCAACTTCAAATTTATGCATACTTTAGAACATGGAACCATACAAGTGTACTAGGAGGACAAAATCTGTACCTGTTATGCAAAATATGTATATATGGTTAGATCTATTTATTTATTGCTGTCAGATTTAAAAAAGGAAAGAACAGTACTCATAACCTGTTCTAAAATCACTGCATGATCTCCTGTGGCCTGTTACTGGCTGACTGATCAATATTTGGGGCTCTGGTATTAAAGGCACCCATTTATGAACTATGCTATCTCTGCGTTTTAGTAATGTGGAATAAAAAAAAAGCGAAGGGAATAAATCATTTTCCAAAAAAAAAATAGAACATTATCTTCAAAAGATGAGAATCTCAACACCGCAGTGCTCTGGGCAAACCGAGCTGCTTACTGATAAACAAACGGAAAATATCTAACAAGATCAAACAGGAGAGGGTTTGGGAAAGAGAAAAGCTAAAAATATTAAGCATGATATGATGAAGTAGGTTTTATATGTTATTTCCTGTTCTGCTGCTTTGCTCACATAAAATGTAATTGTGGAATCACAGCTTTAATTATACGTAAATACAATTAATCTTGATTGATCACATTTTTCCTGCTCTCTCTCTCTTAACACTGAAATTTTTATGAATGGATATTAAATATTAAATATAAAATAAAAGAATTTATGTAGAATCATTACTCTCTACTCAACTCACCTAGAAGAGGTAAAGAGGGAGCCGTTGATGCCCCCGAAGGTGGACAAGGCCACAGAGATGGGCATGATCCATGACATCACGCCCAGCAGCTTCTCACCAAACGTCTGCCAGAGCAGAGAGATGGGCGTGCCGAAACAATTAGTTGTGTGGAAGAAATTTAATACTTAAACGAGCACAAGGGAAGAATAGCAGAGCGCAAGTTAGAACAGGTGAGTTTGGACCTGATGTTAATGGAAGAAGGAGTTGGTATGTCTAATAACATCATGAATGGAGTGTCTAATCTCCTGCTGAATGAGGAACTCAGTAAGCTGCTTATTGTGTGCATGGCGGTTACAGGGATGGGACAGGCCGACTCACCACAGCAACAGCGTTGGAGGCCAGCAGTTCAGTGGGGCTCATGGCTGTGATGTACGCCACGTTTGCAAACACGTAGACGAAAGTCACCAGCGGTATGGAGATGAAGATTGCTCGAGGCAGGTTCCTGTAGGACAGAGTAGGAAAAATTGGAGTTTAAAACTACAGTACAAGGTTTTTCAGGTTTATAAGCAGTTTCTTTATTTTACAGATTTATTATATTAATAAGGTACGTATGAAAAAGTTTGGGCACCGTTATTAATCTTAAACATTTTTAGTTCTAAATATTTGGAACAGCCATTTCAGTTTGATATATCTAATAACTGATGGACACAGTAATATTTCAGGATTGAAATTAGGTTTATTGTACTAACAGAAAATGTGCAATATGAATTCAACCAAAATTTGACCGGTGCAAAAGTATGGGCACCTTTATCATTTTATTGATTAAAATACTCCAAACTACTTTTTACTGACTTACTGAAGCACAAAATTGCTTTGTTAACCTCATTGAGCTTTGAACTTCAAAGCCGTTTCTGCAAGCACGCCACAAACAGAGTCGCCTGAGGTATGCAAAAGCAAAAGCACACCTCAGGTGACTCTGTTTGTGGCGTGCTTGCAGAAATGGCTTCTTTCGCATCACTCTCCCATACAGCTTCTCCTTGTGCAAAGTGCGCTGTATTGTTGACCGATGCACAGTGACACCATCTGCAGCAAGATGATGCTGCAGCTCTTTGGAGGTGGTCTGTGGATTGTCCTTGACTGTTCTCACCATTCTTCTTCTCTGCCTTTCTGATATTTTTCTTGGCCTGCCACTTCTGGCATTAACAAGAACTGTCCCTGTGGTCTTCCATTTCCTTACTATGTTCCTCACAGTGGAAACTGACAGGTTAAATCTCTGAGACAACTTTTTGTATCCTTCCCCTGAACAACTATGTTGAACAATCTTTGTTTTTAGATCATTTGAGAGTTGTTTCAATGAGCCCATGATGCCACTCTTCAGAGGAGATTCAGATAGGAGAACAACTTGCAATTGGCCACCTTAAATACCTTTTCTCATGATTGGATACACCTGGCTATGAAGTTCATATCCAATTTTGTGCTTCAGTAAGTCAGTAAAAAGTAGTTAGGAGTATTCAAATCAATAAAATGATAAGGGTGCCCATACTTTTGCACCGGTCAAATTATGCATATTGCACATTTTCTGTACAATAAACCTCATTTCAATCCTGAAATATTACTGTGTCCATCAGTTATTAGATATATCAAACTGAAATGGCTGTTGCAAACACCCAAATATTTATAACTAAAAATTATTAAGATTAATAGGGGTGCCCAAACTTTTTCATATGACTGTATGTACAAAGCTTGTGTAGGAACTGTATATACACTAGCTTATCTCAGACTGCACTGTGACTGACTGCACCTTGCACATGATGTACTTATTTTCTGTGACTATCCTGATAAGAGCCAGTTTCATCATACCATTTTTGATTGATTTTGCGACTTTATCCAATTTATGCGAATTTTCCAATTTAAAAATAATGTGTATACATAGAATTGATACAAAAGCAAGGCATTCAAATAGTTCCCAAGCATTACAAAATACATTTATTTTGACCTCTTGTGGATATTGGGGTATGTTCAGGATCATTGTCCTTCTGTGGAAGTCATCCTATTTGTAATGCACACTTACAGAATTTGCCAGTATTTCATTAAATTCATTTTTCCTCACTACCAGTAAAATGTAGCTGTCTGCAACGCAAGACCAAGGCAATATTAATCCACCTGTGTTTAACTTTATCAGTCCATTTTCATAAGGCATTACGCTTGTTTAGATGATCCATTGAAAACTTCAGATGCTGAATTGTGTGGTGAGGATGCAAATAAGTTTTTCTTCCGATGACCCTTCCACAAAGACCATATTACTGTAGGTGCAAAACCCATCCAGAATCTTCCAAAATGTTATTTGCAGTCAAGTCTTCTCCTTTTTCACAGTTATTTTAGTGCCTAGGGGAGTTCTTGTCTGCTGATCGTTGGGACAAAGTTTCAAGTATCTGAGTATTTTTAAAAGTTTCAACTTCACATATAACAATGACTGTCAATAAGTCATATCTCTAACAAGCTAGTTAAGGTCTGGTACAAACCATTCAAATTTGAAAACTGTAAAACTTAATACACTAACCCTTGCATGCCACACTTTGTTTTAAGGTCAAATTAGTGGCTGCTTACAGACTGATTTTATACATGACTTTGGTCAAATAAATGAATAAACTTCACCTGTATGGATCAATCAGCTCCTCTGTGACGTAGTTGAGAAAGTTCCATCCTCCATATGCGAAGGATCCCTGCAGGAAGGCCAGAGCAATGCGGCCCACGTCATAATCTTGGAAAGGCTCGAATGCATGAGCTGGTTCCAGCCAGTAATAATTCCCTAGAACCAAATATAGACAATTCTGTTGGCTTGTAAAATTATATTTCACAGTGCAAAAAAAGATACAAAAACTACCGAAAATCAACAATCATCTAAATCATATGCTTGGGGACCACTGGGTGTTTTATCACATGAATCTTCTCCATCTTATAAAAAGAGTTTGTAGATTTACTGCGTGGTCTGATTTTCCTTGCTGCCCTATAAATAGAGGCTCAGAGGCTACATTTGGGTAGTGTACCTCTTGGTGAGAGATATGCCTCTACAATACACTTGAAGAGATTTTGCCCTGATAACAGATATTTAGAGGGGGCACATCACTGGACTGAGAGAAGAATTGTTCATCATCTAGGTTGTCAGGTAGCCCCCATCTTTATGGGGGAAGTCTTGACTGCTATGGACTAGAATTGTATCATCTTTAGCAACAATTCCAGGTTCTGTTTGAGAGTCAATAACTGTTCTTACCATCCTTTTCCTCTGCTTATCTGAGATTTTTCTTGTTCTGCCACTTCAGGTCTTAACTAGAACTGTTCCTGTGTTCTTCTATTTCCTCACAGTGGAAACTAACCGCTGAAATCTCAGAGATCTGAGGTTTTTGTATCCTTCCTCTAAACCATAATGTTGAACAATCTTTGTTTTCAGGTCATTTGAGAGTTGTTTTGAGGCTCCCATGTTGGCACTCTTCAGAGAAGATGCAACATAAACCACTTTAACCTACTGCTCTGCAGTAGTCCTACACCAGTTCCACTTTATTGATGCAGAGGGCTATTAAACTCTACAGTCCCAGCATGGCTACAGTCGGTAGCTGTAAAAAAAACACAAACTTCACCTCTAAGGTAAGTGTTTCTGATAAAAGGGAAAGGAGTGTTGGTACAGGGAGGTTGGTAATAAAGTAAGTGTGTGTGTACTCAGGCTGTGGATGTGTAAATACAGCTCTGAAGGTGAGAGATACCTTTGCATATCTGCACGATGCCCATGATGATGATGAGGCCCAAGGCCAGCAGCTTCCCAGCAGTAAAGATGTCTTGTACTCGTGTTGCCCAGCGCACACTGAAGCAGTTCACCCATGTCAGCAGCACTGTGGGACACAGAGGAAGTAATTCAGTTCTTTATTTCATTTTAAGTCATATGGTGATCGGATGACGTTTGAATTTCACTTTTCTGTATTTAAAGTCAGGTGTAAACACCCATAAGACACACTGTAATTGGATTTTAATTGGATCACTCAAACCACATTCAGAGATGGCCAGAGATGGAACTCATCCGACAGACTCCGAAAGTCTTTTGTCCCTCAGGCCATAAGACTTTTCAACTCATCTCAGCACAGCAAACTAAAGACTCTGTGACACTTTTTCACCCTGGCAACTCTGGCCACACCATGGACACACCCTCAGCTATGGACACACTCTCAGACTTGCTGATGCCTATAACACTATTTTTATAGTTCTACCCTATTTTGCACTAGTAGTTCATTCACTAGTTCATCCATCTACTGTTTACGTATCTTTTGCACTGCTGAATTTAAATAATTATATAACTGTGTATTTGCACTTTCTATTTGGCTGACATCAGTTATGCTTACTTTATGCACATCAACTGGTGATCACTGTCTATTGTTCAACTGCACTACCTCCATTCTATTTGATTGTATTTATATGTATCTTTATCTTTATATTTTATATATTTTACTTTGTAACTTTGTGTATTCAATTTGTAAGTTTGTGTCTGCTGCTGGATGTCTAGAATTTCCCCTTGGGGATCAATAAAGTATCTATCTATCTATCTATCTGTCTGTCTGTCTGTCTGTCTGTCTATCTATCTATCTATCTCTATCTCTCTATCTCTCTATCTATCTATCTGTAATCGAATTTCGTCAGACAAAAAAGTAAAAAGTTTTAGAAAACCCCTATTTTTTTAGTTTTTTAGTCTAGTAGCACTACTATATGGCCCAGACAAGCTGCTTATTATTTTCTCATCTTAGTAATGAATTTGTTACTGCAATTCACCTGCAAGACCTTTAATTCTTATCTTTGCTGTTGAAACTGAGACTTAATGAGTCTAATGATAAGCTGTTGCCATGTGGGTCAGCCAGATGTGACTCTTCCTGTACCAATTTTCTCCAGTTAAACAAAGAGTCTTTTAAAGGTGTAGGAAGCAGTACTCTGGACAGCTCTGTGGATTCATCATACAAAAAAAACTTTTACTTTTAACTTTTACAGTTTTTACACAGAGATATCTGTATTTTTGTGTCTTTTTCTAGTTATTATGATGATGAAAGTGTTAATGTACTGTGTGTAAGTGTGTAAATGCTGCACAAGAGAGTACAGTAACACTATCTGTTCTAGTACTGCTTATCTACAGACAAATGCTTGGGAAATAGTTTTTATTCAGGTTTATTTTACAATATACATTTTTTTTTAAATTGTACAATACTAAAATGACTTTTTTTGTGTTTACCTCATTTGTTTTCCTTAAAGGCCCTGGTAGTTTACTGCAAAATTATGTATCGTACAATGGATCTTGTATCATTTCTGTTTTTTTCTAAAACTTTTGCCCAGTAGTGAACACCTGTCACAACTGTGTACAACTGTGGATCGTGACGTGTGTGTGTGTGTGAGTGTGTGTGTATGTGCGTGTGTGTAGGTGTGTTTGCTTGCGTGTGTTTGTACAGTTTGTTCCCTTTAGATTTAATCTCTCTGTCATGTTTTCTGACAGAGCCATTACAGGAATTTGAAAATTATTTATTGTTTCACAACATTGTATAACCTCACAGTTCCTCCCTTTTGATTAGAAATAGTTTTTTTTTTTTTTATAAAAAGTTAAAAAAAAATTTTTATTTTTTTATCTGATCTAGTCATGCATTTTAGTGACAGGTGTAAACAAAAACCTGCTCAACGTAAATCCAGATAATACCTGGTTAAAAAACACATGTAAATACTAGATGTAAACAGGATTTAGCTTTTTTAAAGTGTAGATAAGGAACCAGTTTTCCAGGTCCACGAGTTCACACTGTGCTCTTTTTTCCAGACTGAGGTGGATTTTTTGTAATTTTTAGTGAAAGACACTGAAAACCATTTCTATGTATGATAAGTGCTTTGTGTGCCTGTCTGGCATAATCTAAACCGAGCAACTGTTTTTTTTACACATTGTCAAAATGTTCCAAACGCTCCAAAATGACCTGGAAAAAAATCTTTATTTATTTACTAGTTGCCATTCTTGATGAAACGTTTTGTTGCATCCTTAAAAACACTTTATAACATTTTAATAAGAGAATGTAGTGCTTTCTCCACAATGTACATTAAAGCTAAGTGGGAAAGGAGCTTAACATCAACACTACAAAGGAAGAATGGACTAAAATGTGCGTAGCGCAACACACTACTACTAATTCAAGATTAATGAAAGAATATGGGTGGAAAAATCTGACTTCCTATTTCATAACATCTGAAACACATGTGTCAAACACAAGGCCCGCGGGCCAAATGTGGCCCGCCACGTCCTTTTATGTGGCCCGCGAGAGCTTGTAAAATCTTAGTGTCTATAATAAATAGGTCAGAAGCGTGCTTTGACCAAAAACTACATTTCCCACAATGCTTGTCGATTGTGTTACCCGCGAAGTTACGGCTTACTGCCACTACAGGGCAGTGTAGTCATTGATGTGGAAACCCTGCCGGAGGGAAGGCGTAACTTCGCGGGTGGAATTGAGACATACAAATGTTTATCCCATAATGTCCAGAAAAAGAAAAGTTGATGCAGACGGACGGCTGTGCTTCAAGGCGAAAGACCGGTATGCTTTTTGTGTTACGAAGAGTGTTACTGACCAAAATAAATGCTTTTTATGAGAGATATAAGTTGTGTGTAAATAGTCACACTTTCACCGCAGCAAAGGACGAGGACGTGAATCACTTATCTAACCAGCCTTTACTGATTTCTGCCCCCAATAACCCTTTCAATAACCTCCAATAGCCTTTAATAGTCTTCAGTAGCCTTCAACAGTCTAACCTTACAGCCGTGCTGTGTCCACTAAACTCCGTAGTTATAAACATCCTGAGGTTAGCAGCGCGCTAACTGACCTGTTTATAATGTAATCCGAGCAGTGACTCCGGGACGGCTGCTCTAAACTGCTGCTGTTAGCTGCTTGGGCTGAAAGATGAACTGTAGAGAGCTGTATTATCCGTTTAGTGGGGTTAAAACCTTTATTTCCTATACAGAAGAACTTAAAAATTTTAAAAACGCTCCAGACTGGCTGAGCTGAGCCCTGTAGCCCGTGGCTGGGCTGTAGCTCTGACTAAGTAAAGACTGCGGGCTTGTGCTGCTGCAGCTGCAGCTCCGACTAGTGGTTGGATGAGGAACTGCTAAATCTGAGGAAATGCTAAATCTGTCACATGTTCTTAACAGCTCACAATTTTTGATTTTATGTTTATTAAGCCTCTTTTCAGTATCAAACGTTTTGATCAAAGTTAATATAACTTGTATTTGATGTCATTTCTATTCACTTGAATAGTTTGGTTCTTGATTGATGGAGTTTTTGGATTTCATACCATGACAAATTAAAAGGATTTATGTTAATAGAGCAACAAGCAAACATTTTTTTCCATGCAACTGTAATATTTGATTGAATATAGTTATTTAACATTAAGGAGTAATTACATTCATTTTATATTACATTTGGTTACATTTTATTACATTTATAAGTTACATCTGGCCCTCAGAGGACAGCCATGTGCTAATGTGGCCCTCGGCCAAAATGAGTTTGACACCCCTGATCTGAAATAAATAGCAAACAAATTGGGCAACACCAATCATGTTGGAGGATGTGTGCAAATATGGTGGCTAATCATACACATATTTTTTGTAAATGTAAAAAAATACAGTCTTTTTGGGAGAAAAGGAATAATATTATTGTAATGGCTATTTTGTGATCCTATTGTTTTCCTATTGATAACCACTGGTGGCCAAGCTGGAGAGGTTGACTCAAACATCCAAGTAAATAGGGTCCAGATAAATGTTGTCCAAAAATATTGAGAGATTTAATGAAAGTAAAATATGATACAAAACTCTGAAGTTATATAAAGTCCATATAAAGCAGGATTGCTAAGATAAATAAAGATTCTTTGGCTTGGTAGTATGGCTCGGTTGTTAGGTCAAAGACCATCACTTCCTGCTCTGGCCACACCTTCTCAGGTAACATCACCTGTAGATAAAGGATAGATGAGTGGCCCCTTTGGCCACAAGAGGGAGACAGAAATGGGCTTGCACAACACAAAAGAAAAAGAAAAGAGATATCAGAAAAAACTCAAATGTGGGTTTTGGCTCCTACAATTATCGAAGACATTTTGGAGTACTTGATTCTTAAAACATGTAAAGTTATGTACCTTGGTGATATAAATAACTATGTTCTAGATAGTGATGATATTTAATGATATATAAACGATCCTACTGATAGCTATAATAACATGACATTGTTGAAAGACCAACCCTTCCACTTTTGAACAATAGATAGAAACTGTTAAGAGTCCGGTGGGGAACAATGCAGATGTGGCGATACAAAATTGCGAGAATTTATTTAAAAACCACAAGAAAACAAAATAAACAAACAGTAAACGAAGCAACAAAGAGTCACAGAGCACAAAGAGACTGAAAAAAGAAGAGACTAGATAAAAAAGCACAAGACACTGAAACAAAGGGACTATATATACACAAAGAATGGGCAGGAAAACAGGAAACAGAAAACACTTGAACCAGGTAACAAGGAGGCGGAGCTACAGACAAACCCAGGTGAGCACACTAAAGACAGGGGCAGAGACACGGGAGGAATACACAGGGCGATTTGCAGGGGAAAGGTAAATAAACAAACAGGAGGGCAGAAAAAAACACAGAGACAGGCAGGAGAGACACAGAACAGGAGAAGGACAAGACCGTTAAACAAACCTATGTACTAGAATGACTTTCAAGCTCTGATTGAGGGGAAAAGCATTTTCTAATAATTGGAAAACATTGAAAATATATGACACCACACCAGTCAAATAATAATACTGAATTTTTTTTTTCTCCTACTCACGATTTTGTATTGTAGATATCACTGAGATTTGCATTATTGTGAGATCTATTAGTAGTGTATAATACTGTTCTGCTTGTAATTTTTTGTGTATTAATGAATTTTGTGGAAACATATAAATAAACACTTAAGTATAAAAAAAATACTTGCATTTAAAAAATGTCAAAAAACTAGAAAAGTGAAGGTTTATATTAAATGCTACACAAATATGTAGATTCTAGTACAGTAAAAAAAAAAACAATGGCTCTGCTTGTAACACTATGTCACACTATGACCCTATTTACCCCTGATCCCTTCATGCGACTAGTCTTTGAATTGTATCCTGATCAGATATTAAGCTAAATGTATTTACCCTCGACGGTCAAAATGCTTTTGCTGGTAGTCAGACTGAAATGTTAGTGCTTTGTGGGATCGTTGCTTGTTATGCAGCAAATATTACTGGTGTTTAGGTCATACTGGGATGGTTTTGGGTGTATTTGAAGGGGTTCAGAGGTTGTTAAATATGCATTGAGAGATGGATGCATCTCAGACCCCCTCCTGAAGTGCACTGAGTGATCAGATCTGTATCCTTTTTAAATCAGTCTCGGGTCTGTTTACACTTGTATTTTTATGTGAGTGGGCCTTATCCAGATATCCTTCAGATACTGAAGACGCATTAAGTGACCTAATGATTTTTTGGGAAAAACACAATACATGTTTGTATTTTTAGTTAAATTTAGTTAATTCATTACAATTACAATCAATAAAAGTCTTATTCCATTGTTAAAGCCTGGTTTGCAATGTAAGGGTTAAATTCTTGAAATGCCAAAAGGCACATGATCCAATAAGAATTTGGTTTCTTTATGGTAGTTAGGTAAACATGTCAAGCCAAGCGAGCTTTCACTAATTAACACATTAGGAGTGAAACTGCTGAAGTTGAAAGAGACACTGTTAAACCACTAAGTTACAAGACTCAAATGTCTGATTAATCCAAACCCATTGTAAATTGAGTATGGTACACTGCCATTAGCTTAATGCCAACATATTACTACAATCCCATAGGGGGATTCAAATGAACAAGTAATTGACAGAAAGATTAAAACATAAACTAAAACAGCTTCTTGTTAAATCATGTAATTACTCCAATAAAGGACATAAAAGACAGTAAGCATCTGATAATAAGCACCTCAGTGTACAGTGTGGACCCTCCCACAAGGGGTGGGCGATAAGGCCCTAAAATAATATCACAATATTTCATGGTATTTTCACGATAACAATACTCTTGGCGATGTGACAAAACACTGAATAAACAGAATCAATGATCCAGAATGTCATGATACTAATAATGCACTCGATATATAAAGTAAAATAAAAGATTAAACAGATTTATTCTGTCTCTAGTAGATATACTGTATAATGGGAAACAATAACAGTGTGGATGTTTCTTTTGCTAAAAACAGCAAAAAGTTGTTTATTTTAAAACAAGATTAGATTGTCTGTGTTGTGGACTCCATTTTGGGTAAATGCAAATAGTGCTGTTTGATAATGTCTGTCACAATGCACACATTTCTTGTGTCTCAATTACTCCTTACTACCAGTAATAAAATTAAAGCCCAGTCTGTATCCGTGTGAGTGTGATTAAAAAAGTTTACTTAAAAACCAGGCAAAATTGTGATATTTTATGCAATACTGCATTGACTTTCAAAAGAAATATTTTTTTGTTTAGTTGGTGTGAGACAGTGATTCATTTTGTGCTTAGTTTAAACCCTGCTCACTAGATAGAAGTGTCATTAGATCCTTTTGTTCTAAATGGAAAAAAATAAAGTTTTCTTTTACCCAAATATGATTGTGTAATATTACACTTTAATATGTTTACTAAAAATGAGATTTAAGCAATCACAGTACATTGCCTTGCTTACAGTATCGCAATATATTTTTATATATTATGTCGTAACCAGGGATGTCCCGGTCACACTTTTTTTGCCCCGAGTCTGAGTGATTTGATTCTGGTACTTAGTTCCAATCCAACTTATTTAAAAAAACCTTGAACTCAGAACTCTGTATCAGTATCAAATGTTGCGGACTTGGGGACGTCCACAATTTAATACCAATACCAAGTTACAATCTGATACTTTGGCAATGCAGTAAAAAAGAAAGAATGCATCTGAGGTGTCCCTTAAGGTTATTTAAATACATTTTTCATTTTAATTAAAACAATGGTATGTATAGGTGTATAGTTTAAAATGTGAGGTGATGTATATTCCTTGTCAATCTGTTAAAATAATGGATGAGAAGTTCAATTTCAAAACTTTGATATTTGTTCCGATTTACTGACTTACCAGGGGGGACTAATTATGGGTGATGCGCACACACACACACACACACACTCACATAACGCTTTTCCACCAACATGGAACCGGCACAGTTTTGGTTCGCAAACTTAATTTTAAACTGTTCGCCATGTTTCCACCAACTTAAGTAACATACGTTCTCACCGGGAACGGAAGAATATTAGGTTCTTCAGCGCGAACCATGACGACATCTGTGCAACGCTCTCTGTTGATGACGTTTTGATGGTTCCACTAAAACTGGTGGATAGTGTGCTGGTTCACTGAAAAGCACCTCGATTCTTATAAGCCCGAATGGAACTGGTTCAAGAACCAGAGTTCTTATGAAAGCGCTGACAGACACAGAAGGAGAGGAAATGTGTTAGCAGTGAAGTGGTTAAATGTACTCTCCAGAGCTGTTCAGTGGGAAATAAAAAGAATCACTACCTTAGTCTTATAACCCAGCTATTTATCTATTGCCGCTTGTTCTGCCTGTTCTTTTCTGTGTTAACACTGGCAAACTTAAGGGGGGCAAGGGGGCAACAAATCATCATGCCCCAACTGTTGCAAAATCCTGATAATGTGTATTTATTGAGTACCCATCTATAAGTAACCTTCTGTCTCTCCGGCAGAAAAAGGTGCTGTTTAGCGGTGTATAGCATTCTCCTACAGGTCAGAAATCCGAATCATCAGCCCCCACTAGAGCCCCACCCACTAGATCAGTTGAACAAACTCTATTTTGGTCATTTCAATTAAGAACCTCAGACAGTACATAGCAGGA
The DNA here is from genome assembly GCF_023375975.1 of Astyanax mexicanus. NCBI lineage: Eukaryota > Metazoa > Chordata > Actinopteri > Characiformes > Acestrorhamphidae > Astyanax > Astyanax mexicanus. The sequence continues at coordinate 51,390,295 of NC_064415.1, forward strand.
TTAGCCAGCAGACTTCGTCTGAAGGAGGGATCTGTACCTACTGACTGTGGCAAAGTGAGATGTATGTACTTTTAAATGATGTGTTTTGTGCTTCTATCGCAGTTAAGTCTATACTAGTTTGTTCATGTTTTCCCAGTTAGCACAAGCTTACACTAACATGTTGTTCATGTTTTCCCAGTTAGCACAAGCTTACACTAACATGTTGTAAACATTCAGCCTAAACATGGAGTGGCCAGCAACAGCTTATTTGCAGAAAAGTGACAGAACCCTTAAATGGCTTATTTTGACAGGGACTGAAACTGGTAAGAATAGAGCTGGTGAGATATCTTCATTAGAAAGTGATTTTATGCAAAGAACTTCATTATTATGTTTTGTATAGCCAATAGACTTATTCTAAACGTGTAAAAAGAGGTATTATGTCCCTTTTAGGATATTCCTGATGAGAAAAGATGGAAACATCTACTTTTATCTAAAAATTGAGATTCTAAAACTATTGGTTGCAGTTATGTCTACATTAATTACATTAGCATCCAATCCTACAACATATGAGCATTCCATTAACTCAAATAAGCCACTATGCAAACTTTGTTTTTTTTAAGGTATCATTATAGATTTTTTACTTAGGATATACAATTGTACCGCACTTTGAAAGTAATGTGTAATTATGCTATTATACCGATTATTATGGCAAAAAATAGTCTTAAAATTACAAATATTATTGCACCTATAAAATAGCTTTATAATTATTTCATCATATTTATAATATTTCATGAAAGGCCAAATAAAAGAGATTAAATGAAACATAAAAAATCATAAAAACCAACCAAAACTACCTCCATTACTTTAAAAACTAAATCTCTAAAGCTTTAGAGATCTGACAAAATTATTTCTTTGTATCTGTCCTTCCACTGTAAAAAGATGACAAACTTCTGTAGGTCTGAAAGGATTTGGAGCTGATAAAGAAGCTATTTAGGATGCTGCACAGCAGACCCATCACAGTAGCATTTAATCTTACTTGCATTCCAATTAAAAAAATATATAGGAATGTATGCAGGTCAGTAACATAAGGCGGAATTAAAATAGCTTAAAAGGCTCATGCTGGACAGATGCCAGAATACATGAGCCATTCTAATAAATAACCACATATCAACCATTGGTACCACTTTAAAATAAGACTACCTTTGTAAAGGGTTTATAAATGGTTTACAATTAGTTTATTAATGGTTACTAATTAGGTTGTGAATGCCTTAAAAATCATTAATAATCAGTTATAACACATACGTAGAAAGGGCAACAGTATACATGGCTGCGGGTTCACTATTTGGCAAACAACAGGTCATTGTTGCCCTTTCTACATATGTCTTACAACTGATTATTAAAAATACTTTTTAGGGCATTTACAACCTAATTAATAAACTAATTGTAAACTATTTATAAACCCTTTAAAAAGGTAGTTGTATTTTAAAGTGGTACCCAACCATTTGCATTTTTGGTATAAATCAGATATTCTTTTTTTACATATATTTCTTTATTCATGAAGACACTTAAAATAAAATATCTTACAATGAAGAACAATTGATTTCTCCCAAAGGGGAGAAATGATTGATGCATGGCTTTCTATAATACAAGGGCCCATCTTACTTCTGTGCACAATGTGAAGGGTTCTTATTAAGCTGGGTAAAACCTTGTGCAATAAGCTACTCTAATTGTGATTTAACACCTACCTGGATTGGTCCACACTTTTGTAATTTAAAGTTTTCTGGTTTGAAAGATGCAAAAGGACCAATGGAACAAAATTTGGTCTGGCCAAAAGAGGTGTTCTTAGTCATATCTACGGTTTATCTGCATTGTAAAAGCAGCTTTCTAGATGATTTAAACTTTTGGACTGATTACAGGAAGCTGAATCAGTGTCGTGCTGAAATCCAACTCATCTTGATATGCAGGTGCATTATACAGGAGTATGGGTACAACAGATAATAACAGGCAGTGATGGTATAGTTACTTTGAAAAAGTAATCCAATTACTGATTACTGATTACTCCTTTAGTAACTTAGTTACTTTATGGATTACTTGATTTTAAAAGTAACTAAGTTACTTTACAAGTTACTTTATTAGTTACTTTCAGCAGCTGCAGACACCACCTCCCGCCGCCTTAACATAAACATTATAACAAGTTTTGCCAATACTCCCTTTATTGGAAAATGCCTTTTAACAGCAACAATTTATCTCTATTAAGTTGAACTATTTCCTAAAAAAATAAGTTTTTTTTTTATAAAAATAAAAAAATTAACTTAACATAAATATTTTTTTTTATAAAAAATAAAATATGTTCTTTCTTGATTTTACTAAACATAAATACTTGTTTTTATAAAAAATATATAAAATAAAGAAAGTATTTCTTGACCTGACATATTTAACACTGTAAAACTGAACATTGAACTTGTTGTTCTCTGCAGGGCAGCAAGGAGTGGTTTAAAAAACAGAACCGTGTATATGGTCTAGACCAGGGATCACATATTTGCAGACTGCGGTCCGGGTCCGGACCCAGACGTTGTCCAATACGGACCCATACCGGACCCAACTACTGAGAAGGATTTAATTCTGACAGTGTTCATTTAAAGCACCGGAACTTTTCTTGTCTTTACGGTATTGTGCGCTCTGCGCCACAGTGAACTTACAATCACGTGTGGTGTAAAATCTTTAAATGCTCTCCTCTGCCAATCAAATTTGTGGCAGACCGCTTCCCTGGCTAGTGAATTGGGACGCGGCCGCAAAAAAAACGCCTTTATAAAGGAGCCCGAGAACTGGCGAAAAACGAAAACGGGCGGAAACTAAAGACACGCCGAGCGCGAGAGAGAGAGACAGGGGAGAAAGCGAGACGCGTGTGATTGGGGAAGAGCGGAGGGGGAATGGGTAAGGGAGCGGTGTATGTGTGTGTGTGTGTGAGTGTGTGTGTGTGTGTGTGTGTGGAGGAGATGAGGTGGAGAGAGAGAGAGAGTAACGCACAGTGATTTAAATAAGTAACTTTAATCTGATTACTGGATTGGAAATAGTAACGCGTTAGATTACTCGTTACTGAAAAAAAGGGTCAGATTAGAGTAACGCGTTACTAAGTAACGCGTTACTGACATCACTGATAACAGGTGGTAATTCCTGTATGTACTGTAACTGTAGATTACTCCTTATTTATACATAAAAATAAAAGAATCAGAGGAGATTTCTGTTACACTCAATTTGCTGCTCACTAAACTGCAGTGTGTAACCCAAACTAACAAGACTAAATGTGTATAATGTACCAAACACATAAAACTTTGGTGATGAACAATGGTCTGATCATTAAACGTATTTGGGAGGTTTTTGGGTGGAGAGAAGTAGAAAATTGTCACATCTGGTGCTGTTAGCTCCTCTGTTTCTCACGCACCCAGCTCTGACAGAGGTTCTCAGTCTAACAACTACATTACCCAGAACGCACCACCCGCTGACACGCACACACCTAGTCACACGTCACCTCACCTGCTCCAACCAGGAAGCCCCGAATATTAGTCTGGCACTATTTAAGGACACCTCTCACACACTTCTGTGCCGGGTATTGTTGGATTTTCCTCATTACTAAGCGTTACTATCTGTTGTCTCTGTTATCTTCGTGTATGACCTTGTTTTGTTTTTTCTCGACGCCGATTTTTGGATTATCTCTGATTGTGGATTTTTTTGTGTATGACCTGGACTGTTTCACGTTTGTTCGATTTTGGATTACCTCTGATGTTGGCCTGCTTGTGTTTGAACTCTGGACTGTCTCTCACTCATGGTATGGTTATTCCTACGTTGCTTCTGTTTTTCGGTGCTCTAACTCTGTTTGTACGACTACCCTTTTTTCTGCCTGCTATTTTAATAAACAACCCGTTTTACTGCATCTGCGAGTGTCTGTATTCTGTGCACACCATGACAGAATACCCGGCCTCTCTCGATCAGACAGCAGATGCGGATATGATAAGATCAGGGTTGTTTAATCAAGGCAGATTGCTCGGTCAGCACCAGCAAACACTCGCCGGTGTGACCCACGCCGTTACTGAGTTAGCTAGCCAGCAAGCTAACCAGCAGCAGCAGCTCTCTAGCATTCTCGAGCACCTTAAGGGCTTAGCTGTAGCTAACGCTAGCCCTGTAGCTAACACTAGCACCATTAGCTCTCCTGTCTCCGGCTTTCAGGTGTGCAAACCGGAGTATTTTGATGGTTCCCCGGAGAAATGCAGCGGATTTCTCTTACAATGCTCCGTATTTTTTAGTAACGCTTCTCCCGCCACAGACAAAGCTAAGATCGGCTTTATTATTTCAAGGCTGTCTGGTAAAGCACTCGACTGGGCTACGGCGGTTTGGGACACCATTTCTGAAACCAGCTATTCGGAGTTTTTGACTTTGTTTCGAGCAGTTTTTGATCACTCACGCTACGGACAATCCTCTGGAGAGCTTCTACTGGCGTTAAAACAAGGTCAGAAAACTGTTGCTTCATATGCCATGGAGTTTCGCACTCTGGCAGCTGGCAGTGGCTGGAACAACGCTGCACTTATCTCTGTGTTCAAGAATGGACTTAACCCTGAAGTTTTGAAGGAGTTAGCATGCAAGGATGAATCCCTTACCTTGGATCAACTGATTTCCCTCTCCATTCGGTTAGACCAGCTGCTCTCTCGCCAAACCAAGACCAACCTCCACGTACAACCCACTCCAGCAGAGCTACCTCACGCTTCATCAGACTCCACAGTGGAACCCATGGATGTTCAAAAGTCCAGATTATCTCCAGCGGAACGCCAACGCCGCATTCGGTTCCATCTTTGCCTCTACTGTGGAGAGGCTGGGCATCGCAAAGCTGCATGTGGTCTCCTGACCCGATCCGTGAAGGCTCCAGCCCTGGGAAAGCGCGTGGGGTGCTCTCGTGGTACGTGGTACGTAATTCTATCTCTAATCACAAAGCTAAATGTTTTACGTTACCTGTTATTATTTCTTCACCCACTGGTATGTTCTGTGTCCCAGCGCTTGTAGATTCCGGGTCGGAGGGGAACTTCATCAGCTGGGACCTGGTCAAGGAACATGGCATCCCTACCCGTGACCTGCGCCGTCCCATTTCTATACACGCTGTGGATGGGAAAACTGTACGCTCCAAGGCTATCACTCGTCAGACACTTCCCGTCGCTCTTCAAGCCAGTGCTCTGCATCACGAGGAACTGCCCCTGTTTGTGCTTCCCTGCTCTGAACACCCGGTGATTTTGGGCATGCCATGGCTCAAATTTCATGATCCTGTGGTTTCCTGGACTGATGGTGATATTACGGTTTGGTCTCCCTCTTGTTATGAACATTGTTTAGCTCTTAATGAGTTAGCTTTACAGTCTACCTCGGTAGAAAGTCCTGACGCAGTAGATACTCCTGTTATCCCCTCTGAATACTCTGATTTTCTTGATGTCTTTAGCAAAACCAATGCCACTAAATTGCCTCCACACCGTCCTTATGACTGTGCTATAGATCTAGTGGAGGGAGCTACGCTGCCCAAAGCTAGAGTCTATCCCCTCACCCTCGATGAAGAGAAGGCTATGGCAGACTATGTTGAGGAGGCACTCGCTCAGGGTTTCATCCGCCCGTCTAAATCTCCGGTTGGTTCAGGGTTCTTCTTTGTCAAGAAGAAAGACGGGGGGTTGAGACCCTGTATAGACTACCGTGGGCTTAATGACATAACTAAGAAATTTGCGTATCCGTTACCCCTCATACCCAGCGCTCTCGAGCAACTTCGTGAAGCTTCCTTTTTTACGAAATTAGACTTGCGCAGCGCGTATAATTTAATTCGTATCCGTGAGGGTGATGAGTGGAAGACTGCCTTTACCACTACTAATGGGCACTACGAATATTTGGCGATGAGTTTCGGTCTCGCTAACGCCCCGGCAGTCTTCCAGTCATTCATGAATGACATATTTAGGGATATGATTGGGAAGTACGTCGTCCTATTTATAGACGACATTTTGATTTATTCGGCTGATTTTGAGTCTCACGTGATCCACGTACGTTCCGTTCTCCAACGCTTACTGGAGAATAGCCTTTATGCCAAAGCGGAGAAATGCGAATTTCACCGTCAGCAAGTCTCCTTTCTCGGCTATGTTATTAGCTCCCAAGGCGTCCTGATGGACGACACAAAAGTTTCAGCTGTCACTGACTGGCCCGTTCCGCAGTCTATTAAGGATCTCCAGCGCTTTTTAGGTTTTGCAAATTTCTATAGGCGATTTATCCGCAATTTCAGTGGTATAGCTGCCCCTCTTACTGCTCTGACCAAGAAAGCCACTAAGATCCTGAATTGGTCCCCCGAAGCTGAGCAAGCTTTTAATAAGCTTAAAACTGCATTTGTGTCCGCGCCTATACTAGCACACCCTAAGCCCGAACTCCCGTTCGTTGTTGAGGTCGACGCTTCTGATACTGGGGTAGGGGCTGTTTTGTCACAGCGTAGTGGGTCTCCGCCTAAAATGCATCCCATAGCCTTCTTTTCACGAAAAATGTCTCCTGCGGAGCGCAACTACGGCATAGGGGATAGAGAGCTTCTTGCTGTCAAACTGGCTCTCGAAGAATGGCGTCACTGGCTGGAGGGGGCCGCGCACCCATTTACTGTTATCACTGATCACAAGAATCTCGAGTATTTACGCTCTGCCAAACGTCTTAATCCTCGCCAAGCTCGTTGGTCATTATTTTTCTCTAGATTCGATTTCTCTATTTCGTTCCGCCCTGGCAACCGTAACACTAAGGCAGACGCACTATCCCGAGTCTATACTGCTCCGGATAGCGCATCTCAGTCTTCCGAACCTGAACGCATTCTTCCTCCGGCCGTCAAAATTGCAGCTATTCGCTGGGAATTAGATGATCTCATTCAACAGAGTGTAGCGCACTCACCGCCTCCTGAGGGGTGTCCCTCTCACAAAACTTTCGTTCCTGAACAATTTAGAGATCGTCTTATTAGCTGGGCTCACTCTGCTCTCACCTCGGGCCATCCCGGCGTTACGCGCACTCTGCAGCTAGTATCAGCTCGCTATTGGTGGGAAACCATGCGAGCTGACATACACGCTTTCGTCTCCTCCTGTTCCGTTTGTGCTCAATGCAAAACCCCAAAAACCCTTCCAGCCGGTAAGCTTGTTCCTCTACCTGTACCAGAGAGACCCTGGTCTCACATAGCTGTAGATTTCGTCACCGATTTACCTGTCTCCGAGGGTTACACCACAGTACTCACTGTTGTGGATAGATTTTCCAGGGGGGTTAAGTTTATTCCTTTCTCTGACTTGCCCACTGCACTTCAAACTGCACAAGCCATTTACACATACATGTTAAGACATTATGTTATTCCAGAGGATATTCTCTCTGATCGGGGTCCTCAGTTTACTTCCAGGGTTTGGAAAGCATTTTTTGAACATTTGGGTGTTCATGTTAGTTTAACCTCAGGGTTCCATCCCACTAGTAACGGTCAATGTGAACGTGTTAATCAAGAATTGGGCAAGTTTCTCCGTCTGTACTGTTATAAACACCCCTCTGACTGGTCCCAGTTCCTTATATGGGCTGAGATTGCGCAGAATTCTCTCACTAACTCCACTTCTGGTCTCACACCGTTTCAGTGCGTTCTGGGTTACCAACCTCCGTTAGCTCCGTGGACAGCCGTGTCCTCTGAGGTTCCTGCGGTGGACGACTGGATGAAGCGGAGCGAGCAGGTGTGGGAGGAAACTCACCAGCAGGTTTCGGAGGCGTTACGCAAATACAAGGAGCAGTCCGACAGACACCGAGGCAGTACCCCCCAGTATCAGCCCGGGGATCGAGTATGGTTGTCCACCCGGGACTTGAGGTTCGAGGGGGAGTGCAGGAAACTCCTGCCTAAGTATATTGGGCCTTTCAAGGTTTTGTCTCAAATTAACGAAGTTACTTATAAGATTGAACTTCCAGCCCAGTATAGAGTCCATAATTCATTCCATGTTTCTCTCCTGAAACCTCTTGTCCCAGGTCCACTCGCAGAGGGTCTTCCGGATGACGTACCGCCCGCGGCTGTGGAGGGGGAGGCTTCATCCACCTACGCGGTGAAAGAGGTGCTGGATTCTCGCAGGCGCGGCGGTGGGCTCCAGTATCTCATTGAGTGGGAGGGCTACGGCCCCGAGGAGCGCTCTTGGGTTGCTGCCAGTGATGTGCTGGATCCGGCTCTTTTGGCTGAATTTCATGCTCGTCATCCGGGCAAACCTGCTCCTAGACCCCGTGGGCGTCCCAAGCGCTCACTTTCCTCGTCGGTTCCGGTTCGTCGGGGTTCCCAGCTCCGCAACCCCCGCCTGTCCGGCACCTCTGTGGCTACTCCTGTTCCTCCCACCGGTACTCCCTGTCCGTCGGGTGGGCGTCGTCGTGGTCGTCCTCGTTCCGTTCCCGTTCCGACTCCCTCGGGGAGAGGTACTGTCACATCTGGTGCTGTTAGCTCCTCTGTTTCTCACGCACCCAGCTCTGACAGAGGTTCTCAGTCTAACAACTACATTACCCAGAACGCACCACCCGCTGACACGCACACACCTAGTCACACGTCACCTCACCTGCTCCAACCAGGAAGCCCCGAATATTAGTCTGGCACTATTTAAGGACACCTCTCACACACTTCTGTGCCGGGTATTGTTGGATTTTCCTCATTACTAAGCATTACTATCTGTTGTCTCTGTTATCTTCGTGTATGACCTTGTTTTGTTTTTTCTCGACGCCGATTTTTGGATTATCTCTGATTGTGGATTTTTTTGTGTATGACCTGGACTGTTTCACGTTTGTTCGATTTTGGATTACCTCTGATGTTGGCCTGCTTGTGTTTGAACTCTGGACTGTCTCTCACTCATGGTATGGTTATTCCTACGTTGCTTCTGTTTTTCGGTGCTCTAACTCTGTTTGTACGACTACCCTTTTTTCTGCCTGCTATTTTAATAAACAACCCGTTTTACTGCATCTGCGAGTGTCTGTATTCTGTGCACACCATGACAAAAATGGTCCAAAATGGACCATATCAAAATGATCCCACAGATGACTCTGATAGTTGTGTAAAGCTCTAATCACTCAATTGTCCAAATTTATTTTATAGCTGCTGATGAATCTGTATCATTTAATTTATGCTCAATGTTAAATACTGATGTCTGGACATGTTCTCTTAAAGCTTGTAGAAACAGAGGGCCTACTTTCCCAAAAGCATCTAAGCATTAAGAACATCTGTCACGTTCTTGCCCTGTCTCTTGTCACCTTCCATGTTTTTTCCCATCCTTTGTTTGTTTTCCTAGCCATGTGCTCAATAGCACATGGCTGCCCCTGTCTCTCCTTTCCTCCGCCTCTGTCCTTAGTGCTCCCACCTGTACTAATCTGTAACCACGCCCCCTCATCAGGGATCCCAGTTGTTTTCCATTCCCCATCTATGTATTTAAAGCGTCTGCGTTTTAGCTTGTTGTGTGGTCTTGTGCCTTTTTCTCTATGTTGCTATTTCTTTGTTTTCTGTCTGTGTCTTATTCTGTATTTATTAGGGGACATTTAATTTAAATCGATCGAAATTATGTCATAGTCTCGAGCCTCGAAGTCAAAAAGAGGATTGACGATCCCTCCCTCTAAGCTACGCAAATAGCGCAGCACACTGTAGCCAATCCCGAAGACATTGTGACTGCTCAAAGAGCAGCCCTTTCTCTTTATCTTCTTAAAGAAACACATGAAAATATAAAAATAACAGTTGTTTTGTCTAGCCTCAAATATGTTAATAGTTTTGGTACCTTAAGGAGCATCTTTCTCTCAGAAAAAAGTTAATAATATATCTTAGTTAAAGAAAAAAAGTTTCTAAGTTTTTAAGGCTCTAATTGTTCTATTATTTTGTACATGACTGTTCCTGTATTTTTTTATTATTAATTATGTTATGTTGCAATTTGCTGTTTTAATAGTGCACAATGCTGCTACAAAAAAAAGCCACTACATGGCATTACATATATATCTTAATTAAATTATTTTAATATGGTGTATTACAGATCACTTGTATCACTTGTATCACTTATATCAAGCCCACCTTTTGAAATAAGATATTGTAAATTTGATGAATCAAACCAATGACTGACCATAGACTAATCTAAAACTGGCATAGGCCTTTCTGCTGTATAAAAAATAACAAAGAAAATCGAGAATCGAATCGAATTGTGACCCTAAAATCGGAAATAAAATCGAATCGAGGATTTAGAAAATCGTGACACCCATAGTATTTATTCTAATAGACCTGTCTGTTCATGTATCTCATTTTAAGTTTAGTTTCGGTTTATTGTTTGTTTCCTTGTTAATAAATTACCCTGCCTTTACATCCACCTCACATCCTTCTTGCTGCAATACCTTCCAACATCTTAACAAGAAGAGAGTACTCAGTGTAAAGCTCGCTCAACCATCTAAGAATCATCTTAGTGCTAAAAACCTTTTGGGAAGTAAAAATGGGCCTTTACTGTTAAATTATGACATTAATTTTCACTCACAGAGGCAAACAGCAGCGAGCAGACGCAGCCCACTTTCTGTGGCGAAGCAGGTGGGGAACAGAGGCTGAAGAACGTAGTTGGAGAAGGTGAGGGAGATGACAGCCTGGTTGGTGGGGTAGATGACCAACAATGCTATCCACAGCCTCAGGAACCTGTTCAACACAATCATACTGTCAGCACTACAGAAGCACACTGAATCATTTCTTATTCTTATTCACTGGTCATTCATTATTAAGCGAAATGTTTTGTTTTCTCTTGTGTTAAGGAGTAATTAAAAATTTAATTGCTCTTTAAGCAAGCAAATCTGTTTTTTTTCTGATTACTTGATTAATCAAATTGATTTTGCAGTAGAGTACTTGATTACTTAAATAATCGATAGCTGCAGCTCTAGTTTCATCCTAAAATTTGTGATGGTCTTTGTGTCTGCAGTTGAGGATAATTTCAAAGTTCTTTAAAGGTTTTAGATTGACTGACCTTCATTTCTTAAAGTATTTGTTTTCTTTACGTAGTCGAGTAGTTCTTGCCATAATATAGATTAGAACATTATTCAAATAGAGCTGTTCACTGTATACCTGTAACTCTACCTCTTCACTACTTTACTTTAACTGATACTCTAAAACACATTAAGAGGCAAGAAATTCAAGTAATTAACTTTTAACAAGTGCAGCACAGCTGTTAACTGAAAGCCATCCCAGATCACTACCTCATGAAGTTGACTGAGAAAATGTTAAAAGCCAGCAGATGCCGGTGCCAGTTAGCATAAAACTAGAAGTCATAAGGGGAGAGAACGCCATCTATCCACCCAGAGAAGGCATGGCTGATTACACAGGACATTTGCCAGTGTTAAATCAACACTGTTAGTGTTAAATCAACACTATTAGTGTTAAATTAACACTGAGAGTGTAAAGTTTAACACTAATAAGTGTTGATTTAACACTAACAGTGTTGATTTAACACTGGCAAATTACCTGTGTAGGCTCTCTCTCTGACTCTGGCTGCTGATGGTGAAGTAGCATAATCCGGGATTTCAAATCAATCATCTGTGTCACCCCAGCCCATGTTAGCAGTCTTATCATACAATTTATATACTTATCCAATTATCCATATGTTTGGCAGCAGTAAAATGCAATGAACATGTCTAACCTCGAGATAAATCGACTACAACAATAAAATACAGACACTAACTTTAGATTTACTGCTAGATAAAGAAACAATAAACATTACCCAGCTAAGCCCCCAAAGATGTCCTTAACGTAAGAGTAGTCTCCCCCTGACTTGGGGATGGTGACTCCCAGCTCGGCATAGCACAGCGCTCCGATGGCAGTGATGACCCCCGTAGATATCCATATAATCAAAGCCAGGCCCACTGAACTGGCATTCTCCAGGACTCCCTTTGGACTTACAAAGATCCCAGATCCAATGATGTTACCTGGGAGAAGGGGACAGAACAAAACACGCCAGTGCAAGGACTAAAATAAGAATTCATTCAGCTAACAGTAGCCCTGTGCTTAGAAACTAAATAATATTCAGTTATTTTCTGAAATGCAGGAATAAATGTACTATATTAATACATTAAATGAAGTTAAACAGATAAAACAGCTTGGGTTCATACTGTCTGCAATCAAAAAAAGTCTAAGTAAAAATAAGAAACACCCTCTTTTCTTTTCTGCATGTTCCATATCATTATTTAACCTCCACCCTCTCACACAAATATATCATTGATTATCTATGATTGTCCAGATCTTTTACCAAGATCAGCACTGATGCTTACTGGCGACTGTGAGTTGCAGTAAAAAAAAAAAAAAAAAAGCATTAGGGGTGTGCCATATCATATCGTACACTATAATATGGCCTAACATTTCTGAATATCAGGAACAATATTATACCCTGAAATATCGTGCTATATCACCCACCTCTGATTATCACATTAGGGTACTACGTTTTGCTGTTTTTAGCAACAAAAAAAAACAATTCACACTGTTCTCATTTATTTATCCTATTATATATCTACTAAAAACAGATCATATCTTTCAAGTATCATTTATTTTACTTCAGTCCTGGATACATGGAGATATTTAGAGTGCATTATTAGTATCATGACATTCTGGGTCGTTGACTTCTATTACAAATCTGATAACATTTTTGTATCTTTTAATATCTCAGTTATGGGTGTGCCATATCATATTGTATGCAATAATAAAATGCAATTTTCATTTTGTTGCAGTAGTGTATTTTTGAAATATTTAAAAAATGTTTTGTCATGTCGCCAAGAGTATCGTTATGGCAAAAATACCATGAAATATTGTGATATGATTTTAGGGTTATATCGCCCACCCCTAGTTGCAATAAAGCTTTTTTCCATACTTCACAAGTTTACAAATATGGCCATTAATGTTGCTTTATTTTAGTTATTACAAAATCCTGAACCGCTTTGGTACATTAACTAACAAACTCTATTCTTCTCGGGAAAGGCTTCAAACTAAATTTGAGACATTGAATTGCTTTTAAGCCACAATAAAAATAGTGAATACATAAAATCAGGTACTGATGTTGGATGAGAAGCAGTGACACTCCAATTCATCCAAAACATTGGTGTTAGTTTCGCAGAATTTCACAACCAATATTCTTCATTGATGGTTTACCCTATTCATGTAATTTTTGCCACCATGTGGAGTACCGTAATGAAGCAGTAACTGGGTGATTCTCACGAAAAACAGATTTAAAAGGGTTCACACTTGAAAAATTTCAAAAGGCATTTAAATATAAAATTTCTTTTTGTTATGCAAGACTAGGGTCTGAACTTTTTAGAAATACTTTTTTTTTTTAATTTTATAATTTTTTTCTGTATATTTTGCACCATTTTAGTCAGTCAGAGCACACACATTCTCAGTACCGCAACATGATAACACAGAACAGATATGGTTTAAAAGTTACACATTTGTTACTTTTTAAATAGATATTATTAACAGTTGTGCTCATATGTGTATATAACCCAGAAAATATTATATTTATAAGTTTCCCATTTTTTTTAATTTTATGATTTGTCTCATTACCGCAACAGATTTCATGATTCATGTCCTGTCTTTTCAGGATATTTAACTGAAAAATTACATGTATAATTTCTTATTTAGTACAGATGACCTATGAAGAAATACAATTTATCCAAATACCATTATAAACTAGAATTTGTTTTATAACAGTAAAATAATTAGTAAATAAATATGTGTTGCGGTAAAGAGAATGGTGTTTCGGTAAAGAGAGTCAATGTTTCGGTAAAGAGAGTCATTACAAGGATTCCTACTTAATTAACAATAACACTTTACACAACAAACACAGAGTGTGAATGCTGTGAATAAATAACAAATTCTAATGATGTACTTCTTGAGTTTTGTATGGAGTAGTAATATTGAACAAAATGTGGTATTTGCTGTTGAAAATTATTCTCAGTAAGACTCAAGCTGTGAAAATATCCTATTTTGAACTGTGTATTTTAATAAAACAAATTTCAACATACCTCATTAGACATAAATTCCTTAAAACTTTAAACATCACTGTATAACTAAATTGAAATGGAATGTTTAAATACAAAATAAGTAATTCAACATCTCATAAAACAACTTTTTTATTAAGTATTAATTTCATGACAGATATAAACATCAATGTACAACTAAATTGAAATTAAATATTTAAGTATGAAACAAGCAATTCAACATCTCATTAAACATCTTTGTATTAAGCATTAATCTCATGAAAAATGTAAACATCAATGTGCAACTAAATTAAAATTAAAGATAAAATTAAAGAAAGTTGTTTAATGAAATGTATATATGTGTGTATATATATAAATTTCATATATATTCATATATATATATATATATATATATATTCATATATATATATATATATACATATAAACAGTTTATAACAATAAAAGTTTATAAAAATAAATTTCATGAAACAACCTTTATTAACAGTTTATAACAATAAAAGTTGTTTCATGAAATTATATATATTATATATATATATATATATATTATTATTATTATTTTTATATATTATTTTTATATCTTATGCGGAAGTTATATGGGTGTCACTGCCCTGCTACATAAATCTGTTTTTTATCTGAAATTGCATCATGTATTGTTTTATATATTGTTTATTATAAGTAAATAAAGGCTTTTTTATAAAACAATATATATATATATATATATATATATATATAAGTTCATGTCACTTAAAACATTAATTTCTCTTTACCGCAACAGTGAATCTCTCTACCGCAACAGGCCTTAAATTGTTGCGGTGTATGAGAAGGCTGTTGCGGAGTATGAGGGACCTTAACCTTCTTTGATCTCTGTGGGGCCACCATGATGCCTGGCTAAACTTTTGCTAGCTTTTTGTATTTAGACTTTAAAAACCTTAAAAATTCCCAAAACACAATAACATTTTCATTTTTTTAAACATTAAAAACTAGCTGTTTCGGTAATGAGAAACAAAAAGTTGTGTATGCTCGCTGACAACCAAGTTTTTAACATTTATCTGGAGAGGTATAAAATTAGGTGCTTACCTGGTAGCCATCTTGGGTGTCATACTAAAAGGTGTCCCCCCTCTCAAAATGGCTGTTTTTTTTCTGTTCCTTGTGGTCTTAAATGGTGCTTGAAAATTGTTGCGGAGGCTGAGAACATTGGTTCTGACCAAAGTTATTTTTCTAAATATTTTCTTTTCTTTTACCAATGAATTCCAAGTAATACATTTTTATTGACTGTAACAATTTACTTTATGAGATACATTTAAGTTTTTTATTATTTATTTATTTTAAATATTAAAATTGTGTAATTGAAGAGCCGAGATTCAGCAATGGACGCGTTGCGGTACTGAGAATTTCACACTAAATTATAAAAAATACATAATTTAAAATATCACAATGTCTACTTTTAATCACTTCCAATATAGCCTTTGATGAGATGTTTATAAACCAGTGTTTCCCAAATTGATAGCATTTACCTGTTCATCACACTCCTTAATGCCACCTCATTAGTCTGATTTCGTGAGAATCACCCAACTTTAGTAAGTCTTAGGAAGGTTAGAGAGCGTACTGCACGTTTAAATTAAAAATACCCATATTTGAGGGCGCAATCAGTGTGTTACTTCCCATTCCCTTTAAGAACCAGATACATCTGATTTTGAAGGATTGCTATTTCAGGGGTGCAGCTACTTGAACGTTCGCAGCAGAAATTCCGGGATGAAAACACAAAGAAATCTGGGCTAAAAACACAGAAAAAATATGGGGTGAAAACACAAAAATATGGGGGATAAAAACACCAAAAATCCGGGGTGAATATGTCTCGTCGGTCAGAGCAAATTGAACATTTTTCAGTGGATTAAAGGGGCCGTGATTTGCTTTTTTTTATTTTATTTTTTTACTTCTTTTTTTAAAAACGAATATTCGAATATTCGCTTCGAATCAGTGCAGAATATCCGGAGCTCAAAAAACGCTATTCGGGCCAGCCCTACTCATTTCCTGAGCACAACGCCCATCAGGGCACAGATGTAATCTCAAGCTCTGTTGCTATTTACAGTGAATCACAAACGTGAGTTCACCATCACATTTTTGCAGATATTTAAAAGCATCTTTTTATGGGACAACACTGAAAAAATGACACTTTGACACAATGAAATGTAAAAGAAAAGTCTGTGTGCAACTTATATAACAGTGTAAATGTATTCTTCCCTCAAAATAACTCAATATACAGCCATTAATGTCCAAATCACCAGCAACAAAAGTGAGTACACCCCTTAGTGAATGTTCCAGAAGTGTCAACATTATTTTCCAGAACTGCCTTAACTCTCCTGGGCATGCAGTTTACCAGAGCGTCACAGGTTGCCAATGAAATGCTTTACTACTACACTACAGTCACCTTTAGAGTAGGTGTCCAAAGGTAGCCAATGGTGGAGCGAATGGAGAAGTTTACATAATAAACTGGAATTCAACGTAGAACCATTTGTAAAAGTTTGTGCACTGCAGTTCAGGTATAGAATGACCAATACTTGCCATTAATATAGGGGGACCTAAATGTTTGCATGGCTGTATACTACACACAGTCACAGGGAAGAGCGAGTGCAAGCTGTCGGAGGGATTAACGCACTAATCCTGGATCTCCATTAGAACTACGATGTCGTTAATCCTTTTAATGAGTGTCTCGTTTCTGTTTTAAGGTCTGGACGTGGGTGTGGAGATGCTCATATTGTCTGGCGTTGAGCTGCACTGAGGTCTACTTTGGTTTTGTTTAGGTGTGTGTGTGTGTGTGTGAGAGAGAGAGAGAGAGAGAGAGAGAGAGAGAGAGAGCATCAGAAGCTGTATAAAGTGGAGAAGATATGCCTCTTGGATCTAAGCCCCACAGTTCTTGTTTGGTGACCTACTTTGTGTGCAGTGTATTTGCTGTCGTTACCGTATTACAGCTGGCCTGACTCCCTCTCTATCCTTTCCATCCGGCAAATCCACCTATGCCTCATAATCCGTACCGACTCTGCTGTAGGTCTGGAACCCAGAATAGTGGCTATGATAAATCTATGTCACTGTGAAAAGCATATCACAGGAAATTAATTTCCATCCATTTCCATCAGCACTGTCATTATAGGTGTATGAGTAGAGATTAGCAGGCAGGAAACATAAATATTTATCTTTAGTATGTGTGTATATATGTGAATATCCAAAATCAAGGGTATTAAAAAAGAGTTTATCCTGCTTTTGTTGGAGTAACTGTCCAGGAAAGGCTTTCTACTAAATTCTGGCTGGTGCTGTGAGGATTGGATTGCATTCTAGTCACAGTTTTACTGCTCCACAGGTCAGTGCTTGGGGGCTCACGCCTGGCATTTGTAACACATGGAGTTAATATGTTCATGTTATCTGTTTCAGAAAGTCCCATTCTATCAGCAATATTTCTGCACATATACCAGCAGATGACATGGCTCTCCAAACCATCACTGATCATCAGTAAATTTAGCATTTTATTTGTAAATCAAGGGAGCAGAGTCTGGAGGAAGAGTGGAGAGACACACGTTCCAAACTGCTTGAGGTCTAGTGTGTAGGCCTGTCACGATAACAATTTTTTGAGAACAATATTTTTTTCACAGAAATTATTGCGATACATGATATTGTTGACATTTTTAGACCACTAATTTGCCACTAATAAAATAACTATCATATCAAAGGGATTGACCTTTTTAAAGATAAAAATAACTTTCCATTCCTGTTCACACACCTAATTTTGGAATCTGAAAAGTTCCTAGCTTGAACTACAGTAGGTTATAGTAGGTTCTTCAGTGTATATATACACATTACGAAGTTTGGAGGCAGGAAAACCATGGGTCTGCCCCACACCATGACGTGCAGCCCTGGTCTGTCCCAGCTGACACGCGTTAAACCAGAATAAAGACCCTGTAAATGGAAGGCTGTGTTGGGAGGCAACATGAACCTAAGACTCAAAATTTAAGTCACTAGAGCCGCACTGGGCCGTTACTATGTTTCTTTAAGTTGTTTTGGGTGTTGATGGATGGCACTTTTCCTAATAAAGGTACATTTTAAGTGAATTCGCTCCCTGTGTATGTGTCTCTCTGTGCTTACAGGACCACTGCAGCCACACCCACAGTCACAATATATGTACGTGCATTTTGTAAGTACAAACAAAATGGACGATATCACGATTATTAAAACGATTGAGGTCATGTCCATTTATTGAACGAGAAGTCGGTAATGTTGTTATTGTGACAGGCCTACTAGTGTGAAGTTTCTTCAATCTGCTGGTGTTGGTCCACTGTGTTGTTTTATCAAGCCTAAAGTCAGTGCAGTGTTTTTCCACAAAATCTTACAGCACTTCATGCATGGGCCTTTTTACCCCATGTAGAGTGTGGCAGTAGTTTTCTCTATTCAATTTGTGGAATGTGAAACATGCAGTTACACTAGCGTTCATTTAAGTATACTCGTCCTTATACTCGTCCTTAAGTATAATCATTTACAAAGGTAGCAGAATTACACTGAAAAATTCATGGTATTTTCGCGATAACGATACTCTTGGCGATATGACAAAACACTGAATAAAAAAAATATATTTTCAGAATATACTACTACAACTAGGGCTGCCACAAACGATTATTTTTATAGTCGACTAATCACCGATTATTTTTTATGATTAGTCGACTAATCGGATCATACGTTAATTGAATATAAAACACAGTTTATCACAATAGAATGCAGCTGCTATTATACAACCAACATTAGATTTCAGCTATATGCTATCTAAAAATAAAAACAATTAAAATCATAGTTCATTAAACCTTTAATGAAATATGCAGCTTGTTGTAACAGACAATTATTTTACTGTTTAGCATAAAGTGTAAACAACTGTGTAAAATAAGGATAAGGCACTGGCATTTATGAAAAATCTCAACCGTGAGGTTGTTTGAACTATTAATAAAAAATGCCTCTCTGTCCAGATATTGTGTACATTACCGTACACAGGGCAGCGGTCTGCACAGATCTGATTGGCAGAGGAGAGCGTTTGGTGATTTTACACCACACATGACTGATCTGTGAGTTTACTGCACCGAAAAGCACTGAAAACAGAAGCCACTGTCAGAATGAAATCCTTCTCTGTAGTTTATCGGTTTGGGACGGCATTTGTGACAACGTCTGGGTCCGGATCCGGATCGCGGTCCGCCTATTAGTGACCTCTGTTTTAAAGCTATCAAGATGAGTAAGTTAAGTACTAAGTTAACGCTCTGTTTACGCTAATTTTAGCAGCTAAATAGCAATTTAGCTTCTTCGTCATTTAATCAGCCACAACATGCCTCCTTTTCAGGTGCTCGTGCATCGCGGTTGTGCTGCCGAGGAAGGCAAGTTCTTCATTGCAGATATTGCATTGCACGCGTTTCACTTTTATTTTCTTGGTGATCCCACACTTTTGAGTTCTGTAGCGGGGTAGCCATGAAACCAGAGCCTGTCTGTATAATGTCCTGAGATGTCGTCCACTACCTACCCCGGTTTCCACTACTGCGCATGTGCGTCCAGGACAGAAAGGCAGTCGCAGCAGTTTGGAGAGAAAAACAAAGAAAAGAAAAAAAAAAAACGACTAATCGACTATTAAATTAGTCGTCGACTATTTTAATAGTCGACATAATCGTGACTAGTCGACTAATCGTGGCAGCCCTAACTACAACTAAATTAAAATTAAATTCTATTATTGCATATATAGACATTAAAAATACAATCATTTTATAGATGATTTATTACAGAATTCAAGATTCAGAATGTCATGTCACTAATGATCCTAATAATATACTTCAAATTTCTCTATATATCCAGTATTAAAGTAAAATAAATGATACTTTACAGATATAGTCTCTAGATATAGATAATATAATAGGGAATGAGCACAGTATGATAAGTAGGGGTAGGTAATATGACGATATTTGATGGTATAATAACGTTCACGATATTCAAAAATGTTATTATTCGGTACGATATGATATTGCACACCCCTATAATAAAGTAAAAAAAAAGCTCTAGTCTGCCAGGCTTTAAGCACACTACACAATTTTGTTTACATCACAAAAATACAGGCAAATACCAGCATTTACATTTTTAATTAAGATTTGAAGCATGATTTATCATAAAATATTGTTTTGATTAATACAATTTAATTTATGACACCGTTAATAGAAATACAATTCAATTTTATCCTGACCTTTACATTTATTTACATTTAAATAACTGTAACCATAATTTAAAACTTAGTCTTTGAAAGAAGTAAAAAGTAGGATTAATCGAGGTCAAAAGTTTGGACACACCTTCTCATGTAATTCTTACTTTATTTCTCTATTTAATTTTTATTTTCTACATTGTAGATTAATTGTAAAGACATTAAAACATTTAAGGGACACATATGGAATTATGTAGTAAAGAGTAAAAAAGTGTTCTTCCTCCACAATCCTCTGATCTAAACCTGATGAACTGAGATGATGATTTGAGGTGATTTAATTGGGATGAGCTGGAGCTTCACATCATGAAGGAAAAGCAGCAACTATTGTTCAGCACCTCTTTTGTTCAGCACCTCCAGGAACTCCTTCAAGACGCTGAGAAAACTATTTTAGGTGACTCTCCCTCATGAAGACACTGAGATTAATATACTAACGTGTGCAGATCTGTCCTCAAAGATAAATGTGCTACTTAAAAGAATCTAAGGTATAAAACAAATTCTGGTTAATTTAAGAATAATCCTGCAAGTGTTCCTGTATAGCTTTAATATAGTCTTCAATATTTAATGTACAATTAAAAAATAATGAAGTAAATATAAAACACATTGAAGGAGAACAGGTGTGTCCAAAATTTTTGACTGGTACAGATAAACTAAATGAACCCTTTAACAGGCCTTGACTCGTGTATGGGCTAAAAGTGTAGTTGATACAAAACTCCTTGTCTCTGCAGTAAAATAAGTAATTTTACTTTCTGAAAACTTTTGAAGTTCTACAGTACACTAAGAGAAGCTGCCCGTTTGTTTTCTACTTCACTATTAAATACCAGATAACCAGATTAGATTTTAGATTAGTAACAGGAATCAACCCCACATTCTGCATGTTTAAAAATAGACATAAAAACTAAACAACTGCAATGAAACTAAAGGTTTGGAGGACATGAAATGTTTGATATGTACTGAGAAAATATTGACTTTTAAAATAAAGTTCAGGAAATTGTCAAGTGTCTGATTTGTATTCATTATTTTATTCATTTATTCGTATTTTTTGACAATTGGCAGATTTCAATTTTGTTAAATATTTTACAATTACAATTAATATTTTCAATAATCCCAAATTATGGCAAAACAGCCGACCTTCAATGTTGAAATGTAGTTGAAATATGATTGAAGGAATGTTTGTTGTTGTTTCACATTAAAACAACGTTAAAACAACATTTAATTTTAAATGGTTGTGCAAACGTTAAAAAAATTAAAGTTGAATCAACATAATGTCCTCAACCTTCTGCCTTTTGAAATAGCATTTTACATTTCATCATCATGCGATTTCAAAATATGGTTGGATGGAGGGATTAAAAAGTGGTTTTATTCCATTTGCAGTAACTGCTTTTTAATTTGGCACCAATTCTTCACCATACCTGGGGGAATGTTCATGTTCTATTTGTTTTACTGTTGTGTTTTTGAGATCAGATGTTGAATCAGATTGGCAGTGGTGGGAAACATTCTTTATACTCAGCTACTTTAAAACTCTGTTAACCATAGAATTTTCTAATTTTAGTGAGCTATGTTTTTTTAAAGGTTGAACATATAACGATGAAACATTGTTGCCATATCAACAATTTTCAAAATCAACACCAAATCCAATGTTGGTTCAACCAAAACATCTACTTTGATTCAACGATGAAATTCCAACTGAGATAGTTCAGCACCTCCAGAAACTCCTTTAAGGCTACCTCATGAAGACACTGAGATTAAAATATCAGAAAGGTGCAGATCTGTTCTTAAAGATAAATGTGCTACTTAGAAGAATCGAATGTATAAAACATATTCCGGTTAGTTTAAGAATAATTCTGCTTGTGTTCCTGTATAGTAGGGGTGGGAGATATGGCACTAAAATTTTATCACGATATTTTATGGTATTATCGCGATAACTATACTCTTGGCGATATCCTTTTTTTTTTTCAAGAATACACTACTGCAAAAAAATGAAAATGTAATTTTATTATTGCATTCGATTTATGTCATACCCCTACCTGAGATATAAAAAAATACAAGAATTTGATCAGATTTGTAACAGAAGTCATTGATCCAGAATATCATGATGACTTTTAATGCACTCTAAATATCTCCATGTAACCAGGATTAAAGTAAAATAATAATACTGGACAGACATAATCTGTCTCTAGTAGATATATAATGGAAAATGAAAACAGTGTGAAAAAGTAGTACCTTGATGTAATAAGTGGGGGTATGTGATATTGCACGATATTTTTAGAGTATAATATCATTCACGATATTCAAAAATGATGGCGATATTATCGCGTACGATATGATATGGCACACCCCTACTGTATAGCTTTAATAAAATCCTTAATACTTAATTTACAATGTAAAAGTAATAAAGAAGAAAAAATATTGAATGAGAAGAGGTGTGTCCAACCTTTAGACTGGTAGATATAAACTAAATTAAAGTTACTCCAACTCACCCACAATAATACCACAGGCGCTGAGCAGCCCAATCTCCTTCTTCAGGGCTACTCCTGAGCTCTCAGGCTGTTTGCTGTTAGTTGCAGTGCTGGATCCTGAGGAACCTCTCTGCCGAGGTCCATCATCCATCTCTCAAAAACAGAAGCTACAAAACTGCTTTTAAAACTGAAACTGTGGGCTTTACTAAAAAAAAAATAGTGCAGAAAAATGTGCCCAGCGTTTTATCCCCTTTATCCCCTCACCCAGGAGTGCTCTTTAACAGACCTGGGAAACAGTGGGCCACACCAACTAGCAGCATTTTTTGAGGGGCTTACATTTACACACGACATTGTGGTTTGGCCAGAAAAACAGTAGATAGCTACATGAATAGCTAATGTACAACGTTTTTCTGGGGAATTAGCATTTTTATACGTTTTTAAACGCCTAAGTATAGCCTAAGGTACTGTTACAGTTGGATAGAGCTGAGGTAGATAAATTACCTTATATGAATGCCAAATTAAATT
The DNA here is from genome assembly GCF_023375975.1 of Astyanax mexicanus. Taxonomy (NCBI): domain Eukaryota; kingdom Metazoa; phylum Chordata; class Actinopteri; order Characiformes; family Acestrorhamphidae; genus Astyanax; species Astyanax mexicanus. The sequence goes on from NC_064415.1 coordinate 51,413,548, forward strand.
ATATTATGTTGGTAAAATTGTAAAATATTTAGATTCACCTATATTTTTAAGTACTTTTCCTTTTTTTACTGTCTGAGTTACTTTTAAAAATGTTAAAGTAATGTTAAAATAAACACAAACACACTAATTTAACCTAGCTAAATAAATAGGTTTAACCTAACTAGCCTCATAGGATCATAGGTTAGCTATTCAGAAAAAAAGTCACTAAAGCCAGTTAAACACCGACTTCTTTAACTAGTTTTACACTTAATTTTGCTTAAATATCATTAAAGTAACACTACAGTGATTACCCACCTCTACCCTAGAGTTCACACCCTTAAAATCATCCTCCTCTCTCCGCTCTATCCCCCTGTAATCGATGGTTTAGTGATCAGTAGCCGGGCTGACTGTGGCTGGACTCCGCCCGCTCTGAGAAGCAGACTGACAAACTGTCAGGCTCTCGCGCTTTTATCAAAGGCAGAACCAGTCAACAGGTATTGGCCCGCCTCCGCCTCGTGTGTGAACCAATCGTAGCGTAGGAGGGCGGGGGTTAAAAAAAGAGTAAATTATACGAGACGACCTATATAAATAATTATCTTTAAAAAAACATTTTAAAAGCCTAAAGCATTTAATAATTCCCCCCAAAAATGTTCGAATTGTTTAACACTGAAGTGTTTATTTGACTATCTGATCAATAGTTTAATGTTTTAATAATTATTGTATTTACTACTAATAATAATTATTGTCATTTATTTTTAGCATATTTGACACATTAATGAGCAAATTAATGCTCAAAGCAGGATTTGTTAAACAAATTAAAACATGTAGAACACAAGATTGATTGTAATTAAACCCTCATTAATTATCTGAAATATTTATTAATACTGAATAAACAATAACAAAAACAATGTATGATTAAACAAACACATATTTTATTTTAAAATAAATATTTAAATTATTTGTAATAATAATGAAAAAACACTTTGTAAAACACTTAATCCAAAGTAACTGAAATAACTTTCTGAAGTAATTATTGGTACAAATATTTACGAAAAAACTACTGGAGAAAAAAATAAGCACTAAATAAAAGCAATAATGTATAGTAAAATAAGTGCATATATCAAATTTAGTCAGTTGAGTTCCATATGTTTGACAAGTCATTTTTAGTTTAGAACAGAAGATCCACACAGATTAGTCTAACACTGAGCTTGGACTGTCACCAGTCTTATCTCTAAAGAGGCACAACCCAAAACATCACCCACAGAACTCAGCCAAACATTTAGATCTTCTTTTTTCCCAGTTTCAAACACGCAAATCAGTGTAGTTTAGAACAGTGTACAGATTTAATAATGACGTAAAAATGACAAAATAATGGTTTTCTTGCATTACAGCATTATTAGAATGTTTATCAAATAGCGTTCCAAGATAGGTGAATACTAACATTGCCACCAGCTGCTGATGTATCGGAACTGCGCTTTCCTCCGAGTAGGCATGCTACTGGATGCTACTCAGTAATGCTGCATCAGCATCAATTTAAAAAGAGATGGTGGCTGACTTCACATGTATGAGAGGAGGCATGTACTAGTCTTCATCTTCCTGGTGTTGGAGCATTACTAGTGATGGGGGAGTCCTAATCAGTGGGCTGGGTAATTGGTCTTGTAAATTGGCGGGGAAAAAATGGAAATAAATTTAATTACATAAAAGGTAACATTCCCAAAACTAAAAATGCAAAAACTGACACAAGTGATGTTGCATCGATGTTACCAGAAAGTTTAAAAACATTACATAAAAATGTTCTAAGAACATCCATAAAACTTGACAGATGAAACATTTTAAGAACGTTCACAATCTACCAACCAAAAATTGCTTGCTGGGAGGAAGCTGAGACTAATTTTCACCAGTGTTTCTCCAATTAGATCCTATTGTCACCTTGTCCTGCTTACAATACACCTGATTAAAGTAATTAACAAAGCCTTTAGTAGCAGCAGAAATCCACTAATTGTGCAGATCAGGGTGTCTCCAGGGCCAGGGTTATAAAAAAAAAAAAAAACACTCTAAATATCTTCCTGTGACTTTGGTTTCTAGCTATTAACAATACAACCTCAAGAAGAGCTGGAAGGCACTGCCACTGCTATGTAAAGTCACCGTCATGGTCCAACAACAAAAAAAGAACCCTTACATACACTATTTTGAGTCAGAGTTTTCAATAATTAGGCCAAAATATCGTCAACAAAGTGTGTGTGTATGTGTGTGTGTGTGCAAAAAGGGGTCAATAACACTAAAACACTTATATTCTCTTAAATTCTATTCACTCATAATACTTTAATTGTCTGAGATACTGATTGATGTGTTTTTATTAGCTCTAAGCCATCATACCATATCTATGTAAAATACGAGTTTCACATTTTGAACTGTTGAATTACTAAAATAAAGTAACTTTTCAATGATATTCTATAGATTTTTAATGAACCTGTATCTGCTTCAGCATAACTATATGCCAAATTGTTCAGAAGGCATTACATTAAGTATAAACAGGTTTTAATGTAACTAAAGCAGGCCAACTTTATTTAATTGGCCCACATTATGCAAAAGAAGTGCCTGGATCATTTTAATATAAATTGAATGCTAAATTGTATTGTAAAAACTGACAGGACACAAACAACTCTATAGTGAATCTTAGGGGAACATTTAAAGACATTTAAGACAAGTTGTGCCTTTTAATACTTCTATTATCTAATCTGCTTTGCATTTCTGTCTTGGGCTGTTTTGAGAGGAATGGGTCTCTCTGTTAAATTTATTCCAACTTCAGACGTCGTAATTAAAAAGCATTAAATATACATTAAAAGCTGTACATCAAACTGTTTAAAAATCCATAACCATCAAGGCCAGATTACGCACTGTTTGTGATGCAGGCAGAGGGTTCACAGCTTTACCTTATGGATAATACATACTGCCATGTCTCGCCATCTGTAATATTCAGCCCAGTTTTACCCTCGTGTGTGTTCTTCTTGTTTACATTTCCCAAAGTGTCTTCTGTGTCCATGGGGCTATTCTGTGGAGGATGTTTTAGACAAATCAGTTTGCAAAGCTATAGTCATTTAGAGTGTCTTAAAATCATTTATACCTCTTAAATGTTTCGTTAAACCAACAAACCAAAAAAAGGGATTTAATCAAAATTGTATGCAATGAATCCTTCAGGATTGCCCTTATTTAGCTCCATCCATCTCCTCTACAATAATGACCAGACATTTTGCAGAATGCATCCCCACACAGCATGATGCTTCCACCACCATGTTTCACAGTAGGTTGGTGGTGTATTCCTGCTGATGTGAAGTGTTAGTTTTCTGCCATGCTTAACGTTTTGCATTTAGACCAAAAAGATCAACTTTTCTCAACTGACCACAGTAAACTTCTACCCCATGTCTGCTGTGGATGGATTTCTCATGGCTTGCTTTTAAAAATGTTTTTTTTTCTTGCCACTTTTCCATAAAAGCCAAATTTGTGGAGCATCAGACTAATAATTCCACTCATTGCAAAACATTCTCAAATTAACTTGCTCTAGAGAACAACCTAAGAGACAGTCAGACATGATGGTGAAGATTAGAATATCATTGCTGTCCAATGAAAAACAAGTATCTCCAAAACAGCAGAAGAGAGATAAAACCTTCTTAAATTTCAATGAAATTCATCAAAAACATTTGACACAGTATAAGGGACAGTTGGTTTGTTGAAATTATGTAGTAATCTAGAAATCGACAAAAATGGAGATACTTGTTTTTCATTGGACAGCTATGATATATACCACTTGGCTCTTTTTTGCCATTGTAGAGGGTACTTTAGAGTGCCTTTTCAACCAAGCAGGATAAAGTACTCTATATATGCTCCTGTGTTTGGTTTAGTTTTTACTGTACTCTTGTCCCAAATTTACAGTTTTGTCCTTTCCTGTGTGCAGGCTGAAGCCACGCCCTCTTGTCATTGCCCCCAGGTGTTTCTTGTTTATGTTTAGTGTATATACTCTACTCCTCTTTGTTGGCCTTGCCCTTCCGTTGGCTTTGTTTAGGTATTGCTGCTTTGTCAATATCTCCCTCAGCATGTGCTTATAAGTGCAGTTGCCTAAATATAACTTACAGCAGGAATACTCTGATTCTAGAAGAAATATGCAATCACAAAAACCTTCTATCTCCATTTTTTTGTCATTTCAAAATGGCAGTTGTCCGTTTGTAAAAATGAAAAATATTGGGACACGTGCTTGTTCACTATTTATGCTAAAATCAAAGCTATTAAAAGAGTTTATTCAGATTTTGTTGAGGCAACTGTAAGAGTATAACAAGAGAATTAGTTTAATGAGGCTGATGGATTATCACCACCATCCAAGTAATGGATGGAGCTCCATCATTCTAGATGGTGCCAACAGGTTCTTTTCGTAGAGCATTTTTGGTAGGTACAGGGACACGTCTCAACATCAACATCAGCATGTCATTTGTCAAATTTTCATCTACATTTTTAAACATTTTCTTCTGTTTTTGCTGCAAATCAGCTAATATACATCACTTCTTTCTAACAGACATGCACACACTGACATGATGCAGATTCCTCCTGGTGAAAGATTGTGAAATTTGTAACCTAATGCTGCTGAATAGTCACATAGTGTGCAAACCAAACCCACTAATAAATTACCGATTACAAGACAAGACGTGTACATGTTGTGTACACGAAGTACTGGGAAATTAACTTTTTTTTTTTTACATTTTAATACATTTTAATGACACTCAAAATCATCCTCACAATAAAATCATCTTCACAATTACAATATGGCAATATAAAACAAACTACACCAAAATTAAATTTGTAGGTTTTGCCGTAAGCTTGTAATTTCTGTATTTGACAACATTGTAAACAAAAACAGGTTATCCAATCAGTTTCCATTAAATTTACACTTCCCAACTTCCCTACAGTGTCATCTTACCTCAGCCTGCAGTTTTTAAGACTTTAAGAGACGAATTTAAGACAAATTGAGTCTTGGTAAGTTACTGTTTGCATATATGTTTGTTTTAACTGAATGTATGAAACTTTTATCATACTAAATAAAACTTTAAAAACATTCAAAGCTTTGTCCGCCCAGCGATGGATTGGCGGACTGTCCACCCGATGGTTGGTGGGATTGGCTCTGGCTCCCCCAGGACCCGAAATGGAATGAATAAATGTTTTGTCATACCACCAAGTATATATTTATTGCTGAAATAATAATTCCCTTAAAAATGTAGATGATTATTTAGGGCCATATCACCCACGCGCAGTGTGAACTTGACATAATCAGTGTTAAAAGAACACTAAAATATTGTTATTATGGCAATTATAGAGAACCATAAATATTGTCTTTTTTGTAGTTCAATAAAAAAAAAAAAACTAAATGGTCACAAACAGCTGTCAGCAGATTAGTTTACTTTACCACTAGCTTTATTGTATTATTTAACCTTATGGATGTCTGTTTTAGCCATTTATACTTCTTATTAAGTGCTTCTTCAAAAGACTCACAGTTTTGAGTTGTCTCCCCACAGGGAAAGTACAGAGAAAAATACCTGTGCACTGGATGATGAAGAAAATAGATTTATGATGACAAAACATTAAATGTGTTAATATGATAGCGTTTGAACATGTTCCAACAAAAGCTTTCAATTTGTATAAGAAGGTGGACACTTGTTATTATTATAAAAAAAGCCATCAGGCCACCAAACCAAACTAACCTGCTTGATTTTTTATTTTTTTTACCAGGAGTAGAGGCATACAGTTATCCAAAAGCAATGGGTAAGACTTATGGAGGAGAACATACTAAGATGCTTTAAACCTTCATTAAAAACAAAGTTATTCCACCAATTATTGATTATTTCTGAACTCTTAAAACTTTATGAATATGACCTTGTTTTCTTTGCATTATTTGAGGTCTGAAAGCTCTGCATCTTTTTTGTTATTCCATCCATTTCTCATTTTCTGCAAATAAATGCTCTAAATGACGGTATTTTATTAGAAAAATGCAAGAAAAGTTGTCTGTAGTTTATAGAATAACATGTCAATACCTATAATACTTAAGCATAAACCTATAAATAGCAAAAAAGTGGTCTCTTATTTTTTTCCAGAGCTGAATATATGTGTATGCGTGTATATGCCGTATGTATGTATAAATATGTAGTTATGAATGGATTGAAAGTATAGGTTGGATGGGTGGGTTTGTCTTCTAAAGCCTGAACTCAAGGTGACTTTGTAACACAATGTTAATTGCCTGCCAGTATGATTTAATGGCAATAAGGTAAAAACTAAAAAGAAACAACAACAAAAAAGATAAATACCTGTGAATCTGAAGCATTTAGAGTTTAGGTTTCTCATATTTTTGTTACAGATGAAAGCAGTAAGTGCTGCTCATCTGATTAGGGTAATTTTGATGGTCTACCAGGTTTTGAATAGATGTTAAAAAAAAATCCTTTGCCTTTGAGTCATTTTTGGAACTCCAGATTTGGAAACTCCCGTTTTTCTGTCTCTTATTTCCTTCATTTCTTATTCAACTACGTTATCATATCTATCCTCCCCAGAAACATCTCCTGAAAACAGAAGCGCTCGTCCTTGATGACCATTTTTAGCTAGAACATTAAAAAGACACCCACTGCAAAACAATGACACCCAACCAGGAAAGTGGAGCAGGAAGGTAAAGAGAGTGAAGAGAGCGAGAGCTAAGAGAGGCTCTGTGCTGTAAACGTCAGAGCGTGTTTACCACAGAGTCACTCAGATAAACCGAACATATGCAGTCAGTGGTGTCACTGCGTGCAGCTCTGTGATAAGGCCTCGAACAGTGATCTAGCCCAGTCCTGGTAGACTGCTCCTCTGCTCTTATCTGCTGCTCCCGGAATTTTAGACTTCTGGCAAAAAAAAAACATTCATCATTAAAATAGAGAAATGCATTAATTCTACTAAATACATTTGTTATACAGACTGAACGCTGCGGTCTGTCAATTTACATGCTTTAACTGCTATGATAGCTCCTTCTAAAACTCCATGTAGTTGAGTTTAGGTTCACTAAAGGTGTTTGTCTTCCAGTCAGTCAGAGGGAACCTGTCGATTCATCCAGTTCCAAATAGGTGTGGCCAAAGCAATCCCAATCCCTACACAAAGCATTTGACTGAGGATACTGCTGACAAAGACATTTCCACACATTGGTAGTAACATCTTTATTCTTGCACAAATTCATTAATTTCAACACATGCAAAACTACAACTGATGAAGAGGGCTGAGACAAAGTCAAAATTAAGTCAAAAAAAGGCATGGACAAAGTCAAGAATGAGTCAAAATATAAGACCAAGCCAACAGAAAGTGGAAAAAAAAGCCAAGACCAAGCCAAGCCCGAGTTGAAAGAGGGGCCCAGAGACCAAGTCAAGGCAGAGTTGAAAGGGGGCACAGAGACCAAGTAAAGACAGAGTTTTAAGGAGGCCCAGAGACCAAGTAAAGGCAGAGTTAAAAGGGGCCCAGAGACCCAGAAAAGACCAAGTCAAAGAGGGCCAAGCAATTAAAGTCTAAAGAGCAAGCCAAGACAGAGTCAAATGTTCTTTGACAAAGTGTACAGAGAACTACTTAAGACCTAGTTGAAAGGGGCTAGTCAGACCAAGACACGAGACGAAAATCTAGAAAAAGTTGAAGTTGAGATCAGTTCAAGACAAGCTTCAAACGAGAGCCCAGACAAAAGCAAGGTATAGAGTATAAAGTGGGCAGAAAACCAAGCCTAGATTACATCTAAAGATGGGCCAGAAACTAAGTCTACACATAATTCAACAGAAGCCTAGAGACCAAGTTAAGGACAAGTTGAATGTAGACAAAGACCAAGTTAAAGACAGGTGGAAAGTGGGCAGAGACCAAGTCAAAAACAAGTCAAATGTGCGAAGAGACCAAGTCAGACAAGTTGAAAGTAGTCACAGACCAAGTCAAGGACTTAAGACTGAATTGAAAATGGGTCTAAAACAAGTCAAGGTAGAGTTAAAAGGGGCAGAAACCAAGTCAAGACAGTGTTCAAAATGGACCAAGAACAAGTAAATGCAGTCAAAGGTGGACAGAAAACCAAAAAAATAGAGCCTAAAGAGAGTGAAGAACAAATCAAAGACAAGTCCACAGATTAAGGGAGAGTCAAGAGGAGCCTGAGACCAAGTCGAGGCAGATAAAGTCCAACAAATAGGCAGAGACCAAGCCCAGGCTGAGCTTAGAAAGGGGCCCAAAGATGAGAGCCCAGACAAAAGCAAGGTTAAGTAAAAAATGGGCAGAAAACCAAGCCTAGAGTACATCTAAAATGGGCCAGAGACTAAGTCTATACAGAATTGATTTGGAGCTTAAAAAGCAAGTGAAGGACAAGTTGAAAGTGGGCAGAGACGAAGTCAAGGACAAGTCAAATGCCTGCAGAGACCAAGTCAAGAAGTAGTTGAAAGGAGCAAAGACTAAGTCAAGACATTGTTTAAAATGGGCCAAGAAGATGTAAATGCAAAAAAAAAACCAAAAAAAAAACAAATAAAGACAGTATAAAAGGAGCAAAGAACAAATCAAAGACAAGTCCAAAGATCAATGGGGAGTCAAGAGGCGCTTGAGATCAACTTAAGGCAGAGTCAAAAAAAAAAAAAAGAGAGAGAAAGGGTCCCAAAGACAAAGTCAAGTTCAAGGTCAAAGCAAACATAAACCAAAAAAGGGCAAATACCAGGCCAAAGCTAAATCCAAAGAGTCCACAAAACAAGTTAAGACGTTCTGTTGTAATGAAGCAAGCTTTTAACCACAGAGTCTATGATATAATATGATCATGTATGCCTTTTTGCAGCTTCTGCTTGTGGTTAATGAACCAAGTATGAATCATATGGTGTAATGTGATTACTAATATTGTACACTGATGTATATCATTATACATACTATTTTACTTGTTCTATAAAATCAGAGCTTTGCATTAAACCTCTTAACCACAGAAAACAGCTGTGTAACAATCCCTCATGGCTTATTCCTCGAGACACTAAACGCCTGACGTACACGCACACTCATTAACAGCCTGAGCTGTTTACTGCCCGTGTTGGGGTTGAGGAACCGTAAACAAGGGCAGCGTGTTGCCACTCCATGACAGATTCGTTATCTATGAAACTTGCTTCCTTCAGGCAGCGGTTTCAGTAATGAGTCACCCACCACCCTGCACTGTTCACTTTATTTCAGTCGATGAACGATGCCAAAACATATAAATCAGCTCATTTGGACACGTCAGTTACTGATATAGCAGCACATTCAGTGATAGTCTGAAATCCACCTGTCAGTGAGTGACGGAAAACAACAGTGGAAAATGATGAGCAGCTGAGTGGTTTACTAGGGTCCCAGCTCTGTTAATGAAATCATTTACATGGACTGTTCTAGATCATTTTCCAGCATTTCACACATAAACTTATCATATTAAACACAGTCCGGTCAATATAATGCATAATTTTTAATGCATGTTATATGTTTTACATCTAAGTTTGACCCTATCTTAGTCATATTATATATTTGTACAGAGACTAGGGATGTATTCATACATTTATTTAGCAATATTAACAGTTTAGAAGGTGGTTTCACTTTTTATTTATGTTAAAATAAATAGTATTAAATCTAATAAATACCTCACTCTTAACCATAAGCTACCGTATTTTCTAGATTATAAGGCACATTATCAATCAACATCAATTTTCTGGTCTATTTTTAAACGTAAGGCGGAATAAAAGGTGCATCAAGCAACACTAGTAAGGATGCCTACATCGAAGTGAGCAAGGGTGTTGCCATGTTTCCGCCAAAGTAAACAAAACTGTAATTCTTAAAAAAAAAAAAAAAAATCGAACTTTATTTTAAAGTCAAATGAGTGCTGGATGTTAATCTACACGGATGTCTCTTAAAAAACGTTTATTTGGGTGAGTAAAGCACTTCTGTTTATTTATAGCAAGCTTAGATTTTCAATATTTTGTCTAAGTATGAGTTTTCAGTAAAGTTTCTCCAGCACTAAGACTGGAAGCAGCAGCATTATCATTAGCCGCTAACCACAGCACTATATAAATAATGGTGTAACACCAGCGGAGTGGCTTTACTGCTCCTTAATACCAGAGTGGGCGAATTCATACATAAGGTACTCCGTCGATTTTTGGGTAAATTAAAAGATTTTCAGTATGCCTTATAGTCTGAAAAATATGGTACTATAAACCGGTACTTAATCCACCTGCTTATCTGTTAAAGATAAGAGTTCCTTTCTCACCTTAAAGCTTGTGTTTGCCCTGAAACCTTTACTCAGCAGATTAGGAAATACTAGATTAACAATAATTAAAACTATATAAAAAATGTAAAAACATTTAAGATCACTTTAGAAAGTTTACAGTGTGTACCAAACTTAACATCCCTCCCACGAATAAGGCAGTATGCTCATCACATAGTACATGATCACACTACCGTATTTTTCGGGCTATAAGGCGCACTTAAAATACTTATTTTTTCCCAAAAATCGTAATTGCGCCTTATAATGCAGTGCGCCTTGTGTATGGATTTTGCTTGTGTTTACTGACCTCGATTTTTATGTGGTACACGGCGCTCTGTTGTGCAGAATTCCTCACCCACGCCAGAAAAAGATCCCCCTCTTGGGCTAGCGCGCGGTTACCTTTGACTGCCGTACTGCCTCTCGGCTGTGGTTCAGGGTAGCTAGTTTCCACTGTAGCTCCGTGGCCAGAACAAGGTGCCGGTAAACTTTCCTTTCCACCCGTTCTGGGGTAATAGCACAAACTGTTTCTTTTTAGCGCCCACTTCTAAGTAAAGTTAACCTCTTAACACGCGCTGGCCCACCGGCGGGCCAGAAATATTTAATATTTCATAACTGGCTGTGTTTCTGAATAGTTATGAACAGTTACAGGTTCAATATAGACATCCAATATACCATTTTAAAGCTTAGAATCTCTGCTTTTGAGCTATTTAGCCTATTTAGCGGAATATCCTTTCAGAAAATAAACATTTAGGGCGAAATATGCCTTGGTTATGATTTTAATAATTCATAACTCTCATATTTGCGTTTATCGTTCGTCCATATTTCATCGAATGCGGTCATGTCATACACCATTCGAACCGTCTGGCTCTCCGGATTCCAGAACTGTGCTTTTACTGTAGGATGTATGTTTCATGAATTAGAGCTGCGTCAGAGCGCATGTTTCCAGTAATAAAAGGCTCTCCTTTTGTCCTGGGGTAACCTCCGGTCACTGCCGCCACCCCCCGAACACACACCCGCGCTCAGCCACAGGTCATACCTTCAAAACGCGTCCAGACTAAAGAGAATCCATCAATCCGGTCTCCTGAAATCCACAGTTATATCCAAACAGCGCTGGAAATCACTTCATCCAGAAATGAAACTTATCCAATCTTTATCTCTGTTTTAAAACCGTTTTATTCACCGAATTCGCTATTATAGTCAGAAGCCTCGCGGAGTAATGCGGTACTTGCTGTGCTTCAACATAATATTATGGTCTGTCGGAGCGTTGCGTCTACCGTTGTCAGGAGCGTCGCGGAGTAATACGTACTTGCTGTGCTTGTTGATTTATTGCTCAGAGATGTTGTTATTTTTCACAGATATTGTGAAGGATTTATTGCTCAGAGTTATTGTTACTGATATAAATAAAGTTTCATTTAGTGCGCCTTATAATCCAGTGCGCCTTGTGTATGGACTAACACTAAAAATAGACCGTTCACTCATCGTGCGCCTTATAATACGGTGCGCCTTATAGTCCGAAATTGTTTTAAACAATATGGCCACACAGCTAATGTAGTCTTTAACATTTAGTCTTTTTGTATATGCAAATTGAAGATGGACAGGACCAATCAAAAGTTTGGACACATCTCTTCTCGTTAAGTATTTCTTTTTATTATTTTTTTTTACATTGTAATTTTAATATTGATATTTATAATATTGACTATTCTGGATAGGGCTTAAGAACTTCACTTTGGGTGCGTGTTTCTACAGAGAACCATGCTAAACACAATAGCCAGTGGAAATTGGAGAGTTACTGAATGTGATGTCATGTTACAGAAAGCCTGTTTTTGTTTTTTAATTGCAGTCCGGATGCAAGAGTTTTATCACTGAGTAGGAGTGTGAAATATTTTTTACAGACGTCTCCCTGAAAAACTAATCTCATCCAGATCCAGTGCTTTAAGATAGAAAATTAGCTTTTGCAAGATTTCTTTATTAGCACAGATTTTGATTGCATCAACAGAAAGACAAATAAGATCATTAAATTGCTCCTAATACTTCAATGACGACAACAGCATTTTTTATGAAATTATTTTAATTCAGGTTATTTGACAACAGATTTCAGCAGGAAGAACACAAAACAGTATGAAAAAGGATATTTTTAACGACACTACCAAATACGCTGTAATTATCTGCTCCGGTATGTGGACCCAACACTGGATGATCCGAATGCACAGCTCTTCAGTGCATTAGAGGCCAGAGAGTAAGCATGAGTGTGAGGTTCACCTGGCTTATGGCTCTATGTACTGCTAAAAGTAGTACAGGATAACTCAACTGTAGTTCTAAAACAAAAAACCAAGGCCTCTCTGTTTTATATGATTAATTCAGTACTACATGACTTAGCAGCTTTAATTGGAATGGGGATCAAACAGCTTCGCGTGATGTTAAAGGGCATTTCGGATGTTAGATTTGACTTCCTACTTTGTAAACAAGTATAAAAATGAACATGTCTGAAAACTGACCAATGCTGTGACTCAGTAGGAGTGAGTGCACAGCGATATTTATAATTAAGTGCTACACTGTACATGTCAGTATGCGCCACGGAGGTTCAGTTACATAGACCTATCCCCTTCACTGCAAACCATAACAAAACACCTAATAACCGTGTATGTTCATCCCTATAACCCAATAGTGTAGGAGCGTCCCGCGGGGTTGTGGATGGCCGAGCAGACGGGTTCAGTCACGGCCCACTCGTACCACACCTTCTTCCCATTGTTACACCTCCAGAACCTCACGCTAACATCGTCTCCACCGGTCAGGGGGATGGGTTGCTATGGTGGGAGGGGAAAAACAAAAAGCAGTAAAGATCCACTCATGAATGTGCAGAGAGAACAGTAATGCATTGTAACTAATCTAAAGGAAGATACTTTCACTTCTGACATTTAAACATTTGGTTTTTTAAAAAGGGACACTTGGTAGGATTTTCTTTACTCTACTATCCATCCTTTTTAAAGACGTAAAAATGCAGATTAATAACCATTGCACCACTCCATTGAGCTTTAATGGGCAGAATAGAATCCCTCTCATGCTTGATTCAGGCTCCACTGAGCTGGAATCAAGACTAGTGCATCTTAAAAAAATATTAGATTACCATTGAAAAGTTACTTTATTTCAGTAACTCAGTTCAAAATGTTAAACTTGTTTATTTCTTTTATTGTTGATGATTATGGCTTACAGCCAATAAAACCCCCCCAAAAATCAGTGTCTCAGAAAATTTGAATATTTTTATGTAAGACCAATTGGTACTTTTAGCAGTGTGGGCAGTGTGCCAAATCCTGCTGGAAAATGAAATCTGCACCTCCATAAAAGTTGTCATCAGAGGGAAGCATGAAGTGCTGTTTTTGGACTTGATATACAACACTGCACTTTGAACTTGATAGAACACAGTGGATCAACACCAGCAGAAGACATGTCTCTCCAAACCATCACTGATTGGTGGAAAATTGGTGCTAGACCTCAAGCAGCTTGCACTGTTTGTCTCTCCACTTTTCCTCTTTGAAATGCAAGATTTACTGATGGTCAGTGATGGTTTGGAGAGCCATGTGATCTGCTGTTGTTGGTCCACTGTTAACTACACTAAAACAAAGAACGAAACAAATGTTTAGAGTTAATGCCATGTAAGCAGCACTCACTTTAAGAGGGAAGAGAATTGGAAACCAGGAGAACATTCCCGGGGAGTGTGTCTCTGGCCTGATACCTGCAAAAAAAAAAAAGAATATAATTTTCATATCACTGCTGCCACAGCCACAAACACTACTGATGCGTAAAGGACAGCAGGTAAGACTTACTAAGAGTGACGTCTTTGTACAGAGTGGTCTCAAAATATCCAGCGAAACCGTGGAGCACAGAGTTACAGGTTACAGAAAAGCGCAGACACTGATATCTGTTATTGTTCATATCTGTGGGTGAAAAACACAAGTCATTTATAACTTAATAATAGAATACCATATTTTTCCGCACTATAAGTTGCACCTAAAGTACTTTTATACTTTCCCAAAAATCGACTTGCTAAATTAGAAGAAAAACATAGAGACACCCCTGTTCCATACTAGTGTTGCATAATACGCTTTATATTTGGAAAATAGACCAAAAAATAGATGTTTATTGACAGTGCACCTTATAATCCGGTGTGCATTATGTATGAATTTTACCAGTCAGGTATTAAGGAGCAGTAAAGCCACACAGGAGTATACAGGAGTTTCAGTTTCCAGTTTCTAGTTCTCCAGCACCTAGGATGGAGCAGTATTAGATAGATAGATAGATAGATACTTTATTGATCCCGAAGGAAATTTAGCAGCCAGTAGCAATTACACAACACAGTAGAAACAAAAACAATACACAGTAGAAACAAACAATAAGTGTAGTACAATACACTTATTGAGGGATAAAATTCTAAATTGAGACTTAAAAAAAATATATACATAAATATATAAATACAAAAAAACTATAGAAAGTGTGGAAGTAAACAGTCGTAGATATGAGGTAGTGCAGTAAAAGAATAAACTAAGTATAGGAGGTATTAGTAGATATGACTATTAAACATAAATATAAACATGTGCAAGTATTATATTTAAGTTAGGTGCGTAGTGTAGTGTCCAGGGGTGCAAAAGTACAGGATGTACAGTAAAGTGTCCCGGAGTGCAAATGTACAGGATGTACAGTACAGTGTCCAGAAGTGCAAGTGTACAGGATGTACAGTAAAGTGACAAGTGTCCAGGAGTGCAAATAAACAGTATGTACAGTATACTGTATATATTATTAGCATTAATCGCTGTTCAGAGGCGAGTATTACCTGCCTGTAACCACAGCTAGCACTGCTGGAGCAGCATTAGCTACTAACAGAGGTGAGTATATCAGACAGTAGCCTGTGCATGTTTATCGTTAGCCGCTAATGCTAATGGTGCTGCACCCAGCCTTAGCAGAAATCTGGAAATCTAAGCGTACTGTAAATAAACGGAAAAGCTTTGCTCACCCAAATAAACAGCTTTCAGGAGAGAAATATGTGTAGATTAACATCCAGTGCTCGATTTACTTTACTAAGAAAATGTTTCCTTTTTTAAAGGATTATAGTTTCGTTTTTATTTTGTTTGTTTGTTTGGGTTTTGTGCCATATCAGCAACATGTTGGCTATTTTATGGCATCAACAGTGTTCATAACTTGTGCATCACAGACTTAAATCAGTGTCTTCACATGAAGGACTTCCAGAAAATCAAGGTTTTTTAGCTGGTGGAATCTTTTCAAACAGTTCTTTCACATTTGTAACCCTATAAAAGTCATTTCTGGTGGTTAAAAGTGCAGGGCAGTCTACTAAGATGTGTTTAATAGTTTGAGGAGTATCACAGAACTGGCAGGCTGGAGTCTATTCGCCAACCAGGAGGTGGCTCGTTTTTATTTTAGCTTAGCTTTTACTAACTTAGTTAGCTACCTTCACCTCCACCCAGTGGCAAAACTTGCTGAATTAGAAGGAAAACGTAGAAACGCCCCTTGTTCCTTACTAGTATTGCATAATGCAACTTTTAATCTGGTGTGCCTTATGTATAAATATAGACCAGAAATAGATGTTCATTGATGGCACGCCTTATAATCCAGTGCACCGTATAGTCAATCAAAACAAGAAAAACTTGTTTTAGAAAAGCTGATGTAACTAGATCTCTCACCTGTGGTTGGATGGACGAAGGTAAAGCAGGGCTTGGGGTCGGCAAGCTGGTGGAAGTTATGTAGCCTCACTACATATGGTGTCTCAAAGTGGCACTCAGGGTCCTTGTCGCGCTCCCGACAGCTTCGCACCTCATTATACAGCTTAGAGGAGGACAGGGGGGCCAGAAATGATGTGTAGGAGCAGGGAATACTCACCCCATTATCTAAAACAAGCAATACGACAAACCAGTATGTGAGCACACAGTGATTTTAAACAGACACTGTGCTGCCATTTGTTTAAGAAACTGTATAATTAAAACACTAGGCCATGACAGTCTATGTACTTCAGTAATTTAACACGGTTAACTGTGAGTGGCTCACTGATTTACATACTGCATTATGGAAATTTCCATATTTTTCCATCTGTACCTTTGAGAAAGTGCTGAGCTCCATCAAGGCACTCAGGGGAAAGCTCATTGTCGCCAAATGATCCCAAAAGCTCACTGACGATGATGTCTGCCTTCTCCGGGGCCACCCAATCCCGCATGTCACATGACACCACAGTCACCTGATCTCCCCATTCTTCAAACTTCCAGTTCTCCAGACTGGAAAATGAAACAAAATAATAATTTCATAAATACAAAAAAGGCACTTCTGCTGGATAGATAAAAATACAGGAGAAATCCACTTACGTGATGACAGCATTGGGATTCTTCTCTACAGCGTACACACGCAGCTTTCGATCTGCCTGCTTGGCGGCACGCAGCGATGCGTTAACCAGAGGACCACGTCCAGCCCCTAAAACCATCAGGACCCTGATGACGAAGAGGGACAACAGGGGTCAAATTAGGGAAATATTATAGGTTCCATTTTCTTTTGGTTTTAAAATGTGAAATGACCTTATGAACTTGCTCAGTGCTGTAAAGTTGTAGCAGATAAACACAGTACACAGAAGATCCAGAAAGGAGGATAAGACAGAATGATAGAGACAAAGAAAGATACAATAAAATATAAAAGAAGTCTTTAAGTGTGTCTGTAATGGAGGTACTGCAGTGTGTGTGTAAAGACGGGGACATGTCTGTTGCAGTGATTTGAATAAAAAAAATGTTAAGAGTTTTTAATTTGCTGTAGAGGAGCTGAGAGGAGCACTGAAAACCTGAGGAAAACAGCAAAACAACAGTAATGGGGGCCCTTTAGTCAGACATTTAAATGGCTTTTTAAAAGGTAAATAAGAGCAATTTTCTGGGATTAAAAGCTTAAATTCAGCTGTAACAAGAAATATCTGTGCTGCAAAACTGTGCTGGACTGAGGTGCACAGCTTTTGACGTGGACGTTTACAAGCACGTGCCCAATCATGTGGATGGAGGCCATGCGGTTACCTTGTATTAACTCCTTAAACGATATATCGTGCAGCCCTAATACACACCAATAATATTTTGATTATGGTTTTAATCTCTTAATTAAATAGGAGTTGCCAAACAACACTAACTAAAAATGTATGATAAACACATTTTTTCCAGACACTTAACCAGATAAGGCGGAGTTAAACTAAATGAACTAAAAGAATCAAATGAGTTGAAGGCATGTAGAAAAATAAAGCAGCTGTGATCAGAAGAAAAATGCTTTTACTGAGTTTAATAAAGACTGACTAACCAAAGCAACACAAGTGAAAGCAAGAACAAATCCTCTGCCTGTTTTTTAAACCATCACATTGAGACAAGCCTCTTAATCCATCTTCACACACACACATCACAGCTAAGACTCTTCTGACCATTTTATAGAAAAACCCACAATCAACTGTCCAACTCTTTTCTCCATCAAAAAGCTTTTAATTCTGACATTAATATTTCTGGATTTCAATTAAAGCCTTTGGGTTTGTATGATTAATGAAAACATCTTTGTCACCCCCTGGTGGCACATTCTCTGTTGGCAAGTGATCCCCTGTGTCGCTCTGCGCTTTCATGTGCCTTCACATTCTTATAGAAAAACGTCAGTCACAATTTAGCATTCAAAGAGGTCCATTTTGCAGCAGAAACTGTGCCTCTGAATAGAGAATTCAAATGAAAATTTCAAAGAAAAAAAGTACAGTTAAAAAAGCGTGAGCCACTCAGGCTTAATTATCTTGACGAGTGCAGAGTCGTAAACAGTCACTTTGCTCTTCTTTGAACACAAACCCGAGAGAACATCTAACATTTCACTGAAAACCACCAAAATTTCTGCAACTAATCACTTCTGGAGGAAAAAGCATATTTCACTTTAATAGTACAAGAAAAACTGTGCAGAAAATGTATTTGGGTTATTATTAGCTGTGATCATAATTAGCAGATCACCACATCTGCTGCTTTCTGCTGCTTTCAACACATCTGCTGCTCTCAGTCATACGAGATGAGCTTTGTCAGCGACGAGCACATTCACCGTTTAAGATTTCTGATTAAATAGTTTAGTAAATGGAATAAAGAGTCTGCTGGATTGAATTGGTCATTCTAAAGAAGCAGTGAGTATTAGACAGAAATGTATCCCTCAACATTCTACATAAACATATTGGCATGGCAAAAGTCATGGGACAAGATCATGGTGAGTAAAATAAATCATCATACAAAAGTAAAGACCACTAGTACTACGTCCCCAATTAGCTAGCTTGTTAAAGATCATGACATGTTAACAGTAATCATTAAGAAAAAGCAGGAAATGCAAATAGTTCTTTATAAAAATACTAGTGGTGACATTTAAATGTAAATAAAAGAATGAATGTAAGAAATGTAAAATGCAATTATATGTATATTAAATCATATAATATATGTTTTTTTATATTTGAGGAGAGATAAAACCAACTTTGGGTGCTGGAGTAAAGAATGCATGATCAATTGGACTGTAAATGTCTCGGCTTAGTTGTGAGGATTTCTGAATTCGAACTTAATTTGACGAGAATAAAAATCAGGAAATCAGGAAAGCAGGAAAGTGCGGGTCTGTGTGTGTCTGTGCGTGAAATAATACTGATTCCACAAACTTTAATCCATATATCAGCAGCCATGGGCTCTTCTCAAAAGCTGTATAATTCTCTGAACGTTAAAATAACTGATAAAATTGTAGCAACACATTTTCAAGCCGCTGTTTCTTTAGTTGATAAAAACACTGCTGCATATCTACTGCAGATACTATCAGGAACATTCCTGAACATAAACCTGTGTTGGTATTCTCTTTTTTTACTAGCTACTTAAAATTGAATTAATTTATTAGTAGTATGAATTTGCTATTATTTAATTTCTATCACAATATATAATAATGCTGAATTATTATTATTGTTCAGCCCTAGCTATGTCCCTTGTGTTCCTTCTGCTCTGCTCTGTTTAAACAGGGCCTTTGCACAATTTACCAGGATTTTAAATCAACAAATTATAACAAGTGACTGCTAAAACAATTACCATTTTAACTAGTTAAATTAACAGATGAAGGCTAGTCCCCCTAAGAAACTGTCCTAAAACTGGACTACTGCAGATATCAGTAGGCATGTATCTACAGACATTTATCTAAACAGACTAATGTAAAGATGTTTTGCACTTTCTGAGCACTGCATACCATATTAAGACACACTTAAAATTCTTTATTTACCCAAATAGTGTTATTATTATCATTAGCCGCTAAGCCTGCTAAGCAATAGCTAGCTCTTTTGTGGTTCAGAGGTGAATATTATTGGCCTGTAGCCGGTCAACACCATGTTAAAACAAGCTACGTGGGACAAACTGCTAGCAGTGATGGGAATATCGGCATTAAAATAAAAGCTGTTCATCTGGCTTATGAAACACGCTCTGAGAAGGTGGGGGCAAGGGGTGGGGGCAAGTAACACAAAAGTAACGCAATAGTTACTTTAACTGGTAACTAGTTAATTTTGTAGTGCAGTAACTCAGTTACTTTTTTGGAGAAGTAACTATTAACTATAACTAATTATTTTTTAAAGTAACGTGCCCAAGACTGACCGCTAGCTAATATCAGAAAATATGTGTCTTAGGTGTGCCTTATAATGCAAAAAAATATAGTAATAAGGGTTTCCGTATGGCATATAAAGTATTTGTTATAAAGACCGACAGCTCATACAGTTATATTGTAACTGGTATCCACTGGCCAAGTTGCTTTTGTTCCCATTTTGTTTCGCTCCCTTGTTGCTATAGTATCACTAACAGTTGACAGAAATTTCACGACTGGACTTGTTGCACAGAAACTGCATCCTATCACAATACCACACTGGAGTTCACCGAGCTCCTGAGAGAGACCCATTATTTCACTAATGCTTGTAAAAGCAGTCAGCATGACTAGGTGCTTGAATTTATACACATGTGGTCATGGAACTGACTGAAACACCTGAATTCAATTATTTAAATAGAAAGCAAATACATTTGGCAATACAGTGTATCTAACAATTTTATCCAATATACTGGATGATATTGTTTACTGCCCTCTATAATTCTGAAACGCATGCAGAGCCAAATTAAAATGCCCTATTTGCTGGAAGCTATGGATGATTATCTACAGGCTAATATATCACACGGCTATTGCTATTAGTTGTATCAACAAATTAGGCTTTGTTCTCAGGAGGCCCTCGCTGCATAAATAAAGGTTTGCATGCAATTGAGAATTCCTGGCAACAGAAGCGTAAACGTGAAATTGAGAACACTTACTGTACATTAGTTTCTTTTTGCTCCTCTGGAACTCTGTCTAGCAGGCACTTATACACCGCCTGGAGAGAGAGAGATGTATTACTCAAATCAGTGGAGCGTTAATACCACAGCAGCAGAAGTATTATGAATATCAAAAACATTCACAGGCCTGATGTATGTGAACGGAAACATGCAAACTGCAGCAGCAGAGCCATTGTTCTGCCCTCTTTTCCACTCACCTGCTGGTACTGTGAATATTTAATGGGGTCTTTTTCAAAGACCTCATACGTCTGTGACTCCAAATTGTCCATTAGGGGCTGTGAGGAATAATGAAATATCAAATGAGAACACTTTGAACACAGAACAATAACGTGACATTTACAGAAAAAGTAGTCAAAAGCTAAAAAGGGCAAAATGTGAACAAATTAGCATCCACCTGGTGGATCATTTACCTAATATTACTAATATCTGAACTATTAATTATTAATTTCTTGAGACTTCGAGAAATGCTCCTGAAGATCAGTTTCAGAATCACTGCACTACATGCAGAACTAAACTGAAGACAAATCTCAATCATGGTCAAAACGACAAACATAAGGGGAATCTCAGAGCATCTCATGTTACGATATCATGATACTTTGCCCACAATAACCATGAAATCAATAATTTGATTCTACAATACTCAATATATTACAAGACAATTCTCTACGGTATTTCACAGCATTTGCTTTACTAAAAAGGATAAAATATTCTTAAGTTAGGTGAAGCTAAGCTAAGAAAACAAAACTGTAATTAAAAAAAAATACTCTTTTAAAGCAAAAAAAGCTCTGGATATTAATCTACACAGAGTTCTTTCCTGAAAACGTTTGGGTTTAATTTGGGTGAGTAAAGTGCTTCCATTTATTTACAGTAAGCTTAGATTCCAGAATTTCTCCAGCACTAAGGCTGGAGCATTAGGATCAGCGGCTAACTGTTAGTGGCTAATGCCGCGCAACAGCACTACACTGAGGAACGTGCTTAGTGGGTAATGCTAATGATAACGCTGCTCCAGCATTGCTAGCTGGGGTTAGCAGTAGGCTACAGGCTGAGATACTCCCCTCTGAACAGTGAAAGAGCTAGTGCGGTTAGCGGGTAAAGCCAACGATGCTTCAGCAGTGATAGTCGAGGTTAGCAGCAGCTTACAGGCCGATAACACTCACCTCTGAACAGATAAAGAACAATTAGCAGCTAATGCTAATGTTACTCCAGCCCCGGTGCTGGAGAACTAAACTGAAACTGCTGTATAACGCTGTACTTCAGAGGAGTGGCTTTACTGTTTCTTACAACCTGACTCGTAAAATACATACACAATAATAAAAAGGCGCACTGATGATTTCTGGAAAAAAATAAAAGGAATTTAAGTGCACCTTTAGTGCGAAAAATTCGATATAGAAAATAAAATTAAATATTTAGTCTACAGACAATCATCAATTTCACTTAGAAGATACAGGATGTGTGTGTGTGTGTGAAACAGCAACAATATACAGCACCAGTCAGGTCCTAACACAGACATACACACCTGTAGTGGTGACTGCAGGTAATCCTCATAGCCCTTGGCAAACAGCTCATAAGCATTGGGTGGTGGGCGGTTCTGACTGAGGTACTCCAGGTACTGCAGGTAAGAGCGGAAGTCTTTCTCACTGTGGCGACTCATCCCAGTGAATATAAACTGAGCCTCCAGCTGGAGAAAAGGAGAAAGAAGAAAAATGTTCACATGGGGCAGGTTAGCTCATTTAATACATGTCTGATTAATAGTTTGATTTTAAAAAAAGCACCAGAGAGTTCTGTTTAGAATTTAAATGTGCATCTCCACATTACAGATAAACTGTGAGGAGGCAGTACCAGCCTAGAACCTGTTGGAAGATATTTATACGCATTAAAATGTGTTAAAATCTGTACTGATATGCCAAAAGTCACAGGATAGCAGTATGTAAATTGATTATGACGTGTAACTTTAGAAAGCATGACCTGGAAAAAACACCCTCAGCTTTTTACGGTGTTATCATGTGATTGAAAGTAAAACAGGCCTGGCTCAGAGTTACAGTTCTGACCTCCCTCACCTTCATTTAACCCTTTGTGATCTACACCCCTTCAACCAGTTTTGTTTAGATATTCCTCGCTCTTAAAATTCAAAAGCTGTGTCCAGCACTCACCATTTTTAAACGTGCTTTATACAACAGTTCCGACCGCACAATCTGATTGGTTGAGAAGTGTTCTAGCCGTGCTGATATATGTGATAACATCTAAATTTGTATCACTCCGCCGACGCCTTGCAGAGTAACGGCGTATACACACAGGACACCCGCAGCAGCGTTAGCTTAGCACAGGCTAGCGCTCAGCCGTGGCACGTTCGCCCGCATCGCTGGCTCGTCTTTTGTGGGAAAAAAGGAAAGAAAATCGCTCGCTTACTGCCGTCTGACAGCGAGAACGCTAACCAGCCAGGCTAGGATAAGCTAAGCTAATATATGCTGAGCTAAAGCAAGCTACGCTAACCAAACCACAGTTCAGCTGGCTAGCTAAAACCAACACCACCAGCAAAACAAGCAGAAATGCTCAAAAAAAAAGCACAGCTTTCACCTGCAGACGACTCCATGGAACAGGAGAGGAGAGTATTAGTGTTATTTCACGCTCCTAACGTTTACCATCTTCACTTATTCCCAATTTTGAGCTAACGTTCGTGCTGTTAGTCCGTATGAACCATACATCATTTTGTAGTTAAGTTTCAGTTCTGTGACAGTGGTTGTGGAACTACTTTTTGGCGGAAGGCACAGTCCATATTCAAGCATATTCACTCTGAATTTCTTAAAGTTCTTTAATTTATTTTCTTAATTCATTTTGTAAAAAAAAAAAAAACAGCAACAACTGTTGTATAAAAGCAATAGTACACTCGAGGTCGTGTGTTATCGCGAATAACATCACTGCTGTGATGATCTACGACACACGACCGAGTGTTCTATTGCTTAAATCAAAATAAAAATGTGAGATTTGTTACACTATTATTATTTAATAAAAAATTAATTGGTAAGTTATTGTGTGCAAAAACAAACTTATGAATGTTTTTGTTTCTACTGAAAGTATGAAACTTAAATTAAATACTCAAAAGTTTTCATGGGCATATTGTCCACCTCTATAAAGGGACACAATGCTAGTTCCTGCCCAGTGACACTGTTTATATAACGAGCCTCAAGAGAGTGTGTGTAACGTAATACAGCAAATGAAATCAGACACACACACACAGACAAAACTGTGACTATACATGTTATGCTGTTACAAGCTGTTTACAGGCTCTATACATTTACAGCTGTTCATAGCTCTAAACAATACATTCATCTCAATATGCTCACCCATTGTTTAAGATTTGTTGGACAAGAAGCTTGTGTGTGCTTACCTTGAAGAGGCGGAATATGATTCGCTGATGCGCTTTCGACAGCACTGGAAATCCCTTCTTATTGGTCAGAAATATGCTGGTGGGAAGAATAGCAGCTTTGATTGGTTCCCCAAGCCACTTGTCGATCACGTTGTCAGACGGCATGTCTGCACCAACCTCAATAGCTTTAGAAAAATCAGAAAAGATGACATTAGGTATATAAAAAATGAGGACATACACATTTGCACTGCTTGATATAGTAAAATTATAAATGATCTTACCAAGACAAACCCTTTTGTTGTAATCGCATAGTGTTCTGAATGAATGCCACCTAAATGGGAGGAGTCAAAGGGGAAAGATTAAGGCCAGTAAATAAACAGGAAACTGTGCCAACATAAACAGAACGAGAGATTCAACTTTTATTTGGGGTTACAATTCAATAATATAGCCGCAAGCGGCAATCATCGGGTTCAAGCACCAACTTGCACAATGGTGCCTACTGGAGCATTGAATGGTGATGTGTAAGAAGGTCTAATATGATTGGAGATGCCCTGTCACATTTAGAAATTATCAAGTTTTTCACCTGTTATTAATGTTGAGCAGAGGCCTTTCAACCTGATCAGTGCTTAAATTCACATGTAAATCTAGTGAACTTTGTAGGATATTCATTAAGTGAGTTAGAACTAGTCAAAAGGTGTCTACATGTTATTGGTATTGATCAGGTGGCTTCAACCAGAATGTTCACAAAGTGGTATTCAGATTGACCTTTGAACCTTTGCAGAACAAGCTGAAATGTTTGACCAAACAAGTTTAAATTAACACAAAGGAGTGAATGTTCTGATATGACATGTAATTACGAAGTTATTATAAATCTAGTTCTGAATTAAATGGCGCTTCATCAAGCACCAACTAGCACAATGGTGCCTACTAGAGCATAGGATGGTGATGTGTAAGAAGGTCTAACACAATTGGAGACATTCTGTCACATTTAGAAATGATCAAAAGTCTTTCACCTGTTATTAATGTTGAGAAGAGGCACAAAGGAGTGAATGTTCTGATATGACATGTAATGTCAAGTTATTCTTAATCTAGTTCTGAATTAAATGGCGCTTCATCAGAGTGATATTGTACAGAGGTCTTTAACATTGTGAGATTACAGCAAATACTGCAGAGTTACAGCAATTTAGGTTAGAAATTCCAAGGACGCACAGATTGCTTGATGCCTGGAGAGTATTGTATGTGAAATTTTCACAAATGTTTTTAATGAACATTTACCTAGAGACTCTACAGTGTGCAGCAAGACTGAAATGGAGGTGATAGGCCAAATATCCAGAGAGTAGTTTCAATATAGCTATTTTCAAACAATTAGCAATTATGAATGAACAAAGCACTTTTTAAACATAGTTGTATTGAGAAATTTGTCAGAGCCACTGTACTAAATATGGCAAAAACAATTAGATGTCAAAATAGTACAGCATGATTGACATATACTCGTTTTTTTGGAACAGCACCCCCCAGTGGGCGGATTGTTTCAGCACTTTGCAGGTCACTACAGTGTCTCCACCTGAACATAACTGCCAAATATCATCCAGATTGGGCAACATTCAGCCTGCCAAAATGTCTGCTGAATGCTGATTGGCTGATGGTGTTCAGCCATGTTGATTGATTAAGTTGCCCTTTGAACATCCTTTAGAGGCTGTATGATAGATTCTGCATGCAAAGTTTCAACTTGCTAGGTTGCACGGTTGCTGAGAAACAGTGCTCCAAATTTACCTCTTGAAGTGAATGGGGCATATATCCGGAAGGACTAATTTGCATATGGCGGCCATATTGTTTACATATTTCAACTTTTTCTTAATGAATATTGAAGAGCATGCTCTCACGAGTGTTTTGATACCAAACATGGATTGGTCAAAATTCCTAGGACTAGTTTGCAAAAGTAGGTTTTGCATATTATGCAAATTAGCACAAAATCTATATAGACGGAAGTGCATGGTCCAAATTGGAAAGTTGTTGGTATTGACCCAAGGAATCCATCAAAAAAAGAATTTTGAATGTAGGTCTTATGGTTTTTGAGTTATTGAGAAAATTGTGAAAAATGAATTTCCTTGTTTATAGCGCCACCACTTGACCAATCGGTGCCATTTTTGTTGTCCACCGAGATGCACTGATCCTACATCTACCTACCAAGTTTCATTTCTCTATGACTTACGGTTTAGGCTGCACAACTGTTTTTACAGGAGAAAAAGAATAATAATAATAATAATAATAATAATAATAATAAGAAGAAGAAAAATCTTAGCAAAAACAATAGGGTTCTACGCACCTTCGGTGCTTGAACCCTAATAATGCAACACTTCATGCAAAAAGATATCTTGCATTTTTTTTTTTAACTGACAGACGTCAGAGTACAACACTGCTATCTAGTGGTCAAAGTTTAAACAACACAAACTGAACCACTGTTTCAAGATATCTTGCATATGAACTACACTAAAAATTAACAGTTTGAGAATCAGTACAGCATTAAAATAATAATAATAATAATAAATAGTATCACAAAACAATATTAGGGTATTCTCATGCTCTTACAAGACTATTTAACAGTACATTACAGAATATGCTTATGAAATATAGTTGTGTCTATTAGGCTTATTAGTCACTCACAGTATGACTTTATGATCAGACAATTAACCCACTGCATTAAATGCAGAATTATTTTTGGCTAGCCACATCTATTAGAATTCATATTTCATTGAAATGCGGAACAATGGATTTTAGTACTTTATACATGAAATTTCTAGTAAATCGTGGTTTTAGCGGCGAGTATATTGAACTGTAGTCTGTGTGTTTATAATTATATATATTAATACAAGCTACGTGAGACGAACTGCTAGCTAATACCTAATACACCTTGGCTTCCTGAAACAATAGTGTTCCTCAGTCGGGCAGCATTAGCCACTAACTGCCGCTAGCTGCCAATTCTGCTGCACCCAACCTTAGTGGAAAAAAAGATCTACTTTTACACCATTAACAAACTCAGAATTCTCCTAATAAAGTGTGGAGCTACTTTGAGGGCCCTGACTCTTAAGACTCTTAAAACAAGGCACTGAGAACTTTGAAAGTGCTCAGACAGTTTATTAAAAACACTGTTTATACACACAGTACCTTGAGCTAATTTCAACAGAATACGCTCTATCCTACATTCATGCTCGTGCATGCTCATCATTTGACTCAGTGACTTCATTGAAGATGGCAGCACTTGGAGAAATACCTAAATGTACTGTGTGTACAAACAGTGTTTTAAATTAATTATCTGTGCACTTCCAAAGTTCTCAGTGCTTCATTTTAAATGTCAGGGACCTCAAAATTACATCAATGA
Organism: Astyanax mexicanus; assembly: GCF_023375975.1. NCBI lineage: Eukaryota > Metazoa > Chordata > Actinopteri > Characiformes > Acestrorhamphidae > Astyanax > Astyanax mexicanus. The sequence continues at coordinate 51,440,910 of NC_064415.1, forward strand.
AGTGTGGAGCTACTTTGAGTTTATTCATGATGCAAAAATTATGAGTTTTCTTTGCATGTTCAATGCTTTGTCCCAATCACTATTATTGTAAGGCTGTTTGGAGCATCGGCTGTATCTCAGAAGGCTGGGGGGAGAATGTAGATGGGCTATTCTACAAAAGTCTGTATGCATTATCAGGTTTTATTACACCCAAATTCATCCCATCTCACACCAGATTTGGGTGAATAATGTTGAAAGCTGCTTTAAGTGCTGTCTTTTGGTTAGAGAACAGAGCATAGTTATGGCAAACAGAAAAGTTATGGTAAACAACTGAAACCTAAACAAATACGCCAGTGTTGTGATTAACATATAAAACAATACTGGCTTATACGAATCATTTCAGAATACAGAGAATAATCTTTAGTGGTATGTACCACATTTAATGTTGTTATCAATTCCTGCAGCTCTAGCCTAATCAAGATTTAATGAGTCCTGCATATTGGGTGACTTACAACAATTAGAGACACCAGCACGACATGACAGATCATGTTACAATAACAAGTGATATTAAAAACCTTGTTTTCCACTGCAGTCAATATATGTGTGTTTTTGAGAGCTGTAGAAGCGGCCATATTTTTAGAACTGCAAACGATCAGGTTCTATGAAGATGTATCATTTACCTAAAGATTTAACCACTCAGTATATTATTCTGTTCTAGTCTGTTCTCATTTTCACGCTAAATGTGACCATATCAAATTTCCTCACCAGCCCCAGGTCTTCTCTTCATTGTTGCCATCATCTATTTGTTTGGAGGGCTCGTTCTCAATGAGGTCTTCACGAGTGTCCTCGGGCGCCAGCAGAGGAACGCGAATCCAGAACTTACAACAACAGAGCAACAAATTAAAACTAAACAAACATGTTCATAAATATCTAATAAGCAACACTTCATGAAATTCATCAAATTACAGCAACATTAATGCAAATTGCTTCCAATTACGCCTGCAGGTTTGTTATAATAGCGTTTTAAGTGTCATGTATCTTATAGCAGCAGCATCTACCTGCCTCAAAAGAGAACAGCTTGCTAGGCCATGTGTGGTTGTAGCGACCCTAGACGCACACAAACTACTACACCTAAGCTCCTAAGTTTAGAGAGCACACGCTTTTGATCCTAAGCAGCTGTCTTCTCACCATGGAAGAGTGGTGTCCTGTGTGGATGTGGTTGAGCAGAACCCGGGCCAGGTTGGCACACTGCGGGCCCTTCAGGGGGATCATGAAGGCTGGCAGGCCCAGATAGGCACAGAAATTCAGCTCCTGTACCAGCGCCTGCAGCAGAGATACAGAGTTAATTATAAGGACTGCGTGCATCCAAACATGCACAAAAGCAGTCTTGCTACTTATAGGTTAGGAACGACTCCAACAACTGGTCCCAGTTAAAACACAACTGACAGTCAGACATCTGCTTCGAGCTACTGCAGTTCACTATTACTCAGATGGATCAAGTGAGTGTGAACCTTTTGCTTTAGTCACTGTTAACATTTAAACTCGAGATTTATCCAATACAAAAGGTATTATTTTGTTTCATTTGTAAATTTACCACGTTGGCTTGTGGCTAATTTGTTGGGTTGAAAATATAACAGAACCAGTGAAAAGTTGGAAAACACATCTTCTCATTTAATGTGTTTATTGCTATGATGTCTTTACATTGTAAATTTAATATTGAAGACATTATAGCTATACAAGAAGACATGTGGAATCATTTAGTGAGTCCTGCTGGAAAATGAAATCCGCAGAGGGAGGCATGAAGTGCTGTAAGATTTTCCAGGAAAACACTGCACTGACTTTGGACTTGATAATAAAACACAGTGGATCAACACCAGCAGATGACATGACTCTCCAAACCATCACTGATCATCAGTAAATTTTGCATTTTATTTGGAAATCAAGGGACCAGAGTCTGGAGGAAGAGTGGAGAGAGATGCTTGAGGTCTAGAGTGAAGTTTCCACAATCAGTGATGGTTTGGAGAGACATGTCATCTGCTGGTGTTGGTCCACTGTGTTAGATCAAGTCCAAAATCAGTGCAGTGTTTTCCTGTTGACAACTTTTACGAAGATGTGGATTTCATTTTCCAGCCCACACTCCTAAATGTACCAACTGACCTTAAATAATATTCAAATTTTCTGAGACACTGATTTTTGGGTTTTCATTGTCTGTAATCCATAATCAATAACAATAAAAAAACACTTAAAAAAGATCATTCTGTGTAATACATATATATATAATATATGAGTTTTACATTTTAAACTGAATTACTAGAATAAAGAAACTTTTCCATTCTTATTGTTTGAGATGCACTGGTAAACTATTGGATTGGGACCACTTTTACCTGCTCTGTACACATAGCTTTAGATTAAAAATGGAGCTGTAACTTACAAAAAAATCTCTGCCACAATATCCCTGAGACTGGTGTTTTAACACTCTGAATTCAACACATGGACGTCTTGATTATCCAGGTGGTCTAATGAGGTAAAACCCTAAACACCCAAGTGCTGTGACCCTTGACTGGTGTTGGACACATTAGTCAATGATAGAGAGTCTCATCTTACCGCCTCTGAATTCCTGCGCTCGGTGGTGAGTTCGGAGTCCGTCTCTATCCATGGTGAAAGCTTTCCCACAATGAGAGTGTTCCAGTCTGAAATATGTATAAATGTAAAAGAAACATATCTGATCAATAACAGCACCACATTAATAAATCATGGAAACCGATTGTTATTATTGTTCTGCCGGGATTAAAATATGCAAAGAGAAAAAAGGCTCTGGCATCACTTAAGGACATTAGGTAAAATCAATACATCATTCAGGCTGCGGTTAATACCGTATTTCAGGCTGTAGCACCACACTGCAGACTGAAGGTTCGCAATTTTTTTTTGCTCATTTACAGATAGTGTTGTATTATTAAACAGGCTAGACTATTAACTTAATTAATTCAGTAAAAAAAAAATAAGTTTACATTATTTATCGCTAACCATGGGTGCAGATGTTGTTTAATCTGTTTGAAATAGTTTTTTCAGTTCAGAATAAAAGCTGCTGAGCTAATGTTGCTAAGGAAATCTGCACTTAGGCATTTAGGCTATGTCCACACTGGGTTTCCATTTCTCCAGCACAGATTAGAGATAATGTACAAATTAACATGTATTCACCAGGAGACTGGATGCTAAACCACGACCCCCATGCAGTGACGTACATGGTAAATATATGCGTTGTTAAAAGTATTATGATATTAAATTTATTCAACATCACCCACACCCCAATTACCTGTGTTGTCATGCATATATACTCCCTAGAATCTCTATAATTAGACCACCCATTTTAATGTAAACAGCCCCACCTTTAAAACTGATCTGAATATTTCCTGCAAAGCTATTTACACATTTAGTTATCGCTGCCTCTCTGGTATATCCAGATATAGCGTGAAACAATAACAGTACAAGCACACTAGTTATGATGCATATTTGGAGACAAGTTGACAGCAGCATCAACAACAGTGTGTTCCCCTTTTGCGTCATTTTAAGAGAAGCAAACAAGAACAAAACAAACCTACCAAAATAAACAGTGACATTATTAACTATTGGCTGTAATTGATAATATAGGGATGGGGCAACGGCAGCGATAGGTAATGTGGGGATGGGGTGGATGCTGTGATAGGTAAAGCAGGGATTGGGTGGAGGCTATGATGGGCAATGGGTAATGAGGAGATGGTGTGAAGGCGGGGATGGGGCAGTGGTGGTGAACGGTAATGTGGGGATGACGTGGAGGCAGTTATGGATAATGCAGTGATGGGTAATGCGGAGATTGTGATGGGTAATGCGGAGATTGTGATGGGTAATGCGGAGATTGTGATGGGTAATGCGGAGATTGTGATGGGTAATGCGGAGATTGTGATGGGTAATGCGGAGATTGTGATGGGTAATGCGGAGATTGTGATGGGTAATGTGGAGATGGGGTGGAGGCTATGATAGGAAATGCAGAGATGGGGTGGAGGTGGTGATGGGTAATGCAGAAATGGGGCAATGCAGAGACGGGGTGGAGGCTGTGATGGGTAATGTGGAGACGAAGTGGAGGTGGTGATGGGTAATGCAGAGATGGGGTGGAGGCGGTGATAAGTAATGCAGGGAAGGGATGGAGGCCGTGATGAGTAACGTGGAGATAGGGTGGAGATAGGGTGGAGGCTGTGATGGGGTGGAAGCTGTGATGGGTAATGTAGAGATGCGGTGAAAGCTGTGATAATTAATGTCCACTGGTGTTTGTTTGAATCAGTATGCAAAACAGTACACAAAGGCTGTAAAATGCTATTAAGGCCATTTGGTAAATATCACGCTGTGTTTATTTAGTCAGTGTTGTGCAAAGAGTGATCTCTCACCTCTACCGCAGAGCAGCAGGTCAGAACGTGTCTGAGCTCCTGGTCGGGCCTTAGCAGGGTCCAATTCAAACTCTCTCCGGAACCGTGGATGGAACAGGGGCATGCACAGGAAGTCAAAACTGAGAAGAAATGAGAGACAAATTTATTATTACAAAAGTTTTAACAAAGAATTAGAGTATCGTCACTCCTTAAATCACATCTTAAGATGTGGAATGCCACATGAAGAAAATATAATTAAAACACAATCACGCATTTTTCTAAATTAATCAAAAGAAAAAGGTGCACAATTTTATTTACCATGACTCCATCTTATTGCTTATTTGCAAAAAGAACATTAATTTATTTGGTCCACTTAAGGCCAAATAATTTAAGTTGCCAACTTAAATGAAGTGTAATATTAGCTACACTTCGTATAAGTATTGATACTAACATGATTGTAGCCTGACAGCCTTGAACTTGAATATTACTGCAAATGTATCTGCTTATTGATGAGACTCACAAAAGCATTCTTTCCACATTCAGCTTATTTAGTTTGCTATGATATATATAAGAAATTATAATGACAAGGCTATTAAACCATCACTGATTGTGGAAACTTGGTCCCTTGATTTCAAAATGAAATGTAAAATTGACTGATGATCAGTGATGGTTTGGAGAAACATGTCATCTGCTGATGTTGGTCAGCTCGGTTATATCAAGTCCAAAATCAGTGCAGTGTTTTTTTTCCGAAAAATCTTACAGCACTTTATGCTTCCCTCTGCGGACAACTTTTATGGAGAAGCGGATTTCATTTTCCAGCAGGATTTGGCACACTGCCCACACTGCCAAAAGTACAGTCGTGGCCAAAAGTGTTGGCACCCCCTGATTTTTTCCAGAAAATTAAGTATTTCTCCCAGAAAATTATTGCAATTACACATCAAGATCTCTGGAGATGGACTGGACAAATGTTTCCACAATTTTGGTTCTCAAGTCCTCAGACAGTTCTCTTCTCTTCTTTCTGTTCTCTATGCTTGGCGTGGCACACACAGACACACAATGCAAAGATTGAGTCAACTTCTCTTCTTTTCATCTGGTTTCAGGTGTGAGTTTTAAATTGCCCACACCTGTTACTTATCACAGCTGAGTTTGAATGAGAATCATATGCTTGAAACAAAGTTATTTACCCTCAACCTCGAAAAGGTGCCAATCATTTTGTCTGGCCCATTTTTGGAGTTTTGTGTAAGATTATGTTAAAATTGCATTTTTTCTTCTGTTTTTTTTTGTGTTGTTCCAATACACACAAAGGAAATAAACACGTGTATAACAAAACATGTGTTATTGCAATACTTATCTGGGAATAATTGAGGGGTGCCAACACTTTCAGCCATGACTGTACCAATTGGTCTTATATAATATTCTAATGTTCTGAGATACTGACTTTTGTATTTTTATTGGTTGTATGCCATAATTATCAACAATAAAATAAATATACACACAGCTAAGCTAAGCTAGCTGTTGCCCTCACAGCGCCGGTTACTCCCCAAAAATCAAGCACTGAAGCTAGGTTAACTAAGCTAGGTTAGCTAGCTAGCTGCTCCTCCAGCCTCTGTGGGCATCACGTGTAGTGACCGGGCTCCCCGCTCAATTCATTCTTCCCCAGTTTTAGAGCTCCAGCCTGTAATAAATCAGTATGTCAAGGCCCGGTCTGCACCGCCGCCCCCCGGCGCTTACCCCAGCTTAGCGACCGCGGCGAGGGTGTCCGCCACCTCGGGAACACAGCTGATATCCCTCCCGCAGGAGACCCTGCTCCCCGTGCTGGCGGACGCCATGGTTTGTAGAAGAGACGAGGAGGGAAAATGAAAGAGCGGCCGCTGCTGCTATAGTGAAACTGCCTTCATTCCGGCTCAAACAGCCGTCAGAACCGGCAACCGCCGACACAAGCTCCCGGAGCCACAATGGCGAACACAGGCGAGCGCAGTTTCTCCCTCAGCAAAGTCCCGCGAGATTTCAGAGCGAGAGTATGGTCACGTCTTAAACAGCGCTGTACTCATAACCCTATGTAGTCAACGAGTCTATGTACTCACAGTCTGTAAACTATGATCTATACAATACAGCTCTGGAAAAAAAATAAGACACCACTTAAAAATGATTAGTTTATTTGATTTTACCAAATTGAAAACCTCTGTAATATAATCAAGAGGAAGATAGATGATCACAAGCCATCAAACCATAAAGTTATCCAAAAGCAGTGTGTAAGACTGGTGGAGGAGAGCATGCCAAAATGTGTGAGAATTGTGATTAAAATCAGGATTATTCTAACAAATATTGATTTCTGAACTCTTAAAACTTTATGAATATGAACTTTTTTTTTTCTTTGCATTACTCGAGGTCTAAAATCTCTGCATCTGCTTTTTTATTATTTCAGCCATTTCTCATTTTCTGCAAATAAATGCTCTAAATGACAATACTTTTATTTGGAATTTGAGATTTTTTTTGCCGGTAGTTTATAGAATAAAACAATATATAAATAAACATATACCTATACATAGCAAAATCAGAAACTGATTCAGAAACTGAAGTAGTCACTTAATGTTTTCCAGAGCTTTATAATTAAGATATCAATATAAACAGTATAGTCACCACCCTTGGTTTACATAACCACACACTGATAGAGCTAGGGTGACCAGATGTCCCGCTTTGTGCGGGACAGTCACGCAATTTCATTACTTTTCATGCGTCCCGCAAATTGAGACGCTGTCCCGCATTAGTGGCAATCAGACTCCAGTTTTAAAATGCGTGTTTTGTAATCTGGCATTTATTAAACGGCTGTGTGGGGAAAGCAGTGAAGGCTGTCAGCAGGGGGCGTGCTGCCCTGTTTTCTCTCTTTTTTTCCAAAACGCGATAAACGCCAGTCTTGTTTTCCCGCAGAACGCCACATCTCCACTCATCCAATCACAGGGCAGCATTCCACGAGCTATCTTATGTAAACACGGGCGCTGTTGAGCGTGCCGGTATTTCGTGTAGCCTACTTTCAGTTTCGTTTTTCACTCTCAAAGTCCGCGAAAATGAGCGGTTTTGATGGTATAGAGGAGCCTGTTCGTGAAGCAGTTATTGAAAAAAAAGAGAAAGCCATCAAAAGAGTCTCCTGTACGAGAAAAGGTAAAGAAAATGAGGCATTCAGGAGGGGGGAAATGCCCGCTGTCATCTGCAGTTCACACAAACACACACACACACACACACACACTATACTACACCACACTACACTACACTACACTACACTACAGCACATTAATGTAACGTGATTTTGGGGATTTTATAGTGTTAATGTCTTGTTCATTAATGAAATTTTGCAGTTTTTTGAAAAGAAATGTTTTAAAATTTGTGTTTTTAGGCCCAATGGTTAAACTATTATATTCAGATGTACAATTTACTGTTATTTAGTATTGTATTTTGCACATAATTAGTAAAATATATATATATTGATGCCAAAGGATATATAAGACATTTTGAAAAAAAAAAACTTGGCATGGATTTATTGCGTTTTGCGAAAAAACGAATTATTTTTCAAAATAAATCTTTAAATATTAAAATCTTGATTTGATTTTTTTGTGTTATTTTAACCTTAGTATGGTATTTGATAGTTTGAAACAGAAAACGGTGGTTTTCAGCCTACCACTTTCTTGCTAAAGAAAACCCTTTTTTACTCAAATTGATAAAAATGGATTTATAGCGTTTTGGAACCAAACTCTTCATATATATATATATATTTATATATATATATATATATATATATATATATATATATATATATATATATATATATATATATACACACATACATACATACATATAGGCTACACACATTTTTTATTTGTTTCGACTGCCTCGATGCATTGGTGTCCCACATTGTCCCACACAAAAATAGTCTTTGTCCCACATCTGTTGAATTGGAATCTGGTCACCCTAGATAGAGCTATATGATATAACTGTGATATAAATATATCACAATATTTAAAGACATTTTTACAATACTAGTGCATCTAAAAAAAATTAGAATATTATTGAAAAGTTACTTTATTTCAGTAATTCAGTTCAGAATTTAGAACTCATTTATTATGTAGATGTATTACACACAGAGTGATCTATATTATGCGTTTATTTATTTATTTTTATTGTTGATGATTATGGCTTATAGCCAATGAAAACCCATAAATTAGTGTCTCCGAAAATGAAAATAATATATAAGATCAATTGGTACTTTTAGCAGTATGAGCAGTGTGCCAAGTCCTGCTGGAAAAGGAAATCCGCATCCGCAAGTGCTGTAAGATTTTCCAGGAAACACTGCACTGACTTTGGACCTCCCCATTTTTCTAAAAGCCATAATGACTATAATGTTATATTAAAATGTTAATGTTAATAAATTTGGGTTACACTAGGCTCCCTGTTTCAGCTGCATATACGCTCAGTTTAACACCTCAGTATGCCGTGTCAGCAATGAAAAAAAAACACTCAGATAACATGTGATGCAAGCACGCGCAATGCAATCCCTCCTGGAACCCAGTAAGATTAAAATGCAAGGCGTGAAATTCTGAGAAAAGTAGGTTGACATGGGTACTGTAAGGAACACGAATCAACGCTGATTGGATAAAAATACTTAGAGGCAGGACTGACTGTCCAGAACAGTCACAGTTAGTTTTAACACTAGTTGAATGCGCTAGAACATCTAGAAAGTGCTGCACTTTTTTCTAGATGTTGATAGAATATTTGTATTTAATATTTTTTGGTAACATCGCTGCAATGTCACTTGTGTCAATGCTTTAATTTTTAGTTTTGGGAATGTTACTTTTAACATTTCCATAATGTTACTATTTCTGTCTGAACCCTTTTCAGAACATCGCAAAAATGTTCTTATAACAGCTCTGTGAGTGGTTTGTTTCTTACAATAGCCCAAAAAAAAAAACTTCCTATGGCTGCACACCTTAGTGAATATTTTATTGTTGAAGCATTTTATTCTATGGTGTCAGATACCACAGGACACCCTCAGAGGTCTTGTAGAGTCTATGGCTCGAATAGGCAGACTTGTCATGATGAGGGCACAAGGGGACTTGCACAATATGAAGGCTATTGCTGGTTGGTGCAATCTGGTTGTTATTTCCATGTTTTCTCCAAATTTCAGGCTGCAAAATAACTAGAATAAAAATGATATTAATCTCCAATGAAAGTTGCGCTTCCACTGGTTCAGTCAGAGTCAGGCCTCGCTTCTCCCTTCAGAGGGCTCACATCTGCTGAACCTAGAAACAATTAACTTGTTTAATCACATTTACCCTGGCCTAATTACACTAATTTTGCTGCTTTGACATGAAGAGCAGGCACAAATGAATAGAATTAAAGAGGAAACCTCGGTTCTAATCCATTATACCGTCCAGGGGTGAATTAGGCTGGTCATGGGCCACACTAATTCTGTAGGCCCACTCGGACTCCTCCACTTTAACCATAAAATCATTCACACATCACAGTTCAAATTGTAAGTGAATAGAGTAACAAACAAGAAACTAGTATAGCAAATCTCAACACAGTCAGACCGTACTTTTGGTTTACATGACACAAAAAAGGGCCTGCATGGTAAATCCAGCAACAGGGGCAGGGTGCAACAGGTGATTTATTTCTGCAAAAATATTATATACAACCTCAGTCCTCATCAGAAAAGGTTGCAATTGTATAGAAAAAAAAATAAAAAATTCTGTGTCTCTTATGTTTAGTTTAACTTATATTTGATTGGAGGCAGTATGTATGTTCAACTGCATTTCATTTATTAATAAACATTTATTCTTAAACTTTAGACCTGCAACACATTACAAACAAAGGTGTGACAGGGCTGGAGAAGTAACTGTATCCAGGGGATCAGATACAGCAGTGCTGCTGGAGTTTTTAAACACTATGTTCTTTCACTGTCCTCCACTCTATTAGACAGTAGAACTGCTGGGTCTAATTCACTAGTAACAGAATAACACACACTGATACACCATCACCTGCCCATTGAAGAACAGGGTAAGAGGGGGATAATAAAGTAATCAAGTTAGTGATTGAAGAAGAACAAATTAAAGATTTATGTAGAAACAAGGAGGTTGTCATTATATTTTGCATGATCTGTGTATGTACAGTTGCAAGAAAAATTATGTGAACCTTTTGGAATTACCTGGATTTCAGCATAAATTGGTCATTAAATGTGTTCTTTATCTAAGTCACAACAATAGACAAAATCTGCAACACACATTATATATTTGCATGGTTTTATTGACCATTCACAGTGAAGGGGGAATAAGTATGTGAACCCCTAGGCTAATGACTTTTCTAAGAGCTAATTTGAGTCAGGAGTCAGCCAACCTGGAGTCAAATCAATCTGATGAGACTGGATGTGTGGGTTAAAGCTGTCCTGCCCTAAAAAAAAACACACCAGTTTTGAGTTTGCGGTTCTTAAAAAAACATTGCTTAATGTGAATCATGTCTCGCACAAAGGAGCTCTCAGAAGATCTACGTTCAAGAATTGATGACTTGCATGAAGCTGGAAAGGGTTAAAAAAGTATCTCTAAAAGCCTTGATGTTGATGTGTCCACGGTAAGACGGTCTAGAAATTGAGAAAGCACTGTTGCTACTCTCCCTAGGCGTGGTCGTCCTGTAAAGATGACTGCAAGAGCACAGCGGTTATTTCTGCCAAAGGAGGGTCAACCAGTTATTAAATCCCAAGGTTCACATACTTTTTCCACCCTGCACTGTGAATGTGAACATGTTATGTTCAGTAATCTTGTTGATCCTTTCTTTTAAGCAAGCAAACCTCTAAAATCAGATTCAGAGCAGTTTTTCCTCCAGAACAAGGATGGGCATCCACTGGAGAAGAGTTCTGGGCCACAGTAAGTGCGGGTTGCAAAGTTCTAAGTGTGAGGGCTCCACTGTGGTTAATGAGTACCACAGCTGTGGGATTAAAGCTGTTAGCGTATCTGTTTGTGCTGACTTTGATAGTCCTGAATCTTCTGCCTGAGGAAAGTGGTTGGAAGAGCTAATGTCCAGAGTGAGAAGGGTCAGCTCCAGTCCTGCCAGCTTGTTTAGTCACCCTGCTGTTAAATGTGTCCTGAAGCGTTGGCAGAGTACCCTCGGTGATCCTTTCTGCTGTACTGATTATGCGCAGGAGTTTGGCTCGTTCTCGTGATGTAGACAATCCAAACCAGATGGTTATGGATGATGTGAGGATGAACTCGATGATCACTGTGTAGAACTGGATCATCCAGGCTGGCAGAAGGTTACATGTCTTCAGCTGGAGACTCTGCCGGACTCTCTTTGCTATGGATGCTGTGTTCCTTTCATTCTTCAGGTCTCTGGATCTGGTGGTGTCCCTGGGTCTTAGGGTGCTTTCACACCTGCCTTGTTTGGTCTGAACCAAAGTTACAGGTGTAAAAAGGGTCCACCAAAAGATGTGGTTTTGATTCGGATCTACTAAAACATGGTTCGGTTTGTCTGCAGTGTGGAAAAAACTTCTCTGTATTGTTTGGACTTTCAGACTGATTACGGAACACTTAGGCAGTCTTTAAACAAACCAGTGGAAAAAAAGAAATGGTGTTGTGACAAAATTGGTCTCCCATTGGTGTGCAGGTGTGTCAGTATGGCAGCAATATAGAGACAAATGCTTAAACTGTACTGTAAAACACAGAGTTTGTCTAAACTCAAATAAATAAAGCCTGTTTTAAGTAAAAATGTTATATTTCCAAACATTATTCAAATAATTTGAGTTAATTAAATATTTGTGGGGACATATACATTCAAACAGAGATCGATCTTTCAACTGAGTTTAGTCTGTTGCCATTCACAGCTTCTTTTCCATTGGCTTCTGTCACAATCTATTTGCATTCTGGGTGTGTTCCCCACACTCACCTGAAACTGCGTTTCACCATCAGTGTGTAGTCATCCCCCCCGGGTAAACTTGTAGATCATATATTATGATTAACTGTTTGGTCTCTATGTTGTAGGCTGTAAGAACAAGCATCATTTTCTGAGCTGCAGTAACTCTATGTTGGCTTTGCTCTCAATAATGTTCGCTCTATAGCAGTTTCTTTCTTCATCTACTTTTTTATAAGTATTTAAAAAAATACTTAATTCAATTAAATAGAAGACTAAATACAAATCTACACATGACCATCACATTTAAAGTAGAATTATTATGCAAGGCAATTGATAAACAAAAAAAATAATATGCTATCATGTGTTATGGTTAAGTTGACAGAAATTATATTAATTATGTAATTCTTACTAAAACCAATGTAGTACTTGAGAAAAAGTATTTTGTAAATAAAATATATAAGGAAACCTTAATTTAAAATATATGTAAATATATTTGTTTTACTGTACTTAAAAATTATATGACATGAACTTACTGGCTTCACATGTATTGGAGGAAGCATGTTTTAGTCTTCACCCTCCTGGTGTGTTGGGGCATAACTAGTGATAGGGGGAGTACTAGTGAGTGGGTTGGGTAATTGGCCGTGTAAATTGGGGAGAAAATGGGAAAAAATTTAAATAAAATAAAAAAAAAACAAAAAAAACAACAAAAAAAAACATTATTTTATTGTCACTGCAATGACACTTGTGTCAATGTTTTAATTTTTAGTTTGTTGAATGTTATTTTTAATGTTTTCATAATGTTACTAGTTGGGGACGTGATGCAAACCATTATTTTTACACGTTTTAAAACATTTCTATAATGTTACAGGCTAACCTTTCTGGAACCTTTTCTTATAGCATTCTTATAAAACTCTCTGTTAGTTGGGTACACATGGAGGTCAGCAAAAATGATTGAGATCATGTCTATATATTGTACAATAAATCAATAACGTAATTATTATTGTGACAGACCTAATGGTTGTGATAGTTCATTGCTTTAGTCTTTAGACCAACTGGTAGGCCACCAAACAATCTTTCTATACCCTAAGCATCTTAACACAAACTCCTTTCCTCCTTTCCTCTTACTCTCCTCAGATTGTAAATTGTGATCTTAGCACTGTACTTTTGGGATTGGGAAACTGTGCCCAGTATTGATTGATAAATGGGGCACAATAATCCCAGTAATTCACTTGTTTGTTTTATAGTGTAGAGTCAGGGACTGCTGCCATATTTGTTGGCTTTGATTTCAGAGTGTGTGTGTATGTGTGTGTGTGCGACATATTTATCATAACCACTACTCATGTTGAGAACTTGACTCTCAGCAGTTTTATTGGCTTTGGAGTGTTTGAAGAGTCGCTTCTGTGAGTTGTATCAGACGCTGCCACGCGAGCACAATATCAAATGTCACAAGGTAAGCATAAGTCTTGTGTGCGAGCACGTATGTGTGTGTGTGTGTGTGTTTGTGTGTATCATCTCACCTTTGGTATATAAGTCCCTGCACAAAGAAGATTTGCTTTCTGCTTGTTTTATTGGTATTGATTTTTGCCTCAGCATGACTTGGCGAGATTTAACCGACTGATAGGAGCTCTTGTTGTTGAGTCAGAATGGCCCTGCAGGACGTCTGTGGATTTCAGGAGACTGAATGGAGGCACCCAGCTTCTCCTGCTGGTGCCGTGCTAAGCGTTAACCCAGCAGGTGAGATTAAAGCCGCGTGGAGGGATCCGTTTGAGAAAGATGTTGGAAGTCCACTTTGCTTCCTTTTGCCACCTCGGCAAAGCCAAACTCGGAGCGCAAGGAGTTCATCCTTGGCTACTGTTCCACGCCCTTTCCCCTTGTCTCATGGCACCACAACGCTAGGCTTCGTCTTTCAGGGTGGAGTGATAGCGGCGGCTGACACTAGGGCAAGCTGTGCAGGGCTGGTCGAATGCCCGCTTGCCCAGAAGGTGATGCCAATCCACTCGCACATGGTGGTCACTACATCAGGCAGCGGGGCGGACTGCATGCTGTGGGAACGCATCCTGACAAGGGAAATACGTCTCTACCAGCTTCGCCATGGCCGGAGACTATCAGTAGGAGCTTCTGCAAAGCTGCTTTCCTTCATGCTCCATCCCTTCAAGGGCACTGAGGTATGTGTGGCAGCTACACTTTGTGGGTGGGATGAGGAAGAAACAAGGCCAAGAAAACACAGTATGAAGAGAAAATCAGATTTGGATGACAAAGAAATGGATTCAAGTGCCTCTGACTTAAGCACTTCATGGGAATCATGGGCTACACCACAACAAGCCAGTGGCTTCCTTGTTGGCTCCAAGGAAGTTGGTGGGAAGCCACCACAAGGTCAAATCTCAGAATATGGAAGTACAGCCGTCTGCCGGTCAGGCCCCAGGGTGTGCTATGTATGCAGTGATGGCCTGGTGATAAAAGCAGAGGTCATTTCGGTCGGCTCAGGCTCTCCCTACGCCTACTCCGTTCTCGATGACGGCTGGAGGTGGTCCATGGGTGTGGACGAGGCTGTGGTTCTAGCAAGGGAGGCAGTTTACAGGGCCACTCACAGGGATGCATACTCCGGGAACAACGTAGACCTCTTCCACATCACTGAGCGTGGGTGGAGCCGTCGACCCAGAGAGGACCTGAAGGAAGAGTACTACAGGGAGAGGAGGAGGGAGAAGGAGGCGATGCAGAAAAGAGAGAGAGAAAAACAGGAAAGAGAGGGAGTGATTTTGACTAAACGCTGAATAACGTGTACTGTGTGCACTTGCTAGCAGATGAGGGCAAGAATTGGGGTTACTGGATAGTAACATAATTAAATTACTTATTAAAATGATATTTTTCTGTTTAGTATAAAAAAAACAAAAAGGCTTTATAGTCATGATCTAATCCAGAGGTGTCAACCCTGGCCACATTATTAACACAGAGTGGATTCAGATTTGTATTCGAAACAACCAGCTGCACACCTGATTTCACCTGTTTAATGAGTTGGTCAGTCTTCAAACTGGTAAAACTGATGAAAACCTGCAGCCACATCCACCCAGTGTGAATAGGCTTGACACCCCTGAAGGTTTATTTCTTTCAATAAACACAATAACTTTTTAAAGAACACAATAACTTTTCTTTAATGACCTTTTACTATATATATATATATAGTGGTGCCTGATTAAACTTAGTAGTTTTACTGATTTAATTGTGTTAATTTGGTACTTAGACATTTCAATATTCACTTGGCTGTTTTGGAAAAAATATTTAGCTATTTAATTGTGTCTGACAAGTAGGGATGCACTGATGTGGGAATTCTGGGCTGATGCCGATAACCGATATTAGGCTACACAGGTTCATATCTGCAACCTTACAGAGAGATTAGACACCCCAGTATAACTTTATAAATAAATGTTACATTTATGTATCTTGCATTTTAGCTTTTAACCAACTGTAAGCAAACAATGAAACAAAAGGTGTCTACTGACAGATTAGTTTACAATTTCTTGGGTTTCACATTTATTTAGCTAACTGTTCCTTACAAAGACTGCTCACAGCTTTAAACTCTCTTGTTACGTTTTTAATTGTTTGGTCAATTGTAGTGGTGCGGCCAGTGTTGCTTGGGCATACAATTCCCAGCATACAATAAGTACATCAGCAAGTATTGGCTTGAAATCTGACAAATCAATCAAAAGCAATTATCGGATGGTACTGATATAATTCCGATATCACCGTACATCCTTACCAGCAACGGTGATCTCAAAAGTCAGAATTAATTTATCGTGCACATTGAATTTTTTAAAATTGACTCAAAGTTATGTTTTTATATAAGTTTCTATTAAACTTTTTTTTTTTTACATTTTATATACATGTATTGTTTGTATTTCATAGACAGGCAAAATATTGTCTTGTCTTTTCCTTTTTGGCTGTTTTTCTGAACAAATCGCTGCTCACACAAAGACAGCTACAGCCAAAAGGTGCCTCTGTTTCTGCTCCTTTGTTAAACAGCTTCTCTTACTGTTAAACTCCACCAGAGGCATGATGGGAAATAAGCTTGCTAAATATTGACCCTGCAAAATCTCAATCTTTGACTAAAAAGTCTGTGACTTGTCTTTAGGTGTTAAAGGGTGTCAGACTTTAGTCCATAAAAACTTTTTCCAGAGTCTTTTCAAAGTCGTCCAGTATATGGTAGTGTATGCTAGCATAAGGCAGTTTTTCAGTCAACAACAGTTTTTTGTTGACCGCCAGGGAAGGAGAGAAATCGGGGATCACTCAGCACTCGCACAGTCGTGTAATGTGAATTACTAAAAGACGCTCGCCAAGCCGCTGACTGATCTCCAACCAGACGCAGATGCCGCAAAAAAATTCTAAATGTTTAATATCTGACTCAGTCTGTGACTGGGAGTCAGGAGCAGCGGCTTTCTGTGGCCAATAGGATCAAAGAAAGAGAGAACTACGTGTCCTAAACACACCATTGCTGTTAATGGAGATTCTGACCACTTTCTGCCCCCCCTGTTATACTGTATCACAAAATGACTGTTAAACTCTAAAGTGAGTCCTCTATGAATGGGGTAAATGGAGCTAAAAGCTAAAAACTTTCAACTAAAAATAAAAAAATTATAACTACTTGTTCTAAATACTTTTTTAATAAAAAAAAAACAAATAATGTATTTTAGTAAAAAAAGTAAAAAAAGAAAAAAGGTGTTTTTCCACAGCGAAAAATTTGCGTGATTTGTGACCCCATGTCGTCAATCTATGGAAGCCCACCTAAAAGCATTTTTTTTCTAATTATTACGTAAACTGCTATCTCATTATTTTAAGATACTATCTCATTATTTTGTGATATTATCTCATTATTTTTACATAGTAACTAAGTCATTATTTTAAAATACTATCATTATTTAGAGATACTATCTCATTAGTTTGAGATAGTAAGTCATTATTGTGAGATACTATCTCATTATTTTGATAAACTATCTCATTATTTTGAGATAGGAAGTTCATTGTGAGATAGTAAGTCATTATTCTGAGATACTATCTCATTATTTTAAGAGAGTAAGTCATTATTTTGAGATACTATCAAATTTTTAAAATAGTAACCCATTATTTTAATGAGATAGTATATTAAAATAATAACTTACTATCTCACAATAATGACTTGAGATAGTAATTGATTATTTATATATAAAGAAAACAGGCCTGACTGAGTGACTGAAGGACACAGGTCTCGTATCAGTAATCCTCCAGACCGTTAGCTGGCGCTGCCCCGGCTCTCCCCAGGTCTCCATATCAGCGCGGACTGCAGGAGGACCGGCAGAGATTTGGAAACATGGCGCTGTGTAGTGTGCTGCGAAGTGAGTCTGCGGATTTCTCCGCTTCTCAGGATCAGTCCTGGGCGTTCGGCTGTGGGCTGAATCAGACCGACTTGTGCTTCGGCGCCACAGCCGGAGATTGCCTCAATTTCGCCGTGAATCCGCTGGGAGATGATGAGAGTCCTGAGCGGAAAATCGAGTTTCTCCATGGAACCACCACCTTAGCCTTTAAAGTGAGTGCTGCTGTTCTTCTACAGCAGGTTTAGATAGCGTTAGTGCTTATTAATAGAAATATGTGCTGCTGGTACAGATAGAAAAGTAGTACAAACTGTAGTTACTGGTTACACATGTAAATACCTGTCAGTACTTCTCCAAATTTAGCCAAGTCATAGTTAGCTAGGCTTAGCTAAGTAGCTAAGCTAACTAGCTGTAAAGTAATTTTGTAGTTTAACTAGCTAGCTATCTAGCTAGCTTAGTATTCCTCCAGTTTGTATATAACTGTTACCTGTGTAAATGTCTGTCTATTTTATATGTCTTTCTCTTTGACAAATTGCTATAACCTACTTATTTGGTGTTCGTTTGTTGGACGTGACAAAACTTAGCATCCTGATTCTAACTCTCCATTCCACCTTAAATTTAGCAGCAGTTGCGTTATAGCGCCCAGAAGGCGCCTGAATTGAAGCTCTTAAAGTTAAGGTGGAATGGAGAGTTCGAATAGGATGCTTTGACAAAGTAGCTTAGCTAGGCTAACGCTAGGTAGATATGTATACAATACCAATGGAAATTTTCGACAAACCTTAAATTGTCACCTTTTGACTGGTAACGTTACAGTCTTATGGATAGGCTGTATTTGTGTTTGCTAAAAAACAATTCATGCTTTTTACTTATTAGAGTCTTACTTATTAGTTAACTAACAGTGTAAAATGTGGTTATGCTTTTTAATAAACTATAGGTTTGACAGTGTTTACTATATGCAAAGTAGTTTACTCCAAAAATCAGTTAATTGTTAGTTTGTAACTCCAACACGTTTAGCTGTGTAACTTATAGTGTTTTTAAGTAATAGAGAAGTCTAGGAACAAGGCCATACCCACATGTAAATGCCATAGAGTTGGAGGGCATGGCTAAAGTAAATGTTGACTAATCGGAAAATTAATCGAGAAATTAGACAGTTACAAAACAATCATTTTTTGCAAGACCAAGCATGACAATGCAAAATAGAATGACCCTAAGACCTGGGTAAGAGCTCATTAACCAAATTATATAGCATGGTATATATATATATATATATATATATATATATATATATATATATATATATATATATATATATATATATATATAATTTTTTTTTTTTTTTTTTTTTTTTTTTTTTTTTTTGGGCCATCAATTACCAGCTTAAACCAACTTAAACCAACTACCTGTCTGGCCTTGAACTGTGTTTTTAGTAAGGAGCATCAAAAAATCACTACAAGAATAGATATTTCTGTGTAGACACTAATTTAATTTAATTCCATTCTCACAATGCAATATTTTTTGTTGCACAAGGTTAGATCTCGAAGAACCACAAAACTTTATATAAAAGTATCACCTGTAGCTTTTTTTTAACCTGGAACACAATAGTAATAGCATCTATACACTTTCTATACACTTATGCAACCACCTTTGATGTATCTGTGTAATAGCCCCCCCTACAATAACTCTTACCATAGTTATATAGTGATAATTCTTACTATCCACCTCTTCCTAATAATCTACAGCTCAATAACATTTATACAACGTTTGAGACAGCGTTTAGAATGTTTTTAAAATGTTAAACAACCAAGTAAAAGTAACTATGCACATTTTAAGTTATTCCCAGTTTATTAGTAAAGGCTTATTTATGGTGTTTCTACTCCTAGTTTGATTAAGTTTTTATTTAATTCAATGTTTTTATTTTTTTATGCTTGTTTCCTTAAAATACCTATTTTATTTTACCGATTGTAATCTCTTGTCCTGTTTGCTTTGTAACTTAAAAACTGATTTGCAGAAACTCTTATTTACTTTTTTATTTTAAAATCTCTCTCAGTTCCAGCATGGCGTCATCGTGGCCGTAGACTCCAGAGCAACTGCTGGGTCCTACATTGCGTCTCAGACGGTGAAGAAGGTTATTGAGATTAACCCGTATCTATTGGGCACCATGGCTGGAGGAGCTGCAGACTGCAGTTTCTGGGAGCGTCTGCTGGCCAGACAGTGTCGCATCTACGAGCTGCGCAACAAGGAGCGCATCTCTGTGGCTGCTGCCTCCAAACTGCTGGCTAACATGGTCTACCAGTACAAAGGAATGGGGCTCAGCATGGGCACCATGATCTGCGGCTGGGACAAGAGAGGGCCAGGTAATTACTGCTGCTTATTTTTTTATCAGTGGTTCTCAGTGTCAGTCTCCAGCAAATCTCTTTTTTAAAACAAGTTTTATTAGAGCTCCCAATTGTTCACTATTAATGGGATGAGACAATGAATCAATTAGATTTGATTTGGGCAAAAAAACTTAAAACTATGCAGTGCTGAGACTGAGCTCCTCTGACAAGAAGATTCACTAAATGTATAATACTGTTTAATAATAAGGAGGTAGTTGAAATTATGGTCATTAAAGGGCCCATATAGAATGCCTTTCTTTTTTTGTGCAGTTTTGCCACAATTACATTGATGAATCATTTCAGCATAACCATTTTCCAACTCTTCTTAATTCCTCAAAATGAACGTTTTTCTAAGTTTAAAAAAAAAAAAAAAAAAAATCTACAATTATATTCTCAATATTTGTCTCATAATTTTTGAAAAACAATTAAAGTGCCCCACAATAGCCGTTTTAAACCTTTTAATGATCAGGCATATTTTAAGTAACTAATTTATTGAAAAAAGGGGTTGAACTTGATTTAATGGGATTGATCCATCTCTGCCATTCAGCAGAGGTATGTTAGGGGTTTCACCTGCAGTGTGAAACACTTTTCTCAATGTTTTGGGTTTTCAGACAAATTACAGGAAGCTGAATCAGTCTTTAAACTTACTGGTGGAAAAAAGTACTGGTGTTTTTACTATAATCTTATATATTCTCCCCTTGTTGTGCAGGTGCACCATGCAGCAGTATAGTAACAAACGCTTAGACTGGAAATTCATTTATTTACTGTAACAGTAGCTTAATCCTTAGTTTTTGAACAAAAGTAAATGGAATCCGAGGATAATATTTTATACTTATTCTGCTGAGGGGTGAAAGAGTGCATGTAAAGGAGTGTCTGGTTCATTTCAATCCAGCAACCCGACGAACTCATAACTAACTTTTTACATCCTATCATCAGCTACATCTCTTTACACTTCGTTCACAGTTCTGTAGTCCACTGACTAAACTGCAGAGATTAACCATGGCATACACTCTGGTCTGGTGTGGAAGTGTTTTTTTTTTTTTTTTTTTTCACCCCTTTTTCCACAAACAGTCATCTCAAATGTTTAAAAGAGGTATATTTCAAGAGCTTGGATCTTTAAAAAGTAAAAAAAAAAAAAAAAACTATCATTGTATTTTATTTTGTTTATTTATTATTTATTATTTTATTTTAAGCAACATTTTAGTAAAAAAACAACAATGGGAGTTAATGCCAGGATTTTATTTAAATGCACTATTTCACTGTCTTATGACATATAATGAAAGTGCTTATATCACTTATTAACCTCATTTGGTTCATTTTAGTATTGCCATGTTAAAATGACTATCATTTCACCTCTCTTAAATTAGCTAAAAAGCTGCTTATCCCAATCAGTGCCCCTCTCTGATTCCAGGGGATCTTGTGAATGTCAGGGTTATATTTATGATTTATTATTTCACTGATTTGACCTTTTAGTACTCATTGTCTGCTTGAATGAAAGGTCACAGCAGCGTTTATTATCCTTTGCCTGGACCATATAATCCAAAAATGGTTGATTTTGTGATGGAAGCAGAGCGTTCCCATTATGTTGGAGTATGATTGGCATGGTAACTTGCTGTGTAGTCATTTTGGGTGCTGATTTGGCCCATGCCGTCTGATGAAACGGCTCTGTATAAATAGCTCTGTAGCTTACTGCGATTGCGTCTGCAAATGTAGCCTTCGCTCAATCAGCATGTCTCACCATAAGTGCGCAAAGAGAAAGCATTACTAAACGTCCACCTTTAAATGTTGCTCAGGTTTAGTCTGTGGAAAAATCAGTTTGTAATGGGTTTACAATTCATCCAGACAAAGAACTGCTGATTTATTTAGGTGGCAAAGGAAATATGTTTATACAGGTGAGTTTTCAGCTAGTCACAATCTATTCCCATTCTGTGAATTCCTTCCTTCTGTGAGTTATAGTCCATTACCGAATATTTTGCACTATTAGGTGCACTTAAAATTTGTTAAGTGTGAATGTATGGATTTTATCAGTCAGGTTGTAAGAATCAGTAAAGCCATTTCGCTAAAGTACAGCTTTATACAGGTGTTTCAGTTAGGGCAGAACGATTTTGGAAAATAATCTAATTGCAATGTTTTATCTATAAATTGCGATTGCGATTTAAAATGCGATTTTTTCTTTTGTCTTCTCAAGTATTTTTCAACAACAGAAGCAATAAATCAATCTGTTTAATAATAAACATTGTCAGATTTATTTAAAGCACAGATAACAATAAAGCAAACAAATCTATGCTTTTCCTTTTCACCATTTGTTTTTTTATAGAAAAATAAATACATAAATAGCTTTTCCTTTTCACCATTTTTTTTGTAATTAGGAAAAACAATAGATTGTTAACTTACTTTAAATTACTGCTCTCCAGCTAGAAACATCATGAAAAATTAAAGTGCAAGAAACATAAAGAGAATCTGCTTTAACCAACTCGTTATTTTCTGTATTTGAAGATGCAGCACTGGTCGTTGGCATTTTAGCCTTGCAAATACCACACGAGGCTTTGTGGTGTTTTTTTAAATGCTGAAAAAGGTTTGTAGTGTTACCTCGCGTCGTAGCAACAGTAGCAAGGCACGTTTAGCACAGTACCTGACGTTGAGCAGCATCTTCTTTTTTAAAGCCAAAGTAATTCTACACAACTGATGTGTTCTGTCGAGCCTGAAGCCATTGTGCAACAAGGGCGTTTTCACACCTGTAGTTCGTTTCTAATGAGTTCGTTTACTTGGAGCGTTTTCTCGCTCTGTTCGGTCTGGTTTCCCATAGGCATAAATGTAAACGCACCAAAATGCGCATCAATAAACCACGCGAGCAGCCTGTGTCCTGATTGGTCAGAGCTGTCTGACACGGGAGTACATTAAATATAAATATACGGAAAAAGTAAATACAGCGAGAAGATTTTGTGTTCCAGCGCAAATATCTGTGCTTTAACACTGAATGCTGAAACACTGCACTTTCAAACACAGTGTTTCTGTGTGCAGTGCAGATTTATACATAATAAACAGAGCAGTGAATGCAGTGCGTGCATGGACACAGTGTTTGTTCACAGCTGTGGTAATTAGCGTTATCTGGCTAATATATTAGTTTAAACTATGCTTGCTTTATCAGCAGTTTAGCTCAAATAAATGGCTTATATTTAATAGGTGGATCCGATCGAGAACGGATCACGTTCTCACCACAAGCGAACCGCTCCAGAGTTCGTTTGGTACCTAGAGGAGGTGGTCTCGGTCCGGTTCTTTTGATCCGCACCCGAGTGCGATTACTGTTTTTACACCTGCTCAATCGAACCGCACTAAAATTACAAACGGACCAGAGTTCATTTAACCAGACCAAATAGTGCTGGTGTGAAAACGCCCTAAAGTGCGCTGTGTTGACTTCACTTCTCCACCTCCCTGCCTTCTGCTCGGGTATGCTCCGCTCGTCCTCGGCTTGGCTCGCTCCCAAGTCACGTGACCAGTCAAATCGCAGCCAGTGCGGTTAGAGAATCGCGTTTTAAAATATTGTGAGATTATCGCAAATGCAGTTAATCGTTCAGCCCTAGTTTCAGTTTTCCAGCACCAAGGTTTAAGACTGGAGCAGTATTAGCATTACCTGCTAAGCGCTAGCTCTTTCGCTGTTTTTGAAATGAGTATTATTGGCCTGTAGCCTGTTGGTAACCCCGGCTAGCACTGCTGGAGCAGTATTAACATTAGCCGCTAACCGTTCTAAGGGCTAGCCCTTTTCCTGTTTAGAGGGTAGAATATTAGACTCTAGCCTGCGCATTTACAATGTTAAATCAAGCTACATAGGACGAACCGCTAGCTAATATCACGCTTTCTCACAGGGACACTCAGGGTTCCTCAGTGTAGCATTATTTACTACATTATTATCTAACCTTACCGTAAATAAATGGAAGTGCTGTAGGAGTGTGGTTTAGAAGTTAGTTTTGCTAACTTAGTTTAGCTTTTAGTTACCTAGTTTGTACCAGAGAGAAAGCCTGATATCAAAATCTAACAATATTAATAAATCCCTGTATATCAAAGACTGGAGTAAAATAACCATGCAGATATAATCGGGTTGTTGTAAATGAGTGTTGTTTTTGTTTCAAGGAAACCTTACCGTGACTCATTTGATTTTTATATGCCTGGCGTGACGTTACACACCCTGAAATATGAATATTACACATGCTCACATTGTGATGATGTTGCAGTGGTGCTGCTGCTGTTTCTAAATTACTCATGCCCTCCTGAGTAAGTCAAGTTGCCTGTTGGCAACGATCATGCATAGGTTAATATCTCGATGTCAGCATTTTCCAAACAGCTGTGTTTTGCTGGTCCACACAAACATTGAAAACTGATGTCAGAAATCTTCACCCTGGAGAGCCTTTTTTAAAAACCTAAAACGCTGTACTTATTTGATCAATTTGCTTTTTTTCCCTTTTTGTTTATACATTCAATGGCATCGGCCGGTTTGTTTTAAGCCAATACTTGCCGGTGTATTTATTGTAAAAGCCCCTGGCTTTTATGGCTGTGTATTGGCAGGAGCTTGGCATTACGATGTGCATTACGATACATTGAATGCAATTCATAATAAATTGTCATTTATTGTGATATTGTAAGCAAGGGTATTTATATTTAATTGATTGTTTAAATCACGCCTCAGGAATACGTTCATAGTCATAAACATATTTATAAAATCTGAGCAAGCAGAGAAAAGCATTCTTTTTATCCAATCAGGACAGTGGAATCTAATAGTAGTTGGGTCTAATAAAGACAGCTCTGATATCTAGTGACAGGAGTAGACAAAGCACAAAATGAACCACGGACTGACAAGACTGAAAACCCAAAAATCTGTAGCTCAGAAAATTAGAATATTATGTACGACCAGTTGGTACTTTTGGCAGTGTGAGCAATGTGCCAAGTGCTGCTGAAAAATGAAATCTGCATTTCCATAAAAGTCAGAAACCAAGGGACCAGAGTTTGGAGGAAGAGTGCAGAGGCACACAATCCAAGCTGCTTGAGTTCTAGTGTGAAGTCTCTCCAAACCATCAATAATTAATTGTAGAAACATGTCATCTTGCTGGTAAGGTTCTGTACGAGATCATTGAAAATATGAGTGACCTCTAATTTAAATAGGCCTCCTATAGCCAGTGCGGAAAATCCAGGACGGAAACTTTAAATGACAGCCACGTCTTGGCTGACAAACTACGTTTGCACAGATTTGATCTCGGGCCAGAAGTTTCCATTTTAATGCAATGTGATGGCAATATGCCGTTTCTCCCCTTACCACCAGATGGCGATACTACTCCCTCTGCCAGAGTGCCCACTCACTCCCTGTGTCTCTGAGGGGCAGTAACAGGCACTAGATCACAGCCAATGTGTTTAAAGAGGGCCCTGCGCAGTGACACTGTAATGGGAAATCGATGCTGCTGTGACTGTGGGCCAGGAAGCTGCACCACTATGATGGACGCCGCCCCTCTACCAGGATCGTCAGGTCACATGCATAATCCGTTCGGCCGGATCGATGAGGTTTACACGGCGCCTTTCACGAGTTAGCGTCGCCCCTAAAAAACAGGCTGTGCCCGGCAGCCACATGCGGCGAGGCGCGGTTAATTTGCCAGTCAATTCGCAAATAATGATGGTTAGAGGTTCAATAGTCGCGTCCGTCCGTCTGCCTAAACGTAGCAATGATTGAATGAAGATGTAAAACGTTGTGTAAATGAAATCAATCTGGATTAGAATAAGGCTCATTAGGAGCTGCAGCGATGTCAAGTACACTCACTCCTGTGATTAACTGTCAGTTTTCCACTGTGGAATAAATCTAATAAGGTGGAGTTAGGAGAGCTGGATGAAGATGGAGGTAATGACGTGTCATGCTGCGAGTGTGAAGGATTCTCAAGCTCCAGCA
This sequence comes from Astyanax mexicanus, assembly GCF_023375975.1. Lineage (NCBI taxonomy): Eukaryota > Metazoa > Chordata > Actinopteri > Characiformes > Acestrorhamphidae > Astyanax > Astyanax mexicanus. Next base: position 51,466,816 of record NC_064415.1, read on the forward strand.
GATTGTGCTCTCGTCTGCTCTTGCAGTTGTCAAGGTACACACTGTGTTCTAGCAAAATGGCAAGTAGTAGTATTGAGGAAAAATCTGCAAGGTGGCGCCTATAAAATATTACATATAACAACTAATTGAAATGTACAATTTTAGGGCTTTTGAATATGGCTACAGTTGTTAATGTTGTGCTTTTAAATACCAAAACTGTAGGGAAGAAGTTGTTTCTTCTGCTTCTCTGCTTTAGCAGAAGTACAAATTACTAGTGACCTTCATAGGCACTATAAAATCGTTCCGCACAGTGGTTCCAAAGAGTTTTCCTCTTGATTTGGTGCCAGTTGAACTGTTTGAAAGTTTTACACACAGATTACTGCATATTATAAAATGCCATGCAATTTCTAGATGTTACAGAGGGGATTTAAATTGAAATGCAAAGAGGACAAGTAGAAGTAAGATGAAGAAAACCTTAATATAAGATAGATTAAATTAACTAACGTTAGGTTAGATACGGTTTACAGTGTAATCCTTTTTAATATTTTCAGTACTTTTTTTGCAACCTAAAAATACAAAAAGTAATCTAATTTGCATACTGTTACCATGAGGGGTTACCATACCACCATTTTGGATCTTGTTAAAACAAAAAAAAACTGAGTGATTGTGGCATTCTATTAAGAACAAAAACAACAGAATTACTGCATTTACCGCTTAAACTACAAATATATTTTCGAAAGCATATTACTGGATGCATTTCAGTTTTTCAGAGTTCTTTTTATGGAATATCAACAATAGATTGGCAAAATTAAATTTTATTAGTTGTCAATGATTTAAAAATGAATTAAAGTAATCACATTTTATTTTTTATTTGTTTTATTATGCTGGAATTTCCCAGTATTATTGTGAGGGGACAGTAATAACAGTGTAGTGTGGTTAAGGTCTGGCAGACGAGATAATTTTGTACTGTATTATAATATCTCAGAGTAGAGAGAAAGGAAAGAAAGAAAGGAGAGGCAAGTATATTGGACTGTAGTCAGGCAGCATTTACTTGTGTTAGCGATTAGCTGCTAACGCTAATGCTGCTGCACCCAGCTTTAGTTGAGATCTGGAAATCTAAGCTTACTGTAAATAAACACTTTACTCACCCAAATAAACAGTTTTCAAGAGAGAATTTTGTGTAGATTAACATCCTTCTAATCGGTGCGCCTTGTAGCATGCAGTGCAGCTAGGCCAGCGTCGATTTATCCTTTTTTGGCATTCAATAGATATGCTAGGAAGTATCGGTTTGAAACATTGGCCATATCTGATAGCAATATAATATTGATATCATTGTGCATCCCTTTTTTTTCAATTACAGTTACACTAAATTTCAGATGATATCATTGTATTCTTATTAGGCCGGATATCCAGTGACTCCATTGGGGGGTTGGAACAAAGTAATAAAGTTAATAAAGTTTCAGGTTTCAGCCTCACTTCTCTGTATCGGCAGATACTTGAGGTTCAATCATTCGGAATTGGTGGTGGCAGGGGGAGAGATGGTATCGACGCACACCTTTTGTGACTGATTGCATATTTCTCTCGCTATATTTTCCTCCTGTTCTTTCCTGCTGAGTCGTGCTACGTATGTAGATAAAACTCTGGAGATGTCAGAAAGCACAAAAGTCAGCAGAGTTGTTATCGTTTTGGCGTTGCGACGTGGCATCTTTCAAGCCTTCTTCTCTCTGCATTCTAATTCTATGGATGCGCTCTGTGATTGTGCATAGCTGCACAAAAGTTTGGCTGTTCGGCTCAAGTCTACGTGAGGAATTGCTTCGCTTTCAAAGCCACTGCCCCGCTGTTAACCGAGCGTGGCTCACCTGCGCACGCTTCCTCTCCTCTCCCTCTCGCGCCGAGTTGCCATTCACATCCTCCGCCCGCCCGCGCTCGGGAAGTCGGGGAGAAGTCGACCCCTAACTGCCTGTCAGCTGTGTGATGGAGTGGAAGGATCCGAGGCCTGCGGAACGCTTCGGCTGTATCGCCGCCACTGCTTCCGCTTTTTTACGAGGCCTCACAAATTCAAGTGGCTTTTTTTTTTTTTTTTTTTTTCTTCCCTGCTCTCCCTCTCTTTCCTCTCCTCCTCCCCACCCCACTCTTCCACACCTTGCTTCCTCGGTCTGTATGCATGGCTGTTATATGCCTGATGTGTCTGAGCCTGATTTCGGTTGGATGCTGGTTGCGTCACAATGCCTCCCGCAGTCATTATGCGGTATCTGCATCGGCAGTGGCGGCCGCTTCTGTTTTTTGATGTGAAATGACTCCCAGGTGTACGGACCCTTTTTACTCCTCTCTTTGTGAGCTGAAGTACCCATCCTGATGAGAGCGCTTGTGCCGTGTGTTTGCGCTAAAAGAAGTCAGTCCCAGTGTTTTTTATTTTCCAAAAAGCCGTCTTTTGTAAGCTGTGCAAGTCCCACTTCAAACCCATGCCAACCCAGCAAAGTCTTTGCACTCCTCGCGACAAAATGGCAATTTACCCTGTGTAGTCAGGGGGCTGGGTGATTATCGGGCTGAGCTAACGATGCGTGCGGAAGGTGCAATTTGCCAGTTGAAAGCCATTGTGAGCTCATGGAGCAGTTAAAGACTCTGCCAGTAATAGACCGTCCTTAAATAGTCGGCGAGAGCCAGCTTCAGGGCACCTGACGTTTGCTTAAACTTTCTCCAGGCTCTTCTATTTCTCTCTTTCTTTAGAGTAGTGCACTTGAGGATGGCCAAGAAAACACTGGCCGAGTCTGACCCGCATAGAAGCAGTGATGGGCTTCACTGCTTTCCATCGCCTGAGCTTCAACAATCATTTCACTTCAGGTCATGCCTTCAGACACTGTCCCAAACGTGTTTTCGTCTGAATGATCTTTAAAAAATAGGCTTGAAGTGTTGCTGCAATCCCAGAATCATACAAGTTGTCTTTGTTAAGATGGGCAGTTTCGAGGGATTAATATTGCAGCCACGCGTGTAGATTGATGAGTCAATTTTGAGAAGGGGGAGATCTGATTCTGCCAGAGAATCTTAAGGGAGAATCTCCCTCTCCTCTTCCATGAACACAGCACCAGCAGCAGATTCTCATAATATTCTTTATCAAATCTGTACGTTACAGTACATGAAGGTAGCGTCACTGAAAATGGGTTATGTTTTTTTTTGTTTTGTTTATTGTGGTTTTATTTTATGTATATATTCTGTATATATAAACTTAATATATGTAATATGTATACTAGTGCATCTCTGAAAAAAATGTTTTATTGAAAAGTTACTTTTTCAATAATTCAGTATAAAATGTGAAACTCATTATATAGTCGTATTACACAGAGTGAGCTATTTTAAGCGTTTTTTTTATTATTATTAATGATTATGGCCTACCGCCAATGAAAACCCAAAAATCAGTGTCAGTTAGAATATTATATAAGATCAATTGTTACTTTTTACAGTGTGGGCAGTGTTCAAAATCCTGCTGGAAAATGAAATCCACATCTCCATAAAAGTTTTCAGCAGAAGGAAGCGTGGACTTTGGACTTGATGTAACACAGTCGACCAACACCAGCAGATGACATGACTCTCCAAACCATCACTGATCATCAGCAAATTTTACATTTTATTTAAAGGAAATCAAGGGAGCAGAGTCTGGAGGAAGAGTGGAGAGAGACACAGTCTAAACTGCTTGAGGTCTAGTGTGAAGTTTCCACCAATCAGTGATGGTTTGGAGAGACATGTCATCTTCTGGTGTTGGTCCACTATGTTATATCAAGTCCGAAGTCAGTGCAGCGTTTTCCCAGATTTCATTTTCCAACAGGACTTGGTACACTGCTCACACTGCCAAAAGTACCAGTTGCTCTTATATAATAATCAAATTTTCTGAGATACTGACATTTGGGTTTTCATTGGCTGTAAGCCATAATCATAAATAATAAAAATAAATATACGCCTAAAATGGATCACTGTGTGTGTAATTTATTTTGAAGTGAATTATTGAAATAGTAATTTTTTTTAACTTTTAATTTCATTTTACTATTTGTAACCTTTTCAGTTTATTCACTGTTAGCATTTTAGCGCTGTATAGATGGGGGTTAGTTTTATCTCTGTAAATATGTATTTTAGATTTGCAGTAAAAAAGAGATCTAAGAGTGCCAACTCCATTTGTGAACTACAGTCACTGAAGTTACACGTTTATAACACCATAAATAGGCCATAAGCTATGCTACAACATGACTATATCTGTCACAGTAATATTATTATTATTATTATTATTATTATTATTATTATTATTAACTTTGCTCTGTCTCCCCAGATAAAACTTATACCATCTAATTAGGCCTTTGTTAGCAATTAAAACAGCCCCCTAATGTTTTAGACTCATCTAGAAAATTGATGTAGGACACATTAACATATTTGGAACATTGTAGCTGCAGTTAGAGTTGAGCCCACTTTCTTTAAATTAAGTGCAAACTGCAGTCAACATGGCCCAAGCGCTAGGCACCATTTATGAATCCAGTACAACCAGTATAATTTTAGTAATTTGGATCACCATTGTGTGTGCAATATGATAGTTCTCAGAGTAATGGTTTGGACATTAGATTTGAATTTGCAGAAAGTTTCATTAAGTTGAATTAAGTGAGCTAAATCAGAGATTTTCAACCTTTTACAGATGTAAGTCCACTTAACCCCCACTTATCGATCTGTAACCCACATGAAAATTTAATCAACCGTTTATAATCTAAACACCTGCAGCACAAGCGTCAATGAAGCCAGTTTAATTGATCGTTTTGAAGCAGAGAGCCTTAGGATGTTTCACTGTGAAAGACCCTGGTTTTAACCATTTATCTCTTACAGGTTAATCTCTTACAGGTTAAAATTAATGAAACATACCAGTCCTGCTCAATTTTTTCTTTTTTACATTTTAAGCAATAAATATTTACATCTTTAATAAATATCACAACACTCAATAAGGGATGCTTTATGTTTTTGTTTACAAAATTATTAAATGAATAAATGTTACTAATACTTTGATATTTCGTTTTTTTCTTCAACCCTAGTCCTTAGAAGTAGTCTGGCTCATTTCAGGTTTGAAAAAAAATATTTGCATATGTGATTTTTCTTCTCTTCCAGTCTGCGGTTCCTCTGTCTCGTGAGTCGGAGTCGGACCGCGTGACTGACTTGCTCACTCATTAAGGCCCCATCTGCAGCCTGGCTCTGGCGGTGCACAGATGGGTACTAGTCACCATTACCGATCTGTAGTGTGTGTGTGTGTGTGTGTGTGTGTGTGTGTGTGTGTGTGTGTGTCACACACTGGAGAACATGCACTTCCACACGTCTCATTAGCGGTTCCATAAGCTTTACTTCTGACCGGTGATGGGGTGTTTGCATGTGTCTGTTATGAGGCCTTTTGCCGGGGTTCAAATCGTTGATTCACCAGTTTGCTAACTCTGATCTGAGTCTTCCATCATGTTGGGGCATGAGGTCATGTCTCCAGGTATGGATCAATAATTAATTTGGGCCTGTTTTTTTGGGGAAGGATCAATAACACCGCGAGCGCTGCCCTGGGACGGAGGCTGCGTCTGCCCGTGCCTCGTCAGCAGCTTGTTCCAGGCCTGTTTAATCTGTGGAGTGAGCAGAAGTGCTGCTGCTTTCGCTGCTGCCGCCACAGACACTGGGAACACCATCTAAATGTATATATTCTAGGGAGAGATTCTACAAAAATGTGGCTTTTTATCTGTTGGATGCTTTAAATTATTTTATTTAAGTGGTTACTTAATTTTTTTCCAAACTATCTTTGTACTTGACAGTATAATAGGGAATTTAGTTTTGCAGATTTAATTCATATTTCAGAAAAATATTCATTCATTTTGTGATACAAGCACCAAATTTGCCATGAATAAAGATGGTAGCCATATTAAATGTGAAATAACTCAAGATTGTTTGGTCTGATGCTATGAAATGTGCTTATATACAGATTTTTGATTGGATAGCATGGTAAACCGTAACCCCCCCCTCCCATTTAAGAGTGAACGGAGTACGAAAGTGCACTCCTTTCTACTGTACTTCTGCTTTATCGATTCGCACCGTTTCTCAGGGCACAAAAATACAATTATTTTGGACCGCACTATTCATCGCTTTTCGTCCCTCACTCCTTTCACAACTTGGATGAGGGTAGAGTGAGGTAGAGGTCCACACTTAATCTCATGCTACTTCTATTCCTGGGGAAATGAGGATAAATGCTGTTTTTTATAGGAAGGTCTTTAAAAGTCATCACACATTGCAATTTTTGTCTATTTCGTGAATTTCTATGGTAAACTGTATTGTGCTCAGGCACAGTAGGACGTAATTACACTACTCAAAAACTGTGTTTTAGGGTGCTCAGGCATGGCACATTTACATGGTACAGTGTAAGTTAGGGTTGGGCAGTATGTATACCCCAAAAACACTATTTCTAGGTATTTTGCTATAATTTTCTTGGAGTTATGACACAACACTGAATATTTTATTAATTTTAAGAGCATATTACTGCACTAAAATAACTCTTGTATATAGTTGTTCTATACAAAACTTTAAATGTTTTTGCAGCTCAGCTTTGAACTGAAGTGAACAGTACATTTTAAAATATTTACCAATGTTTGCATACGAAATCAAGTTCTTATTTCAAGGTCTTTTTTGTAATGTGGGCCCTTTAAGAATTGAGCAGCTACTCTGAGCATATACTGCACTGAACATGCTCGCGATTCATGAGTAGAAAGGAAGTTTGACTTTGTCGAGTTTTTAACATTCCTGGTGTTCTCGCTCCCCCTCCCTTTCATACGGGTCCTGGCTCTCTTTTAAGTAGCTGCCTTTGACAGAGTAGACTGGTGCTGAAAGCCCTCAGTGGAGAATGTGCGTTTTATCCCTCTCTCACTCGTTCTTTTTTTCTCTCTCTCTCTCTCTCTCTCTCTATTTTTCTCTCTCCATCACAGGGCTGTACTATGTGGACTCTGAGGGCAACCGTGTTTGTGGCGACCAGTTCGCTGTGGGCTCCGGTTCCATGTACGCCTATGGCGTCCTCGACAGCGGCCTCCGCCAGGACCTGACCGTGGAAGAGGCCTGCGACCTGGGCCGGCGCGCCATCTACCAGGCCACCTACCGCGACGCCTACAGCGGTGGACAAGTCAACCTGTACCACGTGCACAGCGAGGGCTGGAAGAGAGTGTCCCAGGAAGACGTGCTGCAGCTTCACCATCAGTACCAGAGCCAGAAAGCGTAGAGGCTGAGAGGTGGAGGAGGAGAAGGAGGATGCTAGGACGGGTGGGTTGGTAGTTGGGAGGGAGGTGAGGGATGGGGCGGATTAGGGCGGTGGTTCTTGGTGCTGGTCATGGATTAACTCTAGGGGGTTTTTAGGGAGGTTTATAACCAAAATCTTTAAATCATTTTACGATTGCACATCAAATTATTCAGGCTCAACCACTGAATTCTAAGTATAAAAGTCGGAACAAGACACATTAGGCCAAAACTACTCTAAGACATTGTCTTAGACAACACATCTGTATCACTTTTAATTTGTAGCTTTCTATAAGTAGCATAAGCAGAGTTTCTCAATCCTGGAATCCCTCTTCCTTGCACAATTTTTGTTGGTTTCTTTGTTTTAACACACCCCCTGATATTCTAAAAGGACTTGCTAATTATTTAATTAGGTAAATCAGGTGTGTTGGAAGATAGGGTAGCACTAAATGTACAGGACTCAAAGCATTTCAAAAGCATTTTGTATCATTTTATAAATTAAATACAATATATTTGCTTAAATCGGTCAACTTCTTATTTACCATCATTTGAAAGCAGTAGCTACTCTTTAGCTTGTGCATACATCTCATGATTAAGCTTCAGTAAGCGAAGAAAATGCTCAAGGATGACTTGGAATGAAAGCATATGTTCTTGGGATCTGATATCTTCCACCTGAGACTAAATAGTGATGATTAGACCTGTATCTGAGGAGGCATAAGCTCGTCTTTACAGTCCTAGTGTCACGAGCATTGCAAGTAATAGGGGAGAGTCCTAGTGAGCAAGTGAGTGATGAAATAATTGGCTCATAATTAACTGGGAAGAAAATTGGTTAGGGATGAAGTTGAAGATTATACTTTAGAAACAAGACCTTAGATGCTCTGTTTACCTGCAGGTTACACCTCAATTCCACATCTAACAAACACCATTCAATGACCAGGACTGGGAGCCACAAGCTTAGAGCTGGGAAGGTTTGATATGGGCGTAATGGAGGGATAAAGAAGGTTGGAGTATGAAAGCAGGGGGAATGGGAGGGACAATACACCTGAATAGAAGTAAAGAAATTTAGGGCCTCAGTATATCTTTAATCCAGTTTTGAAAAATGTGTGCTTGAGTCACTTTTTCTAATTTTTTAAATGAAGTCACACTAAACATTTGAGCTATTTCAATGACTAATCTCATCAATCGTTTCTCCTTTTTGAGGGGAAAAATATATATTTTGTAATTTGGACAACTTTTACATAAAACTTGTTTTTATTTAGTATCTTTATTTATAAAGGTACTTAATGTAAAATAAATTACAATAGTACGGAAATATGCTTATTATTCCCAATAGCAAGAAACGGTTGATGTATGCTTGATCATTGAAAGAGCCCATTTATCACAGTTTCCGTTAATTTCTCTCATGTTATTTGTTTATTCATTACCTCAGCAGCAGCAGCAGCAGTATTGTTATGCTTTAAGGCGATGGGCTATAGTTTCTCTTTGTGTGTGTGTGTATTTGTGTGATAGATGTGGGGGTGCTGTATCCCACCGGACGGCGCATGGAGCCAGAACTCGCTTGGCCGGCTCCCTCGGAGTGCGAGTGGGCTTCTGTTCCTCTGATCACACATGTAACCACAGTTACCAAACCCACTCTCAATAAACCCTGGACTTGTTTTTTGCTATTTATGTCTTCTGTTTTTTTTTTCTTCTTTCTGATGGACTGTCCTCTCCCCTGTGTACACAAGCGAGTGTGAACACACGTGCAGCAGGCAGGAGTGTGTTCACATGCCAAGCTACGCTGTTGTGTATGTATAAGGGAGGTGTTCCATCCATTTGTTTCACTGCGGGAGATTTCGCTTCTCTTTCCTCTTTGCCATTCATCTTTGTTAACTCAGACTCCGCACGCAAATTCCCAGTTACTCCTGAGGCTTTCCATCTCGCAAGCCCACATCCTGAGATATTTGCAATTTGGATATGCTTACTTCTACACTGTAGCATTTTTTGTAATTCTCAAAACCAAACCTTACATCATAGAAAACAACACTGTCTTTTATGTAATCCATTCCTTTTCGCTCTTTAGAAACATTGCAGTTAGTAAGGGATTTGAACCCAAACATGTTTGCTGCCTTTTCTGTAAATTCACCTTTCATCCACAACCACAGACATAAAGCACATCTTTAAAATCTCTAAAATGATGCAATGAGCTCCCATAAGCTTATCAGTCACTACCTGTGTTAGCTATTTTTAGCATTACCAGCAGCTGATCAGTATCACATATACTAGTGCATATAAAAAAAAAACGTTATTTTTAAACTTTATTTCAGTAATTCAGTTCCAAAATGTGAAACTCATGTATTATATAGATGTATTACACACAGAGTGATCTATTTAAAGTGTTTATTTATTTGTATTTATTTATTCTTGATTATGATGATCAAGAATACCCAAACCCAAAAACCATTGTCACCAAATTAAAATATTATATAAGGCCAATTGGTACTTTTGTCAGTGTGGGCAGTGTGCCAAGTCCTGCTGGAAAATGAAATCTGAATCTCCATAAAAGTTGTCAGCAGAGGGAAGCATGAAGTGCTGTAAGATTTTGTGGGAAAACAAAACTGCACTGACATTGGACCTGATAATAAAACACAGTGGATCAACACCAGCAGATGACAAATCATCTTCAAACTATTAGACAATCAGTAAATTTTGCATTTTATTTGGAAATCAAGAGACTGGTCCAAACTGCTTGAGGTCTAGTGTGTTAAGTCTCCACAAACAGTGATGGTTTGGAGAGACATGTCATCTGCTGGTGTTGGTCCACTGTGTTATATCAAATCCGAAGCAGATTTCATTTTCCAGCAGGAGTTTGCACACTGCCAAAAGTACCAATCGATCTTATATAAAACACTACTCTAATTTTCTGATTTTCTAATTTTAACAGCACTCAACAGTGAAAGAAAACTGTTTTCTTTCTATATATATATATATATAATATGAATGAATATGAATATTTACTATGAAAAGGGAGACAAACAGTCTTTGTGAAGGAATAGAAGATAGAAGCACTTTCAAGCAGAATCAAAACAGGCATCCTTTCACAGTACCTTCACTAGCTCTGCTGTGCTGCACTGGAACTTTTTAACAGTTTGACCTTCAGAACAGTGTAAATGTTAATATCCCATTCATTCTGTACTTTACCTTTTGATACTTAAATACAGGTCAGCCATTGCATTTAAACCTCAGTGGCACCTGTTAAGGTGTATTATATATATATTAAGCAGTGCACGGTCAGTCTTTGAAGTTGTTGTGTTAAAAGAAGGGAAGATGAGTGAGTTTAATAATATGAGACAGTTTGACACAAGCCTAATTGTGATGTCTAGACGACTGGGTCAGAGCATCTTCAAAACAATGCTTAAAATGGCTGCAGTCAAAATAAGGCTCGGACTAGAATACAAATCTCATCCTTAGGACTTTTTTTATTCACACTCTGAATGGGAACAACAAAGGAGACTTGATATACTTTCAGCAAGATGTGGCCAATGCCCTGCTCAATGTTTAAAGTCTCATACTTGACCTTTTTACAGTTGAATTCTCAACTTTCAAGATGGAATTGTCCATTTTTCTGTGCGTTCTTGTGTGTTTTTTTCCCCCTCAACAATAGTACAGCCATCTTCAATATAACAATCAGGAATCCTGAGATTTTTAAGAAAATATATTCGTTATTACGCAGAAACCACAAGGATTTATATTAATGGGTAATGGTGGATGGGTTCCCATCTTCCGCTTGAGTTTTCACACCATTCTTGACTTTGACCTTGGTGTCCTGTTGCACACTTTGTCCTACAAAGCTGCTTTTTTATAACTTCTGTTCCAAAAAGAACTTTAAAAATAAACCCACATCTTACCTGATTTCTACTGTTCTTACTCTATAGGTACACAGTATTTACTCAGTAAGTACTCAGAAACAACAGGGATTGGGCTGTATTATGTAGTGTACAGGGTTTTACTGTTCTTAATCTATAAGAAAGCTTCTTTACTCAGCCGCAGTCTAGGGACGGTCTTGGGATGCAGCTAGCTGCTCTCTACAGGCCTCTCCTAACAAAACTAGTCAGGACTTTGGCCCAGAGTTTCCTTTACCTTTCAGTGTTGAGAGAATTTATTTTTTTAATTCCATTTGGTCACACCTCCTTGACACTGAGGTTACACGCAGCTCTGTCACTGTTTTACAGCGTAACGACCCGACCGGGCTGCCCGCGTCCCCTCAGCGGTTTTACAGCGCGGGATAAACACTAATAAAGGCTATGGGGAGACGTCTCGGTTCAGACTTAGTTTCACAGGTGGCTAGTTAGCAGATGGAAAACAAATGGGATTTCAATAAATGTAAATGAACAGCCCCCTTTTTCTCTCCCATTGTGCTGCCGTGGGTAAATGAAGAGACGAGAACTGCTCGGCCATAGCCGGGCTGCAAATCAAATATGCTAATGAGGGTGTGTTTTCTTAGGATTAAAGTATTAGCGAAAACAGCTGCAATATCTAACAAGTATCAGAATGAACCGCTTTGGCAAAAATGATTGTAGTTTGTGGGAGTCTGTTTACCTTTTTGCTGTTAAAGCTGCATGAAATTGGATATTGGGTGAGCATCGTGAGCTAAGCTAAGCTAACTACCTATGTGGCTAACTTTCTAGCATAGTTTGGGGTCATCTTCACCTTTCTTTGGTCTTCTTTAGTCTTCAACTTTTGAAACAGTATTTTATGGCAACATTTTCCAACGTTCTCCATGTTTCCAGTGATGCCATGTTTTAGCTCCATGTTACCTCAGTGCAGATTAGCATTCATGCCTGTATAGAATATTTTCAAATGTATGTATTCTGACCATAGACTGTATAACTGGACAGAGCATTGTCTCTCAAAAGTGAAGCCACCACAGGTCTAAATAAAAAACATTCATAATAGTGATGCTAAACATACATGTAAACTTTCCCATAGTAACTACACACTATGTAATCTCACTGTCCATACATAAACTTAAAAATGTTAGGGAAGTCAGGGAACTGAGGACCATGCCAAAAACTTGTGTACTTTTTTTTCATCAGTTATATCTTTGTTTATTTCAGCAAAAAAGTGTGTCTGGTGACTTTCAGCCCACAGGACCGTATCAAACTTAGTTTAGATTTAGTTCCTTTGAAAAGTTCTGCTGAATTGTCTGCTGAAGACAAAGGAAAGGTTTTCTTCAGATGACTCGGACCCAAAGAGAGTCTGATAGATCTTCCTGAAGGTCTTCTGCAGTGAGAGGAATTTTGAATTGCCTTTCTAGCAATCGAAGCAGCCTCTCTCTTTCTGAAAGTTTTATTTTTCGTCCAAACCTGAATTAACCTCTACCATTTCTGTTACCTGAATTTTTTTTTTTTTTTTTTTATAAAAATAGTAGACTAACATTTTTTCTGTAACATGTCCAGCCAGATGCTAATGGAAATCTCTGGAAGTCAGGCTTCCCTGTCACCCACAGATCAGCTGCCCACTGTCCAGTTTATGCCCACAGCTTCAAGACAAGTTGCTCACTCTCCACTGCTGATTACATTGAAGTTTATATTTACTCTACCAAGCAATTTCCAAGTGCTTTCCAAGTCACTTTTAGCTTTGATTGCTTTGACGCATTCCCTGTGGCATTGTTTCTATAAGCTTCTGCAATGTCACAAGATTTATTTAAATCCAGTTTTGCATTAATCCAATTTCACCAATATCTTGTCCATCCAGCCTTCTCCATCCAGCACATCCCAAAGATTCTAAATGAGGTTAAGGTAACCATCAGGGAAGAAAAAAAAATCATATGATGGAATAACCTGGTCTATATTCAGTATATTCAGGTAGTCAGCTGACCTCATACTTTCAGCACATACTGTTGCTGAACCTAAACCTGCAGACCTACTGCAGCATTAACTCCAGTGAGTTTTTTTTTATTATTATTTTAAAATGTAGTCACCTGGATTGACTTCAAGAGTTAATTACTTGAATTTCTTGCCTCTTAATAAAGTGTTTGAGAGCATCAGTTGTAAAGTTGTGAAGAGGTAGAGTTACAGGTATACAGTGAATAGCTCTATTTGAGTGATGTTCTAATCCATATTATAGAAAGAACTACTCAATTAAGAAAAGAAAAAAAGGACTTAAAAAATGAAGGTCAGTCAATCGGAAACAAATTTACAAACTTTGAAAGTGTCCTCAAGTGCAGTCACAAAAACTATTAAAATATTGATAAAACTGGTTCTCATCAGGACGCTTCTGGAAAAAAAGACCAAGAGTTTCCTCTGTTGCACAGGATAAGTTTATCAGAGTTACCAGCCTCAGAAACTGCCGAGTTAACAGCTCCCTAGATAAGAGATACATTCAGTACATGATATAGTTAATACATGATTCACATGAAAGAAAAACAATTAATACTGTACTGTATGTATATTAACACATGAAAAGTCAAGTCAAGTCATTATCAACCGCTTCATCCATTAAGGGTCGCGGGGGGGGTGCTGGAGCCTATCCCAGCAGGCATCGGGCGGAAGGCAGGATACACCCTGGACAGGCCGCCAATCCATCGCAGGGCAGACAGACACAGACACATTCACTCACACACTCACACCTAAGGGGCAATTTCAACCAAGTTCCAATTAGCCTGAACGTGCCGTCTTTGGCCTGTGGGAGGAAACCGGAGAACCCGGAGGAAACCCACGCAGACACGGGGAGAACGTGCAAACTCCACACAGAAAGACCCGGGTCGCCCCAGCCGGGAATCGAACCCAGGCCGTCTTGCTGTGAGGCGGAAGTGCTACCCACTGCGCCACCGTGCCGCCCCACATGAAATGTAGTTTACCAAAACATAAAATATCTTTTATTATTTTAGTTTGTACTGTCTGCAATGAAACAAGTCCAACTAAATGTAAAAACTGTGTTTTTCTGTTTATTGGTTTTTCCATATTGTCCCAACTTTTTTCTAATTTGGCATTGTAATATGAAAAAAAAAAACATTGAAACGTTTTACCATGTGTCAGATGATGATATAAACTAACCGTCTGACGTGCACTTGAAGGTACATTTACTGTGCTTAAATGCAGCATCTCTCATGGGAAAACCAAGCGTTTTTTTATGCTAATCATATTCAACTTGTCTTGCTTTGTTCGCCCCTCTCATATTCATCAGAACGAGCTCGTCCTAGTTTCCACTTGGCTTATATCAGTACTCACAAGCTGTTCCCCCTTACAAATGAGTAAGCTAATCTCTACTGAACCTTCACTCAGAGCTGCGAAACTGAGGGGAGTGGGTTCTGGGAATCTCCAGATCACGCAGGATGGTGTGATCACGGCCTTGGCATAAGGGGTCATTTTCCCCACACCAATCAGTGGCTCATCCTCTCGGTTACACGCTCTTCAAATCAACAGGCCCCACGGCGAAATCCCCTACAAACGCCCTAAGCCTCATGAACGTGGATTAAGTGTCTTAACTAGAGCCAAACAAAAGAATAGGATTTTGAGAGCGACCAGCTGGTGGTGACTCCACAAGGTGCCAGCGCGATGATTTTCACAGTGTCAGAAAATAACCCCTGTGCACCCACGTGCCACCATCTGTCAGGTGGTCATAGCCTACGTGTTTTCTCCCTCTCCAACATGGAGGCTGATCAGTGGGGCTGCTCGGAGCGCTGTAAACTGAAGAGAGGCCAGTCCTGAGATTTTCAGAGTGGGTTTTTGTCTTTAAAAAGAACGTCATTTGCTTAGACAAAATATGTCACATGTGAGTATAGGAGGGATTGATAGATTGGACAAAGAAAAAAGGTCTTTAGGTCTTTATGTCTTTTCCTTTCCAAATATGGATGTAATCCCTAGATCTGAGCAAATGAGACGTGGATGAATTGATAGAAAAGTTCTCTGAATTTTCTATTTCAATAGAAATCATGGCCAAAGCCTAGAAAAAGGATTTTTTTCAGATCAAATTAAATTTATTCATTCAAGGCTCACATGGGTGGCACAATTGGGCTTCTGAGACCCAGTTGGACTTCTCAAATAGGCCCAATGTGCTGTGTACAACCCAGAATGGGTACATCCCATGTTTAACTCATCCTGGTCCCATCAATGACCCTGCTGTTACATACCTGCAGGCATGTAATAGTGTATTGGACGGTATCCTGATATAAATTTTTTTGTCATCTGATGTCCAACGTGACCAACATTCAACCTAAAATGAATGTCTTTTGACATTGGTGGAAAGCTGGAGCTGTCTTGTTTTTTTCTTTTCTTCCTCTTCCTTTTCCTTCTTTATTTTCTAGCTTCCTGATGGACAATTCCACATTACAATAGCTGAAGTGTCATATTTTCTTTTTTTCCTCTTCCTTTTCCTTCTTTATTTTCCATCTTCCTGAAGGCAAACTCCACTTTACGATTGCTGAAGTTTCATGTGTCTTTTTTTCCTCTTCCTTTTCCTTCTTTATTTTCCATCTTCCTGAAGGCAAACTCCACTTTACGATTGCTGAAGTTTCATGTGTCTTTTTTTCCTCTTCCCTTTCCTTCTTTATTTTCCTGGAAAATCTTGCAGCACTTCATCATGCTTCCCTCTGCTGACAACTTTTATGGAGATGAAGATTTCATTTTCCAGCAGGATTTGGCACACTGCCCACACTGCCAAAAGTACCGATTGGTCTTATATAATATCCTAATTTCCTGAGATACTGATTTTTGGGTTGTATCTTGTATCTGTATCCTTTTACAGTAAGTAACAACATTTTTACAGTTGATTCTAGAAGAAATTTGTTACAATGAGGGCAATTCTCCACTGCTGTACAGACTCTTACTCCTTTATTTGTTGTTTTATCATACATGGTCCTCCCATTGACTCACTCCAATTGCTCTTTAACAGAATCTAGCAATCGCTCGGAACTGGCAATTGCTTTGGGAACTCAACCAGGTCCATCAGGCATGATCCTACAGAAGAGCTACTGTAGCATAAACTGCTGCTGAAAAAGTTAATGCTGGCAATGTCCTGTGGGGTCAGAACTCTCAGCTACATTTTATGCCTCGACGGGTCAGAACTGAACTGAAAATGTTGTGACTGATTGGTGTAAAAGTCTCCAGTACCCCACAGACCTTTGTCGTACCAGGAGGCCCTTTGAGCGTAACTGCAAACTGGAAAATATGCTTACGATAATTTACGATATTTCTGCGTTTAAACTACAATATCTGTAGTAGGTCTCAGCAGAGGGAGCATATCACCGTGGCGTAAGTGACTGTACGTACAATCAACACTATGCCACATAAACGCTGTGTGTTCTTAGGGAGTTGCCTGTTCTTATTTTATTTGGAATATTACATTTTGAGCAGACTGTAAAATCCCAGAGCAGCTGCAGGTCCTTCTCTACCTTCTCTCTCTGCTCCCTGAACAATTATACTTTTATGAATGCAAATCAATTGAATGGTGTCTATTATTTTGTATTCATTTTTCTAATATGAAAAGCAATGCCTCTGTGAGCAGAAAAGCTTTTAGATCATCTTGGCCTTTGAAAAAGTGTTAAACCAGTGGCGTACAAGTGGCCCTCCTGACAAAATGGGGTGAGGAAAACTCAATAAATATTGTTTAGACCCAAAAACAGAATCCCATTCTCACTGGGGTGAAATTATATACCAAAAAATAAATATACTCATGTATGTCTAAGGCAAATGTTATATATAAAAGTATTTGTATACTTAGAAGATTCATATTTCCGTAAAAGTGCTTCCCAAGCTTCTCTATAAAAAGGCTCTCAGATGATATGTTCGGGTTGTGTAACTCCTCGTGAGAGATTGTTGACTCCAGTCTGTTTAATCTAGGTTGTCTTTGGGATCTGATGACAGTTATTGAGTTGTTTGGAGTATGGAGGTCTCATGGTGAGGTCTTCACTACTGTTCTTGCTGTGGAATAAGAAGAAATTGCCTTAACGTCTGGTATAATGATCTGAGGTACCATCGCAAATGACTCAGTCACCCCTAGTAGTGATGCACGGGACACTAACAGCTAAACACTATAGGCATTGTAGAAAAAACAGCTACATTATATTTTACTAAGGAACTTCTGATGCTTTAGCAAATAAGCAGCATTGCAGCATTCAAATCATGAACTGAATAATAAAAGCATTACTGCACAAACTCCAATTTTGTGCGTTACTAAATGCAAACTCCACCATGAAGTAAAGGGAACTTAATCACTTGCATAGTCAGTGAATTTTGATCCCAAGCCAATTCTTGAGTCAATGGGGTCCAAGTCGAAGTTAAGTGTTAAGTCCCTGTGTTTCAAGTTGGAGTTGAGTTCCCAGCTAAGTCTTGAGTTCCTGGGTTGCAAGTCCACGCCAAGTCTTGAATCCCGGGGGTTGTGAGTTCAAATGGGTTTTGAGCCTTGAGAAAGTGCAAGTTGAGACCTGGGATGTGAGTGAGAATTGAGTATTGTGCTTCTAGTGCACAAATCCAAATTAAGTCTTAAGACATTGCCGCATTGTAAGTCAGAGTTGAGTGTTACGACTTAAGTTCCTAGCTGTGATTGTGAGTTTAAATCTGAACCCATTTTTGGTTAGTCCCTACAGAACCATGAGCTGGTTTCTTCCGTCTTGACCTCGACCACTTTATGAAGTTACACCAACAATTTGTTGTGGTTGAGAGCCACCACAGATATGTGTGATAGTGTTAATGAGGATAATGTTAAAATGATGATACTGTTAGTGATGAGGATTCCATTATTAGTACAGTCAGATCTTTAGCCCTAGTCCCAACACCTGGTGGTGTGAATGGTGCGTAATTTATTATCAGTCCCTGACACCAGACGCTCAGCCATGGGAACCCCAGGCCTTGGAGGCAAAACACACAGCCGGTCAAAACAGCCTGGAGTGAGGAATCAGTTAAGGGTGATGCTTGCTGCTGTGGTCACTTTGTTCCCACATGTTTTTGTTCTTTAGCTTTGCTTGTCCTTCAAGCTTGGCCCACAGACACTAGCGGAAAATAGCTTTTTATTGCTTTTTCGTGCCCATTTGTCGAGGAGAGGCTGTCGCGCTTAGTAGCTCCGGCTGCAGAATGGATGGAGATGGTTTGGCGTGCTGCTTTGAAGTGTGCGATGTTTGAAGAATATGCTGGATGCCTTTTTTCTGTATCATCTACCAGATATAGACTATGACCTACATTGCTCGGGCACAAGCTACTCCCACTGCCTTGCGTAAGTTGTAGTCGTGTGGATTTAAGTAAAGAAAGTGTTTAGCTCTTGTTGTCTGATTATTATTTGTTTTGTTTTTTATTCTCTGCCCACAAACATATTGCTTTGTAAAGTGCTGCGAAAAAAGGTTTTGTACAATTGTCCCAGAAATGTTTCAGATCTTAAAACTTTATGTGTGAGAAGTAAAACAACAAGTCAGATATTTTACATTTTGTCTGCTTAACTTTTAACATTTAATGTATTAATATACAGCTCTGGAAAAAAAAAATTAAGAGAGCACTTCAGTTTCTGAATCAGTTTCTCTGATTTTGCTACTTATAGGTATACGTTTGATTAAAATGAACATTGTTGTTTTATTCTTTAAACTACAAACAACATTTCTCCCAAATTCCTAATACAAATATTGTAATTTAAAGCATTTATTTGCAGAAAATGAGAAATGGCTGAAGCTTTCAGACCTCAAATAATGCAAAGAAAACAAGTTCACTTTATATTTCTAAAGTTTTAAGAGTTCAGAAATCAATATTTGGTGGAATAACCCAAGTTTTTAATCACAGTTTTCATGCATCTTGGCATCATGTTCTCCTCCACCAGTCTTACACGCTGCTTTTGGATAACTTTATGCTGCTTTACTCCTGGTGCCAAACATTCAATCAGTTCAGCTTGGTTTGATGGTTTGTGATCATCCATCTTTCTCTTGATGATCGAAAGCATGATTTGGTACAAAAGCATTATCAAAAAAATGTAATAAATGTGTGAATAGATGATTGACATGTTTAAAATCAATGTTCCTTAAAGAAAGATTGGAATGGATTCGCAACATATGCTGCTTTTAAGATGACATATTTTCCAAAACTGACTACCATATTTGTTGCATTGTAAGGCGCACTTAAAATCCTTTAATTTTCCCCCAAAATTCAGTCAGTACGCCTAATAATACAATGTGCCTTATGGATGAATTTAGCCAGTCAGGTTGTAAGGTTGTATGCTAAGTGCTAGCTCTTTTTTATCGTTCAGAGGTGAGTATATTGGATTGTAACCTGTGTGTTTACTGTGTTAAAACAAGCAACGTAGGATAATCTGCAAGCTAATATTGCCCTGGCTTACTGGAACACTCAGACTTCCTTAGCGTAGCACTGTCGGGTGGCATTTACTAGCGCTAAGTGCAGCTAATGGTTAGCCACGAATGCTAATGCTGCTGCACCCAGCCTTAGTGGAAATCTGGAAGTTGTGCTTTACTTACTCAAATAAACAGTTTTATAATAAACAGACCAGCTGAATTAGATGGAAAACATGGCGACACCCCTGTTCCTTACTAGTGTCGCATAATGTGCGTTATGCATTTTTCAACAAGACCAATGCAAAACCACATGTTGCACACATTACAAAGGCATGGCTGTGAAAGAAGAGGGTACAAGTACTGTCCCCTGAAGAATGTGTAAAGTAAAGACATGATTGCAGGAATAATGGGATAAAACAGCACATTAAATGCTTGATTACTCGTATATGTTTTCTTGTATATGACAAAATGTGTTTTTGGAAAGCAGACAAACATGTCGTGGGGTTCTTCTGTTGAAAGCTCATGTCATTTGTGATTCTGTGTTGCTGATCAATCATGTATTGTGCAAACCAAAGCCATTAAAATGTTTCCAATTGCAAGTAAATAAGCTGTGTTGTGCAAAAACTACAAAGATCTGATATTTCAGAAAGTCATTAGATAACACAGAAAGACTATAATCCATTTCACAAGTCATTTTTAAAAAGTAACTTTTAAAAATTCCAAAAAGAACCAAAATGGAGATTCTGAAAGGCCAGCTAAGACCTAGTCAGACTCAGCTGAGATGCTGTGGCAGGACCTTGATCTGTTCTGATGTGCTGTGCTGATCTGTAAAGAGCAGTAAAATAAAATTCCTCCACTGTGATATAAAAAACTGAACTTGGGCTATATGTTTGACTTCAGTTTTGCTGATGAAATTGCTCCTCAATCGGGTCAATTCAGACCACTGTGTCTTTCAAAAAATGAATATTTATCATATTTCATTTAATTTATCAATGTATCCAGGCAGCACCACAGGCAAGAAAAAAAATCACCATCTACATTCAAGAAAACTGTATGAAACTGTATAAAAAGTTCCTTAAAGAAGTTCTTTAAAGATGAACATTTCTCTATAGTTGTAATAACGTGTTTATTAAGAGTAAATCTTGAGAAGCGCATTGTTAAACAGTGGTTGTATGAAATTCATATAAATTATTTTGAAGACAGAAAAGGCACTTTATATTGATATTGATCCCAACATACTTTGAGCTGTGATACCACCAGAATTAAGCCACACTTCGGGCTCAAGTGGCTTAGGTTCAAGTCCCTATCTGGATGTAGTTTTTCCATGTTCTCCCTGTGTCTGTGTGTGTTTCCTTGGGGATTGGGGGCTTTTTCTACAGCAGTCCAATAATAATGGAGCTCAGGTAAGTTGCCCAGACAAATTGGATACTCTAAATTGTCAATGTGTGTGTGTAAATATGGATTGGCATTCTGTCCTGAGTTAGCTCCTCAGTGCCCAATGCAGTCCTCCAGGTGAACTGTTGTTTCCGGTTATGAGTATGCTGTACGTCATTGGCTGAAGCTTCTCATCGGTTTGTGAGGATAAGTGCTAAAGTGTACATGGTTGTGTAGAGCATTGTAAAGTGTTCTCGGGTTTCTAGAAAGGTGCTATATAAGTGTAACTTCATTCATTCATTCATTCATTCATTCACACATTACCTGATGCTAACAATATCTTACAATTATACTGTATATACTAGTATATTTAAAAAAATAATAATATCATTTTAAAAAATCAGTAATCTATAATGCGTTTGAAACAAAAAAAAAAAAACTAAAAAAGTAGAATAGCAGTTCTGGCTAACCACTACTCTTATAATAAAATTTAACAACATGGCAAAAATGTATTTATGTAATTTACGTAAAAATTACGTTATTTTGAGAAGAGACTGCCTAATTAATAAGCAACAAAAGTTGTTCATTTGTTAGGGTTCTTTTGTAACATTTCTAACATATTTAGGGATTCCCTCACTTTTTTCTCTCCCACAACCTTAATCCTTTACAGCTTCAAAAACATGTATTATGCAAATAGCAACCTTTAGAACAGCCAATAGCTACTTTCCCTACTGAGGAGTTGGCAACACTATGCACTAGTATGGTACAACTATGCAAGAACCTGTAGAGAACACTGGGAGCAAGACATTGTGTAATATAGTGTAATATAAGCTATGTTAGGTATTATAAGTACTGTATTAAGTGTTCACAAATGTGGTAGCTTAAGCTCTTTTGTTCGTCAGTGGTGTGTAATTATTGGGACAGACCCGTGCTGATGTTGGTTGCGATGTCTACAGGACAGTTGGGGACGAGTGTGGTGGTTCTTTTGTGCGAGCTGCAGCTCCGGGGGTTTTTTGACATTCAGCGCCGAGCCTCTGCTCACCCATCTGAACAAGGGCTGGAATCTCTGAGGCATGAAGTCCTCTCTGCTTTCCCACAGATTCCCACTTAATCTCCCCGGCAGCACCCTCGGCCGGCGGTCCATCTCACCCTCCGCTTTGGTCTCCGGACTGATCAATGCCAGCCTCCCGCCGTGGGTATGGAGCAGGCATTAATTAAGGCTCTCCGACTCGTTACTCGAGCCATGCCGATCCACTGACTCGGCACTTGTAATTCTGCCGGGTCGGGCCGTGAGGTTAATGGGAGCGGATGTGCTCAGGTCCACCTCCTCTGACTGATGATTCTGGGGTTCGTACGCGAGGGCAATGACTGACAGTGATTGGATTAGGAAGGGGTGTGATTGACAGGTCTGGGGCCGGCTTGTGAGGGGTGTGTAATAGAGGACAGCGAGGGGATGTGCATGGGTCCTGGGGAAAACTGATGAAACTGGTCAGCTGATCATGGATGCAGAGCATGGGCTGCAGCGGGTGGTCTGTCACCTGTGACTATGACGGGTTAGCTTGAGGAATATTATATATATATATATATATATATTTCAGCTCCACTGATAAAATAGGAGTACTTTTTAGTTCTATAATCACAGATTGTAGTTCAGTATCTGTTTCTCTGTATACTTTACTATTGTATTATTACTTATTTCACCCTGTTCTTCAATGGTCTCGACCCTACTGGAGAGGAAACCACCCCAGAGCAGTTGTTATTATTTGGGTAGTGGATCATTATGGTTGTGCTGATACTAGTGGATCAGATAGAGCAGTGCTGCTGGAGTTTTTAGACATTTTTAAACAGTTTTTAGAAACTCCTACCTAGTCAGAGATAGAAGCTCATCTGTTGCTGTACAGTTTTTGTTAGAGCTTAGATTCTCGGCCCGAGTTTGAAAAAATAGTCTGTGACGTAGACATCTATTTTTAATGCTATTTTTATTGTATATAAAGCTATGGTGTGATAACCACAATATAGCAAAGTAACAAATCAAACTGTGTTTTTAAAAGGTTGCACAAGTACGCATTGCACACTCAGTTTATTTGTTTTTGCATTCTGGCTATTAGATCAACATTCAAAAGTTAGTTTGTTTAGACTTTGTTCTCTCTCACCAAGAGGAACACTACCCAGAGCTAGCAGCTGTTTATAGGGTAATAAGAGATGCACTTCACTGCCCTCATGTGAAAAGAGCACAAGAGGTATAATCAGACCACACATCATTTTTACTGCATATGATCTGATTGTGACATACTGTAACTGCATGCTGAGTCTTGCAGTAATGCAAATTTCGTTTTTTTTTTGTTTGTAAATGAGTGTATATATATATATATAGCTTATCTATGGTAATGAACTGGCTTTGTTATGCCACGACCTGGCTGTAATGGGACTGCGTAATGCAAATTCCAAGGTTTATTTTTGGCTTGTCCTTTACCTTGAGAACGCTCCATACTGTCCTCAGGACCTGAACCGGCCTGTCCCCGCGCATCCCGCTGCACTGACCACCGCTCCTGCTGTCTTTCTGTCTTTTTATCTTTTTATCCTCTCCTCTTTTCCCTGCTTGGGCTTCTTCAGGCTTATATTCGCTGGAGAAAAAGCGCAAACAAGCAGAGACGTTAAAATCCTGCTTACCCCTCCAATGCTATCTAACCTCTAATGCCGGCATGTCAGCAGAGAAGAGTCGGATCCAAAATAACTACTTGTGCCGTCCTTATCTGTTGTCTCTCCGCTCAGCCTCTATCTCTCTGTCAGGCTGTTTCTCGCTCCTTATTTTCTATCTGTCTCCCGCCTCTCTGGATCCTCTGCTCTCTCTCTTTTTTCCTATAGCTCTCTTGCTTTCCGCTCTCATTTTCTGCTCTGTACTCTAATTTTCTGCTCTCCTCTCTCTCTCTCTCTCGTTCTCTCTCTTTTTCTTTCTCTCTCTCTCTCTCTCTCTCTCTCTCTGAGTGAGCGAGGATGGATCTCCTCTCATTACGGTGATGGTGATGATTCAGTTCACTGGTGCCTCGTCCCCAGCGCCTTTTTCAGCAGTCTGCTCATGGACTGTTTTTGCTCTTCAAGGGCACGCTGACTGCGTGATGCCCAGTCCTCAATCTCATCATCACACACACACATAGACACACACACTGTGAGAGAATAATATACATTCGTGTCAGAACACTCCTGTCATCTGGTACTTTTTCTTTTTAGGAACTTCCATGTCTTTTTCAACAGGACAATGCAAAACCACATACTGCACACTACATTACAAAAGACAAAGACTGACTGTGGTAAAAAAGAGGGTACAATTATTGAACTGGCTTTTCTGTAGTCCAAACCTCTCCTTAGTAGAGAATGTGTGGAGCATTCTGAAATGTAAAATGTAAAGATGACCCAGTGCTTTTTCTCATATATATTAAACAGCGAGTATAATATTTAAAAAAGCTGTATGTTTACTAGCAGCCGAACTACTGTCCTTCCTCTAAACTGAAATACTGCACAATAAGTCTCTAAAGGACCATTACATACATTTCTTAGAACCAGACAAATGTATAACAGCACAATATAAACTTTCAACATGAACAATAAGCAATTAAACAATTAACTAACACGTCATTCATTATTTTTAATATATATGCTTCCAAATAGCTGGCTAATCTCCCCCATAGTTAGCATGAAGCACACGGTGGCTGGTGCACATGCTCAGAAGTTAAGTGTAAAAATAAAGTATAAAATGTACAGGGTACAGGGCTTTTTTTTTAATTAAACAGCAAATATAATATTCACAAAAGCTGTGAGTTTATAACTATAAATACTGAAAAATAAACTGAAACACTGCACGATAAGTCTGACCTACAGAGGGCGCATCAGCTGACTTATGGCAATTACAAAACAGTTAGGGTCTGAAAAATACATTACAAGTCCTGATTTTTTTTTACATTAAAACAAAATAAGAAAAGAATAATAATAATAATAATAAAAAATATATATATATTTTTAGGGTGGGTTACATAGTGAACCAGTGTTATTGCTCATATTCGGACATGTTTGCAGAAAAAAAAGACAAAATAACTGTACTACACTTTAAAAAATGATGTGCTTGTCTTACTTAAAAAAAATTGTGTATAGCGCAACAATTTTGCAACTTTATTTTTAAGTAGAACCCACAAAGATTTTTTTAGATTTTTTTTAGATTTTTTTTAATTGATTAACTAATAGTAATAATAAGGTTTCAAAAACGCTGTGTTATATATTTAAGTAAAACTAGCAGATGATTTTTGGTCATTTTTACTAAAAATCTTTAAAAAATATGTTTCTCCAGCAAGGAAAATTAAGTTGTTTCTATTGTGAGATGAATAAGAGTAAGAATGAAAGAATTTACGGTACTACATCAACTAAATACTACTGGCACAAAACAAGTTCTTATAGAAAGTTGTAGTGGTACATCATATACATTTATAAACATTTATAAAAGCACAAATATGTCTTTGAACATGTCAAGTCAATATTTTTAAAGTGTGTACGACAGTGTTTTACAGTGTAGAGGATGAAACCCATAAACTGTGCAGCAACAGATGATTTTTAAATTTAACTTTTTCGACAAGGTGGAGCAGCTGCAAGTAAAAGTGTCTAAAACCTCCAGTGTTTAAAAAAAACAGCAGCACTGCTGTGTTTGATTTACCCGTTTCAGCACAACACACAACACACACTAAAGGCCCTGTCCCACTGCGATTGCGTCTAAATATCCACTAAAGTACGTCCAAATTTCAGTGGACGCAGTTTAGTGGATATTTAGTGGATGTTTAGACGCAATATGGACGTAGTTTAGTGGATATTTGGACGGCACCATCCAAGTGGACGTAGTTTAGACATTGCCGTCCACTTTAGACGCAAAAGTGGTTTTGGTACCTCCCAAAATTTTCGGAATAGACGGCGACTAATATGGACGTAATTTAGTGGATATTTAGACGCAGTACGGACGTATTTTAGTGGATATTTGGACGGCACATACAGGTGGACGTCGACGTCCATAAAAATATTTTTCTGGCGTCCATCGCTTTTCCACACTTTCCAAGATGCCAGCCAAGAGGAAGGGTTCCGCTAAGACGGCCGCCGCCAAGCGATTTTCCGAGGAGGCAGTTCCAGCTCCCGAGGAACCAGCTCGAGCCCCTGAGGAACCATGCAGGAGTACGTTCTGCTGCTGCACCATCACTGCAAGGAATCTGTGGTCCATGGTTGTGTAGAAGAGAATAGATAGATAGATAGATAGATAGATACTTTATTGATCCCCGGGGGGAAATTCTTGGCATCCAGCAGCAGGTTACACAATACACAAAGTTAAAAAAGACAAAATATAAAATATAAAGATACATATAAATACAATCAAATAAGAAATAGAATATACAGTGTAAATGTACAGTCTTCGTGTGTGTGTGTGTAATGGAGATGGAGAATGGAGGTAGTGCAGTTGAACACAATAGACAGTGAACACCAGTTGATGTGCATAATGTGAGGATAACTGATGTCAGCCAAACAGAAAGTGCAAATACAGTTATATAATAATTTAAATTAAATTAAGCAGTGCAAAAGATACGTAAACAGTGCAAAAGATACGTAAACAGTAGATGAATTAACTAGTGAATGAACTACTAGTGGTAGAACTATGGTAATATGGTAGAACTATAAAAAGTGTTCTAGGCATCAGCAAGTCTGAGAGTGTGTCCATAGCTGGGGGTGTGTCCATGGTGTGGCCAGAGTGGCCGGAATGAAAATGTTTCACAGAGTCTTTAGTTTGCTGTGCTGAGAGGAGTTGAACAGTCTTATGGCCTGAGGAACAAAAGACTTTCGGAGTCTGTCTGTGGAGCAGGACTGGGACAGCAGTCTGCCGCTGAATGAGCTCCTCTGCCTGGTGATGGTGCTGTGCAGAGGGAATAGATGTGCTCTCTCTTGTAGCTCAAGAAGAAATGATGATTCACTAGAAAAAACAACCATATATAGTTGGAAGTCGACGTCCAAAAAGTGGAAGTCGACGTCCAAAGAGTGGAAGTCGACGTCCAAAGAGTGGAAGTCGACGTACAAATTTGGAAGTCGGCGTCCAACTTCATATATATATTTTGGATGCAGCGCGTTCACTCAGTGGACGCAGTGTTTTCTGATAAATTTGGACGTACTTTAGTGGATATTTAGACGCAATCGCAGTGGGACAGGGCCTTAACACCATGCTAATCACTGCAGTGCTGAGATTAATGATCGACCACCCAAATAATAATAAAAAATAATAATAATAGCTGCTCTGTGCTGGTCTGTCCTGTTGGGTAATAAATATTAAAGAACTTGGTAAAAGGAAAATATAAATGAAGTATACTGAGAAACAGATACAGGACTAAAGCCTGTAATTACAGAAATACTCTTAATGCACCTTCTGTATATGGTTTGTGGAAATACATAAACACACACATTATGCAACAGGTTAGACACATATCCTTAATGCTCCAGCCACACTCTTTGTTGGGACCATTATTCAATGGTCTTTACTCAACAATGGCATAAGAGCCCTGCTGCCCACTCCTCTGATCGCTCACTTGACCACTCGCAGTGACCTTTGCCCTTTCAGCCTTTGTTCTGCTGCTCTGTTGTCATGGTAATTTGGCTAGTGAACCGCATCCTGTTGTTACAAATAAATGAAATCCTGCGCATGTTTAATAAACTGTTGTTCAGGCGTACAGTACACTACCTGCTGAAATTATGAACAGGTCAATGCACTGGAATCTGGGTTGCCAGGTGTTCGGTTCCCCTGCCAAAGCGGGCTATTTGGAAAATGCAGCCGTGGAGGGTTGGGCAGCATGACAGCATTCATCGTTTATGGGATGAATTACACCACAATACATCACAGAATGCTTTCCTGGGTGTGTTTGTGCTGTTGTCTAGACATAACAGGTACTCGCCAACCCTGTGTTTCATTACATAGAGCATGATTGGTTCTAGTTAACATTCCAATGTATCAAATCTTAGTAAATGCGAAATATCATATTATGTATCATATTATGTACCATGAACTTGTTGTGTGTCTAAGTATGTTGTATGTTGATGTATATTGTGATGTTGTCTGGGCTTGGAGGCATCTGTGGTTGCTCATCAAACACAAGGGAAATATATACTGTGTTTAAAAGAGTCAGTATTCCAGAACAAAGAGCTTCAGACCAATGACAGAAAAGACCATCTAAGGGGATCAGAGTGGTCCAGCAGTCTAAAGCGCTGCCACTATGATCAGGAGATCGCTGGTTAGAATTCCGGTCATGCAGCTTGCCACAAGCTGCAGGAGACCTGAGAGAGCACAATTGCCCTTGCTCTCTTTGGGTGGGTAGATGGCACTCTTTCACCTCATCACTCCTAGGGTGATGTCGATCAGCACAAGACATCTGTGAGTTGATGTATCGGAACTAAGTCGTTGCGCTTTCCTCCGAATGCGCTGTGATGCTACTCGGCAATGCTGCATCAGCAGCAGTTCTACACTAAAGTGCCCTATTTTAGAGATTTAAGTGGCTTTGATTTAGGTGTCATAGTGTCTATTTTATCATAACAATGGGATGAGTGCATCTTGTGCATGGGTGCATTTTGTGTGTAATATGCAATAAACCAATCAGCAATTCACTTTATTTCCCTTTAAAATCCAGGTGCACTTGGCGCATGGCTATTTCAGGGTTTCTCAGTAAAGGAAACTGACCTGTTGATGCCAACTGACCTGTTGATGCCAACTGACCTGTTGATGCCAACAGCTACGCACTATAGGTTTGTGCACTGCTGCATATCCATGTGTGCATTACAAGCGGAGGTATTTATGTATATTGGTCACGCACCTGTGTTGACAAGTCACTGCCAAGATAGCAACGAACGTCTGACTGTTGTTGTCTGTCTAGGTTGTTTTCAGTCAGTGGTGCACCTGTGTTTTCCATTGCCATGATAGCAATACACTAAAAATTGACCAAAACACACACCACACTTCCATACAACCACACCTATTACCATAGATACTGTATATTCACAACGACAATTGCTATTTAAATAGTGCAGGTACAAGGCATGAAAATAGACTGTCGGCGGGGTGTAAGATAGCAATGAGTATTGAGACACACCTTGCACAGGGTGTAAGATAGGCTCCTTATGTTTGCGTCTCTTAAGATGTGTTTGCAGGAAAATTAAGAGACAAAATAACACCTGAAACACTATATTGAGTGGTGCCAAAACGTCTTTAAAGTTTTGGAAGAAGGAAAGGCAACATTGCACAAAGAGAAATGCTTTATTATTCACAGAAATGCTGTGTTGCAGGTCTGAAATACAGGAATTAATGTATGTTAATAGAAGTAATAAGGTTGATTAGAAAAAATGTAAACTATCATGGGTTTATAATGTCTTTGTCAAAGTAATTGTAAAAGAATTATGCATTCACAACTTTTCCAGATAGAGTCTAAACATTCTCATTCTCTTACCCTTGTTTTTTCTGCTGTTTTTAAAAATGTGTAGCATCTGCCAAATACCTTCATATACTCACCGGTACAGTAGTGACTCAGGAGTGGTATAAACACTGTTTGCAGGAACTCTTTAGCCCTGATAACATCTCCGCTGCTCTGTCTGTCCTAGTCCAGCTGGCAGACTTCTGAGTGATGGGTGCTGGATGGTAGGGGCTGGCCTTTGCAGACAGATGTGCAGTCTCTGCTTCACGCTGTCGTGTAGTAAGCTGAGTTATTATGATAATATGGTGACCGAATGCACATCCCCTGGTGGTTTCACTGCCGCTGGTGGGCTGGACTGATGGAGGAAGGTAGCAAGGAGCACAGTCTAATGCAGGGAAAATGTAGCACAGGTTCAAGAAGATTGTGCCACCGGTCTCGCATCCTCTGTCCACCTTCTCATTTTCCCAGAGCAGCACTATCTGTTTTTCTGACAGCTATCTGACAACCTCACTGACAGTTCTTTTGTTTTTGCTTTTTTGTCATACTGATATTTTTCCGATTATCAAACAACTTTTAATCTCAGACAAAGATAACCTGAGTAAATATAAAAAGCTAATCTAAACCAATCTAGCCCTGTGTGAAAAAGTGTTTGCCCCTAAACCTTATAGTCTAGTTGTTCCTTGGCGTCAACTACTGCAATTAAGCTTCACCGATAAACGATTCACCGTAAATGAGTCTTCCACATCTCTGTGGAGGAATTTTCTTATTCATTCATTAACTCTGACCTTTACTAAAGCAAATGAGATTTCTAATTCTTTAAATGTTATTCTGGGTTTTTTTGTGACCTTCTAGATGCGTTGTCCATGCCCTTTTGGAATAATTTTGATCAGCCGGACACTCTTGGGAAGGTTCACCACTGTTCCATGTTTTCTCCATTTGTGAATAATAGCTCTCACTGTGGTATGCTGAGTCCAGACTGACAAATCTTAATTACTTTGTTTTGTCATCTATTTTTAAATTGGAAAGAATTTGGAAAGTAAAAGATGTGAAAAGTTAAAAAGATGTCACCACATTTTCCACAGCAAACTTTTGTATGAAAAAAAAAACATCTGTAGAAACTTTTTGAGCCGTTACTTTACGTAATACAAATGATAAACAGCAATCCTGATGACATTTCTAGAGTATGACAAATTCTCTGACATTTCAGGTGACCACAGTTTGGACACTGGGGACCATATTTTTGACATAGAGATGACAATCAGGACTTCGAGACAAACTCTTAGTCTTCAAATGTAGACAGAAAACACTTCACTTTATTACACAAACTTTCAGTTCATCCAAGTTCACAGTTTTTTTTGTCCCTTTTTGTTACTCTACTTGTACTTGCAGCTCCAAGAAGAGTCAAGCTGCAGGCAGGAGCGTTCCTGGTAAGGGATCATTTACAAGCTGGAAATACCCCCATCAGAAACTCCGCCCAGCAAAAACGGCCCCCAGCCAAAAGAAATGCCCCCAGCCAATTCCAATATCATCTAACTGCAGTCAGGGGGATTCCTGTTATTTTGCTGCCTTCAAGTCATGTTGAAAAAATATATTTGCAAGATGAGAGTGCATGATCGCCACCACAAACATATATATATATATATATATATATATATATATATATGTATGTATATATATTTATTTATTTATTTATTTATTTAAGCCCTGAGTTTCTTAGTTGAGGGCGTGTCAGTAACAAGAGGTCATGATGGCTGCCAGTATGGATCCTGCTCCTACAGTAAAAGGTAAAAACTTTCCTGAGCTTATTAGAAATAGTTTTAAGCTGTACTGGTTTAAAACAACAAAAAAAAGGATTTAAAACTTAAAAGTCTAGTATGCTTCACAGTTCTAATGGGATAAAAACATCACTCACTTATTTTTGGTAATAGACAAAATGTATAAGCAAAGGGACTTTACTAATGCGTCCTAGAGCGTCCATTTACACCCGATCAAAAAACACTCAAAGCACATGTCAAGTCGTGATTTCGACCTTTCTTACTTTTGATTGGATATTGCCCTTTTTGTTCACAATCATGAAAAAAGGTGTTTTAAATTACACACAATTAGTAAAAATGAGAAAAAAAGAGCCTCTTTGGCTCTATTGCTGTTTTATTCCAGTGGGTAATGGGCAGGGCAAGTTATTGTTTCATTGGCTTATAAACATTATATTTGGCTCGTTTATAATCTATTCTGATTAAAAACAGGTGTTTAATTTGTGTTTTGACATTTAAAAAAAAAAAAGAAAACACATGATGTCCATTGTAATGGACGCAGGGTCTGAAATCAATACGTGTGCGAAGCCAGACGAGCAAATATGTTTGGCAATATAGTGTATTAGAAATCAATACAGCATGAGCGTATCTGAATTCATAGCAGGCTGGTGTCAGATGTTCTGGTTTGTGGTAAAAAGTAAATCCTTGCTATTATTCTTTATATTTTTTTGTCATGTCTTTATTTTTATGGATATTGATTTGTACTTGGAAGCAGTTGGAACTGTAATGCATTAATGCTGTCTAATCACTGCCAGACTTTTATCAAATGCTCCCTCAGTGCTTCAGTCTATTACAGATGGAATTGAAGATGATTTATTTGTGTGTATTACTTTAGAGAGTGGTTGTTTGTATGGAGGGCTGTCATTATTGACTAAGGGTTTCGTTTATTCCCCCACTTGCTCACAGTCTTGGGCACGTTACTTTGAAAAAGTAATTAGTTATAGTTACTAGTTACTTCTCCATATAAGTAACTAGTTACCAGTAAAAGTAACTATTGCATTACTTTTGTGTTACTCGATACATTTGAGGTACTTACTTACTTGTTATGATCCGTTATATTGTAAATACAATAGGTGCGTCACAATGCTTGTTTTTGTTTTTTGATGTGTACTATTGGGGGCGTTGTCTGGGTATGTAAAAATCCGGGGCTCAGCCCAGTTAATTATATTAGTATTATAAACCTTGATCTGTGTGTTTTGATTCAGAGACGAGTCTTTTTAATCAGCTATCAGAAACATATCATCGCAGTTTACATGGTTTGTTCAGTTACCTTTCTTTTAGAAAAATCGGCGTATATCCAGATATGTTTTAACATCAGTGCTGAAACTCGGTGCAAGAACTCGAAAACCCTCAAAAATCCTCCCCAGCAAGGCAGTGGGGGGGCTGGGGCACTGCCTTGCCATGTGATTCGCGTTAAGAGATTTTCCTCTCCTCACTAATAATACAGCTGAGCTGAGTGAAACGATTTGGGGCTACTGGAAATTTATTTGGGGATAAAGCCCCGGAAGCCCAGGCCAGGCGACGCCCCTGTGTATTATCATACATGAACAAACAGCTCTTACAGAAAATGCAGACTAAAATTAATTTTCCGGCATCGATTTGGTGCCCCCTCTAGTGCAGCACATACGCTGCATACCCTCTTTTTTGCGCCACTGCACACAACGCACACACACACACACTTGCGCCTTTGTCTGTATGCGCGAAGTTAAATAAAAAAGTTAATTGAGCTGCTAAAGTAACGTGCAGTAACGCGGTGTCGGAAATGGTAATGCCGTTATAGTTACAGTCAGAGTAATTAGTTAGTTTACTCCTTACTTTAAAAAGTATCGACGTTAGTAACACCATTTATTTCGACGCCATTATTCCCATCACTGCTCGCTCATCCTTTTGGCTACGATGAACCATGGCCTTCACCTATGACCGTTAACCACCCTGGCGCTGGTTTCTCCTGCTGGCCGCTGGAGCAGGTCTGCATGCGTTCTCTGTTCTCTGCAGCCACTCTTATGATAATTTGCCGCTTGTTTATTTTATATGTGCTGAACATAGCTGTGCAGGGGTCAGAGAGGTTACGGATCGGTAGAGCATGCTGAAGAGTATAGAATTTACTCCGTTTTGGATTCAAAGTAAAACAGCTTAAATGCTTTGTGCTGATTGTAAAGGGAGCCGTTGTTGGTGGAGCTTTTCCAAACTCTTAAACTCTCTTTAAAAATTAAAAAAATCATACCAGCTCACCAGGCTGTATTATTTTTTTTAGACCTGTGGAAGACATCCAACTTTAACTGGAGACCAGTAAAAAATTCAATACAATACAATTATTTGGACTGCTGGACTACCGAATACTTTAAAACAGTAGTGCTGGCTGAATAGTGAATACACTGTAGAATACATATTTATTTTATTTATATTCTTTATTGAATTTGTTTCATAAAAATTTCACACAATTAAACATTTACATTTAAGTTCCATTTTTGTCCATTCATTCTTTCTTTCCTTCTTTTTTTCAGTTCAGTCAATATTTATTTAAAAACACATTCCATGTCCATGGCAATCAAACTCCAAGTTTTCCACAGACTACATTTAACAACACAAATAACCAACCAAAGAATTTCCCTCTGAGAGTCTGTAAGATTTTTGTTAAAAAATCCATATTTTATGGTCTTCAAACTAAATGCATTTTTTTTGTTTATTTAATTAATTTTTTTTCCACACCTCCTAAAAAGTGATCAAATGTTTCTGTTTGAGAACAATTAGGAATAATGCAAACAGGGCTGTTCACATTAAAATTCCATGTTATGAGTTTTCTTTTTACAGGGAGTCTGTCTATTGAAATAAACCACAAAATGTCTCTCATTTTTTCCAGATAGAACTTTGTTTGTAATATTTTGAATTACCTGTTTTGATTCTGTTTTTGAAAGGCCCTTACAATTACACATAGCACCATACAAATAATTACTTTTTTATGTATGTCTTTATTTGAATCAAATACCCAATTAATTAATTAATTAATATTTTGTTCTTTAAATTTATTTACGAAGTATCCATTCTACTTGTCTATAAATAGCCCTCGCATATTTAGAATACATATTAAGGTATCTATTTACTTACTGTATATACATATATATATATATTATTATTTTTATTATTATTACACTATATTGTACTTAAAAAAAAAGTATGATCAAAGGTTACTTTTAAACATTTGATGAAATTAATAATCATAATATTAATGTACTTTTAATATATTTTAAGTACATACATAAATATGTTAGTATATTTACAGCATACTCAGACATTTCTCCATATGTTTGAAGTACAATGAGGATTTTTTTTTTTTTTTTTTCACCAGGGTACTCAAACTGGTAGTGCTGGTTAAGCTTGTTGACCAAATTAGATCTTGACCAGCATATAGTATGTTTTTTTTTTTTTTTTGAGATTGATGGTTTAGATTGTCGTAATCCAACCTGACTGGTCTGAACCAACAATATGATCAGTGTTGACCATGCTGGATGACCAGCATTACCTGTAAGATCATATTTGTCGACCAGCAGGACCACATGGGCCAACCAGCATACCCAGTATTCCCAGTATGGTTGAACAGTGGCCAAGAATCAAAGAATCAAGAACCGGCGGGCCAGAAAAATTTAATATTTAATATCTGGCTGTGTTTATGAATAATTATAGGTTCAATATAGACACCCAAAATGCCATTTTAGAGCTTAGAATATCTGCTTTTCGGTTATCTAGCCAAATTAGCTGTATATCCTTTCAGAAAATAAACATTTAGGGCAAAATATGCCTTGCTTATGATAATTATGAATCATAATTTTCATATTTGCGTTTTTCGTACGTCCATATTTGATCGAATGCGGACATGTTATACACCATTCGAACCATCTGCCCCTTCTGATCACGGAACTGCGACCCGTGTGTGCAGTTCACATCTGCTTTCTGCATTGTGTTTCACTGCAGGACACTCGAGACACACTCGAGACACACAACCAACCCCCTCGAGCGCTTAGCCCACACTCTTACCTTCAAAATGCTTCCAAACTTAAGAAAATTCATCAATCCAGTTGCTAGTAATCCTCATTTATATACAAACAGTGCCTGAAATAATTTGAGGCAGTAAAAAAATAATACAAATTTTAACACTTTATTAAAAGCGCATTATTGGCCGCTCCACCAAGTCCTGCCTACCTTCTGACAGAGCAAAGCCTACTGGACACGACGATATGTAAACGAGCTCTGTCAGCCAACCAGGTGCCGAGTTCTGCCAGCTGAAATGGAAGGTGGGGGCTGGTCGGCCACAGACTCTGACTGCCAGAGAGTTCCCACTGGGCAGGCAGAGCTCTGTTCAACAGACACCGCGATTTCCTGTTTCTTTATGGGAGTAAAACATACAAAAACACCCTCTTTACTGCAAAATGAGTTATAAAAGTGGTAGTTTTTATTCTTATAAAGTTTCCAGTCATTTAGAGAAAAAAAGGACCATACTAGGTTTAGAGCTCTACAGTATGAAACCAGTAAAAGGGAGCAGTTTATACTTTTATATGATGATTGTAAACACATTATAGCAAAATGTAGAGCTGCCAAAACACTTCTTCAATAAATAGTTCATTTTATGTGTCTGAAAATAAAAAATAAAAATAGAAAATCTGAAAAGCGCCTAAAAATGTCCTGGTTTTTATCATATTTTGGCCATTACACATCCAATTGAATAATTAAAGTGTCTTAAATTAATTGCAAAAGCATGCATTTAGGGATACAAGATGAGATGCAAGTTTCTGTTGTCAGATCCCGAACAGAAACTGGATTCATTACTATAGATGATACAGATTCATAGCAGTCTGTTGTAACATTAACAGTATGAAACCAGTAAAAGGGAGCAGTTTATGATTTTATGATGATTGTAAACACATTATAGCAAAATGTAGAGCTGCCAAAACACTTCTTCAATAAATAGTTCATTTTATGTGTCTGAAAATAAAAAATAAACATAGAAAATCTGAAAAGCGCCTAAAAAATGTCCTGGTCTCTACCATATTTTGGCCATTACATGTTCAATTGAATAATTAAAGTGTCTTAAATGAATTGTGTAGAAGTTTCTAATGAATTATTTAATAATTGAGTGAAAGGCCTTCAAATGTGAGTATGTAATTTCAGGCAGAAATTGGTAAAAAAAAAAGGGTTGGAGCTTAAGAGGTTAACCAACTCGCTTACCAGTTTATGTATGTTTTTTCCAGGATAATTAGCTTTTTCCACCAATTTGACCACCATAGACTAGCTTAGACCATCTTAAACCATTTAACAGCAGAAACCGGTCTTGATCTGGATTTTTCAGCTGGGTCCTTTTATTGGGATTGATAATATACAGTTGATTACTTTGGACAAAAGGAAAGGTGCGAAGCAATGCACTCAGCTGGGCCAGCTCTTATGCAAAACTATACACGTTACGTAAGACCCCTCGTGTGCTGAGAGTCCCCCGTGGTGATAATGATATTGTAGGTCTATATTTTATAGTTCCTTATTAGATCCCATTATACATTTCTAAAGAGTGCAGTAAATACAAGTACTCTATTATAGTGATGTATTAGAGCCACATTTATGATGATGAATGCTCAAGTTCCCACACTGGTTGTATTATTACCCTACTCATAGTGAAGCAGGGAGGACTAAGCATTATCAATGTCTCTGCTTGTGCATAATCGTCTTTCCTTCCTGGAAGATGCAAAGCGTCTTGAGACGGCCAGTCTCTATGTAGGACTAGCACTGTTCTGGTTCACAAACCTAATTTTAAACTGTTCGCCACGTTTCTACCAATAAAAGTAGGTTCCAGAACCAGGAACGTTTGTTCGGAACTGAACAGGGGCGTCGCCAGGCCTGGGCTTCCAGGGCTTTACTCACTCACCCACTCCCTCACACACCGTCAACCGCTTTATCCGTCAAGGGTCGCGGAGGGGGGGGGGGGGTTGTTGGAAATGGAGCCTATCCCAGCCAGCATCAGACGGAAGCCAGTATACACCCTGGACAGGCCGCCAATCCATCGCAGGGCCTTCCAGGGCTTTAGCCCCGAATGATTATCCAGTAGCCCCGAATTGTTTCGCTCAGCTCAGCTGTACTATTAATAAGTAGACAGGTCACTTGACCGCTGTTGGAATGGAAAATCTCTTAACGCCAATCACGGTGCCGGCTCAAGCATAAAATTCCTCCTTTCAGGAGAAACAGCCAATCAGCTTGCTGGTTTTGCGGAGCGCGGAAGAGAGTCAGTGTGAGTGGGGAAGCCCCTCCCCCTCGCTGTGAGATTTAACGGCAGGATACAGCTGCAGTTGATGTTAAAACTTATATGGATATACAATGATTTTTTAAAAAGAAAGGTAACAGAGCTAATCATGTAAACTGTGATGAGACTGTTTGTGATAGCTGGTTAAAAAGATTTAATCAAATCAAAACACACAGATCAAACCCACTCTGTGCTTAATAAAATTGAGATTGTGTCTATTCAGTTAGCTTAACTTTAGAATTAGCTAGATAGGTAGTCAAGGTTTGAGAAAAAACTGTATATGTGCATAATGTTCAATTTGCCCTGATGTCCCTGATCAGCCAATAACTATTTCATGTTCGAATTTTGTTTATTTATTTTAGCATTTCAGGACTTGTTGTAAGCTATAATGAACGAACATTCATTTAGTTAGTTGAAAGCTGGATGTCATGTGTCATAAAAGGTAAAAGAACAAATGTAGAAACAAGTGTATTGTTTACATTATTACATTGTTACATAAAATCTGTTGTTGACGTACTGTTTTGACTGGAATATATCTGGTCCATGTCCTTTAGTAAAAGCTCATGATACTATTCTTAGGTCACCAACAGTTATTTTGCAGATTTTGTGCACCTTTTTGTTCAATTGAAAATTTACTGAATAAAATAAATAACTACACATTATAGTGGTAAACATTATACAGGGGTTGGACAATGAAACTAAAACACCTGTCATTTTAGTGTGGGAGGTTTCATGGCTAAATTGGAGCAGCCTGGTGGCCAATTTTCATTAATTGCACATTATTGCATCAGTAAGAGCAGAGTGTGAAGGTTGGTTCAATTAGCAGGGTAAGAGCACAGTTTTGCTCAAAATATTGCAATGCACACAACATTATGGGTGACATACCAGAGTTCAAAAGAGGACAAATTATTGGTGCACGTCTTGCTGGAGCATCTGTGACCATGTATTTGTGATGCATGAAGATCCACGGTATCCAGGGTAATGTCAGCATACCACCAAGAAGGACCAAACACATCCAACAGGATTAACTGTGGACGCAAGAGAAAAACATAAAACCACGGCTGCCCAAATCACGGCAGAATTCAATGTGCACCTCAACTCTCCTCTTTCCACCAGAACTGTCCGTCACCACAATAAATGATTATGGTCTAAAACCATGTGTTTCAGTTACATTGTCCAACCAACAGGATATTGCTGAGATAAATAGATTAGTGTAATTTGCTTTGATGCCTAAAACTTTAGCTCTTTTGTACAGTATTTAACTACAATACATTCATGGGAGAAATACTTAATTTTCTGAAAGAATTTCAAGGGTGTCAACACTTTTGGCCATTTTTTTTGTGCTTATTTAGTGTATGTCGTGTTTTACATACAGTAGGACAGTTACTACACATCGTTAATGCATGCAAGGTGATCTAATCTAATCATGATAAACCAGTTTACCAATTTATTATATTATAATGAATCCTGGACATGTGGTTATGTTATTATAGCGCCATACTAACGCACTAATGAAGACACACGAGTTAGGGTCCGCTGTATCCCACTGGTTCCATGGCGGAGGGCGCTGGGAAGAAGCTGGGGAAAGCAATTTGCTCCACCTGCACCCGGAGAGGCTGTGGGATAATTGAAATCAGCTTGTTTGGTGCAGCTGCTAGAGTCCACATTCAATTCTTGAAGTGTTCCTCTCCACTTTTTGTAGAACCGCTCTTCTGAAGTAAAAGCGCCCGAGGCGTTGTTTCAATCCCCTCGGCCAGATGTACGGCGAACGGCTTTGTTTTAACCGTGCGCTGTCCCATTTGGCTCAATTAATGAAGAATGTGTAATCAGCTGAATTGACTCGGCCGTGTTTGTCTAACATAAGACTCTTCAGGTGAATGGAAGTCATGAAAGGCTCCGCAGGCCCACTCCCAAACAGCTCGTAATCAGCTCAGAAATCAAATAGAGATGCGGTGCCGGGCCCCATTATTAAGCTTATTAGTACTATCAAGTTTCTGTGAGTGCTGTATAATGAATAATAAATCACGGGTGTGTGTCAGCCCCAAGTGTGTGTGTGTGTGATGCACAGCAGTGTGTGTGTGTGTGCTTGCTGTGTCTCTCACGGAGCTTCTCTTTAATAGAGACAGAGAATGAGTCCTAATCTCCTGTTTACCAGTGCTCCTTAGCCTTGTTAGCTGCTGCTGTCACTGTTCCCATTCACAGATTTAATTAGTGTGTATCTGTCTTACCCACACATAAAAACACACACACACACACACACATACATACAAAACACTCACACACACACAATCACAAGCTAGTCCTCCTCGTCACGTCGTTCTTCATTCCGTCCACCCCCGCACTCTTCCCCGGGCTCGTCTTTTCCACGTCCAGCTTAATTTCTCAAATAATTAATTTGTTTATTTGTTTCACCTAAGTCGGGCAAATTCCTCGCCCAGGCAGCCTTGGCTTTCATCTCGATGGCTGGCAGATGGGATCCGCTGCGACCTCATAAGAGCGCCATACGGGCTGCGCAGGCTAGACAGGTGTTCAGCAAGCGAAGAGTTAAAACGACAGTTTGGCAAAAAAAACTTTAATTTGCACAATTTCCCTCTTACCTCAAATAATATCAGACCATCAGAAAACACAGCTTCACACAACAAGTGATACGTCTTTCTCTGCCCAGCTGCTCTCTCTCTCTCTTTTAACATAACTAAGAATAACTAAGATAATTCAAGATAAAAGCAACAGAAAGTTGATGCAAAATTAACTCATTTTTAACTCATTTTTAACTCAAATTTTTCAAAGTTTTAATACTGAAGATTTGAAGGTACAAATGTAATGCACAACATTGAATGCACTCATTAAATGCCCACAGATATAAAAGGATGTTTGATATTGTATTTTTATTAAAGACAACAGGAAACCGAAAGCAAAAAAAAAAAAAAAAACACAGTTTTTTTGTGTAATGTTAGAAGAGATCAAAACCAGAAAAAAAAACAGAACAACAAATACAAGACCAAAAGACAACTAGAAAAGGTAAAGTTCGTGAACGAACTTTAAGTTGGCTTGGAAAAGAACGCTAATAACGTTAAAAAGTTAAAATGGTTGCTAAGCTTTTTTTCCGTCTGAAGAGTGTGAAGAGTCATTGACATGCTGTTAACTTTTGGCTAAACGCTAAATGCCAAAAACACTGAAATCTAAAAACATTTGGTTAAACGCTGAAATCTAAAAACATTTGGTTAAACGCTGAAATCTAAAAATGTTTGATTAAACGCTGAAATCTAAAAACATTTGGTTAAACGCTGAAATCTAAAAACGCTTGTTTAAATGCTGAAATCGTAAAACTTTTGGTTACAATTTTGATTGCTAATGTGTTGCAAGGCAGTTGCTATCATTTCTGAAAAGGTTGCTAGGCTGTTGCTAGGCAGTTGCTAATGTTTTCCAGGTGGTTGCTAAGCTGTTGCTAACTGGTTGCTAGGCAATTGCTAACATATACCAGGTGGTTGCTAAGGTGTTGCTATGGTATCTGGGGTGGTTGCTAAGGTGTTGCTAGGTGGTTGCTAGGGTGTTGCTATGGTATCTGTGTGGTTGCTAAGGTGTTGCTAGGTGGTTGCTAAGGTGTTGCTAGGTGGTTGCTAGGCTGTTGCTAGGTGGTTGCTAAGGTATTGCTATGCAGTTGCTAAGGTGTTGCTATGGTATCCTGGACGGTTGGTAAGGTGTTGCTAGGTGGTTGCTAAGGTGTTGCTATGGTATCCGGGGTGGTTGCTAAGGTGTTGCTAGGTGGTTGCTAGGGTGTTGCTAGGTGGTTGCTAAGGTGTTGCTATGGTATCTGGGGTGGTTGCTAAGGTGTTGCTAGGTGGTTGCTGGGGTGTTGCTATGGTATCTGGGGTGGTTGCTAAGGTGTTGCTAGGTGGTTGCTAAGGTGTTGCTATGGTATCTGGGGTGGTTGCTAAGGTGTTGCTAGGTGGTTGCTAGGGTGTTGCTATGGTATCTGTGTGGTTGCTAAGGTGTTGCTAGGATGTTTCTAGGGTGTTGCTAGGTGGTTGCTAAGGTGTTGCTATTGTATCTGGGGTGGTTGCTAAGGTGTTGCTAGGTGGTTGCTAGGCTGTTGCTAGGTGGTTGCTAAGGTATTGCTATGCAGTTGCTAAGGTGTTGCTATGGTATCCGGGGTGGTTGCTAAGGTGTTGCTAGGTGGTTGCTAGGGTGTTGCTAGGTGGTTGCTAAGGTGTTGCTATGGTATCTGGGGTGGTTGCTAAGGTGTTGCTAGGTGGTTGCTGGGGTGTTGCTATGGTATCTGGGGTGGTTGCTAAGGTGTTGCTAGGTGGTTGCTAAGGTGTTGCTATGGTATCTGGGGTGGTTGCTAAGTTGTTGCTAGGTGGTTGCTAGGGTGTTGCTAGGTGGTTGCTAGGGTGTTGCTAGGTGGTTGCTAAGGTGTTGCTATGCGGTTGCTAAGGTGTTGCTATGGTATCCTGGGTGGTTGCTAAGGTGTTGCTAGGTGGTTGCTAAGGTGTTGCTATGCGGTTGCTAAGGTGTTGCTATGGTACCTGGGGTGATTGCTAAGGTGTTGCTAGGTGGTTGCTAGGGTGTTGCTATGGTATCTGGGGTGGTTGCTAAGGTGTTGCTAGGTGGTTGCTAAGGTGTTGTTAGGTGGTTGCTAAGGTGTTGCTATGGTATCTAGGGTGGTTGCTAAGGTGTTGCTAGGTGGTTGCTATGTGGTTGCTAAGGTGTTGCTATGCGGTTGTTAAATAGTTTGTAGGAAGTTGCTAATGTATTCCAGGTGGTTACTAGGCAGTTGCTAACATTTTCCAGGTGGTTGCTAAGGTGTTGCTAAGTGGTTGCTAGGCAGTTGCTGACGTTTTCCAGGTGGTTGCTAAGCAGGTAATAGGTGGTTGCTAAACCGTGGCTGGGGTGCGGGGGTGTCCAAACTTTTGACTGATAGCTGCTCCATACAGCAGCTCCTCCATACACTCACAGTACTGGAGGAGCAGGGGAGAGAAGGGGTTCCGTGCGCAGAGCTGCTCGTGTGTAAGATGGAACTCTGGGCCCCCCATTCATTTCTATGGGAAAACTTCGTACGACAATTGTACGAAAACCGTACGTCGTATCACTTCGGAACCTCCTATTAATTTAAAGATCTCGATAAGATCTATAAGCTCGCCGAATTTGGTGTTCGTATCTCAAAAATTGTGGCGGTTGCGGACGTTTAAAATTTCGCCCCATTCATTCCTATGGGAAAAAAATGCGTACGTTTACGAAGTTTTTACGAAAACCGTACGATGTATCGCTTCAAAAAGCACAAGCAACCTAATCGGGTATAGGTCCTACGATACTGCAAAATTTCGTGATTCTACGTCAAAAGCCCTAGGAGGAGTAGTCGATTAAATTTTGAGCGCGGAATAATAATAATAAGAAGATTACGAAGAACAATAAGTTGGCTTTTCCAAGCCAACTTAACTAACATAGGCAGGCTACTATGAGTGTGTTGGCAATACTTTGCAAAGCTATTGAAGATATCCGAAGAGGCATTTATATTGACACTAAATAACAGGTAACAGGTATGAACAATCTTAAAATTAAAATCATGTAATGGGATTTGGGGAAACAGTTGGTGACTAAGGTATTAGATAGAGAATTCTGGGAAATGTAGTCCAGAGACAGCAGGAGAAAGGAGTATAACTCAGTATAAGACATTCTGTTGCCATATATGTTGTCTCTCATAGTGGAGCTTTTTATTTTATTTTTTTATTTTTTCACCATATTCTCCAAATTTAGCTAGGCCAATTGTCGCACCCATTCAGCTGCTACTCAGCTGTATATCCCCATCACTGGTGATGCCACAACACAACTACAATACATGTGAAGTCAGCCACCATCTCTTTTCGAACTGCCAGCGACTCGGTTCCGATACATCAGCTCACAGATGCCTTGTGCTAATCAGCATCATCCTAGAAGAGATCTAAGCCCCATCTACCCACCCAGAGAGAGCAAGGCCACTTGTGCTCTCTCAGGGCTCTGATGGCAAGCTGATGGCAAGCTACATGGCTGGGATTCAAACCAGTAACCTGGCTCTGTATAAGATACCCCATCAGAGTGAGCTAGGTAGGTTCCAAGTGGGTATGAGCTCTGATTGGGTTTATTCATGTATTGTTACATAGAGTGTATGAGCCAAGTGGGACCATTGTTTAACCCCTCGTATTTCTGTTAGTGACACTGGTCGGCATCCATATGTTGGATGGAGCCAAAATGGAGCCAATGGACCAAATTTCTGGTTCCCAGTTGGGTTAACCATACAGGCTCCACATGGGCTTTCTATATGGGAAATGAAAGCTTAGAAAAATTATAAATAATTTTAGATATGGTCCCACCAATGATGGTCCCACCAGTTGCCCAGGGGAATGGTTCCAAACCCTGCTGAAGATGGAGTTGAAGATGGAAGACTTTAATGGGGACATATTATACCTCTTAGATATAGTTAGAATAGGTCTATGAATTCTACAAAACAACATATTCACAAAGTTCTTTGCGCAAAATTATTCTCACATAAAGAGATAACTCTATTATTGCCAGTTTCAATCCCTTTAAGAATGAGCTGTTTAAGGGATCTGTTACTTTTTAATGGAAATAAGATGTTGCTGGTCTTGCCCCATGTTTATGTTAAGTGTTTACCTCACATATATTAATGTTAGCTTGTGCTTAAAATTAAAAACACGAATAAGCTACTTCATGTTTAACTGCAATAGAAGCAAAAAAAAAATCACTGTTTGAAATCTGCTGAGTTGCTACAGACCCACCCTGGCTTGTTATAGATCCCTCTATCAGAGAAAGTCTGCTAGCTAATCCTTGCTGTGTTCTGTCTGAGGTTCTGAGGTTTTTTAACTAAAATGACAGAAATGGCGGATCTACGATGGCGGATTTGAATGTTAGTTGAGAATTTGTGAGGCATAATTGATGGACCATCCAAGTAAAGTGTTACCATCAATATTTTTTTAATATCTGATTGTTAAATTCTCTTGTCTCCGGAGTCATTCTGGTAGCAGTATGTGGAGATGTAGGCGTGTTTTTTGGACATTGCTGATTTGTGAAGATTATTATTATTATTACTATTGCTTGTCAGCTTCAGTACCTGCAATGCAAACCTGAAGAAGATACCAGAAGGCTTAGATACCAAATATGTCTTGTCTGATCAAATCCATGTGGGAAAATACCCTGAAATACTTGTAAAAAAAACCCTGCCTTTAAGCTGGTAAGGTGGTGCAGAGCATGGTGAAAGATGCTCCTAAGTTCCACTGTTCAGTTTCACTTCCTCCTTCCTGATCCAGTATGCTCCTCACAGAGCGGGCAGGTACGGTGGGAGACGGAGTGTGACTGTACGCTCCAACCTTTTCTCTCCTCATTCTCTCTCTCCGGACCCGGGCTTACGGATTTTCTTCTCGGCACACATGTATGGAATCAGTTCTCCAGCTCCAGTAGGCCATGCTGGGATTCAGCTGAAGGAGTTGCATTAACAGCAGAGCAGCAGAGACGTGGGCAAACATAGATAATAAGTCATGTC
Organism: Astyanax mexicanus; assembly: GCF_023375975.1. Taxonomy (NCBI): domain Eukaryota; kingdom Metazoa; phylum Chordata; class Actinopteri; order Characiformes; family Acestrorhamphidae; genus Astyanax; species Astyanax mexicanus. The sequence continues at coordinate 51,511,781 of NC_064415.1, forward strand.
TGTTTGCAAAACCCATGCTTAGTCACTTATATTAATAATCATGCCTAGTCATAGATCCTGCAGAGTCATTTTTGACCGGTCACCTCAAGAGCGTTTCGAAATTGAAGTTGACGAAATCCAGCACAAGATCAGCTTTTGCTAATAGCTGGGTTCAAATGGTCCAAAGCAGACTTTGACATTGCATCAATGAAGGCCAGTTCTGAAACCTTTGAGTTCTACTGGAGCCATGATTAAGTGCATGGTCCCCCATTGCCATGCTGGTCATGCTGGCCAATCAGTGTGGTCAAGCTTGGTCATACTGGTTGTTTACAGTAATTAGTTCAAGTTAATCATGCAGGTAGACCAGCTAAACCAACCAAAAAAAAAAAAAGAATATACTATGCTTGATCTGGACATGCTGCTTTTTAAGCAGCCCTACAGGAACAAAATAGTATTAGACGTTATTCTGACATAAAAAAAAAATTGTCATCTGAAGTATATGACCAACATTCAACCTGAAATTAATGTCTATTGGCGAGAGATGTCTACTGGGAGAGATGTTAATTAAAACTACTAGAAACTAAAAACTAAAACTAAATATATTAGAATTACCACTTAGGGTTCTCCTCCTCTTAAGTGTGAACATATAAAAACTGCACTTGTTAAGACAAAAGGAAACCGAAGGCAAAAAAAACAAAAAAAAAAACAGACTTTGTGTAGTGTTAGCAGAGATCAAAACCAGAAAAAAAAAAACAGAACAACAAATACAACACCAAAAGACAACTAACTAACTAGTGTGTTGGCAGTACTTTGCAAAGCCATTGAATATATCTGAAGATGAATTTATATTGACACTAAAAGGGTAACAGGTATGAACAATCTATCAGGTGATTCAGTTGGTGACTAAGGTCTTAGATAGAGGATTCTGGGAAATGTAGTGCAGAGACCACATGAGAAAGGAGTCTAACTCAGAGATTTACTCAGTATAGGACATCCTGTGGCCATATGTGTTGTCTCTCATAGTGGAGCTTTTTATTTTATTAATTTTATTTTTTTTACCATTTTCTCCAAATTTAGCTGTGCCAATTATCCCAACCATTCAGCTGTTACTCATCCCCTCATCACTGGGGGACTAAACTAAAACTAAATGTATTCGATTTACCACTTAGGGTTCTCCTCCTTTTAAGTGTGAACATGAAAAATCTGCACTTGTTCTTGAAATGTTTCAAATTGACTGACCTTCATTTCTTGCCATTAGAATATAAATCAAGTAGGACTATTCACTGTATACCTATAACTCTACCTCTTCACAACTTTACTAACTGATACTGATACTCTCAAACACATTAAGATAACAATAAATTGACAAGGCACAGCTGTTAACTGAAAGCCTGAATTCCAGGTGACTCTACCTCATAAAGCTGACTGAGAAAATCCAGCCAAGATGTGCAAAACTGTCTAATCTAAGCAAGAGGTGCTACTTTGAAGAGTCTTAATTAATTAAAGGTGTGTCCAAACTTTTGACTATTTGAGTAATGAACATATAAAATCCATACTAAAAAAGAACTACAAAATACTTTAACAAATAAAGTTTGTTAAATCTTGGTCTTCCCAAGAAAAGGAAGACCAAGATTTAAGTTTAGTAGCGTTTCCAGCCTGAGAAACCAGTTAACAGCATCCGAGATACTAAATGCATCATAGAGTATGTTGGTATGTTTAACACTTAGAAGTTACTACATGATTCCTTATGTATGTGAATTTTGCCTTTAATATGGAGATGGTACTATGATACTGGGGCTCAGTCCAAATAATGTTTTCAGTCTGGTTTTGTGAAACACCAGCTTGAAGTTGCCCAATTGGAAGACCCTATCTAGATCAGGTGCCCATCAGGTAGTACCTGGGGGAACCAGAAGCTCAAAAACATGTCAATAGCAAAAGCTAAATCATTTCTTTGGTATTGGCGGAGAAGATAAAAGGCAACCCACATTCTTATCCCAACTGGTTATCCCGCTAATGCATGTTCCTTACAAATGGAGCTCCATTTAAAGCGCCACTAAACCATACACCATATTTTTCCAATAATAGCTGAAATGTGTTCCTTTCAAGTAATGAAACATATCAGTCCTGCTTACAATTTTATAAACATTTCCTAAACTTAAAAAAAAGCTTTTATTGTGGTCATTTCTGCCTCTGCAGCGCCCTCTCAGGTTCAACTGTGCTATAGGCATGGATGAAGTGTCCAAGTACTTTGGTACGCAGAGACATCACAATATACAAAAGAGACAATTAATCATACTGTCCCCCTGTTGACGTCCAACCATCTGTGTCTCACTGCTATCAGAGGTACACTGCTGCTGCTGCAGATTAGCCAATCAGCTCTCTCTTCAGCCCTACCTCTAAACCCATACATCACCCAGTGCCCCTCCTAAACTACACCTCCCATTTTTTGGATTTTTTTCAAATTCAAGCTATATCTGGGTGTTTAGTGTCCCTTCAAAAAGGGAAAATAACATGGTTTCAAATACCACACAGTTTTTCACCAACAAGTATTGTGCACACAAATTAAATTCATAGTTTTCCATAATATCCACCATAAAGACTTTTCAAAAAAATCATTTTTGTACTATTTCTATGGACAGGAGAGCAAACTGCAGAGACAAGGCTATGAAACACCTCCACAGGGATGCTATCCCATGCAGCTTGGGCTTGCTGGCACCACTGAGCTTACAATTCATCTCCTATGCTAGCAAATTACGCAGGTGCTGTACTCCACCATATTTTTAGGGGTGCTACCAGGGGAGTTCTGGAAATCTGTGGGTTGGAAAGACATGATTCATCCAAAGAAATTGGTCAAAGCTGTGGAGGACGCTTGGAATACAAGCTGGCCAGACAAGAACAGCAAGAACTGGTCTTCTATTGAAGCATTGTTCCTAAATTATTGTTCCTAAATCAGATCTGTTATTAGCATGTGAACAGACTGAAACACCACAAATGTATCTAATTGTTTTGCTGTGCTATTGAGGTTGGCGTCAGTAACTTTCCTTTTGTGCTTTTCCTGGACCCCCACACTTCCGTCATTCAGGATTTGATGAAGGCATTGTTTGTCGTGTTATGAGTGACAAAAAGTACATGCTCAAACCTGATTTGAGCATCCAGAGCATTCACACTTACATGCATGCATCTGTACAAAACTTAGTGTAATCATATTTCAAATGACCTCCAATGTGGTTTGGATTCTCTGATGCAAAAATCTAATTTCATGTGGTTTTAGGCTGTACAGACTATAAAAAAATAATCTGGATGCAATCTAGATATGGCAAAACAATGGCCAAAATCTGATTTGGCTGTCCAGACTATCTGGATATGTGTAGGTCCTGCTTTTGCAGAAATAACAGCTTCTAAACACTTTCTTTTTTTTTTGGTTAAAGGTATTGTGGACCATTCTACTTTACAAAACATTCAAAACATCTCCAGTTCAGTCAGGTTTAATGTTTCTGAGCATGAACAGCCCACTTTTTTAATCACACCACAGTTTTTTTTAATTAAAATTCAGGTCTGGGGACTGAGATGATCATTCCAGAACATTATACTTCTGTGTTCCTCTGTATAAATGCTTTAGTAGATTTTGAGCAGTGTTTAGTGTTTAGCTAAAGGGTCGTTGTCTTGTTGAAGTATCCAGCCCTGGTGCAACTTCAACTTTATCACTGATTCTTGAACATTGTTCACAAGAATCTGCTGATATTGACTAAAAAACATGCTATCCTCAACTTGAACAATATTCCTTATCTAAGGTTTTTATTGCTCTGCCATTTCTGGCCTTAACTAGAACTGTTAGGGGTGCCCAAACTTTTTCATACCATTGTACAGTAAAGTATAGGCAATTTTACAACCCAATGTTACGTAAATTTGTCCCTGCATCCAGTGGCCTTACCACATCTTCAAGCGTATCCCTGATCGACACTCTTCACCTATCTCAAAATCTGCAGGAATGTTGAATATATACAACTGCATGGGTTGGATTATTGCAAGACACCTTTAGGAACTAAAATTCATAATTTATTTCTGGGTGCAACTGTTTTTTTTTATAATAAGTGTACATCACAGTTAAAGTACAAGGAAGACATTGTAAAATGTTTGCAAATAGATGATACTGTAAAGCCACTGTCAAAATTAAGCCAGTGTCATTAAAAACTGTGCATCCTAGTCATCAAGACAATGCAGATAAGTGCCAAAACAGTGTCTCTGTGCAACACTACATCACAACCAATCACCCAACAACTCTTCATACTGTTCAGTCAAGTGCAAACTCTTAAAGACTTCCCTAAAAAACACTCATTAACCAACGCAATTGGTTGCTACCATATACAATTTAGGCCTTTACCTGACAATTTTAAAGTCATCCACCATCCAAATATTTAAATCTGTCAGCAGTTTTAATTCATATTCTATAAATAACACAGAATTTAAACATCAATGTTTTACATCCATGTTTCGATTCAGTACACACAGTACTTAAGTTTACTGAAGAATTATATATTTGAGCAACTCATTCCTCACTACTAAAAAGCTTCCAGAGTACAAACCTTTTAGTTGATGGTTCAAACTTTCCCCTCCACCTTAAAACATATTTCCAGTCCACCATAATAAGGCGCATATGTTACATTGTTTTATTGACTTATATATATTTCTGCTTATGTTGTGTAGAAGTTACAAACACTCCATATAAACTACAACTGGATTAAATGTTCTATTCCAACTTTAAAGCCAAAAACGTTAAAAATGCTTTAGCCTAAAGCCTAGGTGCTGCCACAGCAGCATTTTTATTATTCATTTATTTCAAATTTTCTCCCATTTTTCTCTCCCATTCTTCAATTTAGCTAGGCCAGTTATCCTAGCCATTTAGCTGCTACTCAGCGGTAGATCCCCAATCACAATTGATGCCACAACACAAGTAGGGTGAAGACTAGCACATGCCTCCTCCGCCTCTTTTCGAATTGCTCCTGATGCAGCATTGCTGAGTAGCATCACAGCGCACTCTGTTCTGATACATCAGCTCACAGATGCCTTGTGCTGATCGACATCACCTTGGGAGTAATAAGGGGAAAGAGCGCCATCTACCCACCCAGAGAGAGCAAGGCCAATTGTGCTTTCTCGGGGATTTGGCAGCTGATGGCAAGCTGCATGACTGGGATTCAAACCAGCTACTTTCTAATCATTGTGGCAGCACTTTAGACTGCTGGACCACATGGCGCCTGCCACTACTCTAATGAAGACGCAAGCAATATGACCAATAATATCAATAAAGCAGACAGACTAGATCCACCTTATGGTGTTTAAGATCATATTGCACAATTTTTCCAGGCATGGATAGAGTTAAATAATTGTAATATTTAACACTATAGGTAATATGTATATATACATTTTTTGAGGTTCTACTATTCTATCGTTTTTACCCCCGTTTAGGGGGTTCAAGTCTTAATCCCCCCATAATTTGCTTCCTGCTTCCAATCTTCGCATCGTCCTCAAAGAGACGTTTAACCAGGCATCCACGTAATGTTTCTTCTTCTAGATCTGATATATCTGGAAGATCTGGAAGAAGGAGCACATGGAAGAAGCAACAACTAGACCCCACTACTCCTGATCCTCCTCATACATGGAAGTTGCTGAGAACCTGCACATGAACACACTAATTATGGTAAAATAGAGAAATCAAATCTCATTGAGAAGTGACCTGAACCAACCCTTGTCCTTTGGAGCTTTAGGGTGATTTCTCACCTGCCTCGTTTGGTCCGGACTTTTGGACTTTTCAGTTCGGTCCGAACCAAAGTAGCAGGTGTGAAAGGGGCCGCGAACCACGGTCCGGACCAAAGGGCCAGATTTTGGTCTGACCAAGAGTGGTAGTCTCGGTCCGGATCTTCTGAACCATGGTCCAGTTCGCCTGCAGTGTGAAAGCGCTTTTCTGTATGATTCAAAATTTTGGACCAATTACAGCAGGGGTGTCCAAACTTTTTTTTGGGGGGGCCAGAAAGAGAAAAATATTTGAAGTCACGGGCCACACTCTGTAATAAAACAAATAAGGAAATATACCACTTTAAATAATACTTTTTTCCTGATTATTTCATTTACACACCATTTTACTTGACTTACTATCTTTATCTTTGACAGAGTTGTGTTTAAACTAAGATGTTTAATTTCATGATGTCTCTTAATATTAAACTCCTTAATTACGGCAACTTTTAGACTCTTTGCCCCGTTTTTCTGCGCTAGAAATGCGCACCCTCTCTGCTTTTAGACTCTTTGCCCCGATTTTCTGCGCTAGAAATGCACACTCTCTCCGCTTTTAGACTCTTTTACCCCGTTTTTCTGCGCTAGAAATGCGCACTATCTCCGCTTTTAGACTCTTTTGCCTGTTTTTCTGCGCTAGAAATGTGCACCCTCTCCGCTTTTAGACTCTTTGGCCCGTTTCTGACACCCAGCGTTCAAACTTCACACTCACATTATAAAAACCTGCTTAACAGCGGGCCAACTTGCATTCTATTTCTAAAATACCTTGCGGGCAGCTCCAAAAAAGGAACGGGCCGCAAAATGGCCCGCGGGCCGTAGTTTGGACATCCCTGAGTTACAGGAAGCTGAGCAGATGTTGCTCAGCAACGGCAGCAGAAAAAGAAAAATAACCATCTACTAATGACTGCAGCCTGCAGGAAGGCGGAGTTGGACGTCCAGCGTGTCCTAGTCCCACCCACTTTGTCCAGGCCACGCCTTGTCAGTCTCACAAGCTTGTAGTGTATACACAGTGTTTAAGCCGGACGACGCGGCGCATTATATTTAAAGTCCGCTAACTGCCCTTTACATTGTTTACTTCCATTCAGAGGCGGAGCTAATCAGTGTCAGGTTAGGGAAAACGCATCGATACGTAAGTGATGATTAAAGGATGTAGGAGTATCAAACAAAGGTTTTTGGTGCACTCCCTAAACTGCAGTGTGAAACAAAAATAAGCGGACCAAATATATACAATGTAGCAACGCATGAACCTTGGTTAGGACCACGGTGTGAAAGCACCCTTAAAGCTGTTGTTGCAGTATGAAAGGGAATTAGCACCTCAGCCCCAGGAACTGCCTGTGTACATGCACTCTGTGTGACTCCTACCTGCTGCCCTGAGTGAAAGAGCTCTTTCACAGTTCTCCCTCTTCAAGCTTCAAGATCACCACTGCCATATATTAGCTACTAGCAACCTTATCCTTTCAGTATGAAGGAAAATCAGCAAAAACATGTTGATAAAAAGATAAAATAGTGCAAGAAAATCTCCTCAAGAAGTGGTCTGAACTTAGCCTTATCCTTTTGGACCATTGTTGCATTATAAATCCTTAGACCCAGGAACTTCCTAAGTACGTGGTCAAAGTTCCTGTGTGATTTCTACCTGCTAACAAGAGTGGATGAGCTCATTCAAGGTTTTCAGATGCTGATTTTGGAACTACATGCAGTATCGCTATCGGTACCCCTAAAGTTGTGCGTCATTCTGTAGTCCTTGTACGTTTTCTGTGTCTAAGCGTTTTTTTTCCCTATGAGAAAAATTAATAGGCTTTTCAAAAACCCACCTCTATCACATTCTGTGGTAAATAAATCTGTTCAGACCTCTGTAGGTTTTATTCTGTGTAAATTTTACTCCTGAACATTTGGATCCTCTGAATTATGAGATTGTTTAAGAGTCGTAATGAAAAAAATGCTAACTTTAAGCTAATGCTACAGCACTGGAGTGAACTGACCTCCCAGCGCAGCTGCAGAGATCAGCCGGGGACTGTTTTCGTCGCAACACCAGCAAACCCCAATGAACTAACTGCCCTTACTGAGGAGAGCTGAGAGTGTCATAGCATAAAATCACTAAAACAGGACAGTGATACTCCAGAACCAGCTGTAACACATTTTAACATTTACCCTCTTTATTATGCAGTAAAATAAATAGATGTTTCTGGTTGGTTGTCGCCTCAGTGAGGGCAGGTAGTTAGTTGATTGGTTGATTAAGTAGTTGTTAGTTGATGATTTGGGTCAGGTGTTGTAATTAGTATAAACTAATGACTGTAATTAAACACTAAACCTGCAGAGAAGTGAACTGAGAGACACTTTCTTTTATTATCTGCCTTTTAAAACTCTAACACAGACTACACAGCTCAACATTACTGAAAGAGTTTTCACCTGTTTAAATGCTTTAATCATAATCCGTGAGTTCGCTGGTGTACTGCAGAATCCAGTCCGGGGTAATTTCCAGCCTTTGTGCTGTGACGTCAGTTAAGCATTAGCTTAAAGTTAGCATTTTTCTAATTACTACCCTTAAACAGTCTTGAAATTCAGAGGATCCAGTGGTATTTAGGGGGTTAATGGAGGGTTCAGGTCCTTTACACAATGGTTCATTTCTTCCTCAAAGGAATGCAGGATGCCGATGCCACCTTAAAAAGAAGTCAATTGCTGTCCATGGTGCTGAAAGAGGTTGGAAAACTACTAGAGCAATGGCGTTCTAAGGTATAGTCTGGGCTGTTTCAAGGCATTTGGGGACCCCTTAGAAAAATGGATCCAACCACCAACCTCCAAGTCTGGAGTGAGTCATAACATTGTGACTCGACTGTGTAAACTCTGCTGAGAAGGTGTCCTTAAATCATATGCTAATGACACGTATTTGCAAGTATGATGACTTGGCCATGGCTTTAAACTCTGTGGACTCTCAGAATCTCAGCAGGCTAAGGTCTCACACTTATGCCATCCATCTACCAAAACACATCATAAGGGCTTTTATTATTAAATGCTATTAAATGCTATTAAAATGAAACATTGGCATTAGAGTTTGCACCTAGAGTGCACCATGTTTTTTTTATTATTGGGTTGCTATGAGATTTTAGATTAAAGGTCGCAAGACATTTGGAGCAACAATTTGGAGCAATTATGTATATAATGTAAGTGTATAATACATATATTTAATTTTAAAAAAAAACGCATCATTATTGAGCTTATAAATTGTCATCCCACACTAAGCTCTACTTGCAATCTCCAGCCTTAAGACTACAATACCCAGAAGGAACCTCACTAACATCAATCCATCACATGATCACAGGGCGCTGCATATGACACTAACAGGAGGTCAATCACCTGAGTATCGATTTCACCTGTTCACCTTAGTATAATTACACCTTCACTCCACACACACCTCGCCGATTATTGTTCGGTTTACCCACTTTACAAATAACTATTCCTTGCCTGTGTTTGCATTTCTGTTACGACCTTGTTTTGTGTATAACTGACTCTAATAAGGTTTAAATATGGTTTAAATATTTATCCAACTAATCAGGCCCACATTAAAGCTTCTTGAGGTCATGGCCTCACCCCTATCAACATATTATTTACGTAAGACATTTTAAAATAAAGATCAGAATGAATAACACAAAAAGTTATTCAGTGGTTCCAAAAAAATATGTACAGAAAATCAGAAAACAAGTTTGGACACTATTGAAATATTTCTAACATTTTCCTTTCATTTTTATTTGATTGCAGACAGTTTGAACTCAACATATTTCATATTCCGTTTGGTCAACAACATTTATGTATTAATATACATACATCCCTGCATTTCAGCCCTACAACACATTCCATAAAGAGCTGGGGTAATGATCCAGATTTGGACGCAAGAATGCAAACTCAACCTATATTTCTTTCTAAATAACAAATAAGTGAAAAATGCAAAGACTAGAAAACAAACAAAATCAAGACTAAATATATACAAGGATCAAAGAAGGATCAAAGAAGGCAGGATAGAGGTTAAAAGCATGGAAGAGAACAAAGGAAAACATGGGATATATATATATATATATATATATATATATATATATATATATATATATATATATATATATATATATATAAAACACAGACAAGGAACACCTGAGGAAAGTAACAAGAGGGCTGGGTTACAAATGAGACACAGGTGGGAACACTAATGAGAAGGCGGGGCCAGTGCGGAGACAAGAGAGAAACAAAACAGGGCCTGAACACAAGATCTAAAAGATATTTTGGCACAGAGGATATTAAGCGATTAAGTGTTTCATTTGTTATTATTTATATCCACTGTTGCTATGCCTTTGTAATGTGTGCAGTATGTGGTTTTACATTGTCTTGTTGAAAAATGCGTAAATGTTTTTTTGAAGGCAGCATACTCTATGTATATATTTAGTCCAGAGAACACTGGATCCAGTTCTTCCAAAAAAGATCTGAAATATTGATTCTTCTGAACACAGTGCATATTTTGCATTGGTGGTCCATCCCAGATGTATCTGAGCCTAGAGAAGAAAAAATAGCCCTAAAAACATCAGTACGTGACCTCGCTTGACATAAAGGCTGATTTTAATGGTACAGTTTACAAATTCTACAAATTACACCGCATTTTTTTTTATTATTACGCAAATTGGATTTAAGTGTCATAAAGATAATTTTTTTATTCTTAATAAAAATCTCTTGTAGTTTAATTCTCGTAAAGCTTTTTGGATCACTGATATCAATCTCAGACACCTGTGATAATTTGTTTGCCAGTTAAAGTGAGCCCAATTAAAGGAAAACTACTTAAGAAGGATGTTCCACATTATTATGCAGGCCACAGGTTTCAAGCAACATGGGATAAAGGATCTCTGCTGCCGAAAAGCGTCAAATAGCCTTGCAATGCCTTGGACAAGGTATGAAAAAAATTAAATATTTCACGAAAACTTAAGCGTGATCACGATGCACGATATTGGAAAAAAAATTACATTGCAAATGTTCTTTTTTTTTCGACTATATTAAACACATTATTACCATGACATCACCAGCCCTGCGTCCACTTGGTGCTCTCTCACGTCCAGACCAATCAAGACCTGAGTCAGCGCCGAGCACACAAAACCCGAGGAAAACAGAACAGCAAAACAACAGTAATCGGCCCTTTAATCAGGCATTTAAATTACTTTTTAAAAGGTAAATAAGAGTGTTTGTTTTTCTGGTATTAAAAGCATGAATTCAGCTGTAACTGGAAATATCTGCGCTGCAAAACTGTGCCGGACTGAGGCGCACAGCTTTCAACACGTGCTCATGTTTACAAGCCCGTTCCCAACCACGTGAATTGTGGCCATTTGCGCTCCCCCTCCCCTTCGTGCTTCTCAGGCAGCAGCAGCCTGTCACTCACACAGACACAGAGACAGCACTGTGTATCTACTTCTTGTGTCAAAGAATTAAAACATTGCAAAATAACGTGTTTGATTTAAATGCCTTTAAGTGACATTGCACGTCCTGTGACGACGATGCTTAAACGATATATCGTGCAGCCCTAGTTACCAGCCTCAGAATCTGTAAGTAATAACAGGTAATAAATTTGATCCACGTTTAATAATAGAGGCCTAGTTCTCATACCAAACAGGTCAATACTGTATACAGCATTTTTTTTTTGCATCCATGGCGCATGGCAAAAGTCATGGGACCCAATACAAGTTCTTGTCCTGTGATACTAAGCATTTTAATATATGATGTACTTTCTTTTCAAGGCTTGAACAATGTATGTTTATGCATCTCTTGTGCAAACACTCGACCGTTTTTGAACGTTACTGATAGCATCTTTCGTCTTTGGAGGTAATCTGGTGATCTGCACCAGTAAGTATGACTGCGACATCTGCGCAGGACAGTGATGCAGCACTAACGGCTTCCTTCTTTAGGACTACAGGACTCTTGTGCATCATGATGGTGCAATGCTCGTCATTAGGCCAGCGGTGACTTGCAGTTTTCAAAGCGATGGTATAAAACACACACTCACACACCTTCTCGCTGCACACACACACACGCACTGAGATGGTAACCAAGATTACGATGATGAAGATGAAGCTGGTGATGGTGGTGCTGGCAGCACATCTGCTGAACGTGAATGCTGCGACGCAGCAGCAGCAACAGAGACAGCAAAAATTGCAAGATTTAGACTATATAGGAGACCTGTATAGTCGCATCGAGGAGGTGAAAAAAATGTGTCAAGGTAAAGTTGACTATTGCTTTCGTTCCTACATCACGTTGTCTTTTACAGTAATAGCCTGTAGCATCTGCTTTTTAGTGCTTTTTATTCTGAGATCCTTTTTGCAGCTGAGTTTCTCAATCCTGGCCTCGCCACACCTTGTCCTGCACATTTGCATCTGTCTAAGAGCTTGTTAACGAGCTGATTAGTTAAATCAGATGTGTTGAGAACAAAAAAAAAACACTAGATTAGACCATACTACACTACACTATACATGTGCAGAGTAGGGTGCCTCCAGGACCAGGTTTAAAAAATACTCTGTAAACGGTAACACTTAAGCAATAATACACTCAAGGTTCGTGCTATAATGTGTAATACTGGCACTGCAGTGCTGCGGTTTAAGGCACGAGGCTACAGACTGAGTGCTGTGGAGCAATACAGCAGTGCCAATATTACACATTATAGCAGGAACCTCGAGTGTTTTATTGAGATTGTACCACAGTTCCATTATCGCTGTTCATTGAAAGATTTTGAGTTAAAGAGGATGAGAAAATATGATCTGTTTAGTTATAAACACTCAGCGAGTTAAAATAGTTCCATAGCAGGTCTGTTCGTAGCTGCTCTGTTTGGCTTGTAAGCGCTGCATCGTTGCTAGGTTACCTGTACTGTATGTGGCGGATTAATACATAAAGAGCTTCGGTTACAGTGCATTACTGGCTGATAATGTCACTCATAAAACATCTCTCAGCCAATCACATTGCAGGGTCAGAACTAACTGTGGTATAATTTAAAATAACTTTCTTTAATATACTTTTAACTAATGATAAGTAGATGATGTTAACAAAGCATTAGTTTACCAGGGTTCCTGCAGGTCCTTAAAAAGTCTTAAACTGTCCTATATTAAAATCCGGGTAATAAGATCTTAAATTGTCTTAAATTTACTGTAAATTTGCTGTAGGTATTACATTTTACAGGCCTTTACAGCTCACAGCTCAAGAAACGTCTGGAACTGCTCTGATCCAGAAACATGTATTTTCTAATATCATCATACCATCATGATTCACATTTCCATTTCTCAGCCACAATCTCTCACCGCTGACAAATCAACATTTAAATGGCATTTGCTGTTATTCTTTTAATGCCTGTCCTCCACCGCTGCCAGCAGAAGCACCGTAGTTTAAATTCCACACTGCGTCCACCACCCCCTCACCCACACCAGACACCAGGCTGCATTCTGACAGCAGCGCAGGGGGCAGTCTAACAGCCTTAATACAAAGACCAGACAGAACAATGATCCTCCTCTACTAAAAACAAAAATAGCCTTCCCTAATAAAAACATGCATTTGGATACATTAGGATATTCAGAGGGGTTCATTTCCTCCACACCGAGGGTCCCTGATGATAGGGTCCAGCGTTCAGCCCTGCTGAGGAAACGCTCAACACAAAAGCAGACCAATAATATGAAAAATGAGTTACTATAAATGTGCACATCATGTACAAGCCTATTTATCTCTAAGAAAAAACACAATGCGAGTGTAAAAATATTGTAGTAAAAATATAGGACCCAATTTTAGTGATATATATATATATATATATATATATATATATATATATATATATAAATGAGACCACTTAGAAATAAATTGCTTTGATTTAACCGAATCGAAAACCTCTGGAATATAATCAAGAGGAAGATCACAAGCCATCAAACCAAACTGAACCGCTTGATTTTTTTGTTTAAAAAGAATAAAACATGAAAAAGCGTATTTGGATTAGTATTTTAGAAGTATTTTGAATTACATTAAACTTAAAGTCTTCTAAAAAGTATGATCAAAGTTTACTTTCAAACATTTGATAAAAGCATAATATTAATGCACTCTTAATATATTTTAAGTAAGTACATAAATCTAAACAGCATACTTTCAGTACAATTAAATATATATTATTTTTTTCACCAGGGTCGATAAAGAGTCTTATTCTATGCAGAAACTGTACACCCATTCAAAAAGGTTTATACAAACCTGCAACTGCAGATCTGATTGAGCAGTCCAGAGCTGGAATGGTGTGGTTATCTCAAAAACTGCAGGATAAGAGAGATAAGAGCAGAGAAATAAGAGTAGAAAGAAGGAATAGGAAAAAGATGAATTGAATAACAACATGCAGGGGTTGGACAATGAAACTGAAACACCTGTCATTTTAGTGTGGGAGGTTTCATGGCTAAATTGGAGCAGCCTGGTGGCCAATCTTCATTAATTGCACATTATTGCACCAGTAAGAGCAGAGTGTGACGGTTCAATTACACTGTAAAAAGTGAAGCATGGAGCTGTTCATTCAAGCTAATAAATATGATTGAACACATAGTACAATTATTGACTTTATTGTGAAACTCAACCTTTTTGAATTTTGATGTGTCAATTTTGATTCAGACTAAATTAATTACAATTCTGAAGGAAATAAACCAAATGTTTTGGTTCCACTGAAATCATACTCGAAGAAAAGAGATAAGGATGTAATATTTTTAATTTGAATCAAACATGAATTGCGCATGCGCACTGTGGAGCACGGGAGAAGTTGTAGAGAAGTGCTTCAGAGCACTGAGGGAGAGAGGGAGAAAGTGCCTGAACGCGCTCGCGAGAGAGAGAATGAGAGAGGGAGAAAGTGCCTGAACGCGCTCGCGAGAGAGAGAATGAGAGAGGGAGAAAGTGCCTGAACGCGCTCGCGAGAGAGAGAATGAGAGAGGGAGAAAGTGCCTGAACGCGCTCGCGAGAGAGAGAATGAGAGAGGGAGAAAGTGCCTGAACGCGCTCGCGAGAGAGAGAATGAGAGAGGGAGAAAGTGCCTGAACGCGCTCGCGAGAGAGAGAATGAGAGAGGGAGAAAGTGCCTGAACGCGCTCGCGAGAGAGAGAATGAGAGAGGGAGAAAGTGCCTGAACGCGCTCGCGAGATAGCAACGCATGCTTGGTATGGGCCCTTTTCACAGAGCTTGATGACGTGTTTCCGGTTTGGTTTAGCAGGGTAAACACAGCGGCGCTAGAATGGAGTTCACTGCTGTCTCTGCACAAACTTCTATTGATTTCTTTCTCCGACATCTCACTGATTATAGATGAGGTATCAGTAGCGAAAATATCGAAGGTTGAAAAGGATTACAAGCTTTTTGTCGAGGAATACATCTTTAATTTTGAGGGTAAGTAGTTATTTTTATACAAGTTAGCGAGGCTTCCAATTCAGTTAGGTTAGCTACCGCTAACTAGCGAGCTTGCTAACTTAGATAGACAACAGTACGTCAAGTAATGCTAAGTAGCTGTTTAGTTAATGTTTTCTTTTCTGTTTTAACAATTACTGTAGCTACTGCCCAGGATCTGATGTTTAAGGCTTTGAGTTGGATAGAAGACAGAACTGTTTTACCCTTGTATATACAGTTTCAAACACAGTGCAGGTGGTTTAGGAAAGTTAATCGACAGGGAGAAAAAAAAAATATTAAACCACATTTAACCCTAGTTATCTTGTACGTAGGTGAAACAGTTCAGGTAAGCCTAAGATGATTCTATGTGTTGCTAGCTTCCCACTAGGTAGGTTAAGCCAGTGGCCAAAGTTAGTCGTCTGTAGTGAAGCAGATATACCAACCACTTGTAGAATGTGAAGGTCAAGTGTTAATTTGTCCATCATATTAAATTTTTGCTTGGTTTTTAGGAGGTTAACTTATTCAGGTAGATTGTTTAGGGTCAGCCAAGAGGTTAAAGATGTAGTAGTAATTGTGAATGGCTTAAATATAGATATGAACATTTGGTGCTTTTTGTACCGTTTAAAAAATGTTTCTCAGAGCTGACAGTATGTCTGTGCTTTGCATTACAGGTGACTTCATACCACCCAGATCCTGTGGAGGTAATAAAGACATCGTGCAAGTGTTGCGGGGAAGGCCTTTTCCAATCATACTATTGCTCTGCTTTATCAGATTGCCCATTAAAGCACCATGGGCTTTAAAACAGTCTCTCTCCCAGCAGCATGTTCTGTTATAGTTTGTTTTTTGTGGAAATATGGAATTTTCTAAATAAACTTGTATTCTTTGCTTGAATTGTCTTTTTATGTAGCGCAGAGCCAGCAACAAGCAAGAAAACATTTCAGTTCATTGACATTTTGTTTACTGAATCAATCTATTTGTATTGGGTGTCATGGAACTATTTTACATTTGAATTAACTTTAAAAATCAGGATATTTTGGGTAAACATAACATTTTGGTTGTGCTTCAAAAAATGCATAATTTCTGACAACTAGCTATATTGTTTAAACTGTATATTTAGAATATTGTATTTTCTGCAATGGTATGCCTAGTGAATACAGTCGTAACCAAATCATTTATGACTTTGTCTACAGATAAAACAAATACAAAGCATCTGGGACAAGAGGATTAAAATGTATTTCATTTATTATATTTATAAAACACTCAAATTAAAAAAATCTAAAAATACAAAAAACAAATGAAGCTCACATGGTAAGTTAAAGCTAAAATATTTAGACAGAATTTTGTACTGAGTCAAGGGAAATTGTGTGGAAAAAGTGGAACTCTTCTTTAGTTGAGCAGAAATGGTTAAGCCTAGGTTGGTCTGCAAGCTGTTTTATTTAATTCTCCAGCTCAATCACTTTTTGCTCCAGCTCCCTTATTCGTGCAGCTGCAGCGTCCACTTTGCCTGCGACAAAAGGGGGGAAAAAGACATTAGCTTAGTTTTATATTGACAGATAATCTGACAAAATTTAAGTCAAACTCTGAATTGACCTATATTGTACACCAATTATTAATTAGGTAAACTGGTATATTTTACTGTGCTATGTTTAGCTAACAAATACTGGTATTCTTTGGTATAATACATAAACCATACTTGTGCTTGGAAAGTTTTTAAACAACAAATGATATCTCGGACACAAGTCAGTAATTCAGGTAAACATGCCAAATTGACCCTTTATTTAGGTAAATATTGAATATTTAGCCTTTATTTAGGCAAGTTAGACTTCAAATAAGTATTTCAATTTTAAACTTTATTCAGGTACGAATTGTAGGTGTAGACTTTATTCAGGTAAGTATTGCATATTAAGACTTTATTTAAATAAGTATAGCATATTTAGACTTTATTCAGGTATTAATTGTAAGTTTAAACTTTATTCAAGTAAATATTGCATATTAAGACTTTATCCAAATAATTATATCATATTAAGACATTATTCAGTTATGAATTGTAAGTTTATACGGTTATTCAGTATATATTGTATCTCCAATGTTATTTTGGTAGGTATCCTGTCTTGAGACTATTACTCAGGTAATTATTAATTATTCAAATGGATATTTAGGTAGCTGGCTTGTGTATTTATTGTGTAAATGGATATAAGAGTTGTAAAATTACTCACCAGGAGACGGTGGACGGCAGTAATCGTGCTTGGCTCGGTTAGCATAGCTTCAGGTCCTCCTCGTCTCTCTGTCCCATGGCAGCTTCAGTGTTCAAACCGAGACGAGTACTTGCCCTCTCGTAGGGTGTCAGGCGGTTTTCATATCGACTCCCAAAATTATTCCAGGCGAATCGTGGTGAAACTGATTCCTGGCTCTGTTCCCTCCCGCTTTGACATATAGCTCATCCGGCCTGAAGTGCTGGCTACACGCATATGTACTGCCGCGCAGAACCGTATATGTGGCATTTTCCTCTCTCCTAATTGCTCTTATCTATTTACCGCGTAAACGTGTGACATTTGGAAAGTCGTGGAAACTCAGGTTTGGTTGTTTGCGTTTGCTGTTTGAGCAGAAAGGCTCGCTGCAGTTGCATTTCCTATGCTGCTCCATTTCGTCTATACGTTCTACACGCGTTGTTTACCCTGCTATTTTTTACTTCCGCATTCCAAACCCGGAAATGTGAAAAGGGCCCATTGTGGCGTCGGGACTGGAGGGGGGGCGGAAGGAATTATGGGAGCTCACCCTGTTGGGGGAAGTGGGTGTATTTCTGCGTGTTTATGTTACTGTTTATCCCAGAGTTTCATGTCATGTTTTATTATCACTGTTCTAGTATTATTCATGTAGTTATCAGTTATGTGGTTGTTTTGTGTAAGTGCCTCACCCTTTGTGTGTTTTCTGTGTGTGGGAGTGGGGTTAGCTGCGTTGGACCTGTAGTTAGTTTCACTTTCAAAAGTGGAATCCCATGTAAATCCAGCTCTTAATGTCCTCATCAGAGCAAAATAAAAAGAGCAAGAGAGCACTGAAACGAATCTCGCTGGTAATCCGTTCTCTTCCACGCCACAGTAACTTCTGCAACTTCTGAATATGCTGCCATGTTTTTTTTTTTAAGTTCGGTTCAATTTAAATGTATTAGTTTGGTTCCGAAACTGAAATGTAAAGAATTTAACTTGGATCAAGGTGAATAATTAATATTGGGTCGAGTGAAGTAATATGGTTTATGTCAAAATAAAATAATCAGGTTGTAACAATTGACTTTATTTAGATTGAGTGAAGTCAAATAGTTTAGATGCAACAAATGGACATCAATTTTTTTAATTTGAGCAGGGCTACACTTTTTACAGTGTAGCAGGGTAAGAGCACAGTTCTGCTCTAAATATTGCAATGCACACAACATTATAAGTGACATACCAGAGTTCAAAAGAGGACAAATTGTTGGTGCACGTCTTGCTGGAGCATCTGTGACCAAGACAGCAAGTCTTTGTGATGTATCAAGAGCCACGGTATCCAAGGTAATGTCAGCATACCGCCAAGAAGGACCAACCACATCCAACAGGATTAACTGTGGACGCTGTAAGAGGAAGCTGTCCGAAATGGATGTTCGGGTGCTAACCCGGATTGTATACAAAAAACATAAAACCCCAGCTGCCCAAATCATGGCAGAATTCAATATGCACCTCAACTCTCCTGTTTCCACCAGAACTGTCCATCACCACAATAAATTATTGTGGTCTAAAACCAGGTGTTTCAGTTTTATTGTTGCAAAATCTTAGGCTATAACTTGTGCAACATGAAATCACAATTACTTCTACACTATTCTGTAAAAGCTGTCCACATCTAGACTAGCTGGAGATCTTAATACGTCTTCCACTGCTTTATTTACACAGAAACAGCCTCACTTTAAAGGCCTGTCACTCTTCCTGCCTCTACTCCGAGCAGGCAGTCAGTTATGCTGATTAAAATTACACATGGCTGATGCTGTTTGAAAACTCAGAAACTACTGCAGCTCAAATATTCCCCTTCAAAGTTCTGCTGTCAGGTGTCTCTTGTAGCACAGGCCGACTACCAACACAGACAGGCACAGATTTTTATCCAGATTCATTTTCTGTTTTGAAAGCAGCAATTAGTGTTTCTTTTACAGACACATATGAGTAACACAATCAGTAATTCTAATGTAGTTGCAAGAAAAAGTACTAAAGTAAATTACTGTAGTTATGGTACTTTGGGCTATGTTACACCCAATACTGGTATTGACTAATCAGTGGTATTAGCACTGGATCAAATATGAATTATTGTATTTGTGGGAAATTGAGCATAATATAATCATTTACTTGTGTTCTGTGGTTAATTAATCTAAATGAAACGAAATTAATTGTGTATCACTTTTTGCTATGAAAAAAATTAAAATAACTTGCATTAACTTATTATATTAAAATATTATTTA
Organism: Astyanax mexicanus; assembly: GCF_023375975.1. NCBI lineage: Eukaryota > Metazoa > Chordata > Actinopteri > Characiformes > Acestrorhamphidae > Astyanax > Astyanax mexicanus. The sequence goes on from NC_064415.1 coordinate 51,531,415, forward strand.
AGTAATAACATATTTAGCAAAACTCACTATTTGCAAGCTTTTGTATTTCCACTTGCATCTTGACTGCACCTATAAAAAAATATATATATATATATATAGAAAACCATTAATTAATTTTCTGTTAATCAGCTGAAAGAATTTGGTGTCAGGAATCATTTGTTTCTATGATTTATTTGGATGGCTTCCTTATTGTGATGTTGCAACAAGTAAAACCTGCGTAGAACCACCCTGGCACCACCCCCTTACCTATTAACCCCCACCAGAACCCCACCCACAAGATCAGTTGAAGAAATTGCCATTTTGAAGAAATGTGATTTTGGTTGAGAACAGTGCACAGCAGGATTAGCCAGCAGACTTCTTCTGAAGGAGGAATCTGTACCTACTATCTGTGACAAGTCAGCAGTTGAGGGAGATGTAAGTACTTTTAAATAATGAGTTTTGTGTTTTTATTGCAATTAATTAATTAATTATTGTTTCCTCTGCCGAGAATCACTGGACACGTCCAGGTAGCTGTGGCGATGAAATGGCAATCCTAAAAAATCAGAGCACACCTGACTCTTAAAGGGAATGGAGAGTGACACGCTGATTGGTTTATTGCACCTTACGCCCAAAACACACTTAATATTAATTAATTAAAAAGAAAATTAGTACATGCATTTTGTGCAAGTTTTAATCCACACAAAGCATACTTTTCCCATCGTTACGATAGTAAAGTAACTATACTAGCACACCATTAATTAAGCTGCACAGCGCAAAGGTTAGCGACTAGCCTATAGATCACTAAAATAGGGCCTATATGACTACAAAGACTAGTAATTACATGCACAGAGGGGGCGTGGCTTCATTCTCTGCTCAAAATGGCTTTATTCCACTCTATCTTTACATATAAATTAGTTGTTTTTTGCTATATTAATGATTAAAACATCAGATTTAATAAATTTAATAGCTTTTTCAATCTAGGGCTCACTTTTTACCTCATGAAAAATTAAATTCAGCCAGTAAATTTCCATTAATTTGACAGAACTGGAGGTCAGTTAACCAAAAGCAGTATCATTCCTGTGGTCTGGTAGGTTTGTTGGATGTAATTGCTCTCTACATTTGAACAATATTTCATTTCAAATGCACAGAATTCCACACAACAATTTATTTACAGTAACCTGCATTAAAAGTACTCTTCCACATGCTCTATGCAGTTACACATTTTCACCAGAGAGGTCTCCAAATCCCCAAATCTCCTAAACTCACAGAGTGTCGCTTTAAAGTGACACTGTTGTGTTTAAAAGATGGTTAGTGAACATTTTGCATTACTTTGCAGTGATTTATTCTCACCATGGTGTATTTCTATAATTAAAGGCTTCACACTGTTTGGTATGGCACCCTTTCACTGAGCATTTTTAATTCCTTAACTTCTAATTTATTACACGTTATTCAGTTCATCAAGCCTCCAGCTCAATCAGGTGGATCTGATTAGAGTTAAACTATAACTCTGCGAGAGAATCACCAGCAGCTAAACTCATTCACATTCAGCTGGGCACTTCTGCAAGTTACAGAAGTCTACTGCTGGTACATGTCCTCTACTGGTTCCTCTGGTTCTCTTGCAATCTTAAAATTTCAGGTTTATTTTGACAAAGCTTTAAAATGTGCTCTGTTGAACTTGGTGTGTTGTTTTAAACCCTTTCAGGTTCAGCTGTGCAGAAAAACTATAGTTCTTTTAAAAATGAAATAGCGTTAAACTTAGTATGGAGAGAAGCGGGTTCATAATTCAAAGTCCAAATACAAATACTACATAAAGCAGTAATCTGTTAAACATGGTGGTGGCAGTGTTATAGCATGGGCACGAATGGTTACGAATGGAGCTGGTTTACTAGTGTTTATTGATTAAGTGATGTCAGTATAAATTCTGAAGGGTATATAAAAGTAAATTCTGAATGTTCTGAAATAGCAAAATGCGTCACCTGACCTCAACCTATTTTAGAATTTCTTACTAAAGACATAAAAACTGAAATGTCAAAAATGTCAGCCCCAGCCCTTGGCAGATGTGAGAGGGTGGGAGGGACTGGCTTGAAGCCAATAAACACATACTGTAGGTTCAAGTGTATTCTTATACTCTACTTGCATATACTAAATTAAATAAAGTGTTAAGCATTACTTATCACACTCGGTATCAGTTTTCTCACAGCTGAGTTTTGACGAGCTTTACCGTACTAGGATAGTATAGTATGTTTAGCTGAGGTAACTTAGCTTTAACATTTGCTTGTTTGTCTGAACATTAGCTAATTCAATCTATCTTTTTTCTATCCTAGTCTTCCTTCTGTAACCCTTAACAAGTGCTGCCACTATGTTCAGGAGATTCAGGTTCAGGTTTGAATCCAGGTCATGCAGCTTGCCATCAGCTGCCGGAGCCCCAAAAGAGCACAAAAAGATTGGCCTTGCTCTCTCTGGGTGGGTACAGTAGATGGCGCTCTTTCCCCTCATCGCTCCTAAAGGGGTGATGTGGCTCAGCACAAGGCTGCGTCTGTGAGCTGATGTATCGGAACCGAGTCGCTGCACTTTCCTCCGAGCATTAGCGCTGTGATGCTACTCGGAAATGCTACAGCATCAGCAGCAGTTCGAAAAGAGGTGGTGGCTGATCTCACATGTATTGGAGGAGGCATGTGCTAGTCTTCACCCACCTTGTGTTGTAGCATCACCAGTGATGATCTCATGCTTCCTAAATCACTGTTCTATATTCAGTATATTCAGGTAGTCAGCTGACCTCATTCTTTCAGCACATACTGTTGCTGAACCTAGACCTGCAGACCAACTGCAGCATCAACCAACCCCACATCATTTACTTACTTAAATCCAGATGGAGACTTTTTTTTTTGGCCAGGCAGTGTATACCTGGTGCATGATGAGCATGTGTTTGTTTCATGATGTGTGTGTGTTTTGTGTGTGTGTGTGTGTGTGTGTGTATGTGTGTGTTTGTAGTGAAAAAAGTGGCCTTCACCGCGGCTCTGGTGCCCTCTGACGTTAAGGGTGAGGGAATAGGAATAATAGGACCCTTCTCCTCTAACACCATCCTCAGACACCGCCGTGTCATCACCAACATTGGCAATGCCTACAACCCACAGACAGGTGAGCTTTACCCATAATGCATAACATTGGGAGAGAAATTGGGGGAGAAGTAGGTGGATCAGAAATAGGTGGATTGTTCACTCCCAAAAATGATACCATAGAAAATGCAGACATTTTTTAATAAGTTTTAAAAGAAACTTTTATTTTGAAAGCGTGCCGAAATCTGCACCCCTGCCAAGAAAATCACCCCCTGAGAGCAATGAATCGCAACAGTAATAATATATTGCAATAAAAACAATATGTGGGTAATGTCTTGTTCTGCTAACAGACTAGGAGGGTTTGGGTTATCTAAGGTTTATATTAACTGCTGCTAAAAATCTCTATTAAAACGTAAAGTTTTTTTTTTTTTTTAATACAGGGCCACCATCGTAAGAAGTGCTTTCAATAGAAAAAATTAAAAACACAGGACCCAATAATAATAATAATAAGGTAACACTTTATTTTAAGGAACACAAATTAGGCACTTATTAATGTCTTATTATTATTTGCTTAATAAAGCCTTAATTAGACATTTCTAAATGATATATTCACTACTTATTAGCCTTTTGTCATGATGAGCACAGAATTGCAGACACGTGCAGATACTGATAAAAATATATGTTTATTATAAAAATAAACAGATGTAATACGTGGTTGATACAGAAAACAGTTAATCACCAGAAACCAGAGCAATGTAGACAAAACCATACCATAAACGAGAGACAGTCCAGAGTTCATACACGAGAGATCCAATGTCAGAGGTAATCCAAGAGGCAGTAGTGAAAACACAGTCCAGGTAATACACAAGCAATCCAATATCAGAGGCAAGGCAATAATCGGCGTCGAGAAAACAAAGGCAAGGTCATACACAAGATAAACTGAGACAAGAGATAAGTAACGCTTTGTAAAGAGGAGAACCTACAATACACGGCGTGGGTGTTTGTGTGCAGTGCTCTTTTATAGTGCCAGTAATCAGTATTCAGGACTTCCTGGAGGAAGCAGGTGAGGTGTCACGTGATCAGGTGAGTGCGTGATGTCAGCGGGTGGTGCATTCTGGGTAATGTAGTTGTTGACCTGAGAACCTCCGTTAGAGCTGGGTGTGGAAGGGACAGAGGAGCTAACAGCACCAGACGTGACACCTTTATTCTGTGTTTTTGGTTCTTAATTTGGGGTCTGTTATGTGTAAATAATTAATAACGGCTGTATTTGTTCTTATAGAGCACAATAAACAGTTATGTCAGCACCCTGTTAAGCAGATTATTAAGCATTAGCTATTAGCTAATTCTACATGTTATTAGTGTGTAATTGGCTGCAGTTCAATCTATGTGAGTTTGGTAAGGTTATGGCTGTGCTGGAGTTTATTGAGTTAATAAGGGGTTAATAAGTCACTAATAGACCAGGATGTGCACCATATTCTAAAGTGAGGATCTGTTCATCACCGATTAGACACTTAAAAGAACTGAATAAACATTTAATCAATCACAGACCACTAACTGAGCACCAATAACACTTAATAACACAGAATAAAGGCTAATAAGTAGTGAATAAATCATTCATGGGCTTATTAGGCAAATATTAAGACATTAATAAGTGCCTACTTTGTGTTCCTTAAATTAAAGTGTTACCAATAATAATAATAATAAGAATAATAATAATAAGAATAATAATAATAACAACAACCAAATTTGTTGTTATATTATTTGAATTATTAGGTGATAACTGATCAGTTTTTGTCATATGTATTTAATTCATAATGCATTTAATGCATCATTTTTTTAATAACAGTAAATATAATGTGGAATAACATGTTTAGATTGTAAAGTCTTCTCTAGTTGGATTTAACTAATAATAAACAGAAGTACAGAAAAAACATATATTAACTGTAATTTCGCAAATGTTGTTCTAAGTCACAACAAAACAAAATATGTTTTATGTTCTAGATTTTTCAAAGTAGCATCTCTTGCTAAGATGACAGCTTTGCATCTTCATGATTTTCTCAGTCAGTTTTATGAGGTAGAGTCATCTGGAATTCAGGCTTTCAGTTAACAGCTGTGCTGAACTTGTCAAGAGTTAATTACTTAAACACTTATAAACTTAAACCAATATTTCTAAAATCTGAGACAGGATTCAAATGCAGGGCTAGTTTATTGTCCTTATCTCAAATAATAAACAAAGAAAAAACACTAGGGAGGTAAAAGGATTACCAATAGGCTAATAAACTCACAAGAACAAGCAAAATAAACAAAAAGAAAAAAAAACCTAAACGAAATAAAACAATCCAGAAAGTAAACTTTTACAAAACAGCAGGATTGAGGATCAAACAAAGAGAAATCAAAAAAAAAAAAAAAAGGGTTCTACTAAGACAGGTTCAAAATACAAAGACGAGATCTTACATAAAAAAGAGGGTCAAACACAAGAAAGAACAAAGAACACATGGGGTATTTATACACAGGTACAGACAAGACACACCTGTCGAAGTAACAAGGGGACGGGGTTACGGGGAGACACACTGGGCTAAAGGGGCTAAACATGGCTGGGAACACAAGGACAGGACAGGAGCACATGCACTGAAAAAACATGAAAAAAATTACCTAATTTAAAAGTTTCGCAACTTTCTAAATTTGCTTTTTTTTTTAAGTACATTTAATTTCGGTTAAATTTAAGTAACTTCAACTCGGTTTCAAGACTTAAATGTTACATAGAGTAAAAAAGTGACATGAACTTCAGTCAATTCTTTCTTTTAGTAAACTTTACTTTATTTATTTTTGCTCAATCAACCCTTTCTTTTAGTAACCTTTACTTAATTTCTGTATATAATATTACCTTTACATTACATTACATTACATTACATTTGGCAGACGCTTTTGTCCAAAACGACTTACAATAGTCAAGTACAATGTAAAATAAGTTTAAAGGTAAAACATCTTTGGATAGGGATAAAAGGAGGTCAAAGGGGAATAATAGGATAGAGGAGTGAAGGAGGGGAAGAAGGAAATGGGGTTAGAAGTAGTTAGTGTGTTAGAGGTGTTAAGAGAGTAAGTGCTCTTTGAAGAGCTCTGTCTTCAGGAGTTTCTTAAAGATAGCGAGAGATTCTCCTGATCTGGTAGTAGAAGGTAGTTTGTTCCACCATTGGGGAACTCTGTATGAGAACAGTCTGGATTGCTTTGTGTGAGTGTTTGGCAAAGCGAGGCGACGTTCATTGGAGGAGCGCAGCGGCCGGGAGGTAGCGTAAGCCTTCAGGAGCGAGTGCAGGTAGGAAGGAGCCTGTTCTGTCATCACCTTGTAGGCGATAGTAAGAGCTTTGAATTTGATGCGAGCATCAACTGGTAGCCAATGGAGCTCAATGAGCAGCGGGGTGACATGTGCCCGTTTTGGCTGGTTGAAGACCAGACGTGCTGCTGCGTTCTGCAGAAGGTCATTCTGGGAGAGGAAGCCAGAGACCTGATTTAGAACTGCTCTTTCTAGTGATTTAGAGAGAAAGGGTAGCAGTGAGACCGGTCTGTAGTTGTCAACCTGGGCGGGGTTGAGAGAAGGCTTTTTAAGCAGTGGTGTCACATGTGCTTGTTTGAAAGCAGTCGGGAATACACCAGAAGTTAAAGAGGCATTGATCGTGTGAGTAATAGCCGGAATGATTGCAGGTGCGATAGTTTGCAGTAGGTTTGAAGGAATTGGGTCAAGCGAACACGTAGTAGGACGGCTACGTGTTAGGAGAGCCAGTGTCTTGTTCTCAGTGAGAGGAGTGAACGAGGAGAAAGCAACGCCTTCGGTGGAGGGACACCGGGCAGTAGAGGATGTAGTAGGACTGTTACATTGTGCATCAGTAAACTGGTTGCTGATGGCTGCCACTTTGCCAGTAAAGAATGAAGCAAGTGTTTTCAGCCGTTTACCTAATTACAATTACTTAATTTATACAATATTACTCAAATAATGTATGATACATAATATATTAAAATTTAATGATTTAAAAATATGTTTAGTTAAAACACTCATGTTACACTGTCTCAACACATGGATGGCATGTAATACATTCTTTATACTAGTATACTAAAAATAATGTATTACATGCCATCCATTTGTTGAGACAGTAAGACTTGGTCTGTTTACAAAATAAATCTTTAAGATTATGTTACTAATTGAATGTGTGTTTTAACTAATAAATATTTAAATTGCAGGAATCATAATATGCATCATAAATTATTTGAGTAATATTGTATAAATTAATTAATTGTAATTAGGTAATATTGTATGCAGAAATTAAGTAAAGGTTACTAAAAGTAAAGATTGATTCAGCAAAAATAAAGTAAGTAAAGTTTACCAAAAGAAAGGATTGACTGAAGTTCAGTTCACTTATTTACTCTATGTAACATTTAAAGCTCCACTAGGTAGGATTGAGATTTTGTGCTCGGGGGCTCCCCCTACAGTTGTAGAGTGTAATAAATGTTTCAGGTGGATTAGTTTCTTTTTTTTTCGTTTTTTGGCTTTCACAGACATATTCGGTCTCTTTCCAGCTTCTGCCAGTATCTGTCTGTATGTTAGTTTGTAAAGAATGAACCAGTAGTCCTTGTTGAACTGTTAGAACTAAAGGTCGGAAAGCAGTTCGCAGTTCTCGCAAACGTTGATCGCGGCCGCCTCGGAAAACTTACAGAGTCTGGTTTGAGCTCAGAGGAGCTCCGGCACAGACATGAGAGCCCCTTTTTTCTCCTATTACACCTCAATGCAGCGCTGCAGGGAGTTACCTCCCTGCAGCGCCTAGTCCTACCTAGTGCTGCTTTAAGTATTAAAAGGTATGAAACCGAGTTGAAGTTACTTAAATTGATCTGAAATTAAATTTACTTAAAAAAAACAAATGCTGAAAGTTGCGAAACTTTTTACTCATCAAAACAGACACAGGCTAGGGTGTGACAGTTACAGTGTGAAGTATGGCAGAAGGTAATATTATATGTTTGTATGGTTTCTCTGCAGGCGTATTCACCGCTCCAGTGAAGGGCGTTTACTTTTTCACCTTCACCACCTACAGCTGGGTGGCCAAGGCTACCATCGGTGCGAGTCTCTACCGGAACAACGAGGAGGTGCTGCTGATCTGGGAGTGGCAGGACGCCGGAGATAATGAAGATTACGCCTCTAACTCGGCCACTCTGGTCCTGATGCAGGGCGACATCGTGTACATCAGCCTGCCCAAGGGATTCCAAGTGGCGGCCAGCATTTTGTCCAACATGCATACCTTCTCTGGGTTCATGCTCTACCAGCTCTGATCTGCTGATGCCTTCTTTCAGCTTTCGCATTCATTTTTCTGTGCTCTTTTGATGTAATTATTAATTATGTATTTGATTACATAGAGAATCGAAAGAGTCTGCACTGTAAACCCAGAAGTTGTTTAAACTCATGTTATAAATAAGTATATTTTACATAAAATTGGATATTTCTAAACAATGCTCAACTATTTTGAATTTTAGTCTGTTACCATTGGCAGCTTCTTTTCCATTGGCTTCTGTTACAATATATTTGCATACTGGGTGTGTCCAACAGTTTCTGACAGACACTCACCATCAGTGTGTAGTGATTCCCCCTGGGCTACCTTAATAAATAATAATTAATAAATCCAGTTCTTCTTTAGTTATAATAACTTGATGTTTTAATTAATGCTAACCCAAGTTTTCAGTCCCAAATACTTAACTTTTATAAGGTAAATTCAACTTATCCAGGCTTACAGTATAGAGAACCTTTTTCCATGTGCTACAAATGCAGGTATTGCTACGAATGTATCATTAAAGGGAAATGCCAGGTGTTTCTAGAATCAATAAGATGAAAAGAGTTTAAGAGACTAAGACTAGGGAACAATCACCCACGGATCAATCATTTACATTTGAATGCTTGGTTATGCTGCTTTGCCATCAGCAGCCGGAGTCCGAGAGACAGCACAGTTGCCCATGCTGTCTTTTTGGTGGGTAGTTATAGGGGATAAGAGTCTGAGTGAGTGGGGTAAAATGGCTCAGCTACAATTTTAGAAAGGAAACAAATTGACAATAATTGTTAATAAGTAATAATACGTAATTTAAAACCAATGTGAACCATTCAGCCAATCATAAAGGAGTCTACAAACTCAAATTAAACCAAATCATACTGCACCGTTAAAAGTTCAGACAGTGTTAGCAAAGCAAACTTAAAAAAAAAACAAAAATGGAAGAATACCCTACAAAAATATCTATGGAATGGAATGGAATATCTTCCATTGCTTTTCTGATGGATAAACTATATACAAAAAAAAAATAAAACATTAAAAATATTTTTTTCCTAGCAATAACCTTCATCTGCACATTCTTGGTGTTCATGCATTAAAACAAAAGCACATCTGTCCTGTACTCTTTAAAGCTGTGCCTTGCTCTTTTATAATTCATAGAAATTGCAGAAATAAAAGTTAATAAAAAAAAAAAAAAACACAAAAGGCTTTGGTCATGTTTTTGCAGTGTCTCAATAATTAATCTTTATTCCACACCAAAATTGTAATAATGATGTTATTAAGAGTTCAAAATCAAAAGTAATTCTACCTGACACTCTATTTTTTTATTTTATTTCATTTTTTAAACCTTCACAGCTAATTCCACATTTTGACTTTGACATCTGTATTATGTTTATAAATATTACAGCAACTATGAATTATTAATCTCACTTTTCCTTCCTGAACAGTCCTGTGGGTAATTTGCCATGGGTTAAGGAGGTAGAAAAGTGCAAGGAAATGCTGATTACTGAAGAAAAGAATTTAATCAGTTATTAAAGGAGCTCTAGACGATTTTCTCTCCATTTCCTTACAATCATGAAATGGTAAAATATGTATTATACTGTGGTGCTTAAAAGTGTGTGAACCTTTTAGAATTTTTCATATTTTTACCTAAATGTCATTAAAAGTAAAACAAATTAATCCACCTAATGAGAATAAACTGATGAAAATGATCAATTATTTTCATCTCCTCAGCACCCTGTTACTCAATGCTCTAACCTCAAAAACGCCCTATTAAAATGATCAAATAGTATCCCTATCTCTTCAACACTCCATTAATCAAACTTCATTTCCTTAACACCCTATTACTCCATCCTCAACCTTTACCTTTTCAGTGCCTAAACCAGTCCATAAAGCTCAATGCTTAATTACTCAACTCTTATATTCTCAATGCTTCATTACTCAACTCTTAACTTTTCAATACTTAATTGCTCAAGTCATATCTCCTCAGTGCTTTATTAATCGACTCTTATCTCTCTAATGCTTCTTTACTCAATTATCTTCTCAATGCTTTATTACTCAACTCTTATCTAATCAGTGCTTCATTACTCAACTTTTATATCTTTAATGCTTCTTTACTCAAGTATCTTCTCAATGCTTCATTACACAACTCATCTCATCAATGCTTTATTACTCGACTCTTATCTCTTCAATGCTTTGTTATTCAACTCTTATCTTCTCAATGCTTAATTACTCAACTCTTATCTTCTCAATGCTTCATTACTCAACTCTTATCTTCTCAATGCTTCATTACTCAACTCTTATCTTCTCAATGCTTAATTACTCAACTCTTATCTTCTCAATGCTTTATTACTCAACTCTTATCTTCTCAATGTTTTATTACTGAACTCTTATCTTCTCAATGCTTAATTACTCAACTCTTATCTTCTGAATGCTTAATTACTCAACTCTAATCTTCTCAATGCTTAATTACTCAACTCTTATCTTCTCAATGCTTAATTACTCAACTCTTATCTTCTCAATGCTTCATTACTCAACTCTTATCTTCTCAATGCTTCATTACTCAACTCTTATCTTCTCAATGCTTAATTACTCAACTCTTATCTTCTCAATGCTTTATTACTCAACTCTTATCTCTTCAATACTTCATTACTCAAGTCATATCTCCTCAGTACTTTATTACTCAACTCTTATCTCTTCAATGCTTCCTTACTCAAATCATATCTCCTCAGTGCTTCATTACTCAACTCTTATCTCTTTATTGCTTTTTTACTCAATTATCTTCTCAATGCTTCACTACTTAACTCTTATCTCTTTAATGCGTCTTTACCCAATTATCTTCTCAATGCTTCATTACTCAACTCTTATCTCTTTATTGCTTTTTTTACTCAATTATCTTCTCAATGCTTCATTACTCAACTCATATCTCTTCAATGCTTCATTACTCAAGTCATATCTCCTCAGTGCTTTATTCCTCAACACTTATCTTCTCAATGTTTTATTACTCAACTCTTATCTCTTCAATGCTTCATTACTTAAGTCATATCTCCTCAGTGCTTTATTACTCAACTCTCATTTCTTTAATGCTTCTTTACTCAATTATCTTCTCAATGCTTTGTTATTCAATTCTTATCTTCTCAATGCTTTATTACTCAACTCTTATCTCTTCAATGCTTTATTACTCAATTCATATCTTTAATGCTTCTTTACTCAGTTATATTTTCAATGCTTTATTACTCAACTCTTATCTCTTCAATGCTTCATTACTTCATTACATTTCTCATCTTTTCAATGGTTCATTACTCAACACACATCCCTTTACTGTCTAAATACTCAATCCTCATCTCCTCAATGCTTCAACCCTTTTCCCCTCAATGCATCATTACTCAACTCTTATCTCCTTAATGCTTCATTATTCAATTCTCATCTTCTCAATGGTTCAATACTTAACTCACATTCCCTTAATGCCTTTATACTCAATCCTCATCTCATCAATGACCCACTACTTTACCCTCAGCACTAGTATGGTCAGTATAGATGTCTTTCTTTGGACAACTAGCTGGTCATGCTGTTTTTTGCTGTTTTTTAAATGAAAATGTAACAATACTTATATTAGTGAATATTTTCTGGTGACTCCACCCACTTTTAGATACTATATAGAGCTTGTTTTTTGTATTTGTTTTATTACTGTTTAGTGTAAAAGTACTGTTGACACTCACAGTGTTCTCAGAAAAGAACAACATCTATCAGCATATTACGATAATGATACGGGACCAGACGAGTTGTCAGCTGCTCCGTATTCTCTGTATGAAACATCACGGAGACTTATAGACAGTGATCGACAGAGCTGAACACCTCTGTATGCACACAGAATTTACCATAGTGAAAAAGACCCTGCTGTACACGTCACTTTAACACAGAGAGGACGCAGAGCCTGCAGGAGCTTTATTTAGCTAAGCTAGCCCAAAAAAGCCTGAGTCAGCATGTATTCCACAGAGAAGACAACGCAAACGTATGTGCTTTTCCAAAGACACTGGAGAGAAGAAGGGGACGAGGTGACGCCGCGAGGGGAGGTGGAGTTTACTGTGCTGATGCATGGTAATGTCCTGGTATTGATTTAGAAATGCTAGAATCAATTATAAATGATTATACTCATATTTAACTACACTGTAAAACCCGATAAGTTGACTAAACTCAAAACTTTGGTTGTAACCGATTACCTAATACATTTTAAGTTCATGTAATATAATTTTTAAGTACAATGAACTAAACAAATATATATACATATATATTTAAAATGAATATTTTCCTGAACTTGTATTTAGTCTTCTTTCTGGTTTCATTCAACTATTTTTTTTAAATACTCATAGAAAAGTAGATGAAAGAAAACAGTAAAGAAGAATTAAAAGTACTAAGAGCACAGAGAGAACACAGAGTTACTGTGATGCTTTTTGTTCTACAGCCTACAACACAAACACCAAGCATTTAATCATAATATGTGATCTACAAGTTTACCTACACACTAAGAAAAGTAAGTACAGATTTGTACTTAAAAGAGTACAAAGCTTGTTGCTGGGGCTGTACCTTATATTTCAGTGAAAGTCCTTTTTTGTACCCATGGTTTTTGTGCCAGTAAAGATTATAAAAATTATAAACAGTATCATCAACTAAATATGGCTCAAAAACTTGATGATCCAAAATTATCTGGCTTTCAAATGAAAAATGTGCAATTTAAATATATATTGTTCATTAGTACAGTGATACAGAATACTGAATGTACCTTTTGGCTGCTGGTTAAATGGTACAAATTTGTACTTATTTCTGTTAGAAATGACTTTGTACTTCAGAGGGAACAAATCTGACCCTGTAAAGACCAATATCGTACCTTTGAGGGTACAATTATAAAGAGAGTACCTTTGAGTACAAAAAAGTACTCATATCGTACCTCTGTTTTTTAGAGTGTAAGGTAGCCTGGGAGTAATCACTACACACTGATGGTGAGTGTTAGTCAGAAACTGTTGGACACACCCAGTATGCAAATCGATTGTGACAGAAGCCAATGGAAAAGAAGCTGTGAATGGCAACAGACTAAACTCACTTATTATAAGTTGATTCAACTCAAAGATCTCAGTTTGAATAGTACAGTAATATGTTCAACTAACTCAAAATAGTTGAGTATTGTTTAGAAATCTCCAATTTTATGTAAAACAGACTTAATTTATTTGAGGTCAAACAACTTCTGGGTTTACAGTGTAGGTGGCATACTTTACTGTGGAAGTTTAGAGACCACCTTTTACTTGGTCCCCTTTCCTACTGACTTTTCCCTTGACTTTTACACATTAACTCGATTCAGCAGGAAACACTTACAGTAAGAACTGGGCTGAGGCTAATTTTCTTAAGACTAGGGTTAGAGTTAGGGTTAGCTTAACATACTTGGAGCCACAGAACAGTCCCAATACTTCTAGAACAATTAATTGCAGAGAACATACAGTATCTTGGCGTATGAAGCTGAAGTGTGGTCAATACTGTTTTACACACAAATTAAACCTATGCAACAGTCTCAGTTTAAGACATGGCCATTGGAAAAGTTTAAATATCTCTAAAAAAAACATCATTTTGGATCATTGTCTTGTTGCATGACCCAATCGCACTTTAGCATCAGTTGAAAACTGAAAAAATATCACGACATTCTATTGAAGACGCCCACCATACTATATGTAACCACCACCATGCTTCAGTGTTACTGTGTTTTTTTTTTTTGTTCCATGTCAGTCAAAAAAATACATTTTTATTATTTTCTGTCCAGAATGATTTGTTCCAAAACTCACAAGGTTCATTTATCTGTTCTTGCCGTGTTATTCGGCCATGGATCCCAAGGTGTTTTTCTCATGGTTGAGTCATGAACACTGAACTTAGTTAAGGTCTGCAGTTTTTCAGATGAATATGACTTTACAACTTGTAAAAGGGTCCTTTTCTGAAATGTTTGAAACCATGTCACAAAGGCAGGAGGGTTAAAAAAAAAATCCTAAAATATAAACAAATTTTCAACACTTCAGCAAACATTTTTAGTGTGAAGAAATATTTAAAAAGGTTTAACTTTTAAGATTTCATAAAACAGATCCAGATTTACTGTATGCATGATTAACATCATACTACATTAAAAAAATATGTATTTTATTTAAAAAATATTTTTGTCACAAAGATTTTTTGGTCACTGGTGTTATTAGGACTCCTATATTATATTTTATCATATATATGATTTTAACTAAAATGTCACTGGTGTCACAGTCATTGGTGTTACAGACGTTGCCATGTGTTGTTTTTTTAATTAAAAGTATCCTGCAAGAAATGTTAAAATCATTCATTTTTATATTAGTAGTTAAAGTTTCCTGTTTATCGGACAAAAATATGTTACACATTTATATTACATACAGTATGTTTGGCCAAGGGCTAATAAACATTTGCTTCATTTGTAAATTTTAAACTAAACCAATTTTCTACTCATATCTTGAGTTAAATTGATTTTCTTTTATATTTTATTAAAAAACTAATAAAAAAAGAGTAGCACTTTTTGAAAGAAATGTAACATAAGAAAGGTAAAGGGCAAATATTAACCATGTAAGCCGTGTTTATATTGCTTGCAATTTAGGTGAAGCGAGCATATGTAAAGCATTTTAATGTAAAATTGCTTAATTTTGCTGAATTAAATACAAGTAACAAAGAAAACGAGTAACAAAAATATGAACACCACACAAGGGTTAAAGAATATATGGGATTTGGAGTCACACAACAATGCAAAATAAATACATCTCTAAAGGATTAAAAACATTATATTTCATGGTAAAGTTTATAGTTAGAGAGTGGGGACAGGTAACAAATGCTATTTGTTCAGTGTTTTAAGTAGTTTTTATTAATGTTTTTAATTATGTATGTTACTTTTGCTATCAGGTCAATGTACAAGACATTATGCTTAATAATAAAATGTATTTTTGTGTTATTTTGTGTGCACATTTCTACATGTAATTTCCTGGGGATGCAAATGGTACCCACTGATTGGGTGGAATATGCCAGTTTTACTTCTTTACTTTACATATCTGGATCCTGGAATACATGAAAGGCAAGGTTGGAGGAAAAAGGCACTTTTAGCGTCTGAAAGCAGCAAAGCTCGAGTGTAAGAGGCAGTATTTTAAAGTCAGGTGGAAGCAGGTGATTAGAGGTAAAGGTAACACAGCATTAGAGTCTCCTGGTAAACCTACAGCTTTAGAAATGCCTCTATAACCTTTTCCAGACTGATGTCTTTAGGAGTCTCTTTTTCTGAGGCTTGATGTGCCTGACTGAACAACCTGTGTGCTGCCAAGTTCACTCTAATTTAAAAGCCCTGAGTTAGATTTAGATTGAAAAGGGCTGGCCCAGATCAGGCACACCGTGACGCAGTGGTTACTGATCACTGATCCTTAATAACACTTCAATTTGGATGCATTAGTGAGAGGGACTGAACACCTTTTCACAGGAGAATATTGCAGAATTTATATCGTGCACACCAACAACAGCACAGACCAGTCAGAATATCATGACCACATGAACTATTTCCGACCCGAATTAACTCCAGTATTGAGAAAATGTAAGAATGCTGCTATTTGTAAAAAAAGAAAAAAAGACTCTAATCTTCTACTATAAAATCTATAATCCAATTAACTAAAATATATATTTTTTCTACTCCATTGAAAGCCTGTGTGTAATATTTTAGATTTCATACTGACCTTTTTATTAAAAAAAAACACCTCTAGTCAGATTAGACAGGGGACTGAAATGCAGACTGGACAGGAGACTGGAACACAGACTGGACGTTAGACACCAAAGGGGACTGGACTGGAAACTGAACAGGGGACTGCACTGAGAATCACAGCGCACTCGGAGGAAAGCGCAGCGACTCGGTTCCAATACATTAGCTCACAGATGCAGCCTTGTGCTGAGCGACATCACCCTTTGGAGTGATGTGGGGAAAGAGCACCATCTACCCACCCAGAGAGAGCAAGGCCAATTGGGCTCTCTCAGGGCTCCAGCAGCTGATGGCAAGCTGCATGACCGGGATTCAAACCAGCAATCTCCCAATCATAAGGCCGCTGGACCACTCAGAGCCCCAGTTTAACAATTTTTTGTTCACTAAACAATTTCCTCTCTTTTTCTTCTCTGAAGCTCTAAATTAAAGGTGTGTCCAACGTTGTGACTGGTACTGTATGATCATAAAAAGTTCAGTTTTGCTAAATAAGTTTTGTTAAATAAAAGAGAAGTTCCGTAGGTAGTGGTTATAGTTTATAGTATAGTTGTTTATCATCATCCTCACAACCCTCCAGGGACTAGTATGAGAATAGTTGGTAAAATGCTGGAACAAGTGACCAAAGAAACGCACATATGTAAATATAAGTATAAGTAAGTATAAGTGATGATAAGCACTATATTACCAT
Organism: Astyanax mexicanus; assembly: GCF_023375975.1. NCBI lineage: Eukaryota > Metazoa > Chordata > Actinopteri > Characiformes > Acestrorhamphidae > Astyanax > Astyanax mexicanus. The sequence continues at coordinate 51,548,212 of NC_064415.1, forward strand.
AGTTTAATGTGTAGTTTTGTTGTTTTGTAGCCGAATTCTTCATAACAAGCATAAAAAGATTGCTAGTAGTTTGTCTCAGTAGCTATCTAGCTAACTTTCCTGTTCCACCTTAAATGGTGCAACAGACAGCAGGGACTGCAGTATTTAAGGTGGAAAGGAAAAATAATAGTAATAAAAAATAATCCCAATTCTTAGGGGGAGGGATAAACTCGAATAGAAGGGGTAGGGGTAAGTGGTAGGGGTAGGGTGAAATGGGATTGGGCCTAAGAACCCCTGCCATAGAACTACAATGCTAATAATATAGTATATGGTGAAAGTAAACTTTCGTCAAACTTTGGCATGGAACTCTTTTGGGGATCAGTTCATTTTTTTTACCCACTTTCATATTCACAAATTATTATTACCCTCTTTTCTCTCTGACTCTCTCTCTCTTTCTCTCTCTCTCTCTCTTATTTCTATCTGCTGTCACATTTATTCTCTCTCTCTCTCTTTTTCTCAATCTCTCTCTCTCTCTCTCTCTCTCTCTCTCTTTCTGGGCCCAGGGCTGCGATGTATGATGGACTCCATTGCTGCTGCCGGTCCGACTCAGTTAATTCACTCTGAACACACGCACAGCCTGAGAGAGGAGAGGAGAGGAGAGGAGAGAGAGATCTGAGAGGCCGAAAAAAAAAAGAAAACGAGTGAATGAGGGACAAGCAAGCAGCAGAGAAGGGGGGAAGATCATAAGGAAAGTAAGAGCGAGAGAGTGGAGGGGGCAGCTATAGAAAGTAGAGAAATGAGAATATGTGTTATGCTGGAGGGAGATGAGAGAGAGACAGAAAGAGAAAGAGAGAGAGAGAGAGCGTAAAAGAGTGAGAAAGTGAGAGAGTGGTAGAGAAGAAGAGATGGTGTGGTGGTGCACAGACTCTGAGAGCGAGAGAGAGAGAGAGAGAGTAGTAACAAGGCTCGGAGCCTACTCTCACAGCAGCTAAACCTTAAAAAGATCAAAGTAATGATCTTTCGAAAAGACCAGATGCCAGGAAAATAGATACCAATTTATAGAAGCCAACAGAGGCCTTGAATACACCTTAAATTACACGCCGCCTGCCAGCCTGTGAGACGGCATGCATTAGTAAGGCATCCTGTGCACCCAAAGGAGAGGGAAAAAAAACGAGAAGCCTCTCCAGATGAGGTCTATATACAATGTTTCTCCGCGCTAATTTGTCTAAAATTGTACACACGCCACGGAAAAGAGCGTATCATGCTGTCTCATTAGGCGTCCGCCATGCGCCAGAACACTTCACTGTTTATCAGCGTCTCCGAGTCTCTCTCCGTCTCCCGCTCCTGCTCCTTCCTCTCCCGACGTTTAGGTAACAGCTCTAAAACCCTTAGTCATCCTCCACGCGCGGCATTGTTCTCCCGGCTCGGCTAATGATGATTATCTACTGTTTTCATCATAAGCTTGATTTGATTGTGTGCCGGATAATGCGCTGTGTTTTTCATCACTGGGGAAAATTGGCTTCATTAGCGTCGCGCGATGCGTCGACTTTTGTCTCCTCAAATAAGCCAGATCCTCTAGCCGAGTGGGCGGGTTAACGCAAAAACGAGGACAGGGAGGTGCCAGGGAAGGCAATGCTAGGGTCTTGACCTAGCGACCTAGTGACCTCGATGAGGAAGCCTGGCAGGAAGTCAAGTTTATGACATTTCCAGTTTCCTACTGTAGTTTCCCAGTACTTCAGGGGCAGCACTGGAGATTTATAGGCTATGTTCACATTACAAGCCACATTGCTCAAATCTGATTTTTTGCTCAGATCTTAATGGTTCACATTCACAAATGTACAGTAAGTGAGCTGTATCTGTGTGTGGACAAATGTGAATTAATCCGTCCCTGAAATACGTGTATAAATGTAGCCTTTTTCACCAACAACAACAGACTCGTAGCTTTATAAAGGGAAAGGGATGATTTAGAAGCTCATATGTGGAGCATCTTTTGCTCGAGCTGACAGCAAACATGCTCAGGTCGAGGAGGTGAAAAAAAGGCCTGGTGGTTTGCTTTTGCTGTTTTTTTTGCAGTTATAGCTGCACAGCTGCACCAAAAGATGTTGTTTGGGTACAAGAGAGAAGCTCGTACTGCATGCGTTAAAGCAAAAAGATGCATAAATTCAAGATTAGAGATTTGACAGTTCACATTCATGTCGCATGTCCATATATCGGATATGCACTTCAATTACAGGTTGGGGTGAAGCTAGAGCCAAACATACTAACTAATTGAGGGACCATATGACAACCTTACAATCTTACCTGAATCACTAAGAGAATTAAAACAAAAGGACCATGTTAATAAACAATATGGGCCCTGTTTTAACGATCTATAGAACACCAGTCAATTACATATCAAGTAGCTTGATTCAGGGTTTGTTGGTGTGTCTTTAATGAAGTAAAGTTTACAAAAAGAAAGGATTGACTGAAGTTCAGTTCACTTATTCACTCTATGTAACATTTAAGTCTTGAAACTGAGTTGAAGTTACTTAAATTTATCTGAAATTAAATTTACTTAAAAAAAGCAAATGCTAAAAGTTGCGAAACTTTTTTAAGTCAATTTTACTCATCCTTTTTTTTTTTACAGACCACAAGAGTGGCCAAGAGAGCTTTAATTCGCCCTGTAATTATTTATTTAATCATGTAAAACAGTATGAAATGTCTTGATTAACTAAAAAATGTTGCATATCGTGTCTTTGTCAGTCAATCTCAGTCAGTCTCATCAGCAGTTGCCAGGCGTGTGGTTGCATTCAGCTCCTCCGCTTGGCCACGCTGTTTGGAGAGCTGTCCAAAACAGAGGTGCTGAATAGTGTGGCTGAGACATCAGAACCCTGGACAGCGCTGGAGTCATGTGAAGGCAGATGGGCCACTCTGCCACAGCAGTCATAAATATGTAATAGTAGTGACTGGAACAGAATGGCATCATTCCACCCTACTACTCAGTAAAAAATCATATTTGTTATGGATACAAGTCGCTCAAACTCAGAGAAGCTGTTGTGGAAAGATAAATTGCTGTACATTATAAAATATCCACCACAATTCCAACATAACACATTACCACCCCCTCACCATTCACATTATCCAACATTTACCACCTCATTACTGCATTATCCAACAGTTACCACCTCACTACTGCATTACTGATCACCGTCTCCACCACAATTCCCATATTACATATTACCTACCCCCTCACCATTCACATTATCCAACATTTACCACCACACTACTGCGTTACTGATCACCATCTCCACCACAATTCCCATATTACACATTACCTACCCCCACACCATTCTCATTATCCAACAGTTACCACCTCATTACTGCATTATCCAACAGTTACCACCTCACTACTGCATTATCCAACATTTACCACCACATTACTGCATTATCCAACAGTTACCACCTAATTTCTGCATTATCCAACAGTTACCACCTCATTACTGCATTATCCAACATTTACCACCACATTACTGCATTATCCAACAGTTACCACCTCATTACTGCATTATCCAACAGTTACCACCTCATTACTGCATTATTCAACAGTTACCACCACATTACTGCATTATCCAACAGTTACCACCTCATTACTGCATTATTCAACAGTTACCACTTCATTACTGCATTATCCAACAGTTACCACCTCATTACTGCATTATACAACAGTTACCACCTCATTACTGCATTATCCAACAGTTACCACCTCACTACTGCATTATCCAACAGTTACCACCTCACTACTGCATTATCCAACAGTTACCACCTCATTACTGCATTATCCAACAGTTACCACCTCATTACTGCATTATCCAACAGTTACCACCTCATTACTGCATTACTCATCACCATCTCCACCACAATTCCTGCATTACACATCACCACCCCCTCACATTCACATTATCCAACATTTACCACCTCATTACTGCATTATCCAACAGTTACCACCTCACTACTGCGTTACTGATCACAGTCTCCACCACAATTCCCATATTACACATTACCTACCACCACACCATTCACATTATCCAACATTTACCACCTCACTACTGCGTTACTGATCACCATCTCCACCACAATTCCCATATTACACATTACCTACCACCACACCATTCACTCTACCCAACATTTACCACCACATTACTGCATTATCCAACAGTTACCATCTCATTACTGCATTATCCATCAGTTAACACCTCATTACTGCATTATTCAACAGTTACCACCTCATTACTGCATTATCCGACATTTACCACCTCATTACTGCATTATCCAACAGTTACCACCTCATTACTGCATTATCCAACAGTTACCACCTAATTTCTGCATTATCCAACAGTTACCACCTCATTACTGTATTATCCATCAGTTACCACCTCATTACTGCATTATCCAACAGTTACCACCTCATTACTGCATTATCCAACAGTTACCACCTCATTACTGCATTATCCAACAGTTACCACCTCATTACTGCATTATCCAACAGTTACCACATCATTACTGCATTATCCAACAGTTACCACTTCATTACTGCATTACTCATCACCATCTCCACCACAATTCCTGCATTACACATCACCACCCCCTCACATTCACATTATCCAACATTTACCACCTCATTACTGCATTATCCAACAGTTACCACCTCATTACTGTGTTACCAGTCACCATCTCCACCACAACTCCCACATTACCAAACCCTAACCATTCACATTATCTAACAGTTACCACCTCATTACTGCATTATCCAACAGTTACCACCTCATTACTGCATTATCCAACAGTTACCACCTCATTACTGTGTTACCACTCACCATCTCCACCACAACTCCCACATTACCAAACCCTAACCATTCACATTATCTAACAGTTACCACCTCATTACTGCATTATCCTACAGTTACCACCTCATTACTGCATTATCCAACAGTTACCACCTCATTACTGTGTTACCACTCACCATCTCCACCACAACTCCCACATTACCAAACCCTAACCATTCACATTATCTAACAGTTACCACCTCATTACTGCATTATCCAACATTTCTCACCTCATTACTGCATTATCCAACAGTTACCACCTCATTACTGCATTATCCAACAGTTACCACCTCACTACTGCGTTACTGATCACCATCTCCACCACAATTCCCATATTACACATTACCTACCCCTACACCATTCACACTATCCAACAGTTACCACCTCATTACTGCATTATCCATCAGTTACCACCTCATTACTGCATTATCCAACAGTTACCACTTCATTACTGCATTATCCATCAGTTACCACCTCACTACTGCATTATCCAACAGTCACCACCTCATTACTGCATTATCCATCAGTTACCACCTCATTACTACATTATCCAACAGTTACCACCTCACTACTGCATTATCCAACAGTTACCACTTCATTACTGCATTATCCATCAGTTACCACCTCATTTCTGCATTATCCAACACTTACCACCTCATTACTGCATTACTCATCACCATCTCCACCACAATTCCTGCATTACACATCACCACCCCCTCACATTCACATTATCCAACATTTACCACCTCATTACTGCATTATCCAACAGTTACCACCTCATTACTGTGTTACCAGTCACCATCTCCACAACTCCCACATTACCAAACCCTAACCATTCACATTATCTAACAGTTACCACCTCATTACTGCATTATTCAACAGTTACCACGTCATTACTGCATAATCCAACAGTTACCACCTCATTACTGCATTATCCAACAGTTACCACCTCATTACTGCATTATCCAACAGTTACCACCTCATTACTGCATAATCCAACAGTTACCACCTTATTACTGCATTATCCAACAGTTACCACCTCACTACTGCATTATCCAGCAGTTACCACCTCATTACTGCATAATCCAACAGTTACCACCTCATTACTGCATTATCCAACAGTTACCACCTCATTACTGCATTACTCATCACCATCTCCACCACAATTCCCATATTACACATTACCTACCCCTACACCATTCAGACTATCCAACAGTTACCACCTCATTACTGCATTATCCACCAGTTACCACCTCATTACTGCATTATCCAACAGTTACCACCTCATTACTGCATTATCCATCAGTTACCACCTCACTACTGCATTATCCAACAGTTACCACTTCATTACTGCATTATCCAACAGTTACCACTTCATTACTGCATTATCCATCAGCTAACAACTTAACTACTGCATTATCCAACAGTTACCACCTCATTACTGCATTATCCATCAGTTACCACCTCATTACTACATTATCCAACAGTTACCACTTCATTACTGCATTATCCATCAGTTACCACCTCATTTCTGCATTATCCAACAGTTACCGCTTCATTACTGCATTATCCATCAGTTACCACCTCATTTCTGCATTATCCAACAGTTACCACTTCATTACTGCATTATCCAACAGTTACCACCTTACTACTGCATTATCCAACAGCTACCACCTCATTACTGCATTATCCATCAGTTACCACCTCATTACTACATTATCCAACAGTTACCACTTCATTACTGCATTATCCATCAGTTACCACCTCATTTCTGCATTATCCAACAGTTACCACCTTACTACTGCATTATCCAACAGTTACCACCTTATTACTGCATTATCCAACAGTTACCACCTCATTACTGCATTATCCAACAGTTACCACCTCATTTCTGCATTATCCAACAGTTACCACCTCACTACTGCATTATCCAACAGTTACCACCTTACTACTGCATTATCCAACAGTTACCACCTTATTACTGCATTATCCAACAGTTACCACTTCATTACTGCATTATCCATCAGTTACCACCTCATTACTGCATTATCCAACAGTTACCACCTCACTACTGCATTATCCAACAGTTACCACCTTACTACTGCATTATCCAACAGTTACCACCTTATTACTGCATTATCCAACAGTTACCACCTCATTACTGCATTATCCAACAGTTACCACCTCATTACTGCATTATCCAACAGTTATTACCTCACTACTGCATTATCCAACAGTTACTACCTCACTACTGCATTATCCAACAGTTACCACCTCACTACTGCATTATCCAGCAGTTACCACCTCGTTACTGCATTATGCATCAGTTACCACCTCACTACTGCATTATCCAACAGTTACCACCTCATTACTGCATTATCTAACAGTTACCACCTCATTACTGCATTATCCAACAGTTACCACCTCACTACTGCATTATCCAACAGTTACCACCTCATTACTGCATTATCCAACAGTTACCACCTTACTACTGCATTATCCAACAGTTACCACCTCACTACTGCATTATCCAACAGGTACCACCTCACTACTGCATTATCCAACAGTTACCACCTCCCTACTGCATTATCTAACAGTTACCACCTCATTACTGCATTATCCAGCAGTTACCACCTCATTACTGTGTTACCAGTCACCATCTCCACGACAACTCCCACATTACCAAACACTAACCATTCACATTATCTAACAGTTACCACCTCACTACTGCATTATCCAACAGTTACCACCTCCCTACTGCATTATCTAACAGTTACCACCTCATTACTGCATTATCCATCAGTTACCACCTCATTACTACATTATCCAACAGTTACCACCTCATTACTGCATTATCCATCAGTTACCACCTCATTACTGCATTACTCATCACCATCTCCACCACAATTCCTGCATTACACATCACCACCCCCTCACATTCACATTATCCAACAGTTACCACCTCATTGCTGTGTTACCAGTCACCATCTCCACCACAACCCCCACATTACCAAACCCTAACCATTCACATTATCTAACAGTTACCACCTCATTACTGCATTATCCAACATTTACCACCTCACTACTGCATTATCCAACAGTTACCACCTCATTACTGCATTATCCAACAGTTACCACCTCATTACTGCATTATCCATCAGTTACCACCTCATTACTACATTATCCAACAGTTACCACTTCATTACTGCATTATCCATCAGTTACCACCTCATTTCTGCATTATCCAACAGTTACCACCTCACTACTGCATTATCCAACAGTTACCACCTTACTACTGCATTATCCAACAGTTACCACCTTATTACTGCATTATCCAACAGTTACCACCTCATTACTGCATTATCCAACAGTTATTACCTCACTACTGCATTATCCAACAGTTACCACCTCACTACTGCATTATCCAACAGTTACCACCTCACTACTGCATTATCCAACAGTTACCACCTCATTACTGCATTATCCATCAGTTACCACCTCATTACTGCATTATCCAACAGTTACCACCTCATTACTGCATTATCCAACAGTTACCACCTCACTACTGCATTATCCAACAGTTACCACCTCACTACTGCATTATCCAACAGTTACCACCTCATTTCTGCATTATCCAACAGTTACCACCTTACTACTGCATTATCCAACAGTTACCACCTCACTACTGCATTATCCAACAGTTACCACCTCACTACTGCATTATCCAACAGTTACCACCTCCCTACTGCATTATCCAACAGTTACCACCTCATTACTGCATTATCCAGCAGTTACCACCTCGTTACTGCATTATGCATCAGTTACCACCTCACTACTGCATTATCCAACAGTTACCACCTCACTACTGCATTATCCAACAGTTACCACCTCATAACTGTGTAACCGGTCACATTCTCCACCACAGTTCCTGCATTACACATTACCACCCCTCACCATTCACATTATCCAACAGTTACCACCTCATTATTGCATTATCTAACAATTATCACCTCATTACTGCATTACCAATCACCATATCCACCACAATTCCCACATTACCACCCCCTCACCATTCACATTATCCAACAGTTACCACCTCATTTCTGCATTACCCATCACCATCTCCACCACAGTTCCTGCATTACACATCACCACCCCCTCAACATTCACCTTTTCCAACAGTTACCACCTCATTACTGCATTACCCATCACTATCTCCGCCCAATTTCCTTATTACCCATCACTATCTTTATCCAATCTCTGCATAACCAATAACTGTCCACCACATCCCCTTGAAATATGGAAGGTCCACAGCTGTGTCTTTAGAGACACTACCAGTCCAGAACTTGTTTACTCCACACTTCGACATGAAGGAAATGTTTTATTCAGGCTTTGGATCCTGTGGATCGTCCTTTAGATGATGTGTATGTAGAGACATGTCCCTACACAAAGACGCATGTACACTGCAGACACACACACTCTGAAACTAAAGCTGAATGTTCTGAAGTTCTAAGCAAGACACATGACTGATGGACAGAAAAAATAAAGGAAAATAAAGGGGTTAAAACAGAAAGGACTGCACGGACATCCAAAACTAGATACGTCAAAAAAATAAAAAATAACTTCACAAACCCACCTACACGCTCCTGCACACATACACACACACACTCTCACATTCACACACACACACATGCAGTTCTGAACGTGTCAGAGTCTCGGCAACAAACCGGCCGCGGATCAAACGCACCCACGCGCCCACATGCGCCACTTCGAGGGGAAAGTTGGCGTGTTTTTGTTGTCGTCTGGCACGGTGCTGCAGCAGAATTGAGGACAGGACTTCAAATGCTAAATGTCACTCCGAGATGAAGGGGGAGTGTTGGTGGGGATGGGGGGGGGGGGGCAGGGGGGGCTTATGGGAGGCAACATCTCAGCACTGTCAGTGACAGCCACAGGTAGATCTGTGGAGATGGGACATGCTCTTTATCAGTGAGGGGGAGGAGGAGGAGGAGGATAGGAAGGAGGAGAGGGGCCGTCAGTGGTTTTGTTTGCTTGTCTGTTAAACCCTTCCGGTCTGTCTGTCTCGGCTATTTCTGTCCTCTCTAACTACAGGGAGACCACCCAGTGCGCCGCTCGAAGACGTGACAGCGTTAAGTATTTAAACTGCACACTTAATACACACCTACTAAGCTTAGAGCAATGCTACTGTGAGAAATTAAAAGAACGGAAAGAGAAAGAATCAAATAAAAAAACTAGTTTAAGTAAAGAATCTTTATTTCATATATAATTAAGCAATAATACACTCAAGGTTTGTTCTATAACTTGTAATATTGGCTCTGCTGTGCTGTGGTCGTAGGCACGAGGCCGCAGGCTGAGTTAAAATAGTTCCATTGCTGCTCTGTTCGTAGCTGTGCTGTTTGGCTTGTAAGCGCTGTAATACATGGAGAGTTTCAGTTACAGTGCATTACCAGCTAATAAAGTCACAGAATAGTCATAGAACGCCTCTCAGCCAATCACATTGTAGGGTTGAAACTAACTGTGGTATAATATCGTTGCTGTCCGATAAAAAAAAAACAAGTATCTCCAAAACAGCAACTTTTCAGGAGAGACAAAAAAAACGTCGAAACTTTCAATGGAACTCAATCTAACAAGAGTTTATTTCAGGTAATTTTTAAGTATTTCTTTTGATCTCTTCATCAAGAAATTTTAGCACAGTATAAGGGACAGTTTGTGTGTTCGAATTATGTAATCAACTTAAAATCTACAAAAAAATGGAGATACTTGTTTTTCATTGGACAGCAACGATGTACAGTATCTCACAAAAGTGAGTACACTCCTTACAATTTTGTAAATATTGTATTATTACTCTTCATGGGACAACACTGACCATAAGATACTTTGTTACAGTGTAAACTGTCCTTTGTCTACAGTTAAGCATGGTGATGGTAGCATCATAGTCTGTGTTAAAGGAGAACTCTGGTGTAAAATGGACTTTTGTTGTAGTAAAACATGATAAAAAGTTCTTACCTTTGATGAATAGCACACCTTCATTCTCCCACAGCGTTCCGAGATCCAGAAATTTTTACAGTTTATCCAAACACCCTTCAGACTGGGTGAAATGGGGCATAATTTACCCTGATAAATAGTTTTTTTGTCATTATCCAGTAGCTCCACACCTCCTTGCTAGAATCTGGAGAGCCCTGAGATTTAAAACAAGGCATTAATAACTTAATAAGTGCACAAGAAGCTTATTAAAAACTACTGTTTACATCCTATAACTCGAGCTTTAGCTCTGAGTGCCGCCATCATTGTACTGATAATGACATAGACATATATATATACATTGATACATCTGTAATTCCTCTAAAGAAAAGACTTTTACTTTTAATAGTTACAGAGTTCTCTGTGTTCCTGTGTCTTTTCTTAGTTATTGTGAAGAAAGTGTGAATGTGCTGTGTGTAAGTGTGTAAATCTGTTTCAGTACTGATTTACCACAGACAAAGTAAACTCAAAATTGCCACTTTTTATATCCATTTCCAAAGCTCAGTTTATTTCCATTGCTATATACAGGGTTTGGACAATGAAACTGAAACACCTGTCATTTCAGTGTGGGAGGAATCATGGCTAAATTGGACCAACCTGGTGGTCAATCTTCATTAATTGCACATTATTGCACCAGTAAGAGCAGAGTGTGAAGCTTCAGTTAGCAGGGTAAGAGCACAGTTTTGCTCAAAATATTGCAATGCACACAACATTATGTGTGACATACCAGAGTTCAAAAGAGGACAAATTGTTGGTGCACGTCTTGCTGGCGCATCTGTGAACAAGACAGCAAGTCTTTGTGATGTATCAAGAGCCACGGTATCCAGGGTAATGTCAGCATACCACCAAGAAGGACGAACCACATCCAACAGGATTAACTGTGGATGCTGTAAAAGGAAGCTGTCTGAAAGGGATGTTCGGGTGCTAACCCAGATTGTATCAAAAAAACAGAAATTCAATGTGCATCTCAACTCTCCTGTTTCCACCAGAACTAAAACCAGGTGTTTAAGTTTCATTGTCCAACCCCTGTAGTTTTACAATAGACATGTTTTCTTAGTTTAAAACACAAACATGTTAGTTAATTTCATTTTTCTTAAAAGTCCTGGGAGTTTGCTGCTAAATTAGTAGTGTATTTCTATCTTTTCCAAATATGTGAGCAACACTCATTTTATTCACGTTTATTTCCAGTTATGTAAAAACCGTGCAAACACAATAATACAATATTAAACAGAGGATTATTTTAGATATTTTTGTAAGAACAGCAAACAGCTTAAACTGTACAAGCAGCTTTTAAAAGCAGAAGACGGTGCAAAAATAACCTTCTTGTATTCAGTTAAATATGATGCAAAAGGAGCAAAATATAAAAATCACTGATACATTATAAAAAGAGTTCTTTACAGGTTTCTGACAGAAGTGCAAGCCAACTATATAAAATTCCCTCTGGCATTATGAAAATCATATGAAAACAGTACATTAAACTTTACTGGAATAATTAAAACTATCAAGAACTAGTCAGAATGTAGTCAGAATATTGTGTAGCCTTGTATTGTTGACAGAAATGGAAGCAAAGCATCAAGGTGGTTAGCTCCATTAGCCTGGTAGCTTCTACACTGTAAACCCATATGCTGTTTGAACTCAAATGATTTAAGTCTATTTTACATAAAAGTGGATGTTTCTGAACAATACTCAACTATTTTGAGTTAGTTGAACATTTGTGGGCACATATACATTAAAACTGAGATTTTTGAGTTTAGTCTGTTGTCCATTGGCTTCTGTCACAATCTATTTGCATACTGGGTGTGTCCAACAGTCTCTGACAGACACTCACCATCAGTGTGTAGTGATTCCCCCTGGGCTACCTTACAAATAAATCAACTTCCCCTTTAGTTGTAACTAAACTTGATGTTTTAATTTATGCTAAATCAAATTTTCTTCCTCCATTACTGAAAAAAATTTAGCAAACCGGCTACCTTAAAAAAGTTAAGTAAACTCAACTTATCTGGCCTTACAGTATAAAAAAAAAAATTAAAAAAGTTAAATCAACTTCCCCTTTAGTTGTAATAACTTGATGCTAACTAAGTTATGCTAACTTAAGTTTTCACTACCCATTACTTAACTTTTTTCCTTAAATTTTTTAAGTAAATTTAACTTATCCAGGCTTACAGTGTTATGCAAAAGGAAGCAAACTTCAGACCCTGAACACATCCTGGGTGGATGATTCTCACTTGGATTGAGGGGGAAACTGTGTACCTAATTTTTGTCCAAACTCTCGCTCAGCCAAAAGGATGTTAAACCATCTGTAATGTCTGGGGAGCAGACACCCCGGGGGTCCGGCGGTCATAAGAGCAGGGCCACTTCACTCAGCTCACGGGCTGAAGGATGACCTGGGCCCGAGCAATGACAGACAATCGCTTCCGTCGAGCCGCCGTGCCCGCCGGAGCCCTGGGGACGCAAGCTCTCACACCAAACACACACACACACACGGCCACTCAGCCCCTCACACTCCCACACACACCCTCACAAAGAGAGCCTCAGCAGCAACACTACAGACAACGCACACACACACTCTCAGTATGTCCCTGCTGGATAAATCAGTCCTTTCATGCTCCGCTGTCTTGCTGCTCCTGTTCTGACTGTGTTTATATAATGGGAGAAGGAACGCTCTCACTTATTATTCTAATGGCCACCCAGGGCTGTGCCTCTCCTCCGCCGCGCTCCCTCTCTTCACAGCAACTCATTTTCCAACTGAGGGGTCACTTCAAAACACCACCACCGACATCTATAATTACAACCTATACACCGTCCTAATAACAGCAGGCCAGGCGCAATAGCAGCTCTATTACACGCTATTTATATAAGAGATACTTATCATGATCATTACGATAAGCTGGAGGGAGAGACCGGACCAGACACACAAAGAGAGAGAGAGAGAGAGAGAGAGAGAGAGAGAGAGATAAGACAGTCAAAGAGATAGCAAGAGAAAGGAAAGGAGACACTAATAGATTGAAAAAAGGGACAGACAGTTTAAAGACTGTGTAAGAAGCAGTAAGTATAAAAACAGAAAGGGAGAGAGAGAGAGAGAGACAGAAAGAGTGAGAAAGGAGGTGAAAAATACAAGAGCAAAAGACTAAAAAGGACAGAGAAAGAGTGAGTAAGAGAGAGTATAGAGAGAGAAGATAGAGAAATAAGAGAGTAAAAGAGATAGCAAGAGAAAGGCAAGGAAAGAGAAAAAATAACAAAAGAGACAGTACAGAGACTGAGAGAGAAGCAGTAAGTATAGAAACAGACAGAAAGAGAGAGAAAGAGTGAGAAAGGAAGTGAAACATACAAGAAAAAAAGACTAAAAAGGAGAAAGAGTGAGTAAGAGAGAGTCTAGAGAGAGGAGATAGAGAAATAAGAGTGTTAAAGAGATAGCAAGAGAAATGCAAGGAAAGAGAAACATTAACAAAAGAGACAGTTTAGATACTGAGAGAGAAGCAGTAAGTATAGAAACAGACAGAGAGAGAAAGAGTGAGTAAGGAAGTGAAAAATACAAGAAAAAAAGATTAAAAAGGAGAGAGAAAGAGTGAGTAAGAGAGAGTATAGCGAGAGAAGATAGAGAAATAAGAGAGTAAAAGAGATAGCAAGAGAAAGGCAAGGAAAGAGAACAATTAACAATAGGAGAGACAGTACAGAGACTGAGAGAGAAGCAGTAAGTATAGAAACAGAAAGACAGAGCAAGAAAAGAGGTAAGAAGTAAAAGAGCCAAGGACTAAAAAGGAGAGAGAGAGAGAGAAAGAGAGAGCAATATAGAGAAATCATACAGAAAAGAGAAAGAAGCAAGACAATGGAAAGAGAAATGGAAAGAAATAGAAAGGATGAGAAATAAGAGACTGGATAAGGAAGAGATAGAGAGAATGTGAGAAAGAGATATAGGCAGTAAAAAGTGAGCAATAGAGAGAAATAACAGAGTTAGAAAGATATAGAAAGTGAAAGATTGAAAATATAAGAGAGAGAAGGTATAGAGACAGAGAGTGAGACAGTATGTATAGAGAAATAATATAATTAGAAATTGCGGGAAAAATAGAATGTGAATGATTAACATAGGAAAGAGAGAGATATAGAGAGAAATAAGGCAGCAAGAGAGAAATATTGAGAAACAGAAGGAGAAATAAAAGTGAGAGAGGGAAAGATAAAGACTGAGAGAGGCAGTAAGTGCAGAGACAGAAATAAAGAAAGAGAGATGGGGAGAAATAGAAATGGTAACAGAGAGTGAGTGAGATAGACAGAAATAAGAAAGACTGAGAAATGGTGAGAAGTAAGTTATATATAGCAAGATTAATAGCAAGAAATAAAAAGTGAAAGATTAAAAATATAAGAGAGAAAGAGAGAGAGATACAGTGAGATATTTAATGAATTAAGTTTAGAAGTAAAAGAGACAGTGATAATCTGAAAAAGGTAGAGAAAAAGAGGGGGAATAATGGTGTAAACAGCGGGTCTGAGAGACAAAATAGAGAAAGATGGGACTAAAAGGTAAAAATTGCAGAAAGAGAGAAAGAGAAAAGCTGCAAGAGAGTAAATAGAAGGAGCTAGTGGTAAAAAAAAGCGAGAGATATAGAAAGAAAGAGAGGGATTAGAGAGTGAGAAACGACCAAAACTAGAAGGCTGAAAGAGGAGAGAGAGTGAGTAAACGAGAAGAGAGCGAGTGAGAGAGAGGGAGTGAGTGAGTAAGTGAGATAGAGAGAGAGAGAGAGAGAGAGAGAGAGAGAGAGAGAGAGAGAGAGCAGTGCGCTCGTGCTGCTCGGCTTTGCCTCAGTCCTCCGGCTGAAGACAGAGGGAGCGTTAACTCCGCGCGCTCCTCTCTCCTCTCCTCTCCTCTCCTCTCTCTCAGCTCTTCATTAAAAGGTAACTAATCCCTCCATCATCCTCTAACCGCGCGAGCAGCGGGAGCGCGCAACACCGGCTCCGACCGGCGCGCGACTCTCTCAACGACCGTTTTAACGGTCTGTGTAGCTTGGCTGTGTTCAACCGACCCACAGCAGTGTTCAGAAACAACAACAAACATGCAGCAGATGGTGCGTTTTTTTTTGTTTCGGATTAATGTGTTCACATTTCGGTAAATACGGGTTTTACGTTGTTGACCGTTATATTTAAACGGTTGGAGGTGGTAGCGTTTTTTTTTAAGATTTTTTAAATGATGCCAAAACTCGCGAGCCTGCGCGAACTTGAGCGAAGCTATTTTTTTTCCCGCGAAATTTCATTGGAATGGATAGATAGATAGAAAAATGGATGGATGGATGGATGGATAGAGGGCTTGGATGGATGGATTAAAGGAGGATGCGCGTTCGCGGCGCCGCCGGCGGCGTCTGTAACAGACGCGCAGCCACGACTAGTCGGTCAGTCGGTCGGTCGCTTGGTCTGGTCGGCTGGTCGCGACCGACCGCCCGTGGAGTTGAAAGTTAAACCGGCGACACAAGGAGGAGGAGGGGCTCGGCGCGCGCGCGTCTCTTTCATTTTGCCGTGCACGTGCCTCCGCGTGCCATCGCGTGCCGCGTTTATTGAGACCCCCCATTCTATGTAAATGAGCTTCGTTAACGTTGTTTGCCCGCCCCGGTTGTCTGTCTTGAATGCCGACCGGGTGGTCAGACCCCGTGGTGGCGCTATACGGCGCGCGACTCGCGAGTGGCGCGTCCGTCACGGTGGGATGAACGCTGGAATGACGCTCTGGCGCGCGCTCGCCCTGCCGTCCTCGAGCGTGAAACGCGTGGAAGTGAATCCGTTTAGTTCCATTCAGATCACGATGTGGTGGCTTTAAGCTGGCAGGGCTGCTCTTGTGTTTTGGACGGTGGAACGGTGCATTTGAGTGTGTGTAGAGTGTGTGCGTGTGGTGAGTGAGTGTGTGTGTGTGTGTGTGGTGTCACGGTTGGTTTCTCAGAGGGAAGAAATCTGCTGTCACCTGAGGCTGGAGTTGGCTTTTTTCCCAAAATTATTTGTGGTCCACCTTAAATGGTGCAGCAGTTAAGTTATGGCACTTACACTGCTTTTGCAATTAAACAGCTACTATTATTTAAGGTGGACAGAAAGAATTGAGGAAGAATGTATGTTTCTATGAACTGTATTCTCAGTACTATTATTGCCTTTTTATGTATGGTTGATGTTTTAACAGGCTGGTTCAACCAACCCAAAAGCAGTGCAATAAATTCTATAAATGTGAATTTAGAGGTACAGCTGCTGCATTGAGGCACGTAAACAGTCTCTACAAGTTAACTGTTGCAATTTAAGGTGGAATGGAAAAGTTTGGGGGGAGTACTATTTGCGTTTTGGTGCATTATCCCCAGCAATGCCTGATGGACATAAATAGATGATGGACTAAATGGTAGAAACTGTGCAAATTAAGTTCATTTTCACATGAACACACTTCCATATCAGATTAACTTGTTCATGTTGATAAATGCTGTATTCTGTGCTGTATTCTTAGTAACACCTTCTGTGAAGGTGAATGGTAGAAACTGAATGCACTGAATGGTAGAAACAGTGCAAAATGGGTTAATTTTCACATAAAACCGTCTTTTTTATGTAGATAATTTTCAATTAGGTGGTACATCAGTTACACTGGGATGTGTATACAGCATCTGCAAAAAAACGGCTACTATTATTTAAGAGGAATCACAAAATTTGGGGAATGACTTTCCAATAATGTCTGCTGTATGATGGAATAAGGACAGCACAAAATATCATAGTAGCTTTGGCCACTTTTCCACTTTTTAATAAAAACTGTGGTTATGAAGTTTTTTAATATTATTATTTGCTAATGAGCAAATTCTTGAGCTGTGTCTAAACCTGAGCCCTATTCACTATTCTGTACAGGTGAAAGTCTAGATCACTAAATCGAGCAATATTCCAGGGAATGGAATTGGACAGGTTATTTATGAGTGTGAGTTCACTATGGTGTGAAGGTAAATTGGAATGGTGCCCTTTCTTCGAGAAGTTGTAAATTAATCTTTAACCAAAACAAACACGTATACTGTGGGTATTCCATGTCAGAGATTGTATACCTACAATGTTGTTTACACTGTATATAACAGTGCACAAAAAATTGTGGGTGTGTCCATGACATAAGCCCCACCCTATCCCAACGGTAACAGACTGTGTATTATATTGGAGATACATTGAAGAGTGAGTTTACATGCACTCAATAATCCAATCATGATCATATCAATAATCCAATCAGATGTAGTCTGATCTGAATATTCATTCCGATCATTTTAACAAGCAGCTGCATCAGGATGATTGAAGATTACGGCATATGCTGTGATTAAATCTGATTATTTCCTGACTAATGTAAATTATGTTAAAAGTGCTTGAAAACAAGGTAATTTCATTACTGATTAAATCTGATCATTCTGTGTTTATTGGATTATTAAGTATTATTATGTTTACATGTTTATTGGATTTCTGAGACCTTGATTGGATTACTTGCTGCTCCAAAGTATCACTATCCTTTTATGCTATAAAGTTTGTTTTTGCTCCTATAAGTTCTGCCTACAGATTTAGCTTTTTTGAGCTATCTGTCTTATCTAGAAGGACATGCTTTACACATGCATTTGTTGACAAGCTGACAGATACAGAACTGGTATACTGTAAGTGTAAATGTAAAAGAATCATGTGGATGTGCAGCTGAAAGATTTGGGAATAAGGGAAGAAAAACAGATGCAGTTTCGTGGCAGTTGGGACACAGTAAATCTCTATGGCTTGGGTATGTGTGTAAAAAAATGAATGGGAGTGAATGGGACAAATGAGCGATGAATCTCACATGCATTCTCTAACACATTTTTAATATAAATGCTTGGGGACTGAGGTGGTAGAGTAATATGACAGGACGGGACTGTAGCGGAATAGAAAAGCATGACAGAGATGCCATTTTGTCACTATTATTAAATCCATTTCTTCTAAGCTATTCCTTTTAAGCTACATAACGGCACTTTAACTAATAATAGTGACTCGGTATAGTATTCTGGATTCTGCTGCGTTCTTAGAGAATACCAGTCGAAGGCTTCCGAATATGCAAGCATTCGCATTCCTCATGCCATGTTCAGGCATACCTGCTCTTGACACATGCATAGGCGTGTTTGTGTGTGTGTTGCATTGACTGCTGGAGAGTCCTAAACGTTTCTGGCAGTCCAATTAGGATTTCACTTATATTTATTTATTTATTTAGTCCGCACACATAGCAATCTCCATATATTTATAGGCATAGCTTTGTTTATTGAACTGTGATAAAAAGAGAAAATGTCTCTCTGTGTCTGTGTGTGTCCTTGTCTATAAGCCACTTCAGCGGCGCAAAATTACATGCATCACAAACTGCAAATGCAGCCCATCTTGGAGGCTCGGAATCCAAAAAGAGCTCATTTGTGTTTTTGTTTGCTTGAGCATGTGCCTGTTGTTTTTCGTGAACAAAAATCTGGTCGAGTGTGTGTGTGTGTGTAAGTGTGTATCAGTGTGTATAAGTGTGTGTGCGTGTGTGTGTGCAGCAGCTTAGCTTGGCTGAGGTTCAGCGAGAGGAGGTTCGCTGTTGTAAAAAAAAAAAAAAAAGGAAAAAAAAAAAAAAGAAAACAGGCCAGGCAGGAGGAGATCACAGTTTGGATCAGATTTCGCTCTTTTTATTTAACACGTAATGCAATCAGTGGCTGAGATGAGCTTATAATTGTGTACACGGAAGGAGGGCTGCTGTTTACCCAGAGAGAGAAAAAGAAAGAGAGAGAGAGATGGAGGAATGGAGGAGGAGGGGGGGGGGGGCTGTAGAAACAGATACCACGTTATTGACTCAGTGACTTGTGCAGGCGATAAAGCCGTCCTGTGAAGCAATAGAGCGCAGGGAACAGCGAGAGTGCTGCCGTGACGGGGAGGACCGTCCGGGCTCCTCTGGACGTTACAGTAAATTACTGAGGACAGGGAGGTCGAATAGCGGCTCGGACGCACGGAGAGAGGGAGAGAGTGATAAGGCTGCTGGAGTGGACAAAAGCGGAGAGGGACAGTGAAGGATGGAGAGAGAAAGAGAGAGAGTGTGTGGCAGCATCCTCATTGAAATATCTAAAGCAGGGGTGTCCAAACTTTTTTTTGTTGGGGGCCAGAAGGAGAAATATTTTTGAAATCACGGGCCGCAATCTGTAATAAAACAAATAATGAAATATACCACTTTAAAATACTTTTTTCCTGATTATTTCATTTACACACCATTTTACTTTACTAACTATCTTTATTTGACAGTGTTGTGTAAACTAAGATTTTTCAAATTGATGTTTAATTTCATGATGCGCACCCTCTCCGCTTTTAGACTCTTTGGCCTGTTTTTCTGCACTAGAGATGTGCACTCTCTCCACTTTTAGACTCTTTGGCCCGATTTTCTGCACTAGAAATGCGCACCCTCTCTGCTTTTAGACTCTTTGGCCAGTTTTTCTGCACTGGAAATGCGCACTCGCTCCGCTTTAAGACACTTTTGCCTCGTTTTTCTGCGCTAGAAATGCGCACTCTCTCCGCTTTTAGACTCTTTGGCCTGTTTTTCTGCGCTAGAAAACTGTGATTAAAAACCAGGGTTATTCCACCACATATTGATTTCTGGACTCTTAAAAGTTGAATATGAATATGAACTTGTTTTCTTCTCTGCATCTTTTTTTACTATTTCAGCCATTTGTTAATAAATGCTCTAAATGACAATATTTTTATTTGGAATTTGGGAGAAATGTCGAAATGTCTGTCGTTTATAAAATAAAACAACAATATTCATGTTACTCAAACTTATACTTATAAATAGAAAAATCAGAGGAACTGATTCAGAAACTGAAGTGCTCTCTAAAGTCTCTTAATTTTTTGGCCAGAGCTGTAGAAACAGTCTGCCATAAATTAAAAAAGTTCTTAGCCAGTTCTTAGTGGGTGCTCTTTAACTTACATGGGACATGGCAAAACCCAAGAGAGATGATACTAGTCCCTATCCCATGACATTTGGCACGTCTGCGTATGTTTGGTTGATCCCAGGGTTCCACAACCAGCACTGTAAAACAAATCTGTGTTGATAAGATTCTATAAAATCAACCATTTTACATTAAACCCCAGTCTAAATGTCTTTGCATCTTAATGAGTTTAATTATTCCGCTTTAATGCGAGTGGCCTTCTGCGCTGACGTTCCAACCTTGTGGCTGCGGAGGGCACTTTAAGTGTTTCAGTGTCCACATAAATGAGGAGGCTCCTCTTTAAAGTGCTGCCATCTGTAGCAGACAGTGAAGTAAAGCAGATCCGACAGCCTTTATACGGGGAGAATTCCCAGCGGAGGCTTGTTTAAAGAACAGGGAATTATGAAGGCGCTCGGCACCCTTTGGGTCCACCACGGGTTAAGTGAATCGGATAGATACAATATAAAGAGACTATTATGGACTTTACCTTTTGAATATTAAAGACTGTAGTGAGCGTATAGCTCACCAGCAGTGGGGCACTGTCACGAAGGAGGGAGGGATGGACGTAAGTGCAATATATATTTATTTAAACATACAAGATAAAATAAAACAATAAACAAAACGCGGGTAACGCAAAAACAAGGCTAGGATGATATAAACTAGAAACACAGACTAAGAAACTAAGACAAGGAAACATACGGGTAGCAAGGATACATACTGGATACGGGATACTGGATACAAGATACAAAAGACAAAATACAAAAGACTCGACACTGAACATTCTAACAGAGGGGCTTAAATACAAGAGGAGAGTGAGAAACACCTGGGCTAGGAAGACGAGGGGGCGGGGTTACAAACAGGACACAGGTGAGAACACTGATGCTACAGGGCAGGGCTGGGGCGGAGCTAGGGTGGAGACAAATACTAACAACAACAATAGCACATGGCTGTGAACACTGACAGGAAAACAGAGGGGCAGGAGCACAAGAGACCAAACGAGGGAGAAACAGAAGACAGACAAAGGCTAAACTGTGACATTACCCCCCCTCAACGGCGCCACTACCAGAGGCGCCGAGAGAGAGGGAACAGGGACTGGACAGGGGACACGAACGGAGACTGGACAGAGGACTGGACATTAGACTGGGACAGAGACTGGACTGTGGAGGAGAACATAGACTGGGCTAGGGGCTTAGACTGGACAGAGGGTAGGGACTGGACTGTGGACGGAAACAGAGACTGGACAGGGGACCGAACAGGAGACGGAGACTGGACAGGGAACGGAGACTGAGACTGGACAGGGGACAGGACACAGGGCTGGACAGGAGGCTGGACACGGGGCTGAGACTGGACAGGGGGCTGGACAAAACTGGACCGGGGAACTGGAACAAATACCTGGACAGGGACGGACACAAACACAGTGACAGGGACGGGAACAGGAAAACCACCGGGGACAGGAATGGGAACAAACACAGACACCGGGACCAGGACAGGGAGAGACACGGGAACAAACATTGGTGGGTGCCCAGGACTGGCGAAAGTCTGTACGGAAGTCCAAGGAGCCAGCCTGGGCACAGTTCTGGGGGCAAAGACAGGGGGCCTTGGGGCAGGCCTGGGGGTATACAAAGTTCTGGGAGTGGGCACAGGGTCAGAGGCGGCCGGAGCCGCGGGCACAGGGTCAGAGGCGGCCGGAGCCGCGGGCACAGGGTCAGAGGCGGCCGGAGCCGCGGGCACAGGGTCAGAGGCGGCCGGAGCCGCGGGCACAGGGTCAGAGGCGGCCGGAGCCGCGGGCACAGGGTCAGAGGCAGTGGGTACCACATGAGCGGCAGGCACTGCAGACACAGGAGCTGAGGCTGTAGCAGCGGGTGCTGCTGGTGCTTGAGCTGGAGCTGAGGCTGGAGCAGTGGGTGCAGCTTGAGCAGGCGCGGCGGGTGCAGCTTGAGCAGGCGCGGCGGGTGCAGCTTGAGCAGGCGCGGCGGGTGCAGCTTGAGCAGGCGCGGCGGGTGCAGCTTGAGCAGGCGCGGCGGGTGCAGCTTGAGCAGGCGCGGCGGGTGCAGCTTGAGCAGGCGCGGCGGGTGCAGCTTGAGCAGGCGCGGCGGGTGCAGCTTGAGCAGGCGCGGCGGGTCTAGGAGCTCGTGACCTGGGAGTAGGCACAGGAGCAGAGGCTGGACCCCCCTGCACATGAACTGGGGTAACAGCGGGCACAGAGTCAGAGGCGGCCGGGGCTGCGGGAACTGGGTCAGAGATGGCCGGGGCCGCGGGAACTGGGTCAGAGGCGGCCGGGGCCGCGGGAACTGGGTCAGAGGCGGCCGGGGCCGCGGGAACTGGGTCAGAGGCGGCCGGAGCCGCGAGCAGCGCTGATCCAGAGGCGGCCGGAGCCGCGAGCAGCGCTGAAACAGAGGCGGTGGGTCCTGCTGGCGTGAGCGCGGCAGGCACCGCGGGTACAAAGTCAGAGACGGCCGGAGCCGCGAGCAGCGCTGATCCAGAGGCGGCCGGAGCCGCGAGCAGCGCTGAAACAGAGGCGGTGGGTCCTGCTGGCGAAGAAGCCGCTTCAGCGGGAGCCGAGAGTGCGGCTGCCGCCAAGATCCGGACTGGAACCGCAGACTCAGCAGTGGGCGTGGCTGACAACACCGGACCGGAGCTTGCTTCCGGAGCAGGAGTCGAAAACCCGGAATCCAGCCGGGCTGTACAGCTGGGATCCGGCCGAGCTTGAGAGCTGGGAGTCGGCCGGGCTTGAGAGCTGGAAGGCGGCCGGGCTTGAGAGCTGGAAGGCGGCCGGGCTTGAGAGCTGGAATGCGGCCGGGCTTGAGAGCTGGAAGGCGGCCGGGCTTGAGAGCTGGAAGGCGGCCGGGCTTGAGAGCTGGAAGGCGGCCGGGCTTGAGAGCGCGGTGGAGTTAGCAGGCTAGCTAGCTTAGCTGGAGCTGGGCTGACGAGCTCCAAGCCAAGGAGAGGCGCCGGGAGCGGTTCATCTCCCCGAATTTGCTCGGCGAGGAACCGCAGATATTCGAGGTCCGCCTTCCTCGTAGCCTGCCACCTTGCTACGTCCATATTTTGGTCGAGTCTTATGTCACGAAGGAGGGAGGGATGGACGTAAGTGCAATATATATTTATTTAAACATACAAGATAAAATAAAACAATAAACAAAACGCGGGTAACGCAAAAACAAGGCTAGGATGATATAAACTAGAAACACAGACTAAGAAACTAAGACAAGGAAACATACGGGTAGCAAGGATACATACTGGATACGGGATACTGGATACAAGATACAAAAGACAAAATACAAAAGACTCGACACTGAACATTCTAACAGAGGGGCTTAAATACAAGAGGAGAGTGAGAAACACCTGGGCTAGGAAGACGAGGGGGCGGGGTTACAAACAGGACACAGGTGAGAACACTGATGCTACAGGGCAGGGCTGGGGCGGAGCTAGGGTGGAGACAAATACTAACAACAACAATAGCACATGGCTGTGAACACTGACAGGAAAACAGAGGGGCAGGAGCACAAGAGACCAAACGAGGGAGAAACAGAAGACAGACAAAGGCTAAACTGTGACAGGCACGAGGCGCTACAAATGAAAATGACCTTTGTCACAACCAGTGTTGGGAGTAACGGCGTTACAATAAACGGCGTTACTAACGCCGTTACTTTTTTCAGTAACGAGTAATCTAACTAATTACTCTGACTGTAACTATAACGCCGTTACCATTTTCGACACTCCGTTACTGCGCGTTACTTTAGCAGCTGAATGATTTTTTAACTTCGCGCATACAGACAAAGGGCCCTATCATACACCCCGCGCAAGGCGTGTAGCTTGGCGCGTTGCCATCGTACACCCCGTCAACAGTCTATTTTTAGGCCTTGCACACCTCCTTAAAATAGCGTTGGATTCTTTTAATATATTAACATTGATGGGCGTGGTGGTCTGGAAATGATGTGTGTTGAGGTAAATTTCTGGCTGTTTCTATCTTGGCGGCGGAAAAAAGCTTTGCGCGATTGATCACCCTGCGCCCTGCGCTCCAAGATACACCATACACATCACTTCTTTACCACATAAAAATAAACCTCACCCAGAGCCTTCAGCAATCAACTATAAAAATAAAATATACTTCAAAATCTGCACAGTAACTATAAATTATTATTAGTTATATTTATTTCTGTCAGTTATAAGGATTTATATTTATGTTTAGTACACAGACTAAATAAGTAACTTAATATAGGCATTCTGCTGTTTAAGAATTTCAACAGATGCTTATTCTCACTCAAATGCTGGAGTTTTTGAAATGGAAAATTAAAAGAGAAAAGAACTTTGACTAAATATAAATTTATTTTATTTAACTATGCTATTATTTAACTGAATTTCACTTTTATATCTGAAAAATAAAGCACACTGTCGGCGTCTGGTGCTGTCCGTCAATTATATAAAACTTAGAACATTTGAAATACACAGAAATATAAAGCTATATGTTAGCATTCGTTTCTTATCACAAGGGCAAATTTATTAAAATATTAAATATATTAATTCATTAATTAAAATCTCGTCCAGCGCTCTGAAATGTCAGGCACGCAAAGTGGTGCTTGGCGCAGCGCGCGCGGCATTGCGCGCAGAATAACCTCTGTCTTCTAAAAAAAGTTTTAATAAATAAGGTCTGACAAGTGTAGTAAAATTAATGTTATTAAACTTACGAAAGCCAACAAATGTAACGTTAATTAATAAAGAGAAATCAGGCAAAATGCGCTGCGCCTCTCTCTCTCTCTCTCTCTCTCTCTCTCTCTTTCGCAGCGCGGAGCTGAATTCAGCGCGAGGCTATAAATAATATCCAACTCAGTTCAGTTAAATAAAAATAAGTAAGGACCTGTAAGTTAATCAAATATTGTCAAATATAAAGGATAGGTTGAGGTTTTGGTGAGCTGTTTTCATGACTTGAAACTGAAACTAACCAAAACTTTTATTATTCTGCGCAGAAAGTCTGTGATTGTTATAAATTAGTTTTTTAATGGATTTAAATAAGTTTTTTTAATGTTTTTGTCCATTCTTTTGTTTTGTTTATATATTTTTTTTTTCCTTTGAGTGTGGTTTGGTTTGTTTAATTTTTATCCCCAGAGCCTATTTGGTTTTTCCGGGTTTTTTCAGTATTACAAGTCTTAGTAATTTTCTTTGGTCGTGTGGAGTTTTTTCGTTTCTTATTTTTTTCAATTCGTTAGATTATATTTTTGTCAACATTTTGGGTTTATTTTCGTTTGTTATTTTTCTAATAATAATAGTAATTACATCATTTATTTTCTTTTGTTAATTTTTTTTTTTACAGGACGAAGTAACGCAATAGTTACTTTTACTGGTAACTAGTTACTTTTATTGTGAAGTAACTCCGTTAGTAACTCAGTTACTTTTTTGGAGAAGTAACTAGTAACTATAACTAATTACTTTTTCAAAGTAACGTGCCCAACACTGGTCACAACTGTTATACAGGTATGCCACGAATCTGCTCAGATTGAAGATGACAACATGAAAGTAGCTAACGGTGGTCCATTTAGCTGAATGGCTTATTGAGCAAGGTGACCTTACGTACTGTCTTCCTGTCCATGTCCTCTTTCTGAGACGTGAAAATTGTGTGAAATTCCCACCATTTCCCTTTGATTGTATGTCAGCATTTTTTTTCTACAGACTGATTAAATCCTACCCTCTGACTACCAATATTACTTAGCTGTGGGAATCACAGGGCATCTCCCGATACGATATTATTACGATATGTTGCTCACTATAATAATGATATCCCGATACCATGATTCTGTGATACTTCTAGGCATGGGTTTGCGGCATGGTGGCTTAGTGGTTAGCATGTTCGCCTCCCAGCCCTGGGGCCTTTGGTTCAAGTCCCTATCTGGGTGGAGTTTCCATTAGGGATGTGCCATATCATATCGTACGCGATAATATCGCCAACATTTTTGAATATTGTGAACAGTATTAAACCCTGAAATATCGTGCCATATCACCCATCCCTAATTATCACATCAGGGTGAGATTTTTTTTGCTGTTTTTAGCAAAAGAAAAATTCACACTGTTCTCATTTTCCATTAAATATCTACTAGAGACAGATTATATCTGTCCAGTATCATTTATTTTACTTTAATCCTGGATATATAGAGATATATGAAGTGCGTTATTAGTATTGTGCAGTAGTGTATTCTTTAAAAAAAAAATAATTCAGTGTTTTTTTATATCGTCAAGATTATCGTTATCGCAAAAATACCATGAAATATCGTGATATTATTTTATGGCCATATCGCCCACCCCTAGTCTCCATGTTCTCCCTGTGTCTACGTGGGTTTCCTCTGGGGATTCTGGTTTCCTCCTACAGTCCAAAAACATGGAGATCAGATCAATTGGATACTCTAAATTGTCCAGAAAAAAAATAATACTGTAAATTGATCTGGTGTGTAAGTGTGTGTGTGTGTAAGTGTGTGTGTAAATGTATGCATGACTGTGCCCAGATATGGATTGGCATATTACTCTGTGCTGCGTAAATGCTGTAGTGCTGGATGTAGTCCTCCAGGTGGACGGTCG
Source organism: Astyanax mexicanus (assembly GCF_023375975.1). NCBI lineage: Eukaryota > Metazoa > Chordata > Actinopteri > Characiformes > Acestrorhamphidae > Astyanax > Astyanax mexicanus. The sequence continues at coordinate 51,575,585 of NC_064415.1, forward strand.
TTTCTGGTTGAGAGTACGCTGTACGCTATTGGCTGCCGCTTCTCACTGGTGAGTGGATGAGTGCTGAGTATGAATGGTTGTGTGTAAAACATGTAAATTGTAAAGCATCCTTGGGTTTTAAGAAAGGCGCTATATATAAGTTGAACTTCATTCCTTCATACTTGACATAACACCCAACAATCTTCTATAATACTTCACATCAATTTTATTACTGAATAAGATAAAATACTCCAAAATAAGCAAATACCAGGATTTATGCATTAGCATGGCATATCTCACTTGTGTCTCTTTAACACACGCGCTGTTAAAATAGCGTCAGAGTTTAGGAAAAAAATCTACACTAATGGGTGTGGTGGTCTGGAGTAAAGTGAGTAAAGTCTCGTCCTCTCTCATTTACTCACACTTTCTTTCCCTCTCTTGCGCTGATAGGACCCAGTTTGCTCATAATGATGGAGCTTCTGAAGAGGACAGCCTCTGTCTATATTCAGAAATGCCTATATTTAAACATTTTTGTTTAAAACTGCACTAAATACCATAACGACACAACACACTTCTTGGGCATATCATCCACCGCTACGCTAAACTATAAACTGTAAGAGACATCAGTTACATTAATGTAAACTGTTTTTAATTAAAGATTTACAGGATTGACAGGATCAGCAGTTGTCCTCACAGTGTTTTTACAGGTTTAACTTCTGAAAGGAAACTTTTAAACAAAACGGAGCTGTGGAATTGCACTTGTGGCATCACGCGAGACAGAATTAGACGCAAAAACATCGTGAGAATGCTCACCTCCGAGCTGGAAGCTGGAATCGTCTGGGAAGCGTGCTGTTCAGTGTAAAAACGGAGCTGGTGGCTTTGCACGACTGTGGTGAGACGACTCAAGCTTTCAGCGGCGTCTGAAAACGCGCTTACTTCTGCTCTAATTAGCACTCTGAAATGATCCTCCAGAGAGTCGACGTGTTTGTGATATGGTAGATGAAAAGTTTGGGGTCTGTTATGAGGTACTATCAGTCTGGGACTTGATAGAGGTGTGTTCAGTTTCCTGTTCTGCATTTCCTCGAAGGTCGTCTGAAGAATGGAGAAAGAACATTAGGTCCCGCTGTGGAGCATAAGCCTGTTGTATTGACTGTTTTGCTGGACTGACACATTCGTGCTCTGCGAGTGGTGAAGCGTCGTGTGGTTGTAGGATGGAGCAGAGCTCGGATGGTGTTCGTGTTCCTCTACGCCGAACGGAGAAAGCCAAAATAGTCTCAGATCTGCTTGGAAGGAGAAGTGAGATGATGCAGAAAACAGGTGTCAGTGGGTGTCTGCGTCCTCTTCCATCATCTTCCATGTATTAATGACGGCGTAATCTACCCCACATGCTACGCTAAAGGGGGGCAGTAGGAGTGTATATGTGTGTGTGTGTGGCCAAAAGTAGGTGATGATTCTTGTGTAACGCATCTCGGTGTGGGCGTTCCGCGAGGAGCCTGTTCCAGGGAGTGGTGACAATCCACTCTTGTGACTAAACCCATGACACAGGGGTCCTGGGCAGGAATTCAGGGAATTCTATTGTGTGTCTTACTTCTTACTTCTGCAAGAACATAATTGGATTTTCTGCATCAAATTGGCTCGTCCTCCCCAATCACAGACAAAACAAGTCTGAGGTTTCCAGCCTCTGCTGTCTGAACTTTGAGTTCCTACCAAAAATGTTTTCCTATTCTCAATAGTAGTAGAGGGAATCACACAATAACGTTAGAAAAAGGGTGTTTTTTTTTATTCAATATCAAAAAGACATCAAGTGAAATGTCTAGGCCTAAACCAATTTAGTGTCTGTTTTCAATACTTTGCATGAAACACACATAAACGTGGCAAAAACAGAGTGTGCATGGAGTGTTTATCAATTTACACGGGTAGTTACCCAATCACCCAACACACCAGAACGGTAAAGACTAGCACACGCCTCCTCCGACACATGTAAAGTCCGTCACCGCCTATTTTCAAACTGCTGCTGATGCAGCATTGCCGTGTAGCATCACAGCGCTAAAGCTAACGCTCAGAGGAAAGCGCAGCGACTCGGTTCTGATACATCAGCTCACAGATGCAGCCTTGTGCTGATTGGCATCACCCTTTAGAGTAAAGAAGGCAAAGAGCACCATTTACTATACCCACCCAGAGTGAGTAAGACCTATTGTGCTCTCTCAGGGCTCCTTCAGCTGATGGATGATGTTTAATCGTAATAAAGCGGCACAAAAAAAAAGGGCTTTGTTCAAACAAGATCCAGAAAGTTGGAGATTGAGATTACTCATGTTGGCAGTTAAATAAATATGTTGTGTAATAATAATAATTATTGTTTTTTCTTTTTGTATTTTTTGGGTAAAACTTTGAAAAATGGTATTGAAAGACAAGCGAAAATTATCGTTTGGCTATCGGTACCGAATTCAAAGTATTGTATCGGGACCAGTATTGAAAATGTTAAAACAATACCCAGCCAAGAGAAAAGCACGCAACATTATCTGAGTGTGGCTAATGACTAATAGACATGGAGTTACCCAAAAACAATGGTATCCACCCACTCCACCATTCACAAACCTGAGTGATCATGTGCAGATGGCAGGGCAACAGCACTAGACTCTCAGTTAACATCTCAGAACCCCTGGATCTGCAGCCTTATCTAAAAATAACTCTGAACATTTTCAGGAAGGTTAATCCATAGTTGGTGAGCTTTATATGAGAAAGCTATTTATTCCACTTGCTGAACTCCTCTGAAATGTTGGGAATTGGTAGGAATCAGCACCCTGTGATCTAAAAATCGTGGTGGTTCATACTAAGAGATAAGGAGCGAACCCATGTAGGGTTTTATACGTCAAGCAGTGCTGATAGGAGTGGGCTAATATGATCCAATTATCTAGTTTTATTAATGACCCTGGCTGCAGCATTTTAAACTAGCAGAAGTTTTTTTTTATTTATTTAAATTACTGCTGGAACATCCTGACAGTAGCGCATTTGAGAAGTTTAGCCTTGATGTAATGAAGGCATGTATTAATTTTTCTGTGTCATGCAGGGATAAGGCATTTCTTGCCTGGGAATGTTATAGAGGTGGAAAAAGAGATGTTCTAGTAACATTAGATATGTGTTAATCGAATGCTAGACCTGAATCTATGAGAACGCCAAGCAGTGTATATTATTGGAGTCTCTAGTGGGTTGGTTATTTGGTAGGTAAGCTACCCCACATGCCACATTAAAGGGGGGCAGCAGAAGTATGGGCATGAGGCCAACAGTAGGTGATGATTCTTGGGTAATGCATCTCAGTGTGTGGGTTCTACAAGGAGTCTGTTCCAGTGAGTGGTGAGAATCCACCCGTGACACAGGGCTCCCAGGCAGGAATGCAGTTAATTCCATTGCATCCTACTTCTGCGAAAAGATAATTGACTTATTCCTGGGTCAAGTTTTTGTTCCTATTCTCAGCACTGTGGATCTGAACATGGAAAAAAACGCTTGTAACCCCTGTTTCTGCTTTTCATGTTTTATATGATGCACCTTTGCACAAATACAGACACAAAATAGCACAATATTGAACACATTTTACATTGCAAATGTTCTTTTTTCAACAATTTATATTGCAATATTAAACAATGCAGGGACAATGACATCACCAGCTCGCCCCCACCTATGCGCTCTCTCGTGGACCAAACAAGAGCTGAGTCAGCGCCGAGCTCAACTCAAAACTCGAGAAAAACAGCAAAACAACAGTAATCGGCCCTTTGATCAGACATTTAAATGGCTTTTTTAAAGGGTAAATAAGAGCGTTTTTTGGGGGATTAAATGCCTGAATTCAGCTGTAACTGGAAATATCTGCACAAAAAAAAGCTGCACTGAGGTTACAAGCACGTGCCCAACCATGTGGATGGAGGCCATGCGGTTACCTCGTGTTTACTCCTGCCCCCTCACGCTTCTCAGGCAGCAGCAGCCTGTCACTTACACAGACACAGAGACAGCGCTGTGTATCTACTACTTCTTGTGTCAAGAATCAAAATGTTGCAACATGACGTGTTTGATTTAATTGCCTTAAGTGACAACGCACGTTCTGCGATGTGACTATTGCGCATGTGCACATCGCTATGGCGATGCTTAAACAATATATTGTGCAGCCCTATTCTGGTTGTTTGGTCACTTGATGCATAATCTACACCAAATGCCGCTGTAAATGGGGACAGTAAGCACATATGGGTCCTATGTTAGTATTGTGGGGTTGCAAAAAAAACACATTGCACATCTTGAAATGTGCAAAAGGCATGTACTAATGCTCTTAATTAATCTTAAGTGTGCATAAATAGCCATAACGTGAAATAAATCAATCAGTGTGACAGTAGTCATTTTCTTTAAGAGGCGGGTGATCTCTGACTTTGGCACGTTCGTATCTTAACAGTGCTGCGCTTTTGTGTGTCTCAGCAGACAGAGGAAACTGACCTGTGTGTTTATGTTGTGAAGATACACCAGCAGCTCATTTTAGGGAACAGCAATGCTATTTTATTCTTTATTCTGGGTTAATTCTTTATTGTTGATGATTGACTGTTGTCTAGGTTTATTTGAGTCAGTGACGCACCTGTGTTTTCCACTGCCAAGATAGCAATCCGGCAAATATTTACCTGAACACACCTCACCTCCAGACCACCACACTCATCAGTGCAGATTTATTGATAAACCCTGACACAATTTTGATGTGAAAATAGACTGTTGAGCCCCATGACACAAGGGTTCAAGAATTCAGTGGATAGCATTGTGTGTTCTACATCTGGGAGAAGATAATTGGTTTATTCCTGTGTCCTGCAGGACGGTGGGTGGATTTCAGACGAATCTGTGCCATGTTGGTTCCTTTGCTTGCCGGGGGATTTATCTGGGTATTACACACTGAATTATTGTATGACAATGATGGACTGATAGCTGCAGTAGAGTCTGAGAAAAGAGTGGCAGTTTGCAGAATTGCAGGGGCTGGCAGATGCCACCTTCTTCCCTACAGACGGACAGCCGGAGCAGCCCCTCTCCTAAGATGTTCCCAAAACGGACGCTTCTGGAGGTGCTTGAGTCACAGCACTCTTCATTTCAGTCATGAAAAAAAAATGCCATTTTCAACTGACACCACAGATGCCTCCACTCTGTCCTGTTTATGTGCTGTCAAGTTCGTTCTGTGCTCTAAGTCCAGAGATGGCTTCCAGGGCCAGGAGCTGTAAACATGCCCAGAGCCGCTGCAGATTGCATCGGAGGAAAGAATTGATGCTTTTGTGTTTTCTTGTTTAACTTCTGGAGGCATGCAGCTAGTGGCTGGAGTTCATCTCTATCCGAAAAAAAACCCCACAAGCATCCAAAAAAAAAAAATCCCCCCAAAAAACACGCTAACCTGGCAACGCCTCACGCTGCCTGAAGTCCCAATTACGACGAGATTTTCGAGTCCGAACACTCATTTGAAAACTCCCACCTGAATGTTGATCTCGCGCCCGCTTCCCTGTTGCTGGCGTGCTCCGATCGTTCCTTCATTCTCTCATTCCAATTTGCAGTGGAATGGGGAAAGTTGTCTCTCAGCATACCTAGATCATTATACCTTCATCACACACACGCAGCGAGCGGGCTTCAGTGTAAGGCTTTGAAGATTGTATTTTTTTTTAGGTGCAGCAAATTCGTGCCTGAAGCAGATGCGAGACAAGCGCATGTGTGTACGCATTAACCCAAAAAAACACTGCGTAAGCCAGAAAGAAGTGTGTGTGGGCTGTTTCGGATTCAGTTTGCTCATCTAGGATCTAATATTATTACACCAATAATCTCGAGTTGATCTTGATCAGAGGTCAAAAGAAAACCCTATACAACAGGTAGGTAGGTAGGAAGGTAGGTAGATTTGTAAGTAGATAGATAGGTAGGTATGTAGGTACGTATAAAGGTAGGTAGATAGATAGGTAAGTAGGTAGGTAGGTAAGTAAAAAAGTAGGTAGGTATAAAAGTAGGGAGGTAAAAAATAAGGTAGGTAGGTAGATAGGTAGATGGGATAGGTAGGTAGGTAGATAGGTAGGAAGGTAGGTAGGTAGGTAGAAAGGTAGAACGATAGGTAGGTAGGTAGGAAGGTAGGTAGGTAGGTAGGATAGGATGGGATAGGAAGGTAGGTAGATACGTAGGAAGGTACGTAGGTAGGTAGGTAGATAGAATAGGTAGGTGGGTAGATAGAATAGGTAGGTAGGTAGATAGGAGGGAAGAAGGTAGGTAGGTAGGTTGGCAAGAAGCTAGGTAGATGGGCAGGAACGTAGGTTGGCAAGAAGCTAGGTAGATGGTAGGTAGGCAAGAAGGTTGGTAGGTAGGTTGGCAAGAAGCTAGGTTGGTGGGTAGGTAGGTAAGAAGGCAAGAAGGTAAATAGGTAGATAGGTAGGTTGGCAAGAAGATAGGTAGGTAGGCAAGAAGCTTGGTAGGTAGTTAAGTAGGTAAATAGGTAGGATAGGTATGTAAAAAGGATGGTAGGTGAATTGGAAGGTAGTTAGGTAGGTAAGTAAAAAAGTAGGTAGGTAGAGAAGTAAGTAGGTATAAATGTAGGGAGGTGATAGAGGTAGATAGGATAGGTAGGTAGGTAGATAGGTAGGAAGGTAGGTAGGTAGAAAGATAGGTAGGTAGCTAGGTAAGTAGAAAGGTAGGTAGGTAGGTAGGATAGGATAGAAAAGTAGGTAGCTACGTAGGTAGGTAGGTATATAGAATATGTAGGTAGGTAGATAGGTAGGAAGGTAGTTAGGTAGGCAATAAGCTAGGTAGGTAGGTTGGCAAGAAAGTAGGTAGGTAGGTTGGCAAGTAGCTAGGTATGTGGGTAGGTAGGTAGGTAGGTAGGCAAGAAGGTAAGTAGGTAGGTAGGTAGGCAAGAAGCTAGGTAGGTGGGTTGGTAGGTAGGTAGGCAAGAAGGTAGGTATGTAGGTAGGCAAAAAAGATAGGTAGGTAGAAAGGTAGGTAGGTTGGCAAGAAGATAGGTAGGTAGGTAGGTGCTCTAGGAGTGATGAGGGGAAAGAGCACCATCTACCCAATAAGAGCAATAACAATTGTGCTCTCTCAGGGCTCAAGCAGCTGATGGCAAGCTGCATGACCAGGATTCAAACCAGTAATTTCCTAATCATAGTAGCAACACTTTAGACCAACGGACCGCTCGGTGCCCAACCTTAAATACGTCTTTACAGAAAAAAAAAACTTCTTTTTTAATCACTTTCAAAGGACATGTTTTCACCTTTAAATACGTCTTTACAAAAAAACGTTTTTTTTAGGCACTTCAAAAGAACAAAGAAAAGAAGAAACATGAAAAACAAGGGCCAAGATGTGACATTTGTGACATAGGTCCCCACATTCCTCCATACCAGCAGTACTTTCACACTCCTGCTAGCTATTTGACAGCTAGTGGAGGCCAGTTAGCACGACCCAATTGATTTAATGGGAACTAGCTCGCTCGTCATTAGCAGCATTAGCATTTTTTTGGGTGGCGAATTCACTCAGCCCAGAAAACACAGCGCGCCATGCGAGGGCTGGAGCAGGGGAAGCGAATGGCGTGAAGACAGATGAGTTGTCAGCGGATGCAGCTGCTTGCAGGAGGGGGAAATTAGACCGCAGCAAGCATAATTGCGGGAAGTGACCGAAAACTGTCTAGTTAGAGTGCGTCAAAAATGCATGAAAGCCAAGGCTGTGTACACATAAAAGAGCAGGGCTGTTTTCACGCTGCCTAAAACAAATTATCTCCCAAACAGGACGCGCTCTTAACTGTGAGGAATCATTGTGTGTTTGGTTTTGAGTGCTGCCACCGACCGCTCCGCGAGACTAGCCGAGAACAGGAGCGGGAATCGGAAACAGCCGGCACTAAAGAGACACGGTGGGATGTGTCTTAAGCTGCTAGCTACTAAATGAGCATTCTTCAGCTGCGTCTCTAGCGCTGGGACTGTGTGCCTTTACGGTCATAAAGTAGCAGTAATTGTTGCACACAGGGCCGTAACCAGCATCGCAGTGTTAGCGAGGTACATTCCGCGGAAACGTGACCTACTTCACACAGTGAATAAACTGCCGAGCGTGTGCACGACGCAGATTGCCAATTTTCTATTTTATGTTTGTGCACCACTTCATTGCTCTTTCTCATTTTGTTTAACCCGTTAATAATGTTTACACACGTTTTTCCTATTGATTTAAATTCACTTTCCACTCATTTCATTTCTTATATAAACTGCTATTACTGTTGCATGAACCGATTTGACCCCGGTTACACTTTTCATTTCATTTTATTCAGTGTATTATTTTAAAGGGGATATACAGTGCTCTAATAAAAAAAGTATTTGCCTCCTACAGATTTTTTTGTTTTGCTGTTTATTTAATCATGCTTACATTTTTCAGATTAACAAACACATGTTAATATTAGACAATGAGACCCTGAGCCAAAAGATAACAAACAACCAAAGCTTGACCGTGGGTCAAGCAAAAACAACAGAGCACAAAGGAAATTATGGCGTATATATATAGGGGTTAGACAATGAAACTGAATCTCCTGGTTTTAGACCACAATAATTTATTGTCCCGACAGACAGTTCTGGTGGAAACAGGAGAGTTGAGGTGCACATTGAATTCTACCGTGATTTTTTTGATCAGCCGTGTTTTTATGTTTTTTGGATACAATCCAGGTTATCACCCGAACATCCCTTTCAGACAGCTTCCTCTTACAGCGTCCACAGTTAATCCTGTTGGATGTGGTTGGTCCTTCTTGGTGGTGTGCTGACATTACCCTGGATACCGTGGCTCTTAATACATCACAAAGACTTGCTGTCTTGGTCACAGATGCACCAGCAAGACGTGCACCAACAATTTGCCCTCTTTTGAACTGCTTGAATTTTTGCACGAGGAGTAAAGGCATAAAGTTATCCAAAAGCAGTGTGTAAGACTGGTGCAGAAGAAAATCCCAAGATGCATGAAAACTGTGATTATTTAACCAAATATTGATTTCTGAACTCTTAAAACTTGAATATGAATATGAACTTGTTTTATTTAACTTGCATTATTTGAGGTCTGAAAGCTCCTTATTTCAGCCATTTCTCATTTTCTGCAAATAAATGCTGTAAATAACAACATTGTTTTTTATTTGAAATTTGGTTTCCAAATAAATTTATCTGTCTGTAGTTTATGGAACAAAACAACAATGTTCATTTTACTCAAACTTAAACCTATAAATAGCGAAATCATAGAAACTGATTCAGAAACTGAAGTGCTCTCTTAGTGTGTGTACGTGTCTTATTTTAATTCTGATACTGTACGTGTGAGTGTCAGGTTCATCATGAGCATAATTAATGGAGTGTGGTTGAGTTGTCGTGGACAGTATTCAGCGCTGGATCTACTTGAGGATCTGTTTTGATGAATGGGCAATTAGAGAGAACCCCCTTACGCCTGCAGCCTGAGCGATCTCTTTTTAATAGCCCCCCTGTTTCTCTGATAAAATGCAAAATGAATCATCAATACTTCGGTCCTAGGAATGCTGAGCCTGTGATTTTAATTGTAATAAGGTGTGTGTGTGTGTTTGTGTGTGTGTATGTGTGTGTGACCAGTTTCTTCCTTTGGTCTAGTGCACACAATTGCATTTGCACTGGACTTCAGTAAAACAGTCAATACTGTATTTACACATTTTGCATTTAAGTGCCTTTACTGTAATGCTATTGCTACATATATTTTTCAGGAGCATCCATTGTTTATAAAACACTTTCAGAGGGTTTTAAATTTGATAAAAGGGATACAGAATTAATGGAAACAGGATGGTAAGGAAACAAGAACAGTTGAAAAGAGAAAATAATAGATAGCATTAAGTTAGATAGCTGGAACTGTGTGTTGATGCATGCAAGCACTTCATGAGTACTGAGCACTCTTTAGATACCACAGCAGTGCTACTAAACTCACATGTGATTGACAATTTTACAGATAAAGGCTCTTTTGGTCTTTTGGTAAAAAAATAGATAAAGCTAGCTAAGCTAACGTTGCTGTACTAGCCCTGTACAGCTTCTATCTTTTAGCTGGATCTTTAGAGAAACATCTTTTTACACACTTCAAAAGGACATATTTTTAACTTTAAATACATATTTCAGCCACTTCAAAGGGATATATTTTTAACTTTAAATACATCTTTACAGAAATGTCTTTTCATTCATTTTGAAAGGATGTATTTTAAATTTAAATACATATTTTCATTCCCTCAAAGAGACATATATATTAAACTTTAAATACATCTTTACAATGTCTTTTCCACTTTAAAGGAATTTCTTTTTAACTTTTAAATATGTATTTTCAGACACTTCAAAGAGACGTCTTTTTAACTTTAAATACATCTTTACAGAAACGTCTTTTTTAAGCCACTTCAAGCTTAATTTAAAACGTCTTTTTATCCACTTCAAAGGAACAGCCTTTTGAAACTTCAAAAGGATGTTTTTTTTTTTACTTCATACACATATTTTCAGCCACTTTAAAGGGACCTATTTTTAACTTTAAAAACATCTTTACAGAAACTTATTTCAAGACACTTCAAAAAGACGGCTTTTTAACTTTAAATACGTTTTCATTCCCCTCAAAGAGACATATATTAAACTTTAAATACATCTTTACAGAAACGTCTTTTCAGCCACTTTAAAGGAACATCTTTTTAACTTTTAAATATGTATTTTCAGACACTTCAAAGGGATATCTTTTTAACTTTAAAGACATCTTTACAGAAACGTCTTTTTTAAGCCACTTCAAGCTTAACTTTAAAACATCTTTTTATCCACTTCAAAGGAACAGTTTTTTGAAACTTCAAAAGGATGTATTTTTTTACTTTATACACATATTTTCAGCCACTTTCAAAGGAACATATTTTTAACTTTAAAAATATCTTTACAGAAACTTATTTTGAGACACTTCAAAAAGACATCTTTTTACCTTTAAATAGGTCTTTTAATTCACTTCAAAGGAACATCTTTTGAACTTTAAATATGTCTTTACAGATACGTATTTTCAGACACTTTTTTCAGACGTCTTTTTAACTTGAAATACGTCTTTACAGAAACGTCTTTTTAGCACCTTCTAAGGGAACATAGTTTCAGTGCTATATCAAATGTTTTCTGGGCGAGTTTTGTGTTATTGTGCCGGGAATGTTGGGACAAAACAGCCTGTGAAAGTTACAGTCAGAGGAATCACTAAGGGTCTGTTTATGTTTTTCTCTTTTTCCCCCTCTTCCGACGCATTAATTCTATTTCACAATCTCCCACTTTCCCGCTGCTTTCCTCCGTTTGATATTTATAAAGAGCCCTGTCACATTCTTCAATTAGAGAGGAAGCCGTTTTCCCCCTCCTGCCTAAAATGGCTGACTTAAATCTCGTTTCTTGCTGTTTTGATGCTTTAATCGTGGAAAGTCTTATTTTATGCATAATTAATGTTACTTGCGCAGACGTCGGGGGTGGGGGGGGAATGGGGTGAACGAAGAAAAAAAAAGAAGCAAACGTTCAAAGAAAACGAGAGCTGTTTGCGTTCCTCCTCTCTGCCTGTTTCGTACGAGGCGGCTGACTGACTCAGAGTCAGGGATAAAGTGACAGCGGGCCGTTTAAACTGTGACGGTGGAACAAACGCAGCAGAACGCAGGAACCAGCTGCTCCGTTTACCAACAGCAGCCCCTCCGTCGCTCTGACCACATGTCTCACTTCACACCCAGTGGCCGGGAAAAGTGCAGAGTCACGGGATCAGCAGGATACTGTATAGAGCACAGCTATAATTAGACCTTCAGTTTAAAACACTACCTGATTATATAACCCTGCATTACTCTCTTACTTACACCTCTATCAAAAATATATTACATTTCATATATTACAGGTGCATTAAAAACATTTTATATCATTAAAAAGTTACTTTATTTCAGTTAGTTCAAAATGTGAAACTCATAATATATAGATGTTTTACACACAGAGTGCTCTATTATAAGCGATTATTTCTTTTTTTTTTGTTTATGATTATGGAATACAGCTGAAGAAATCCAAACGTCAGTGTCTCAGAAAATTAGAATATTGTAGGGGTGAAACGATTACTCGAGTAATTCGAGTCATGTTTACAAAAACATATTTTCAGCCATTAAAAAGTTACTTTATTTCAGTAATGTAGTTCAAAATGTGAAACTTATATATTATATAGATGTATTAAACACAGAATGATCTATTATAAGGGTTTATTTCTTTTTATTGTTTATGATTATGGATTAAAGTCTCTTTAATACATCTTTTTTACTTTAAATATATATTTACAGAAACATATTTTCAGCCACTTTAAAGGGACGTCTTTTTAATTTTAAATACATCTTTACAGAAACGTCTTTTTTAAGCCATTTCAAGTTTAATTTTAAAACGCCTTTTTATCCACTTCAAAGGAACAGTTTTTTGAAAATTTCAAAAGGATGTATTTTTTTTACATTATACACATATTTTCAGCCACTTTAAAATGATTTTTTTTTACTTTAAATACGTCTTTACAGATACATATTTTCAGACATTAGATTATATAACCCTGCATTACTCTCTTACTTACACCTCTATCAAAAATACACTATATTTCATACATTACAGGTGCATTAAAAAACATTGAATATCATTAAAAAGTTACTTTATTTCAGTAATTTAGTTCAAAATGTGAAACTCATATATTTTATAGATGTATTACACACAGAATTATCTATTGTAAGCGTTTATTTCTTTTATTGTTCATGATTATGGATTACAGCTGAAAAAACCCAAACATCAGTGTCTCGGAAAATTTGAATATTGCAGGGGTGAAACGATTACTCGAGTAATTTGAGTTACTCGATTAAAAAAAAAAAATGATTAATTTTCTGTGCCTCGAGGAATCGTTTAATTAATCTTTTAAACGCAGAGCATGCAATTTAGCGGGGACTTTTAATGTGAAACAGCGCGCTTAGCGTTAAGTCACACACACACACACAGGAAGCAGGAAGTGGAGGAGGCGGAGGTTTTTGAAGCGGTGAGCAGGTAAATTTAACTTATAACAAATCAATAAGATTAACATTTATGTAGCTTAATAACATAACGACAGGGCTGTGGAGTGCAGATTATTATAAATACTGTCTAATGTGTGTCTGGTTATTTTATTACAATGAAGACAAAAGTTATCAACTTAATACAGGCTTTATGTAATCGGTAAACTCAGCGCTGTGGAGTTTATAAATAAATACATGTTAAAGTTAGCTGGCCATGAACTTACTGTATTGTCATTTAGCTAAGATGCACAACATAAAGCCAATATTTATCCCTTTATTATTGATTAATGCCCTATATTTAATACTTACAAGAAATCCTAAGTTGAAATAATTTAACTTCATTTATTAAATTATTAATTATTAAATCATTACTTGTGGGATTTATGTCTATTTTGTGTTTTATTTATTTCTATTTGTGTTTGCAGTGTGGAAATGTATGTTGTGAATTTAAAAACTAAACCAATCGGTCTTTTATTATTAAGTAAAATTTCTTATTTTATGAAATCTCTTATTTTATGTTTTATCCGATTACTCGATTAATCGAATCAATTTTTCAGTAGAGGACTTGCTTACTAAAATAATCGATAGCTGCAGCCCTAGAATAAGGCCAATTGGTACTTTTGGAAGTGTGGGCAGTGTGCCAATTCCTGCTGGAAAATAAAATCTGTATCTCCATAAAAGTTGTCAGCAGAGAGAAGCATGAAGTGAAGTATTTATTAACAATAAAATTTAATTAACACAAAAACTAGATAAACAAACAAACAGGAATCAAACTAGGAAGTTCTGAACTGAAACAGGAAACAAGAAACGAAAGCAACCATGACAGACCAACAAGGGAACACAGAAACAAATGGCTATTTTTCTGCACAAATCAGACTGTAAAACCATAAAAAATCTGTCCTAATCTGACTGTAAAACAATAAAAGTGTCTGAAATAGCTAGACAAAATTCTACACTAATCTGATTGTGAAACTAAAAAATGAAACCTAAATCTGTCTGTTACACAATAAAATAGTTTGTATTTGACTATAGCCAGACATAATTCTGCCCAAATGTAAATGGACAACAATAAAATGGTCTAAATTTGAATATAATCAGACATAATTCTGCTCCAATTTGAGTGTAGCACAAAACTCAAAACTGTTTCTACATCACAGAAACATTCTGTTCTGTCCAAAACAAACTGTAGTCAAAACATTGTCTATAACTGACTTTAACACTGTAAACTGTAAACACATTTTTAAACATGTATATTCCTAATAATTACACCTGTTAAGTTTACTGTAGCTGGTGAAGTGAACTTGACAGCCCTCTTTGGAAAAACTAAAAATAAATTAAATATTAAATATTCCTTAAACTTTAGAGACCTTGAAATGTTAACCCAACCCGAATCCAGTCTATGTTTTCAGTCGATATTTAAAAAAAAAACAAAAAAAAAATGTGCACAGCTTTAACATTTGTCTTTGTTGGCCAAATATTTCAAGCTGTAACGTACTGCCAGCTCTGAACCTGGGGTTTAAGGCTCTGGCAGTGGTCCCATCAGGGCATCGGCCATGCGGTAGGGCGACGTTAACAGGCCCTGGCTGGGCTGGCCTGCTTCCAGTAGATGATTTATGGCGAGAAAGCAGTGTAGCTATTATGTTTTAACTTTGTTATTTGGTTCCCTGCCATCAGCTCAGCAATCAGGAGTGCCTTGTTCTGCCTGCATGCTTGAAATACGGTCAGATCTTACTGTGGGAGTTTCAGGTTCAGCTGTCGGTGGATCGGACTCGCTCTTCATCACGTGGATTTGAAATTTGAAACTCATATATATACATGCAGGGGTTGGACAATGAAACTGAAACACCTGTCATTTTAGTGTGGGAGGTTTCATGGCTAAATTGGAGCAGTCTGGTAGCCAATCTTCATTAATTGCACATTATTGCACCAGTAAGAGCAGAGTGTGAAGGTTGGTTCAATTAGCAGGGTAAAAAAGCACAGGTTTGCTCAAAATATTGCAATGCACACAACATTACGGGTGACATACCGGAGTTTAAAAGAGGACAAATTGTTGGTGCACGTCTTGCTGGAGCATCTGTGACCAAGACAGCAAGTCTTTGTGATGCATCAAGAGCCACGGTATCCAGGGTAATGTCAGCATACCACCAAGAAGGACTGACCACATCCAACAGGATTAACTGTGGACGCTGTAAGAGGAAACCCATAAAAAATCAGTCTTAATCTGACTGTAAAGTAATCTTACTGTGGGAGTTTCAGGTTTGGCTGGCGGTGGATTGGACTCGCTCTTCATCACGTGGGCCTTGTTTCGGGGGTCTGCTTAGCTTGACCTCCCTTGCTTTACTATAGGATCTCATTTGTGTGATTGATCAAGTGCTGGGGGCTTTGTGGTGACCTTAATCAGGAAGCAGGTCCTGTATTTTGAGTGCTTCATTGTCTTTTTGTACAGAAGTAATCTGTGGTCAATCTCCTTGAAGATGAGTGTTGGTTTATGTTCTTGAGTGTGTGTGTGTGTATGTGTGTGTGTGCGCGTCTGTTTTTCTGCAGGCTTGCTGACTCAGTGATCTAATAAGCTGGCGCTACTGCTCTCTTCGGAATACGGCTTTCTTAATGTGTGCTATCTATATGCAACGTGAACACAAGCCCCGCCATAAGAAACGCTGGCGTTTATGTACATGGCGCCTCATAAGCTTCCATGCTAGTCTCCCTCAGGTGAAATTCCCCCAGACATAAATCCTCGGAGAGCGTCTCCAGCATCGGATGAATTCCGCATCCAGTGTAGTGCCGCACATCATAGCTACACTGATTAGAATCCTATTCTCATTCCAACCTGCCAACTCCTATTGATCTCATCAATCATTTACGCCCAGCGATATGAAATATCCTGCCCTCATTTGCCAAGATAGATTTTTGCCTCTGAGAAGTTTACAAAAGGAGATGCACACAAACGTCACGTAACGCTACGCCACAGCTCCACACCAGTCACTCCACCAGAAGCGAGCCTCTCTGGTGTTTTGAGATGAGATATGTGAAAGAAGAATAAAAGAGAGAGAGAGAGAGAGAGAGAGAGAAAGAGATACAAGTGCCGAGCCCAAATTGTCATTGCTTAACCTTCGTGTTTTGCGAAATCACAGTGCATTGTTTAGGCTGTCAAACCTTTGATTTTACTCATAAATAAAAAAGCATGAACCCGTCTCATGGGGACTTTATTTGACGCATTCATGCTAGCTCAATTCCCTCTGATTAGATGTCTGGATACGTCCAATTTTTTCTTATTCTTTTGCAACAAAAAAAAAGCTTATTTTTGAAGCTTAAAAAGTAACGTTTAACAGGACCTAGTGCTTTCGTAAAGCTACTGTATTGATTGGTGTTAGAAGTTAAGAAAGCATGGAAATGTTCTCAATGGGATTCCACGCTCTTGATCATCGCCCACTTCTCCAGTTTATCAAAAACCCCTGTCTTGGTGCTCCACTTGCTAGTAGAGAACCAGAGGCTGTTAATACCTGCCATTAACATGTGTTTTGTATGTGAATAGTATCTAAATCATTCTGTTTCCACTTATCATTGAAAAGTGACTAGTTGAAATCCTATTTTACTATTCCATTTAAAAAGTGTAACAATGCGCACTAGTGCTGGGCAGTATATCATGGTATTTTTCGTGGTATTTTTCAAGATTGGCTTTAATATAGGTCTGTGATTCACTCTACTGTTAGAAGTACATACAAAATAAAACACTAAGGCTCAATAAGGCTTTGATTACTTTTGGGTTTACTTTGTCCCAAAAAATTACACAATATATGAAGAAATCAGACTTTATTAGCAGAAAAACAGCTGAAGAATATAAACAACAGACCGTAAAAAAAGATACACCGATACAACAACTTTAACACACCTTATTTTTTAAAACGAAATAGACCTATAAATACTCAAAGTATTTAAAATATATATTTCTCAAAAGCTTTATTGCGCAAGTTAGACATAAGTTTGAATCAATTTACAATATGTTATTATTGAAGTCATTAGAGAGAATAATGCATTCAGTTCAGTGTGCATTAAAATTGTCCTTCAAGCTACTGTATTAATATATTTATAAGGGCTATAGCTACTGCTCTTGATGCTATTTTGAACCTGGTATCCAGTGTTTTATTGAGTTTTATCATTTTTTCACAATGATTTCGCACACAGAACTGATTCTGGGCTTGTCTGGGGGATGAGAGGAACTTTTGTCTGAGCTGTGGATTGATATGCTCAATTCCATTTCTTTCTTTTCTGAGTGAATAATTGCTGTTTGTTGTTGGTTTTCTATTTTACTGTTTATGGATAAAAACACTCATATTGCAAGGGACAGCAGCAGGGGCTTCTCAGATAAAGTGCTTTTTTAATTTTTCTCCAGGTAGGACAGAGAGGTTGACTCCACAGAGCTGAGGTACCATCACTGCATTGTATTAGCTTGTTATGCTTACTGGCTAGTGTCAGTTAGCGAGCTGTATCTGCTTCTTTGGTGGTGCTGTTCTACACAGTGCTCCGCAGTGCCTCTAGTGGTATGGCGGTATGTGAAAAATGCATACCGGTTTTAGTTTCCCCTCCACCCAGCACTACTGTGATTGGATGTAAAATGTTGGTGATTCTTATAAAGTGAATAGTGACTGCAGTCTAAGATTTCAACTCATTGCACTGTATTATGGTAGATCCGGCTCCAGTGGGAAAAGCACTGCAGGGGTCACCTTACCCATCAAAGCGGGGCACTGGAGAATATATCTAACAGTGTGTAGAACGTGATACATGCTCCAGAGAATTATTTATGATTTTGCACTGCACTCTAAAATGCCTCCTACAAATTCATACCGGCAACGTTACAATCTCAGAGTGATCGCACTGTGTTGGCAGTTTATTAGGTATAGGTCAGCAGTCATTGGTCATTTTGTCAAAAACACACACCGTATAGATGCTGTTTGCAGTTTTATGATTACTGACTGTAGCTCATCTGCAGAAGCACAATTTTTCAGCCCCCTCTACCCTGTATCTATCAGTGGAAGGGACCACTGTAGCACCACTGTAGCTGACCAGATATTTCCTGCCAGGCAGCAGATAGCGTGAAGTGTGGCTATAGCACATAGAAAGAATTGGAATTGAAGAAAAAGTGTTTATGAAGAAGAAATGATGATTTCACGACTGGTGTGCCAATGCTGAAAATTCAGCTCTGTTTTAGGTGGTATATAATGGGATTGAAGGTCAAGGTAGAGGGTCATTCAGATAAAAAAACATTAGGGTCGGGTATCGAAATTCGATACTAAAGAGGTAACGACCGAAATGTCACTGTACTACCAAGTACTGGAAGGTCTAAAGAAATTTAGTGCCTATTTTTGATAAAAATATTTATTTTCGCATCAAATGCAGAGAGTGCCCACAGTAAGGTGCCCTGACGCACACAAACTTGCTCACTCGCACTGTATCTCCCTCTTTCGCTCACTCGCGCTGTCTTTCCCTCTCTCACTCACTCGCTCATTCATGCTGTCTCTGGCACTCTCTGTCTTTCCCTCTCTCGTGCTGGCTTACCAGAACACTCAGGGTTCCTCAGTGTAGCGCTGTCGGGCGGCATTAACTGCTAACCATGGCCAGTGCTAGAGATTAGCTGCTAATGCTAATGCTGCTGCACCCAGCCTTAGTGGAAATCTGGACATCTAAGCTTACTGGAAATAAATGGAAGCTCTTTACTCACCCAAATAAACAGTTTTCAGGAAATAAATCGGTACCACTTTAAAATACTAATTGGTTTACAATCAGTTAAAACACATACGTTGAAAAGGCAACAATGACCTGTTGTGTGCCAAATAGTGAACCCACAGCCATCTATATTGTTGTCCTTTCTATGTGTTCTATGTGTTATAACTGATTGTTAATGATTTTTAAGGCATTTAGAACCTAATTAGTAACCATTAATAAACTAATTGTAAACCATTTATAAACCCTTTATAAAGGTAGTCTTATTTAAAAAAGTGATACCGAAGAAAAACACAGCAACACCCCTGTTCTTTACTAGTGTCACTTATGATGCGCCTTATAATAAAAAGGTGGGCCTTATGTATTTTTTTTTTAAAAAGACCAGAAAATAGGTAGTCCAGGTTCATTGGTTGTGTGCCTTATAATCCGGTGTGCCTTATAGTGTGAAAAATAGAGTAGTAATTAAAATGTAATTTAAAATGCCGACCCAATTCCCATTTTTTGAAATGTGTATTAAAATGCTGGTTACCCCTCTAAGCTGGAAAAGCTGAGCTGCAGTAGACTCTAGTACAGGCTGTTCCAGTGAGGTTGGTGTGTCTAATGAAGTGGCCAGTGAGTGTAAGCTTGCATATGTAACGTCTTCCCATTTATTTCTCCCTCCGTTGCCGAGCGGCGCCTTCGCAGCTGGAGTCCGTGTGCTCGGCTTCGTCCCCTCACTGTGCACTTTCCAGAGAAGGGAGAAATAGAGTTCTCCAGCGGCCCAGTCAGTCGTGAAATCACCAGTCTCTCCTTTCTCCCCCTCTCCGACAGACGGCTCCCACTCATGCCTGAAAGGAAAAACTGCTTTCTTTTTTGCGAGAATGTCATCCCGCACACTCCTGTTCACGTGTGCTCTGCACTCATGTCGCCCAGACCCCCACACTTCTGCACGTATGCAGACCTGTATAGTGTGTGCGCGAGTGTGAGTGTGCACACACGTGTGTATTAGGAAGGTGATAGTGACAGTGAAAGGGTAAAGACGGGAGTGTTTCTCTCGTGTTCTGACGTCTCCGAGCGCCTGTGTTCGCAGTGGCACTGTTAAAAGCCCTGCTGACACCGGGCCGCCGCCGCTGTCACCGCGGGGAGCCGAGTGAGAATCACTGCGTGAGGACGAACGCAGACATTTGGAGACGTGGAGCGTGTTTTCCTAAAAGTGCTCATATCCCAGCTTTTCAGGTTTTTTTTAAAGCGCCCATATTCTACACTGATCATAACATGACATAATAACCACCTTCATGTTGCTACACCCAGCTCTGCTGCTCATAAATGGATATATATCATTAAAACATTGCTTTATATAGTAGCAAATCTGTTTAAAATGTGAAACTGTATATATTATAACCATGAACTGCTGTAAAATCTTGACTTTGGACTTAAAGATATTGATAAAACACAGTGGACCAACACCAGCAGATGACAGACATGTCTCTCCAAATCATCACTGATTGTGGATGGAACTTCACACCAGACCTCAAGCAGTTTGGACTGTGTTTCTCCACTCTTCCTCCAGACTCTGCTCCCTTGATTTACGAATGAAATGGAGTAAAAAAAAATTATTGATGATCAGTGATGGTTTGGAGAGACATGTCTGTCATCTGCTGGTGTTGATCCACTGTGTTTTATTATCAAGTCTAAAGTCAGCGCAGTGTTTTCCTTACAGCGCTTCATGCTTCCCTCTGCTGACAACTTTTATGGAGATGCGGATTTCATTTTCCAGCAGGATTTGGCACACTGCCCACACTTTTAAAAGTACCAATTTGTCTTATGTAATATTTCAATTTCTAAGAAACTGATTTTTGGGTTTTCATTAGCTGAAGAGGGTAAAGTACTCCTAAATAAATACCAGCAAATAGCAGGAATTATGGATTTATTGGTGTCAATTTCTTACAATTCTACAATCAGTATTCTTCACTGCAGGTTTACACTATTTATTTGATTATAGCACCACCTTGTGGAATAATAAAGCAGTTACTTTAGAAAGTCAAACTGTGGGGTGAGTCTTAAAAATAAAAATAAAAGTATTACAAATGTATTGCAAATGAAAACGATATGAAAATAATATAATCGCTATATCGATATTTTGTCCCACACTTTGAGTGAACAGTACATTTTGTAACTGTAATTTTCTACATTGTACATTTGTGCTGGGATGAAAAAGTGCTGCGCTGTTAAGATACCAAAGCGCCAAAGTCGGTGTGCACAACTTTTATGGAGATGCAGATTTCATTTTTCAGCAGGACTTGGCACACTGCCCACACTGCCAAAAGTACCAGTTGGTCTTATGTAATATTCTAATTTCTAAAAAACTGATTTTTGGGTTTTTTAATTGGCTGTAAGCTTCATAATCATTAACAATAAAAGAAATAAACACTTAAAATAGATCCCTCTGTGTGTAAAACATCTGCATATTTTGAACTGAATTACTGAAATGAAGTTACATTTCAAATGTTTTTGATATTCAAATGTTTTGAGATGCACCTGTACATACACTGAGCATGTGTCCAGCACCTTCTCACACTCATAACTATACACTCATAGCTATATAGATCCGTTATATGTGTTTGGTTGTTGGTGCTCTCTGGGTTGACCAGAGGAGGATGGGTTCCTCTTACTTAGTGTCTTGGTTCCAATCCTAAGTTTCTATCTTGCCATTGCTGCCACTGTTGGCGCACAAAAGAGCTGCGCTGTTAAGATACCAACCCAACGTGCCAAAGTCAGTGCACATCTGGCTCTTAAAAGGTAAAGGTAATGACAACTGGCGCTCTGATTGGTTTATGGATTGTTTCACGTTACGCCCAAAACACACCCATGATTACTGCAATGCATATTTCTCTCGCCCTTCTTGATACCAGTAATACACCAACACAGGCTATAGATTGCTAAAATAGGGCTCTAAGTCTGAGAATGTTTGGACCAACCCATCAGCATTTTAGCCATAAAAGCAGTTGCTATTACTAGTGTTATTTAAACACAATACACAGCCGAGCAGAACGTAAGTCTTGAGATTAACATCACGCTCTTAAAGGCACGGTAACAGCCGGTTAAACAGCCCGCGAGAATCATATGCTGGAAAATACGCGCATAAAAAATGTAATGCATGTATAAGCAAGTCTGTTTTCCGTACATAAAACAACACAAACTCATTCGGTGAACTTCAGGAAGGGGAAAAAAAAACAACACAAGCTAAATGTCGGATATGAATGTGGGCCTTTGAGGAGAGAGGCGGTTGTGGGGGTGAGAGAGATTGCGAGAGGAGAGAGCGCGGGTGTTTATGAGCGAGTGGCGGTGTTTATGACTCCGTGATGTGGTGTGAATGCGCGGTGGTTATGACTGGGCTTCTGTCATTTCCAATCTAATGTGTGTGATTTCCTTCAGGCGTACGCGGCCGCACGTACGTGTGCAGGGTGGTGTGTGTGTGTGTGTGATTTTAACTTCTTGTAGAGTGTGTGTGTTTGCTATCCCGGTGGGGATTGTATTGCAGTCGGTCAGGCACGTCTGATATCCGCCCACCAGCCTCGTCACATCTATTATTGAGGGAGGGGAAATTGATCGGCACTAACAGCGCCTCTTACCTCGTCTCTCAGCCACCGCTGCGCTCACCTTTTCCTCCATTCCTCCCCATTTCTCTCTCTCTCGCTTTCATTTTCCTGCAGGCGTCTCCTGTCCCTGTCTCTCTGCCACTGTCTCTTTCCATGTCACTGTCTCTGTGTCTCTGTCAGTGTCTCTCTGTCAGTGTTTACCATATGATTTTAAGGTGACCTGTTCAATATTAACAGCTATCTAGACACTGCCTGGACAAAAAAAAAAAAAAAATAATAAGATTCAAGATTTTTATTGTCACATCACAGAGTTCAGGTGTACATGTGAGTGAAAAACTTGGGTGCAGATTCCCACCAATGTGCAGAGAATAATATTTACAAGTAAATAAAATAGAATATATAATAATACCTGAACATTGAAGGAGTGGTTTTATAAAACAGAACCGTGTATATGGTCTAGGCCAGGGATCACATATATGCGGACTGTGGTCCGGGTCCAGACACAGACGTTGTCCAATGCGGACCCAAACCGATAAACTACTGAGAAGGATTTAATTCTGACAGCGTTCATTTAAAGCGTCAGAACTTTTCTTGTCTTTACGGTTTACGCGCTCTGTGGCACAGTAAACTCACAGACCAATCACGTGTGGTGTAAAATCTTCAAACGCTCTCCTCGGCCAATCAGATCTGTGTAGACCGCGTTACTGACATCACTGCTAGTAATCCTAGCACCCAAACTTATATAAAGTCTAAAAGAAAACCCACAGATTGCTCTAGAATCCCTGCCCAGGTTATAAGTGACACTCGTTACAGAAGCACTGCATGATGATGCACTACCAAACCCTCGATTGGTGTCGGCGACTGACTGATTGTGCTGAAAGGTGATCTACAATCAGTTCCTACCTCACAAACACTTCTCTCAGTCTCTCTAGTGTTTACAGCCACCCTGCTCAACATCTCTCTTTTTCTCTCTCTCTCTCTTTCTGTCTCTGTTGAATTATCTATCTCTCACTCTCAAATCAAATTAAATCCAGAATGCGTCATTAGGATGACAGGATGGAGGGACTGTGTTGCCAAAGCTGAACACCATTCCTTGATTTGATTTATTAATCGTATGCAAATAAGCAAAAGACATTCATTGAGGATAAATCATTAAAGGGAGCTATTAAAGTTTGAAGTTTGATAATACATGAAAGAAAGTTAATTAGCAGAATAGAGAGAGAAACAAAAAGAGAACAAGATGGACACGTAACACATCCTCTTTTTTTCCATTTCACTCCCTCTCTCTCTCTCTCTCTCTCTCTCTCACTCAGTGTCTTTATTCACTTTAATTCCATTAAGTTCAGTTTATTATTTGCTGTTTTCCACTTTAGGGTGCTTTAGGATCAGTTGTTCTTTACACTGCTACCAAACTTCATTAAGAATGGTCAAAAATGGCAAATATTTAAATATTTTTTTTATTTTAAGATTGACTTATACTGAATGTTGAAAAATTGCTATGTCTAAGGTGGCTTTAAGAGGACCGTAGGAATTGTCAGATTGATTTAAACCCAAACTTTTTAATTTTTTTTTTATTTTTTTTTATTTTATTTATATAGCGCTTTTTACAACAAAGGTTGTCACAAAGCCGCTTTACAGGAAAAACAGGTCCACGCCTCTTATGAGCAGCAACACAGAGATGCCAATTTTATGGTGACACAGTGGCAAGGAAAAACTCCCTTTAAGAGGAAGAAACCTTGGAAGGAACCAAGACTCAGTCCGAGGAACCCATCCTACTCGGGTTGACCCGCTCAGTACAAACAAACAACAAACAAATAACAGAACAAAAACAGTACAGAGAATTAATGTGAACTATGGCTAATATAACAGGTACTAATTTATGAATATAAGAATGTGATGGGCACAAACTATAGAGCTATGGCTAATACAGAAACAGATACTGAGTGTGTTAATGGTAATCAGTGCAGGGTTGCAGAGCCGGAGAACGACACAGCGGGCAGTGGAGAGCCAGGCTGGGAACATCAGGAACAGGGCATCTCCATACATGTAAAAGAGATAGATAGAGAAAACAGAAAGGAAAGGAAGAGAGAAAAAAAAAGCAGAAGTTAGAAGGGTTGTGAAATAATTCTGATGAGTAGAATGACAGGGCTGATCCCTGAAAGCTGGAACCACAGACGGACACATCCAGGAAGACCGGCCGGCCAGGCGTCTCAGCACATGTGAGAAAGATAGAGAGAGAGAACAGAGAGGGGAGGGAAGAGAAAGGGGTTAGAATGGTTTTATAAAACTCTGCTGGAGTGGGATGGACACTGGTAGCAGCAGCTCAGGACATGGGGAGAGAAAGAGAAAGCAGATGATTAGGACAGGGTTTATATTTGCTGGATAAGCTGTAAGAGGAAGAAAATTGTAACCAATTAACCAATTAACCAATTTTGTCACCAATTAAACAATAAAAGAAGAAAAAGAACAGGTGTTGTGTTGAAATCTGACTCAACTTTTGTGTGTTTTGTGGGTATATTTATCAGGCAGCAGTATGGCCAGAACCTGTTTATACTGGTAATTCCTGTATCTACTGTAACTGTAGATTAACCCTTATTTATAAGCACAAATAAAAGGAATTGAGGCAAATCTGTTACATTCCTTCTGCTGCATGATGCTCGTCCACGATCAATAGGAAGACAGATTCTGTATAAGAGCTATAATACTGCACGGCACCTGAAATGGCAACTCTGAACATACATGCTTGTTATAACATTTTTTTCAAAAACTTATTTTCAAAAAGTATTGTAATACATTTTCCTATTATATAGACAACCTTTTAAGTATAAGTTTAAGTATATCAAGAACATCATTAGCGCTTAAAGAACACTGACCAACTGTACATTCCTTTATAGAAAGCATAGTTAGTCCAGTTTGAATTGCACCTGTAAATGAATTGCAGTATAATTTGCATAAAAGTATATGGTAAAGTATTTAAATAGTGTATAAATAGTTAAGAAACTGCCATTAAGCGTTGTGCGTGTCGTCTGAGATTACATGCTGCTCACATGGATTTCCAGATTGCGTAGGTAGGGTTAGCAAACCTTGATGAAAGTCAGTGATTACCTGTTCAGCAGAAAAAATAGCTAGCTCATCCATTGTCAGTGTCCTGCAGGCCATTGTTCCCAAGCTGTTGTGTTCTACACTCGGCAACCCAGGAAGTGGAAATGGGACTTGGGGGAAACGAAGTGGGAAGATTCGGAGGCTAAAACCCACACAGGACAAATACTGGCTGAAGCTCTGCTGACAAGAACTATATATATATATATATATATATATATATATATATATTTTTTTTTTTTTTCATTTTACCTACTTTTAGGTGTGAAAAAAAGGCTTGAGAGACATGGTATTGGTGTTACATCAACGATGTGTGTGTGTGTGTGTGTATATATATATATATATATATATATATTCTTTTTATCTCTCTGCCTGTATGATACTATTTTTCCGTCTTTCGATCTGTGCCTTTTTCTTTGCTTCCCTCTCCTCTGAGTCACTTTTTCCGAACACACACTCTCGCTCTTACACACACTCTCGCTCTTACACACATTCTCGCTCTCTCTCTCTCTCTCTCTCTCTAATCGACCCGCTCCCTCTCTTTTCATAACTACACTCGGGAGCACGCGGTTCTGATCCAGTCCTTGTAGTGTTTGAATAGATCGGAGCTCACCTTTGTTTTTTTCTCCTCCTTCTCCTTAACATACCTCAACAGCGCCTCTCTCGCTTTCACAGTAATTACCCTCAACCTGCAGTACCCCCCACCTCTAATCCCCCCCTCCCCATTCCCATCCGAAACCCAAACCATCCTTCTCTTCCTCTCTTTTCCTCCCTCTCTCTCTCTCTCCTCATCTCGCTCCAGCGGGGCTCTATCTCACCTCTGATCTGTTGCTCACTCGGAGCTGCTCGTTTGATCCGCGCGCCTGTCGAGTGGTTTATTTTCGTTACGCGACACCTTACTCCGGGCCCTGTGCTGCCAACACGCCTCTCGCGCGGAGAAAAAGGGGAATAAAAGCTCATTTCGGCCCGATTCATCGCGAGAAGATTGCCCCGCATTTATTGATAATTGCTTTTTTCCGCTTTAAAAAGGGACGCCCGCGCCGAGGCGTCGATCGCGTAAACTCCGAGAGACGCAGCTGTCGCCGCAATTAACTTCTTGCTTGGCTTAATGAAAGGATTAATCCGCCGGCAAATCTCTCGGGTCTTTTACGCGCATCCATTCATTCGCCTGTCAGAGGAATAAAAGGGACCCGCGCCGCGCAAAATAGAAGTATCTGTAACTCGCGCCAAAAAGAGCCATTCAGCCACGCGGTTTGATGCCGCTTCAACTCTGGCCTCTCAAGATTCGCTGCTATTGACTTCTAACCAGCGGCGCTCGCTTGTTCCCTCACTCGCTAGCTCGCTCGTGCGGCGCTTCCTGCAGAAACACAAGGCCTCCTCGCCTTACCGCTGATTCCCTGCGCCACAGCTCCCCAAATCTCTTTTCTTCCTCTTGCAGGGGCGCCTTCCTGTCCTTGTGCCTCACCTTCAACAAACACGCACACACACAGACACAACTCTAGTCAGCCAGTTAGAGTGGGCAATTCAAAAATACAGCAATACATTGGTTTGGTAATTTTTTAATATAATTTTATTTAATTATTTTTTTTTATCCTATTTTCTCCCAATTTACACAGTCATCAGGACTCCCACCATCACTAGTGATGCCCCATAACACCTCCGATACATCTGAAGTCAGCCATTGGATTGATGAAGGGAAAGAGCTCCATCTACCCACCCAGAAAGAGCAAGGCAAATTCTGCTCTCTCAGGGCGCCAGTAGCCGATGGCAAGCTCCATAAACAGGATTCGAACCGGTGATCTCCTGATCATAGTAGCATAGTGGCCTTTTTGGTTTCAGAGCCTGCTTCACTCCAAGATAATGATTTACTGAGCTCTGAGTTTCCATTTTCTTCTGAAGTCTCCGTTGCTCCACCAGCCGCTCGCGTTCAGAAAAACTGAGCTGGATCCTCTTTTAGAGGTTGTACATTGTGATGTAAGTATGTAAGGATGTGTGATGCGTGAATGATTGGCAATTCAATCATTAAAACCAAAGTCTTGATAGGCAGCCAGTTTACTTGGTGGCCATCTTTGCAATTGGGCTGCAACAATTAGTTTAGGCCCTATCTTCCACTTAGAGGCACACTGCTGCTACTGCAGCTCAGCCAATCAGCCCTCCCTCCTGTCCTGCCTCTAAACCCATACATCATCCAGCGCACCTCCCAAACAACCCTTTTATCAAATTTGTGCTGAGGGTGGAGTCAGCAAAAAATAGGGGGTTTACTGGTCTTTTAAGGCAACCTGTTTTGTAATATGGAAAAAAGAAAGTTAGGAAAAAGTAGAGTAAAAAAAGTAATTTGAACTATTTTCAGCACATAAACCCACACAAACAATATAACCAGACCATAGAGAAATGTATCAGTTGGGCACTTCACATTTCACTGTTTATTCCAGCTCAGAAAACACACTGTGCATCGTGCAAATGTCTTAACCTTATACACACATACAGTACACACTCTCACACAAACACACACACACACACACATTCGCACACACACTCCCGCCCTCGTTCAGCCCCGCGGACAGTGGTCTCTCGCGGAGTCCTCCGGAGTCGCTGTCCGTGTGCGAGAAGGAGTTGTTTGCACTTGATCAATCGTGAATGTCACTCTGCGGAGAGCCAAAGGAAGCTTGCTTTAAATCGCCGCCGCGATCAATCACCCCATTGATCCTGTGCTTTTTTCATCCCGCCACGCACGCAGGCGGCTTCGCCTGATAAATCAGGTGCTCGACAAATGTGGATCAGTCATAGTTTTTTACTTAAACCATGGATCAAAGCTGGAGGCTTTCAGGGCTCGGTCTAAGAGCGGGCCGTGCCTGAAATCCTGTTTAGAACCCCCTGTGTGCCAACATGCCTGCCTGAGGCTGCGGTTCTGCGTCCTGGTGCTGGGTGTGTGTGTATCGATACCCTGCGAGGCTGACTGTTTTTATAGTGTTTAGCTAATTAGTTTTAATCTTTAGTCTGCTTTTATTGTTGTCATTTGACTGTACATCTGATTTACATTCAATAATTATTTATTTCTAACTTGTACTATCGAATAAAAATGAGCTAAAATGAGAAATATTTATTTATTTTGATTAACTTGAAAAAGTATTATGTTTTAAGGGCTCCGATCTGCTTAAGACCAGTGAAAACCAGTAGTTTAGACCAGTGACCAGTGTGTTTTATAATCCAGTGCACCGTATGTATGAAAATTAACCAGAAAATAGATGTTTATTGATAGTGCGCCTTATAATCTGGTGCGCCTATAGTGCAAAAAATGCAGTATTCTCAGTACACATGAAATACTGTGGATTGAGGAATGTTAAATACCGTACTTTACCTAAGCAGTGCTGTTCTAATCAAGAATTTACCTCAGCAGTGCTGTAATAATATTGCTAGACTCGTGCAAACCCTTAGCTTTCCCATTATCTGACCACCCAAGAGCATGCAAATGCACTGATCGAAAATAAACAAAATACACAAAATCTGATTTTCTGCAGTTATCGGATTTAGTCGACAGCTGTGAGACCTTTAGTTTTTAGCCTTTAGCTCCCTTTTTAAACTGTGGTTCATGTTCACTTTTCCAGGTATTGTACTGAAGTCTCGGCAGTAAATGATGCGCTAGTGTCTGATATTAGGGTCCGATCTGCTTAAGACCAGTGAAAACTTGATGTAGGAGGAGTTGGATCAGATTTAGCCCCACCCCTTGGACTTGGTGCTTTTCCATAATAAACGCATTGCTTAGTGTTACATTACTGAGTGTTACATCCTGAGATCCAGATTTTTGTTTGGTGTGCATTTTTTATTTTGCCTTGTTTTTTAAGATAAAGTGTAAAAACTTAAATTTTTGAGGACCTCATATGGGGACAGTAGTTTATTTTACTATTTAAAAATTAATATCCTTGAAATTTGGGATCAGAAGAACCTAATTAGTCCAAAAAACAAAGCATTAAGTTACATAAAATTGGAGAATTTTTGGAGAATTTTTACCTCTGGACTGGCTGTAGAAACTTTTGACTGGGACTCCCGCATCTTGTTTTTAATCAATTGAGTGTAATGTTGTCATGTGACCACTAGGTGGTATTGTAATGTCCACCTATGAGGACGCAGGGTCTCAAGAGGTCACTCATGGTGATCCTCCTCTCTGCCAGACTGGGTATCATGGAGTCTGCAGTATATGTGTTTCTATTGCTGCAATTACTAACATGGTTGTCTATGTTGTGTCTATGAATCGAATGGGTGAAATTATTAAAAAGTGAATTTTTAGCAGCTAAAATGCTTTGTAACCTACCTTAGCTCAATATATACAGTGCTGGGTATCTTAAATTATCTGCTACATTTAGGGGCTTAAATGGGATTGGAAATACATCTAATACATCTAATAAATAAAGCTGGATTTTAGTTAAGTAATCAGATTTTTCAGCACATTTGGACTTTTACACTGACTTCTTTCAGTTTTCTCAGTATGTGCATGCAAGCAAAGGAACCGTACACATGACCCTTAACTAGCTCTTTTCAGCAGAGTAGAGAAAATTGTAATTTTAAGAGCAATGTTGCATTTTATTAGAAATAGGACCATGTTTACAATGAGCTGCAGCAGGAAGTTTGAGATTTATGAGACATTCTTCTGTGATTTCACTGACAATTGCATCCAAATGTCACCTGTCACCATCATTACCACCCAATGTGCTGTCCACTGTGGATGGCAATACATTCTACGATGTACCCTAAAATCGTCATTGTGCCTTATATTCTGGTGCGCCTTATGTTTGAATTGAGTGGCAGCAAAAGCAAAGCCACTCTGCTAAAGTACAGAGTTGTACAGAAGTTTCAGTTTTTTAGTTCCCCAGCACCGATATTGGAGCATTATTAGCATTACCTACTAACAGCAATAAGCGTTGGCTTTTCCGCTGTTCAGAGACGAGTATATCGGACTGTATCCTGCTACTAACCCCCGACTAGCACTGCTGGAGCAGCATTAGCATTATCCACACTAAGTGCTAGCTCTTTCGCTGCTCAGAGGTAAGCATATCAGAATGTAGCCTACATGTTTACTGTGTTAAAACAAGCTACGTGGGATGAACCACTAGCTACTATTGCGCTGGATATTGCCCTGGTTTACCAGAACACTCTGGGTTTCTCAGTGTAGCGCTGTCGAGCGTTTAACCACTAACCTCTAGCGCTATCCGCTAATACTAACGCACATGCTTTAGTGGAAATCTGGAATTCTAAGCTTACTGTAAATAAACAAAAGTGCCAAATAAAAAAAATTAGGAGAGAAATCTGTGTAGATTAACATTCAGTGCTTGTTTTACTTTAGAAGAAAATGTCTTTTTTGGAATTACAGTTTTGTTTACCCAGTGGCGACACCCCTGTTCCTTACTATTGTTGCATAATGCGTTTTATAATCAAGTGCACCTTATGTATGCAAATGAACCAGAAAATAGATTTTTATTGATAGTGCGCCTTATAATCCGGTGCGCCTTAAAGTGCAAAAAATGTGGTATTCTCAGTACACATGTAATACTGTGGATCGAGGAATGTTAAATACCGTAATTTACTTAAGCAGTGCTGTTCTAATCAAGAATTTACCTCAGCAGTGCTG
The DNA here is from genome assembly GCF_023375975.1 of Astyanax mexicanus. Lineage (NCBI taxonomy): Eukaryota > Metazoa > Chordata > Actinopteri > Characiformes > Acestrorhamphidae > Astyanax > Astyanax mexicanus. The sequence goes on from NC_064415.1 coordinate 51,606,630, forward strand.
TAATAATATTGCCCGACTCATGCAAACCCCTAGCTTTCCCATTATCTGACTACACAAGAGCATGCAAATGCATTGATCGAAAATAGACACAAAAAAAACCAAAATCTGATTTTCTGCAGTTATCAGATTTAGTCAACAGCTCTGAGACCTTTAGCTTTAGCCTTTAGCTCCCTTTTTAACTGGGGTTCATGTTCACTTTTCCAGGTATTGTACTGAAGTCTCGACAGTAAATCCTGCGCTAGTGTCTGATATCCTCTTGGCAGCTTCATTTCGTACAGATGGCTGCTTTTGCAGCAATATATTACACAACAAATAGGCCTGCAGTGATGTAAGTAGCTGTTTGTGTTTCAGTATTTCCAGTTTGGCCTGTAGGGAATGATACTTTTATGATGTTTATTTAAAAAATAGCCCGGATAACTAGCTGCATGTCCACTCTGACACACTCTATTGCAATCATAATTTTCTGCTCATGATGTTGCCATAATTTTATCCCACAGCGTTTTCCAGCTTCACATTTAATGTCCATAATGTGCAGCCCTGAAATGCAGGGGTTCTCCAAGAACAGGGCTGTGAACCGCTAGCTTGAGGCTACTTTCATGAATGGTTTGACACCATGCAGTTTGTGCTTTTCTCAGGCCTTTGGCTTTAACTAGAATGGCTTTGTACGTTCACTACAACACAGATTTCAGCAATTCAAGGGCCAAAATCATGATTTTAGCCCAATATGACCTTGGTAGGCCTAGGGGCTGGTGTGGTAGATCAAACAAGTAGACATCCCACCCTATAAAAAATAATTTCATGGTTTCTGAGGCTGGTAACTCGGATGAACCTATCCTTTGCAACAGAGGTGAGTCTTGCTCTTTTTTTCCTGGGGCGGTCCTGATGACAGCCAGTTTCATCACAACGTTTTTGAGTCAGACTTCATTGCATTAAAGAGGCCCTAAAATCTGAGCCTTAAAGACTTTTGTACTCTTCGTCTTCTTCCAAAAACAAAATCCACAGAATGAATCATGTATAATTTAACCCTTGTGTGGTGTTAATATTTTTGTTACTCGTTTACTTTGTTACTTGTATTTAATTCAGCAAAATTAAGCAATTCTACATTAAAATGCTTTACACATGCTTGCTTCACCTAAACTGCAAGCAATATAAACACAGCTTACATGGTTAATATTTGCCCTTTACCTTTCTTATGTTACATTTCTTTCAAAAAGTGCTACTCTTTTTTTTATTATTATTATTTTAATAAAATGTAAAAGAAAATGAATTAAACTGAAGATATGAGTAGAAAATTTGTTTAGTTTCAAATTTACAAATGAAGCAATGTTTATTAGCCCTTGGCCAAACATACTGTATGTAATATAAATGTGTGTGTGTGTGTGTGTGTGGCGGGGGGGAGTTGTACAGTGTGTGTTTATCGGAAATGTGTTTTGATATATGTTTTTCACAAAAAATGAGCCAATGCCAATGAGTTTGAGTTAATATTTGAGTAAATATTTTTTTAGTATCATTTGATGAAAAATGAAAACGGGTCCCACAGACCCGAACACCACACAAGGGTTAAAAGTGTTAAACGATCCAAAATACAAAATACTATGTAAAGCATGTTGGTGACTCTTATTTAGGGGAGCTGTTAACTTGCATGTTCTGAAGCTGGTAACAGAGGTAACTCTTGCTCTTTCTTTCCTGGGACGGTCCTAATGAGAGCCAGTTTCATCAAAACATTTTCGATGCTCTTTGTGGCTTTAAAGTTCTTCATTTCTTAAAGCATGTTTTTCTTTATTTAGTTGAGTAGTTTTTGCCATAATAAGGATTAGAGTATTACTCAAATAGGGATATTCACTGTACAAAAATGAAAATTCAAGTAATTAACTCTTGGTGAGTTCTGCACAGCTGTTAACTGAAAGCCTAAATTCCAGGTGACTCTACCTCATAAAGGTGATTGGGAAAATCCAGCCAAGATGTGCAAAACTGTCTAATCTAAGCAAGAGGTGCTACTTTATAAAACATATTCTAGTTTGTTTAACACGTTTTCCTTTTTTCATTTCAGCTTCTTTAAGTAAATTCTTAATTAGAAAAGTTCTGCTAAAGTAATTCATCATTGAAACATCACTTCTATGGTTAATTCATGATTAGACCAGCACTGCTTGGGTAAATATAAAATTATAACAGCTCTGCTAAGAGAGATTCATGATTAGATCAACACTTCTTAGGTAAATTTATGATCAGAGAACAGAACAGCACTGCTTAGGTAAATCCATGCTTAGAACAGCACTGCTGACGTAAATTCATGATTAAAACAGCACTGCTGAGGTAAATTTGTGTGAAAACAGCACTGATTAGGGAAATTCATGATTTGATCAGCACAGCTGAGATAAATTGATGATTAGACCATCACTGCTTCACTGCTTAAGTAAATACAAGAAAAAAACAGCACTTATCAGGTTAATTCATGATTAGACCAACACTGCCTAGGTAAAAACTCATGAATAGAACAGCACCTCTGAGGTAAATTCATGAATAGAACAGCACTGCTTAGGTAAATTCAAGGTTAGAATAGCACTGCTGATGAAAATGTATGTTTATAACAGCACTGCTTAGGTAAATCCATGATTACATCAGCACTACTGAGGTAAATTTATAATTAGAAAAGCACTGTTGAGGTAAAGTCATAATTAGAGAATAGAACAGTGCTGCTGAGGTAAATTCATGATTAGAACAGCACTGCTCTGCTTAGGTAAGTTCATTATTAGGACAGCATTGCTTAAGTAAATTCACAATTAGAACAGCACTGCTCAAAACACATAACATCACTGTTGAGGTTTATGAGTTGATCAGCATAGCTGAGATAAATTCATGATGAAAACAGCACTGCTGAGGTAAATTCATCAATAGAACAGCACTGCTTAGGTAAATTCATGATTTGATCAGCACTACTGAGATAAATTCATGATCAGAGCATAGAACAGCACTGCTTAGGTAAATAAAAAAATAGAACAGCACTGCTGATGAAAATGCATATTTAGAACAGCACTGCTTAGGTAAAGCCATAATTACATCAGCACTGCTGAGGTAATTTCATAATTAGAAAAGCTGAGGTAAATTCATGATGAAAACAGCACAGCTGAGGTAAATTCATGATTGGAACAGCACAGCTGAGGTAAATTTATGATTAGAACAGCACAGCTGAGGTAAATTCATGATTAGAACAGCACAGCTGAGATAAATTCATGATCAGAACAGCACTGCTGAGGTAAATTCATGATTGGAACAGCACAGCTGAGATAAATGCATGATGAAAACAGCACAGCTGAGGTAAATTCATGATTAGAACAGCACAGCTGAGATAGGTTCACGATTGGAACAGCATTCATTCTCTATTTTACTGATAACAGTATGTGTAAACGAAAAGAAAATCTGTAAATGTTTCTGATTGGTCGTTGTGTATGACTCATCAGAAAAAGAACCAGTTGAATCCAGAGTATTCCGCTGTTACCTGGAGTAGTAAGATGGGATTGAGGCGAGGGGCTGAGATCTAATCTGTGGAAATGCATTGAGGCTTGCTCTATCTGCAGCAGGGGTTCATGCTCACAATATATTGCAGCGTGATCCGGTGGCGGCCCGCACAAAGAGAATAGTACACAGTTTCCACAAAGCGCTTTTTTAAAACACTGCCTTTAGAGCGCTTTCTATTCGGAGCACGGCCTCGTCAGCAAAGAGCCTCGGTTTGAAGCATCTCAGAGTTTCCTTTTTTTTTTTTTTCCTTTATTCCTTTCTTCATTCAGCTGGGCCTAAACACAGGCAGCAGCAGTAGAGCTCCATTTCCCGCTGGAGCTGGCTCTCTGAGGGGCGATGTGCATTTGAGAAAAGCCTCCAAAGCATCGGGAGACGAACGTTTCTGCGGTGACTTGAGGGAGCGCACCTGGAGAGGTCGCGACAGATCGTCACGGTTCAGCTGTCTGCTCTGGAGAATCCTCAGACGCAGATATTAGAGAGAGAGAGAGAGAGGGGAGAGGGAGATGTTTCAGGGGATGGAGAGGACTGGAACTGCTTTATTTCTTGCATGAGAGCTGCTGGCCAACTGCTCACTCCTGTGAGATGTCTATATATTTCTCGTTAGACAGGTTTTCCGTTAGGGGAATGTTGGGAAAGGTTGGAGCACTGTGAGGAGTTTTACAGTCTCACCATATAAAAATACAGAAGAAATGTTTCTCTGTTAAAAAACATATAACTTGTGTATGAAAAGTGTCGAAATGTGGTATGATCTGAGTGGCGAATTTACCTCAGCAGTGCTGTTTTCATCATAAATTTACCTCAGCTGCGCTGATCAACTCATGAACGTACCTCAGCAGTGATGTTATGTGTTTTAAGCAGTGCTGTTCTAATCGTGAATTTACCTAAGCAGTGCTGTCCTAATAATGAACTTACCTAAGCAAAGCAGTGCTTTTTTAATTATAAATTTATCTCAGCAGTGCTGATGTAATCATGGATTTACCTAAGCAGTGCTGTTATAAACATACATTTTCATCAGCAGTCTTTAGGAGATGCATGTGCAATACCGAGTGATGCCACAGCCACCCTTGCTTGAGAATCCCAGAGGACATATATTCTTTAAAGCTCTCATTCCATTGTTTTTGAATTCATTTTAAAATGACTAGTCGTGGTCTAATATGAATGAATGAATGCTATTTGATCCGTTATTTGTGGGAAAAAAAAGTGCTCAGGTGTTTCTATTTAGCTCTGCTAAGGACAAAATATTTTCAGAGATACAGCCTTAGTTGTACAGATATAGCACTGAGTGCTAGGTAAAGTTAACCCTTAAAACTTCACTTAACGTCAGACTAAAGTGACCTCATGGCAGCGAAACCTAAAGCTATGACTACCACCAACTCTTACCTCAGACTTGGTGATTTGACCCGCTTTGACCAGTGATTCGCTAGTGTTTTTCTAAGGTCTCGGTAAAACGCAGAATCAACCGGAAATATGATTTAAACCTACAGTCACTTACACAAAATGTGTAGCTATAGCTCCTAATGCAGAAACGCTTCACGTGAAGTTTCGGTTTCATCCCTGCCAGAATCTCATAGCTATGAATGTGTTAAGGCTGCAGCTGGACTTTCTGTTTCTGCTTTATTAACTTTTTTTTTTTTTTTTCTTTGATACTGTGACTGCATTTAGCCACTTTATTAGAAACGCAGTGTGGCTGCGTCACAAACCTTCTATTATTATTGGAAAAAATATATATAAATCCAAATATTTATAAGGTATATCCATTTTCCCTTCTACTTATGTCCATACCATCGGTATTGAAAATGTCAGATTCAGTGTGTTTTGTGCCATTCACTTTACCACACAAAAAGGAATTTTTACAACTGTAGTAATGTTCCCTGGTACAATTGATCAACTGATGAGTTTGTTTATTTGGAGCATTTTTGCCCTTGGCTTGGTTTGTTTTCACTTAGGCACCAAACAAAAAGCACCAAAAATGCGCCCTGTCTCCTCTGATTAGTCAAAGCTGTCTAGCATGGCAATAAAAGTAAATACTGAAAGAAGGTCCTGTGTTCCAAACAGATGTGTATTTGTGCAGTGTGAAGCTGTTATAAGTATATAGGTAATAAATCAGATTAAACTGCATCTGAACAGAAGTTTAGATCAAATATGAGCAGTATATTTTATATATTTAATGTTTCCAATAAAAGCCTAAGGAATTATCATTAAAAACATGAAAACATAAAAAAGAATGTTGGTCGGCGCATGCGCAGTGCTGTAAAAAGCACATATCGATGGGTAGCATAACTCGACAGAACACCGGTTCCCCCGAGCCGCGCGCACACAGTCCCCGGGCTACACAGCTGATTCACACAGCGTCTCTCTCGCTAACCGTAATAATAAACACTGCTGGGAAAAAGTTCAGCTGCGCTGCCATGGAGAACAAAACTCTCTTTTTTTTTTTAGTTCAAACAATTCTCAGCATTTTATTTTTTACTCAGTAATGGGGAGTTTTCCAAAGTAGCAAAGTAAATTTCTTGTGTCTAAATCTACTTGAGTAAAAGTAAAATGACCTAATTTAAAAGTACTTTAAAAATTTCAAATTACTCATAAAATCTACTAAATTACAGCAATGTGAGTAAATGTAATTAGTTACTTTCCACTTTTGGACGTTTCACATTAAAAGTCTGAGCTAAATTCCGTGCCCTGCATTTTAAAATTAATTAAACGATTCCTCGAGGCACAGAAAATGAATCAATCCGTTTTTTTTTAATCAAATAATTCGAATTACTTGGCTAATTGTTTTGCACTAGGGCTATATTTATTTTATGCTTATTGTCACAGCTGTAGTGTAAACCCTGATCACATGATCAGTGAGGTCAGGTGGTATGAGCTGGGAATGGGAGGGATCTGCTGTCATCTTTATCTCAATCAGTGCTCCACACTCAGCCAGCCGTTCATAATACTCGTCCCACAGTCGGAGGCGGCCGAAATTGACAGTTGCGTAATCCGGCCCCTCGCTCGTGCTCTTCCTCTGTGGCTCTGCTCTCCTCAGTCTTCTGTCGCTCCTGCTCCTTCTATCTGTCCGTCCTTGCCGACCTTGTACACAAGGCCAAACCCCCCCAATCACCCACCCCCGCCCCCCCCTCTGACACTGTAAATTCACATCATTGCTGATGTGTTTATTGGCATGATGGGAAGGAACGGCGGCGGCTAAGGGAATGGAAACACACATCCGTGCTCATAACTCTTTTTTGCCTTCTCGGTCTCTACATCTCCTTCGCTCCCTCGCTCTCTCTCTTGTTCTCTCGCTCCCTCTCACTATCTCACCCGCACCCACATATATACACACACACACTCAGCCCCACTCTCACGCTTCAGCGCACATCGTTCTCCTTTCCTGTTTCTCCACGCTCTATTCCCTCAGTGCACGGAGGGAGGAAGGGAAAAACGCGCCCTCGCCTCGGCTGCTGCAGATAGAAACTAATGACTGCCTGATTAATTCATTAGCCTGACACTCTCCTCCCTGCTGGAGTCATCACTGTTTACTTTTTTATGTGGGCAAACCCTGGCTGGCCACCGTTTTAACTGGTAGCGGGGGTTCTCGGGAGATAACACCAGCCTGTGTTACACTGTGGTTCTGGCCTTATGATCCCACAGTCTGTGAAACCTGGTTTTTCCAGTTGCTCATATTGACAGAACCCTAACTCTAACTCTTACACTAACTCTAACACTAGCGCTAACTATGTTAGCACTAGCAGAGAACCAATCATTTCCTGAATTTCCTATGGGACCCATTGGAGAGGAGGCGATTCACTTACAAGCTGTAGTTTACAAGCAACAAGGCAACAGAGCAACAAGCAAAAAAACTACACTGAGATCATCTGTAAATAATTTCTGTTATTCTATAATTAGTTTTGCATTAGTATTTGACTAATTCGATGATTATTTTTTCCATTAGTTGATTAGTCATCGATTATTTCTGCCATGCCCTCTTTAAACAACTGAACGAGGGATTTAGCTGCACAGAAGATAATGTGAATGAATGCACCCTTATTGTGTGAAGTGTTGTCATATTTCTTTATTTTATACCACACTTAGTTCTGACCCTGCAATGTGATTGGCTGAAAGGCGTTTTATGAGTGACATTATCAGCCGGTAATGCACACTGTAACCGAAGCTCTCCATGCATTACTGCGCCACATACAGTACAACTAACCTAGAAATGATGCAACGCTTACACTCGACAGAACACCGGTTCCCCCGAGCCGTGCGCACACAGTCAATTGATTTATTTTCTGTGCCTCGAGGAATCGTTTAATTAATTTTAAAATGCAGGGCACGGAATTTAGCCCAGACTTTTAATGTGAAACGTCCAAAAGTGGAAAGTAACTAATTACATTTACTCACATTGCTGTAATTTAGTAGATTTTATGAGTAATTTGTAATTTTTAAAGTACTTTTAAATTAGGTCATTTTACTTTTACTCAAGTACATTTTGACACAAGAAATTTACTTTGCTACTTTGGAAAACTCCCCATTACTGAGTAAAAAATAAAATGCTGAGAATTGTTTGAACTAAAATAAAAAAGAGAGTTTTGTTCTCCATGGCAGCGCAGCTGAACTTTTTCCCAGCAGTGTTTATTATTACGGTTAGCGAGAGAGACGCTGTGTGAATCAGCTGTGTAGCCCGGGGACTGTGTGCGCACGGCTCGGGGGAACCGGTGTTCTGTCGAGTGTAAGCGTTGCATCATTTCTAGGTTAGTTGTACTGTATGTGGCGCAGTAATGCATGGAGAGCTTCGGTTACAAACCAAATACAAACCATATGCACTGGATGTTAATCTACACAGATTTCTCTCCTGATTAAAGCTCTTAGGTTTATTTACAGTAGGCTTAGATTTCCACAATTTTGATAAAAATGGCTGAAAATAGAGGCTACCACGCTAACCTAGCAACAATGCAGCGCTTACAGTGCAGCTACAAACAGAGCAGCAATGGAACTATTTTAACTCGCGGAGTGTTTGTAGCCAAATATATTGTGTTTTTTGTCAGATCTGAATGCCATCACTGTGTTATGAACAGTGGAGGTTTCTACATTAGTGCGATCAGGCGACGCTCCACCAAAAAGCGAGAGGGATGAAAAGGTTTCCAGCACATTAAACCATTGTTACACTAGCTGTGACTGTTCTGGACAGCCAGTCCTGCCTCTGGAACATTTTAGATCAATCAGCATTGAGTAACGTTTCCCACACTACTGCCTCTTTTTGGATGATTCCCAGCAGCCTGAACCCTAACATGGCCATGTTATCTGGGTGCTGATAATGATTAAGTAATGCTGTTAGAACAACAGTCAGCCCACCTCTAGATTTATTAGCTATATTAGTACAGAAGTATCTCAGGCCGTCTTTTCTTTATATGTACGAAGTGTACCAATGTATTTTCCAAATTGCCTCATTTTGTCTATCTATCTATCTATCTATCTATCTATCTATCTATCTATCTATCTATCTATCTGTCTGTCTGTCTGTCTGTCTGTCTGTCTATTCATCTATCTGTCTATTCATCTATCTGTCTATTCATCTATCTATCTATCCATCCATCCATCTGGAAAAAAAAATAACAAACCACTTAAATATGAAAATTTCTTTACCTAATTAAAAATATCTGGAATATAATCACCTGCACCAGGAGTAAAGGCATAAAGTTATCCAAAAGCAGTGTGTAAGACTGGTGGAGGAGAACATGTCAAGATGCATAAAAACTGTGATTAAAAACCATGATTATTCCACCAAATATTGATTTCTGAACTCTTAAAACTTTATGAATATGAACTAGTTTTCTTTGCATTATTTGAGGTCTATCTATCTATCTGTCTGTCTGTCTGTCTGTCTATCTATCTATCTATCTATCTTGTACTGTATTGCTCTCTGTGAGAACTACAGTCTGATCACATCCTCTAGATTTGTAGTGTAAATGTATGGTGAAAAAAAAAAGCAGTGTGCTGTTTTTACAGTAATCTACATTAGTACAGAAGTCTCATCTTCTCCTCTTAAGCACAAAGTTCTTCTCATCCTCGACTCTCTGTCTGTGTCTCTGTGCTCCTCTCTGCCAGGCTCTGGATCTCAGTAGGAATGTAATATCTGGGCTCATTAGGATTTTCTGTGTTATTTATTTCCCTGCTGTGAGAGAGCGAGCTGGCGGAGGAGAGCTGTTCTAGCTTACAGAAAGCTCTCTGCACTCGGCTTTGCTTTCTGAAACATCGCACTGTCCTGTGTTTCTCCGCCGTTCAGGGAAGGTAGGGGAGCACGGGCTGTCAGTCAACTCTCTCCACTGCAAACATGATGTGAAGCGGCACGAGAGGGCGAGCGGCAGCAGGAGGAACAGAGAGAGAGAGCAGTTCAGAACAAACCAGGAGTCATACCAGGAGTGCTGGAGGAACGCTAGCAAAAAGCGAAGGATCAAAACAAGTGAATGTTAATGGAATGGATGCTTTAAGATGAGAGATGGTTAAAGCATTTATTATTGATGTACAGTAGAGATCTGTGCTACTGTTATGAAAAACGTACACATCAACTGACTAGACGGTCATCCAGACAGTGTGGCTGGGTGTAAGATATATACAGGGGTTGGACAATGAAACGGAAACACCTGTCATTTTAGTGTGGGAGGCTTCATGGCTAAATTGGAGCAGCCTGGTGGCCAATCTTCATTAATTGTGAAGGTTCAATTAGCAGGGTAAGAGCACAGTTTTGCTCAAAATATTGCAATGCACACAACATTATGGGTGACATACCAGAGTTCAAAAGAGGACAAATTGTTGGTGCACGTCTTGCTGGCGCATCTGTGACCAAGACAGCAAGTCTTTGTGATGCATCAAGAGCCACGGTATCCAGGGTAATGTCAGCATACCACCAAGAAGGACCAACCACATCCAACAGGATTAACTGTGGACGCTGTAAGAGGAAGCTGTCTGAAAGGGATGTTCGGGTGCTAACCCGGATTGTATCCAAAAAACATAAAACCACGGCTGATCAAATCACGGCAGAATTCAATGTGCACCTCAACTCTCCTGTTTTCACCAGAACTGTCCGTCACCACAATCAATTATTGTGGTTTAAAACCAGGTGTTTCAGTTTCATTGTCCAACCCCTGTAGATTCTATCACAGTATTTAAAAATATTTTCATATGATATTTACAGTATCACGATACACATGATCAGTAGCGGCTGATTCAAATATGGTGATACCGATATTCAAAAATGTGGTGGCGCTAATCAAATGGTGCTAATCAAACAAATAGTGCAGTGGAACCTGCAGTTAAGAATATTAGTTGATTAAATCTGTAAAATTGGACACAAATAAATCCATAATTTCTTTATTCCATTATTTGCTTATTTAAGAGTTATTTAAGAGTTTTTAAGATTTTATCCTCTTCAGTAACACAGATGTTAAGTATCGTACAGAAATGTCTTGCGATATATTAAGTAATGCCCTGTAATACAGTTGGATTAGTGTTTTTTTTTTTTTTAACCATTAATGATATCATTTATATGGAATTTGTATCAGCAGTCTTCCGATCATAGTGGAAGTAGTGGCTTAGCACTACTAAGGTACATATATTGCCTGACCAGAAAAAAAGGTAAATTATGTGGGGTTGGTTGATGCTGCAGTTGGTCTACAGGTTTAGGTTCAGCAACAGTATGTGCTGAAAGAATGAGGTCAGCTGATTCTACCTGAATATACTGAATATAGACCAGGTTATTCCATCAATGGATTTTATATTTCTTCCCTGATGAACACGACCATATTCCAAGATGACGACAATGTCATGATTCGTGGTGCTGGAATTTGAAAGAGTTCAGGGTTCAGGAAGCATGAGATCATCAACATTTTCACCCATGGATTGAGAGAGAGTTCACCACAGAGTCCTGATCTTAACCTCATTGAGAATCTTTGGGATGTGCTGGATGGAGAAGAGAGGCTTTGTGCAGTGGTCAGACTCCACCATCATCAATGCTGCTGCAAGATCTTGGTGAAAAATTAATTAATGCAACACTGGATTAAAAAATAAATCTTGTGACATTGCAGAAGCTTATGGAAACAATGTCACAGTGAATGCCTTTTTTTTGGCCAGGCTGTGTATATATTACATTTTTTACCCTTCTAAAACCCTTATATGAACACACACTACACACAGTCAGGTAGAAGGGCATTGAGAACACAAGCCCAGAGCGGTGGGCATCCACCTCTGTGCCAAGGGAGCCATTGGGAGTTAGGTGCCTTGCTCAAGGACAACATCAGTAAATGGAGAGGGAGGAGCCATGAATTCTTGCCAGCTCAGGGGATTGGCCCAAATTGGCTCTCAAAAGTAGAGATATGAACTCCAGTCACTATAAAATACCCATAACAGACTCAAGCTGTAATGTTTTTTTTAGTGAATTTACTTCTTTCTTTGCAACTGAGGCGAATTGCTTTTGCTTTCTTTTTCTTTTTTTTTGGCTCAAATTATTTTTTAATGTTTTATAATTGAGCCAAGTGCTTTGCCAAATTGTAAAAAGGAGAAGTTCCAAAAAAAAAAGGAAAAAAAAAAAAGTGGATATTACCCCAGAGATGCAGCAGAGTTAAACTCAGTGTTTACTGAAATGCTGCGATTTCGCAGCTCGTAGCCGGCGCCAGGTTAGATGCTGCATCTGATAATGAGCACATTATAGAAAACTCTTCAGCCTGAAGGGCAGAACCAAGCGATACATGCAGTAAATACAGCGTTTAAAAGAAAGAGAGCAAGTGTGCCAGCAAGCTCGTGCTGTAGATAATCTAGCCAAAGTACAATGAGTCAGATCTCATTGTGGTAAAGTGGCCCTAAAATATCTACCTTGTATTTTTGTAGTTTAATAAAGAGATTTGAGAGCATGTAAGTGACACAACATGAGCTTTAAATACTGTTGTTTCCTTATTTAAAATATAAAAAAAATCCACAGGATGAATCATGTAGTAAACTTAACCGTGTTAAACAAAACCAAAATACAAAATAATAACCTGGAGAGCTGTTAACTTGTGGTTTCAGAGGCTGGTAACTCTAATAAACTTATCCTGTGCAACAGAGGTGACTCTTGCTCTTTCTTTCCTGTGGTTGTGCTGATGAGAGCCAGTTCCATCACAGTGTTTTTGACCGTCTTTGCGACTGCACTTGAGAATACTTTCAAAGCTCTGGACATTTTTACAGATTTACTGACCTTAATTTCTTCCAAATTAATTTTGCTGTAATATTAATTAAAATATTACTTAAATAGAGCTGTTCACTGTATACCTGTAACTCTACCTCTTCACAACTTTACAACTGATGGCAAGAAAGTTGGCACAGCTGTTAACTGGTTCACATTTTTGACCTGGTATTGTATATTAGTAGATAACAAACTGGCTAAGTTCACATTACCAGGCTGAAGTGACTCAAATCTGAATTTTTTTGCTCAATGTGGCTCAGATCTGATTTTTTCTTGGCTGTGTGAACGTGCCAAATCCGTTTAGTTTTTTTTTTTTTTTCAAATCAGATTCGAGTCACTTTTGTATGTGGTTCTAAATTAGATACATTACCGATCGATGGACATGCGACATGAATGAATTAATAATAATTAAAAAAAAAAATTGCCCAATTGTCCTTCGAAGGACCATTAAGACTTTACAAACCTCAGGTAACTAAGGTCATATATATATATATATATATATATATATATATATATATATATATATATACAAAATAAAGCAAGTAGAAAATAAAGATAGAGGAGAAGAGAAGAGAGAGAGAGAAAGTAAAAGGAGAGGGGAAAAAACAGAAGAAGAAGAAGTTGTACCCTTGAAAGAAAGAGAGAGAGAAAAAAAAAAGAAAATTGTATTATAGTATGGCTTCCTATATTTTTCCATGTATCCATCCCTAACATAGTAACAAACAAAATAACAAAAATGAATAAATACAAATAAAATAAAGGTTAAATATGTGGGAACATTCGGGTAGCGGTGATATATGGACGATGTGGTTATAGATATATAATGGATGTGTGTAGGTTATCTGTTAAAGACTGATGGAGTCACTAATGTAAGAGGTTGTTTAATGCTGACCAGGTTTTTTTTATGTGTTCATGAGTTCTGTTTTTGAGAGATGCAGATATTCTTTCCATTTCTATGTGTTCTGTGAGTGAGTTTTCCCAAAAAAAAAAAAAAAGGAATTGCTTCTTTTTGATTATACCCATGCGCTACGTGCGTCTCTTGGCGCAGCTGTGCAGCTATAACTAAAAAAAACAGCAAAAGCAAACCGCCTGTCCTTTTTTTTCACCTCCTCGACCTGAGCATGAACTTGATGCTCCACATATGAGCTGCTCATAACTCATCCATTTCGCCTTTATAAAGCTATGAGTCTCTCGTCTGCCAAATATGAGTTTTTTTGTTGCTGGTGAAGAAGGAGACGTTTATACAGGTATCAATGTGAGCATGTGAGGTAGTGTTTCAGGGACATATTTGTTCACATTACACACAGATACAGCTCACTTACATTTGTGAATGTGAACTGTTATGATAGCCAAATCCCATCTGAGCAAAAAATCGGATTCAAGCAATGTGGCTTATAATGTGAACGTAGCCTTTGAGATTATTTCTTTTTCTGTCTTTTAAGGCATTAAGCTGAAGAGTGTTGCTTTAATAATCCAATAGTTATGTTTACAAGCTAGTCCATTATACTGGAAACTTTCTAAAAGCCTGTACTGAATGTCTGGGCTGATGTCACAGTGTGGGATAAGAAAAAGTCAGCGGTGCAGCGACTGCATCCTCAGAGACTGCTGTTACTCATCTCACTAAACCTAATTTAAAACATGTTGAACAGCAGCAGGACAGTCAGTTTATTATATAACAGCAGACGTCCACTAAAGAGCAGTCTGTTCAGGGAACTCATCCTGTCAGGTCTTTTGTCTGTCTGTGTTATTCTCAGGTCTGTGTTTCTTTCCCAGTGTTTTTCCACTCACCTGTGTTCATTTGTAGCTCCGCCCCTTCGTCCCAGGTGTTTCCTGTTTCCTGTGTGTGTGCACCTCTATTTAAGGTCCGTGTTCCATTTCCCCGGTGTCGATCCTTGTACGTTTATCGTCTGTCAGTGCTCCATGTTTTCCCCAGTTTCCTCAGTCCTGTTTTCGGTAGTTCCCTGTGTATTTTGTATTTGTTTTTCGTTAATAAATCCCATTTTGTTTGCATTTGCGTCCGCCTCCGCGTCCTCCCTGCACCCGCACCTGACACATCCACTCTTCCTTTCTTTACTCCCATTCAGTTAGTTGGGCCTCAGGTCTCTGTGCGGACCCCCCGTTATGCATTTGCTGACCAAGGAAATCCATCTGATCCTGCGGGAGAGTTTCAGCCGCTGCACTCAGTCTTAAATCACATTGACATTTGACCCAGTAAACCAATGACCTTTCCAAAACACAGTCAGTGTCTTAATAATAAAGTTTATAGTGGCAGTAGAGACTCAGTTTTGGGCCACAACCAGAGCTTTTTACATTTATTCTTTTCTTCAATAATGTTATAAAACAGTGGCTGGCAAAATATTCATGCCCCTTGAACTTTTTTACATTTTGTCGTATTTTATTGAGATTTTAGGTGATAGACTAACACAAAGTAGGGCATATTATATCTTTTGGGGTATGTCTCCACCTGCTTTGAGCATCTAGAGACTGAGATTTTTGCCCATTCTTCTTTATAAAATAGCTCAAGCTCAGCCAATCTTACACTTTAGGTTGTGTCTGTCTTGTGTTTTTCCTTTTTTTTAGACCTTCCTGTCTTTGTCCTGCACATTAACCTGTGTTTTCACCTGTCTTAGTTTTAACTACACCTTCCTGTTACCTTCCCCAGGTGTTTCATGTCCTCAGTGTGTGTACTGTATATGTAATGCAGCTGGAGAAAGAAAAAGAAAGAATCCTCAAAACGTCTGTTGCAGTTAAAGTGGCAGTCCGTATTATTTCGTTTTTAAACTGAAATCAGAAGCATTTCTGAGTGGAGGAGTGAAAAATATTGTGTTTAATGGTAACAGTGTGCTGGAACAACCATACCCACGTCTTTTATGTATTTACATCACATGTACAGCCTCTAAAAGAGGATTTGGCTCAGTTTTACTGAATGCGAGCGGCTGGTGGAGCATTGGAGACTTCAGAAGGGGAAACTCAGAGCTCAGTAGCTCATTCACTCATAGTAGAACCAAAGTGTGTAGTTGAAGTGAAGTTTCTGACAGAGCACTCTCTCTCTCTCTCTTTCTCTCTGACTGAACATAACCTGGATTCAGATTCATCCGCTCTGAAAGGAGACCGCATCACACCCGCCCAGTTTAAAACGATTCTTCCACTTGCTCGGTGCAATTACTTATTATTACCAGAGAGGGCACTAAATCCCACAAATCCCAAAACTCTCAGACATCAGCTTCAAAATGTTTATGCTGCTGTGACGTATTTAGTAGTATTACAGTAAGGACATTTTACACTAATAAAGTCACCAATTATTAATGATCTGATTCTTTGTTGCCAGGACTGCAGTGGGTCTGGAGTCTGGAATCTGGAATCTTTGGGCGCAAAGCAGGAATTTTACTTGGACAGCGCTCAAGTCCATCACAAGGTAAAGTGATTTCTAATGTATTTATAATTAAACTGGATATAAAGTCAATATAAAAGTCTGCTACACATACTGTAGACTATCAACAACATCTGGGGGAAGAAAGATTTGAGAAGCTCTGACTTTTTGCTGAACTGTTCTCTAATGATGAGCGAAACAGACACATGAAGGATGAAAGAAGAAAAGAAGTGTTGAAATGTTTGCTGCAGACGAATTGTATTGTAACACTCTGTTGCAATAAAGACACATTATGTCACATTAATGACATAATCACTGTTTTTGAGAAGATCTAGTTAGTAGACTGTCCTATCATTAGTTTTGGCAGATGGTTTCTAATTGTTAGTATCTGAATTTAACTTCAATATGAATCCATTTAAAACATCAACGTCAGATCTGACTTTTCAATGAACTCTATCTCTCTCACTATGAGCAAAATAGAAACTAAAAGAGGTGTAAAAAGATAAACAGACCCTAAAAAGCTGAAGCAAGAACGACAAGAGCTTTAGAGAAGGAAGGGAAGGAGGGGAAGATCCCTGAAAAGGACACGTTGCACTAATGACTTTCACTTTTTTTGTTTAAATGGCAAGTACAATCACTTCTAGTGTATTCTCAAATACAGCATGTGAAATCGTATTAAATCAGAGTATCTACTGCAGATAAAATTTTACATCATAAATGTACAAATATCGCAAGATTAAACAATGCAGAGCCCATGATGTCACCAGCCCCGCCCACACCTGTGCACTGTCTCGTGTCCGGACCAATCAAGAGCTGAGTCAGGGCCTAGCTCAACTCAAAACCCGAGGAAAACAGCAAAACAACAGTAATCAGCCCTTTAATCAGGCATATAAATGGCTGTTTAAAAAGGTGTTTGTTTTTCTGGGACTAAACAGCGTGAATTTAGCTGTAGCTGGAAATTTCTGCACAGCAAATCTGTGCTGAACTGAGGTGCACAGCTTTCAACACGTGCTCATGTTTACAAGCACGTGCCCAACCATGTGGATGGAGGCCATGTGGTTACCTCGTGTTTACTCCCCCTCGCGCTTCTCAGGGAGCAGCAGCTTGTCACTCACACAGACACAGAGACAGCGCTTTGTATCTACTTCTTATTTCAGGAATCAAAACATTGCAACATGACGTATTTGATTTAATGCCTTTAGTGACATCACACGTCCTGCCATGTGACTATTGCGCATGCGCACATCGCGATGGCGATGCTTAAACGATATATCGTGCAGCCCTGGTCTTCACAGCAGATACAAATCACAAAGTTTATTAATAATAGGGCTAGACTTACAGGGGTAATAAGGGGCAGGCAGGGGCCGTAACAAAATGGCAGCAGTAGAAAACAACATACCAATGGGTAGTCAGGCAGTCCAAGGTCATGCACAGAAAAATCCATCAAGTACAGAGAAAAGGCAAGAAAATAAAACAGGCAAGGCGAGAAAACGAGAAAACAAAACGGGTCACTAAGAGGAGAAAAAAACAATGGAACACATTGTAGAAGAGCTAGGAAAACTAAATTCAATACTCGGCAAGGACAGGGTGAAAGTAAAGGGGTATAATTACTGAGGAAATCAGGTGTGTACAATCAGTAGCTCGGTGAGCAGGAACGCTGCAGTAGTGTGTGAGAGTTCCGGCGTGGTTTCATGTTGGGAAATATGGAAATGGTATAAAGTACAGAGTCCAGATTAAGCAGGCTGACACAGTCAGGTCTGATAACAACACTGATACAGCAAAGACATGTTGCAGGAATGTCATTTTCACTGTTTTTGAGTAAAGACTTATTGATTTTTAATTTCATCTGGCTATGAAATCAATTTGAAAAGTACTACTTCACCACTCAACAACATCTGGAGTGAGGGGTGATTTGTGCAGTTTTTTTTTTTTTTTTTAACTCAAGTGTTTACTGAAGATAAGTGATACTTTTTACAGCTTTAAACATTTTACTGAACTGTTTTCTCAAGTTAGGAGACATAAAAACAGCCCTAAGAACATAAAGCAAACAGTACCAACATTTCTGCATTGTAGATTAACACTAAAGTCATACAAATGACTTTAACATAAAGATGTTAAAAAAACATAAAGTGTTAGACAGATGATATTTTAACACTTTATCTGCACATCTTGGCTGGATTTTCTCAGTCAGCTTTATGAGGTAGAGTCACCTGGAATTCAGGCTTTCAGTTAACAGCTGTGCTGAACTCATCAAGAGTTAATTACTTGAATTTTTTAGTCTCTTAATAAAGTGTTTGAGAGCATCAGTTAAAGTAAAGTTGTGAAGAGGTAGAGTTACAGGTATACAGTGAATAGTGAATATTTGAGTTGTGTTCTAATGATCCATATTATGGCTAGAACTATTTAATTTAAGACCATGAAAAACTTTTATTATGATGAAACTGGCGCTTATCAGACCCTAGGAAAGGAGGAGCAAGAGTTTCCTCTGTTGCACATTTTGCTTTGTTTAACACCTTTTAGGTCACTACATGATTCCTTATGTGTTCCTTCATAATCTGGATAACAAGTTAATTTTTAAACAAATAAATGGCAAACACAACTACAATTGTGACTAATGCATTTCAATTCAAACTGGATATAGAAACTTTTGCAAAATCTACCATCACCTACAGTATGGGGAATTTGTGCAGCTGACTTTTTTGCTGAACTCAAGATGAGCAAATTGGAGAGACTGGAAGGTGACAAAAGGACAGACAGATCCCAAAAACCTAAAGTAGAACCTGTGAGAGTCTTTGAGAAAGAAAAGCAGAAGCAGAAACCACCAGACTTCTGCTGCAGACAAAGTGTCTATACTGTGACTCTATAATGTTCAGTGTTACAGTAAGGACATGTCAGATAAATTTGTACTTTTTTGGAATAAATGGCTAAAACAGTTATTATAATGCATTTATTTCAATTAAACCAGGATAGGAAATCAGTTTAAGACAAGTATCCTATACCTACAGTATCAGCAACATCTAATACATGTATGGGTGGATTTGTTCATCTTGTTCAACCTTCTGCACTTATAAAGGAAGTCAATGTAAAAATAGTTTATTTCAAGAAATGTTGAAGAGTTTCTATTGGTCTGTTCATCAAGACATTTTGGCAAAGTGTAAGATACAGTCTGTCTGTTCCAGTTGTGTAGTAAACTTAAAATCAACAAAAATGAAGATACTTGTTTTTCATTGGACAGTGACGATATGAAAATATCTGTTGGTGGGCATCGTTACACATGTGTACGTACACTTGCTCTATTACTTGTGTAAGTACACTCACCCTGGTACACATGTGTACTTACACAAGTCAAAATTAACCTTAATACACATGTGTAATTACATAACCTGTACCTCTGTAGTTAATCTGTCATAATGTGTACTTCATCAGTAGTTACACTGTTACACATGGATTGTTACCGTGTAACTACATAGTACTTAGGGACACTTATTATAAAGTGGGACCTCAATGTTAGAAGCAAAGCATTCTACACCTATACTATCAACATCATCTGGGGTAAGCGGAGGATTTGTGCAGCTTTTTTGGCTTTTCGCTGAACTGTTCTCTGAAGATGTGAGAAATAGAGACACTGAAGACACTGAGAGGTGAAAGAAGACAAACAGGCCCTTAAAAGCTAAAGCGATAAACAGGGAGGAGCGCAGAGGAAGAAGGGAAGGAGCGTGGAGGATCCCTGAAGCTTGTGCCGGGGCTGGAAGAAGGAGATTGAGCCGAGCAGATGGGGCTGAGTGATAGAGAGACAGATGGATAATTAGATAGATAGATGGATGCTGATAGATGGTGATGTTGAGATGGAGATGAAAGTAAGTCCAGCGGGTGGGCTCCGGTGAGCGGCCGCACCGCTGATAAGCGCGAGTCGGCGCGTGTCTTCCGGCGGGGCCGGCCGGGGCCGTGCAGCAGCTGCAGAGCTCGCAGGGCTATTTTTAATAGAATTAAGCCTCGTCTCGTTATCAGCGGAGCGGCCAAGCACAGAGTGAGGCGAGATTGAAACAGTGATTTCCAATTTGAGATTGTGTCACACGCATCTCCCTGTCCCGAGATAACATCGCCAAATCAGCCGCCATCATCTCTCCACACCCCCTTCTCCCTTGCAGCTTTCCTTCCTCGTCCTTCCCCCTTTGTTTAACCCTGTGAAGTGAAGAGTTATTACTTTCATTAAGCCATACTACTTAAACATAATTGGCTGTTTCAGTGGCTGAGGGCAGTTTCAGATGTTCAAACACTTCAAAATTTGGGAAGATGTCTGATTGTAGGGTTTTTGTAGATCCTAAAAGTCTTAAAAAGTCTCAAAATTATTTTGTCTTTACAAACATCTACAGGGCCAGGGGTTGGACAATGAAACTGAAACACCTGGTTTTAGACCACAATAATTTATTGTTCTGGTGGAAACAGGAGAGTTGAGGTGCACATTGAATTCTGCCGTGATTTGATCAGCCGTGGTTTTATGTTTTTTTTTTTTTAAATAATCCGGGTTAGCACCCGAACATCCCTTTCAGACAGCTTCCTCTTACAGCATCCACAGTTAATCATGTGGGATGTGGTTCATTCTTCTTGGTGGTATGCTGACATTACCCTGGATACTGTGGCTCTTGATGCATCACAAAGACTTGCTGTCTTGGTCACAGATGGGCCAGCAAGACGTGCACCAACAATTTGTCCTCTTTTGAACTCTGGTATGTCACCCATAATGTTGTGTGCATTGCAATATTTTGAGCAAAACTGTGCTCTTACCCTGCTTATTGGTGGTGGTGCATTTTTTACGCTAAATTTATACTAAAAAAATAAAAATAAAACATGATATATCAGGGGCTTTGAGTGGTCCCGCAGGCTAAGTGCTGCCACTATGATCAGGAGATTGCTGGAGGTTTGAATCCTTCATGTAGTTCATGCAGCTTGCCATCAGCCGCCAGAGCCCTGAGAGAGCGCAATTAGCCTTGCTCTGTCTGGGTGGCTACAGTAGATGGCGCTCTCTTCCCACATCACTCCAAAGGGTGATGTCGATCAGCACAAGGTTGATGTCTGTGAGCTGATGTATCGATAAGAATCGAGTCGCTGCGCTTTCCTCCGAGCTCGCTGTGGTGCTAATCGGCAATGCTACAGCTATCAGCAGCAGTTTAAAAAGAGGCGGAGTCTAACTTCACATGTATCGGGGGAGGCATGTGCTAGTCTTTACTCTCCTGGTGTTGGGGCATCACTAGTGATAGGGGGGGTCCTAATGAGTGGGTTGGGTAATTGCCTGTGTAAATTGGTGAGAAAATGGGAAATAAAATTATATACATAAAAAAAAAAGTTTTAAAATTGTTTTGTCCTAAACAACTGCTGTGATGGGCGCTATTTTCAGGTATGTAAATGTATTGCTTTTAGCTAGTGCAGAGAGTACTGTAGGCATGGTGAAGAATGAATAAAAAAAAACTGTTTGGGTAACCCTAATTAGGGCTCTAGAGTGCGACCAATTTCTCAATAGTGCGACCTTTATTTTTTTTTACAGCTGTCTCTTGGTTTAAGGCTCAAATCCTTGTCAACCAATCAGAGCGAGTGAAGGGCAGAACCTAAGTATGATATAATTATATTTCAACATCACTCAGAATCCGACCGAGGTGTGTTTTCAACATAATTAATTGGGAACAGCGATTAATTTAGCTCAGAAATACAGTTAGCATGACCAGTTAGCCGTTAGCCACTAGCTATCTTCATTACCACCAGCAGTCTGTTAGCCTAGCTAGCAAGGGACCGACAGCTGCATTCTGGTGTTGTAAAGGTATTAACTACAGACTGGAGTAAACTAGAGTCAAAATCCACAAATCCTATAAATAGAGTCTTTTATTAGCCTAGTTAAGGAATCACATGCTTCTATGTGCCGTTTGGATGCTCCCTTATTGTGATGTCACTCTGGCCCCACCCCTTACCAGTCAACCCCCACCAGAGCACCACACAGTAGATCAGTTAAAAAAACACATTTCAGTCATTTTGGTTGTGAACCTTGAACAATACACAGCAGGATTAGCGAGTGGACTTTGTCTGACTGAGGGATCTGTACCTACTGTCCAAGGCAAGTAGGCAGATGAGGGAGATGTAAGTACTTTCAAGCAAGACCCAACTTTCACTCATTCTAGATTCTTGCTCGCGATTTATCTAAACTAAACTAGTCTAAACTAGTCTAAACTAGCCCAACCAAGTAGCTCATGAGCTTGAGTCTTGTCTTAGACTTGCACTCTAGTGATTCCAGGCTGGATTTAAACCATTATACGGAGATTAATGGTTTGACCTTTGTGGCCATCTTTTGTTGGGGGTTTAGAGAGCTCAATTGAGTGTGTAGGGTGGTCTTTTTTTTCTCTTTTCCAATCAATTGGTGTGATGCTACCAAACATGGGTGTCCATTAGCTGACTCAATTAGAACAAGAACTAGCAGTTAGCATTTTTTTTACTCTATCACGTTCAGCATGTTCAGCTGTTGCAGTCACATAGCATCATGTGATAGGAGGATTCCAAGCTAGTGGGTAAGAATAGGAAACAATGGGCATAAAACTGGGATGCAAATCATGTTCCACTATGCATATTTTCTTTTCCTTAATGTCTTTGGGCACCACCCATGTTTAGCATTCCTTTCAGTCGTCTCACTTCTTCAGTCCTTCCGGCTCCGGTCGTCCCACAGCTCTCGATGTTTTTAGGGGTGACTTTTTGTGTTTTCCTCCTGTGGGATTTTTCCTTTTGTTGGTCAGTGTTCTCCATCCTCTTGTTCCCACTCTTTCGGATGCCGTTTGTGCTTTTCTTTCGCCCCTCATTTGCTCCTGCTTCTTTATGCCGCCTCCGCCTTTCCTCCTCCTCTGGGCCTGTGCTTTCCCTTAAGCCTTTATCCGCTCTCTCCTGCTTGCGTTCCTCCCTCCCCTCTGTGGTTGCATGCGTGCATTTCAGGACGTGTCGAGGGCCCAGCAGGTCTCTCTTGCCTCCATGCCCCGTGGCTTTTCACTGGAGAATAATGGCATGGCTTTCTATTAATGCTCTGCAGAGGAGTCGCGAGCGGCATGACCTTGGCATGACAGTGCTTTTAATAGGCGGCGGATGCTGGCCGATACTGTCTCTTTTTTTATTTTATTTTTAATTTTCTTTTGTCTGCCGGGACTGAACTGACGTCAAAACCAAAGGAATAAACACTCGCACGCACACGACCAGACCATAGGAATCCCCTCTTTATATTTGTCAAAGCCGGCACTCCGCCTGACACCTGCCATCTCTGTGTGTGCTCAGGCTCTCAAGCCAATATCAGCACACAGCGAGGAGGGGAGCTGCTCCTCTAATTAACTCCATCAGCAATAGCTCAGACTCACACAAAGCACTCCCTGCTTCTTTCTCACCTGCCTGTCTCCACCTGGCTGGCCTCTTGGAACCCTTTAATCCAGTCGCCTCCAGCTGGCGGGTCCTTTTCCACCAAAATGGCTTTGTTTTAATCAGATTTTGCAGGTAGACATCATTTATAACCATGACATTTCAGTCTACTCACAACTTATAAGGGCTTTTGGAAACCTCTTGCAATTTTAACACACATTTTCCAAGTTTATGAGTGGACTACTGACACTTAAAAATGATGAGTTTCTTTGATTTTACCAAATTGAAAACCTCTGGAAGATAATCAAGAGGAAGATGGATGATCACAAGCCATCAAACCACCAAACTGAACTGCTTGAATTTTTGCACCAGGAGTAAAGCAGCATAAAGTTATCCAAAAGCAGTGTGTAAGACTGGTGGAGGAGAACATGATGCCAAGATGCATGAAAACTGTGATTAAAAACCAACAGGATTATTCCACCAAATATTGATTTCTGAACTCTTAAAACTTTATCAATATGAACTTGTTTTCTTTGCATTTTTTGAGGTCTGAAAGCTTCAGCCATTTCTCTTTTTCTGCAAATAAATGCTCTAAATTACAATATTTTTATTTGGAATTTGGGAGAAATTTTGTCCGTAGTTTATAGAATAAAACCATCATGTAAATTTCACTCAAACCTATACCTATGGTTAAGCTAGGTATCATATGCTCATCAAAGATGTGTTTACCAAGGTACAGGTAATGCTAGTTAGTCAGATATCATTTGTTCATCAAGTTAAATGCTGTGTAGTCAGACAGTTGTTTTTCAAGCTAAATGGCTAGTCACATATTTGTGTAATATGCTGTATAGCTAGTCAGATATTAGCTTATCAAGCTAAAGAGTCAAGCCAGATGCTGGATAGACCAATATTTGTTTACTGAGCTGGTTAATAAAACCTTTTCTTATGAGGCTAAACGCTAGCTGTATTGCCTGTTTGGAAGACTGGTGGGCCCCTGGGTTAAACAGCTGTTTTACACCACTGACAGAAGCTTAAAGTTAACTCTCTCTCTCTCCTTTCCTCTATATCTCATTTAGCTACTCAGGTTGTTAATTTAGTTATAGTTATTCAAAGACTTGTTTACTTAGCTACAGTTAATGCTAGCTAGTCTGATATTATTTGTTTATCAAGTTAAATGGCTAGTTGCACATTTGTGTAATATGCTGTATAGCTAGTCAGACATTAGCTTATCAAGCTAAAGAGTCAAGCCAGATGCTAGAGAGACCAATATTTGTTTATTGAGCTTATTAATAAAACCTTTCATTTTGAGACTAAACGCTATCTCATTTAGCTAGTCAGGCTTTTAATTCAGTTAAATAGCTAATCAAACACTTGTTGACTTAACTACAGTTAATGCTAACTAGTCAGATAGCATTTGTTTATC
Organism: Astyanax mexicanus; assembly: GCF_023375975.1. Taxonomy (NCBI): domain Eukaryota; kingdom Metazoa; phylum Chordata; class Actinopteri; order Characiformes; family Acestrorhamphidae; genus Astyanax; species Astyanax mexicanus. The sequence goes on from NC_064415.1 coordinate 51,631,512, forward strand.
AAGTTAAATGGATAGTCGCACATTTGTGTAATATGCTGTATAGCTAGTCAGATATTAGCTTATCAAGCTAAAGAGCCAAGCCAGATGCTAGATAGACCAATATTTGTTTACTGAGCTAGTTAATAAAACCTTTCCTTATGAGGCTAAACGCTAGCTGTATTGCCTGTTTGGAAGACTGGTGGGCCCCTGGGTTGAAAAGCTGTTTTACACCACTGACAGAAGCTTAAAGTTAACTCTCTCTCTCTCCTTTCCTCTCTATCTCATTTAGCTACTCAGGTTGCTTACCAAGCCAAAGAGGCAATCCAGATGGTAGATAGACCAATATTTGTTTATTGAGCTAATAAATAAAACCTTTCATTTTGAGGCTAAACGCTATCTCATTTAGCTAGTCAGGCTTTTAATTCAGTTAAATAGCTAATCAAACGCTTGTTGACTTAGCTACAGTTAATGCTAACTACTCAGATAGCATTTGTTTATCAATTTAAATTGCTAGTCACACATTTGTGTAATATGCTGTATAGCTAGTCAGATATTAGCTTATCAAGCTAAAGAGCCAAGCCAGATGCTGGATAGACCAATATTTGTTTACTGAGCTAGTTAATAAAACCTTTCCTTATGAGGCTAAACGCTAGCTGTATTGCCTGTTTGGAAGACTGGTGGGCCCCTGGGTTGAAAAGCTGTTTTACACCACTGACAGAAGCTTAAAGTAAGATGAGTAGAGCTACACACACACACACACACACACACACAGACAAACACACACACTCTTCCAGCTGTCTAGTCCCGAGCCATGCCCGAGCCATGCCGGTTGCGCAGTCGTGTGTGTTAAGCGGCCGCCCGCCCGCGGTGATCACTGATCTATCCACAGCAGCTGGATGCTGCTCTCGCGGAGTCACCCAGGGGAACCGCCAGCACCCCAGCCTGCAGCGGCCCTGGCCGGGGCACGGCGGTCAGTCAGCCAGCCAGCCGGCCGGGCTGTGGAGGGGAAAAGGGGATAATCCGCTACACTAAAGCCCAGCTGAGGGTGCTTTGGACGGCAGTGAGAGACAGCCTAATCGGCCCCGGAGGCGGCGAGCGGTGCAGCCAGCACAAAGAGCCAAACCCCACTACCTCCTCTGTCGTTTAGCCACACATTTGCTGCTTACACACACACACACACACACACACACACACTCATACACACACACATATATACACACACGCTCACACGCGCACACACACTTACTCAATTATGGCTTGGTTAATAAGACATGTGCATATGACTCAAGCAGAATCTTTCACTTGCATATGATTAACGGGATGAATAAGCAGCCTTATAGGCCGTCACACGTCTCATGAATATTCCAGAGCGACGTTTCTGAAGTGTACACGAGCAGAGCTGATTAATACGTTAAAGCCGTCTACACCTTCGGATGGAGAGAGAGAGAGAAAGAGAGAGAGAGAGAGAGAGAAAGAGAGAAAGAGAGAGAGAGGGAGAGAGAAAGAAAGAGAAAAAAGGGCGAGAGACCTCTCCCCTGTGCTCACTCACTGTGGGCTCCAGCTGTAAAAGTCTAAAAAGTATAAAGCAATGTTTAGATAGGTAGAACTCATTTTCCCAGAAGCCCCTGGGCTGGCCCCAACCCCATTGACACTGAGGGGCCAGAATGATAGAACGTCAGCTAGCCCCTCCTCCAGAGCTCATCACACACTTCTTTATCTCTTCTTTAATCGTACTGTTCTTACTAGTTACTTTTCTCTCTCCTTATTTCCATTGTTTCCCTCTTTGCTTTCTCTCTGATCTCTTCATCAATCCATCATTGTATCTGTCTATTTATTCAGTAATTCTCTAATTCACTCCATCAGTTTTCTATCAGCCATTTGCTCTCCCTCTCTCTCTACCTCTCTATTCCCATCTTTGTATTTCTTATTCTCTCTATTAATTCTCTGGTTAACCTCTGTCTATCTCTCTCTGCTCTTCTCCAGTTGTCCTTCTCTCTCTCTGCTTCTTTTTATCGTTTCCCATTGTATCTCACTTTGCTCTCTCCTTCTATCCCTCTATTCATCCATCCATCCTCTTATCCATCTAATAATCTATTCATCTCTATATTTATTCTCTCCTCCTGTTTCTCTACCTGTCTCTCTGTCTCTCTTTTTCTCTCCTTCACTCTCTCTCTCTGTTCATTTCTGTCCTTTATTTTGTTGCTATTGGCTCCATATTTCCATCTTTCCATATTTCCCTCTCTTCCTATGTCCCATTTCATCTCTTTTCACTCTCTCCTTCTATATTTTATCCATCTCTGTTTCTGTAATTATTCTCTGCTTCACCTTCCTCTCCTTCCCTGTTTCTCTGTTGTTCATTGACTCTCTTTTCGTTTTTACTTTCTCTTTCTTTCATTCTCTCTTATATAGCCGTCAATCTCTCGCTTGCAATATTTCTCTTTTTATTTATTTTTTTTAACTCCCCTCTATTTCCCTCTCTCTTTTATTCTGTTTTTCTCTACACTCCTTCTGTTTTCACTATCTGTCTCTCTTGCATCTCTCTTTCTCTATCTGTTCTTGTCTTTTTCTCTCTCTGCCTCTCTCTCATTTCCCTTTGTATCTCACTTTGCTCTCTCCATCCATCCTTCCATCCATTCATCAATCTATCCATCTCTATATTTATTCTCTCTACCTATTTTTTTGCTCTCCTCCAGCTCTCTCTTTCTCTCTCTCTTTCTCTCTCCTTCACTCTCTTATTTAGCTTGCACTCCCTCTTGCAATTATTCTCTCTCCTTAAGTATTCTTTACTTCACCTCTCTCTCTGTTCATTTCTTTCCTTTTTTACATTTCTACTTTCCTTTAGTCTCTCCATCCATATTTTATCCATTTTCTTTTCAGTATTTATTCTCTGCTTCTCTGTTGTTCATTGCCTCTCTCTTTTTCTGTTTTTTACTCTCTTTTGTTTAGCATTCATTAGCTCCTGCAGTCCTTCTCTTTTTAATTATTCTATACTTCACATCCCTCTCTTTCCTTCTCTTTATTACCTATTTATTGTTCTCCACTGTGTTTTCACTATCTGCTTCTCTTGCATCTCTCTTTCTTTTTATGTATTTGTTTCTCTCTCACTCTTATTTACTTATTTGGCCCTTAGGCTCTCCCTCTTTTTTCATTCCCTCTCTCTTTCTCTTTCTCTGTTCTCCTTCACGTCATTCTCTCTCTTTCTCTTTCTATCTCTCTCTCTCATTTAGCCTTTACTCTCGCACAATCTTTTTTACTATTCTATACTTCACATCCCTCTCTTTCCCTCTCTCTAATATCGATATCTCTTTTTCTCTTTTCTCCTTCTCTCTTCTCTCTGTACTTGTTTATCTCTCACTCTCCCCCTCTTTCTCTCTAATCAATCTATACTTTACCTCTTTATCTCTCTCTTCTCTCATCTTTAGTTTTTTAACACCTCTTTTTTATTTCTCATTGACTTCCTCCTCTTCATTCATCTCTTCTTCACTACTCTCCTTCAGTTCTTTTGCTCTCAGGCTCTCCCTCACTTTTTTGTTCTCTTTGCCTCCCTCTCTTTCTCTCTCCATCCATTTCTCCTTCTTTCTTCTCCTTCAGATGTCACTCTCTCTCTCTCTCTCTCTCTCTCTCTCTCATTTAGCCTTCACTCTTTTGCAATCCTTTTTTTTAAATATTCTATACTTTACATCCCTCTCTTTCCCTCTCTCTAATATCGATATCTCCTTTTCTCTTTTCTCCTTCTCTCTTTCTATATCTGTATTGGTTTATCTCACACTCTCCCCTTCTTTCTCTGTAATTCATCTATATCTCTTTTTCTCTCTTACCTCTTGCATCTTATTTTTTAACACCTCTTTTCTCATTTCTCATCACTTTTTCACTACACTCCTTCAGTTCTTTTGCTCCCTCACTCTCATTTGTTTTTTTTTGGCTCTCAGGCTCTCCCTCGCTTTTTTGTTCTCTTTGCCTCCCTCTTTTTCTCTCTCCATCCATTTCTCTTTCTCTGTTCTCCTTCAGATGTCATTCTCTCTCTCTCTCTCTCTCTCTCTCTCTCTCTCTGTCTATGGCACAGAGCCTTTTAATCAGGGGCAGGAGTATCTAAAGCCTTTTCCAATTAAGACACCCCCCCCCCTCCCTCACTCCTCCACTCCACCCCTTCATTTAAAAATCTTGGCGGCACCAACTTTCCTGACTTACAAAAGGGTTTAATCCACAAGGCCTCAGAGGAGCAGGAAACTGGGGGGGGGGGGGGGGGCAGAATCTAAATGAAACTGTCTCCTCTGAAGCCCCCTCTCTTTCTGTTTTGGGCTACCGTGTGCCCGTGTGTATTTTTAACCCTGATCTGGTTCCATCGCACGTAGAGAACGCTCTCGCTTTCTCAGAAATGTACACCAGCACGGGAACGGCGTCGGCAGCGTGAGAGTGTGTGGGCGGTGTAGCGCTGGGCGTGTGTGTGGTGTAGTGAGGATGGTGTTGGGAATGGGTGGTGGTAGTGGTGGAGGTGTTTGCAGTGTGTGGTATATTGTGGCTGCGCTTGGATCTCACCTTGATGTCGTGAGGAAAGGAGTGGATTTTTGTCATTTTGTACATTTTTTTGCATACTTAAGCAGAATATTAACTAGAAGCAGTTTAATTAAGTATTGTTTTTAAAAGCCTTTTTATTTGAGTTTATTATAAGTTACATAAAATTAGTGGGCAGGGCTAAACTATTGTTTTATTAGCTAATAAACTTTTTCTTTGACTTGTTTATAGTCCATTCCAGGGGTGTCCAAACTTTTTTTGTTGGGGGCCAGAAGGAGAAATATATTTGAAGTCCCGGGCCACAGACTCTGTAATAAAACAAATAATGAAATATACCACTTTAAATAATACTTTTTTCCTGATTATTTCATTGACACACCATTTTACTTGACTTACTATCTTTATCTTTGACAGTGTTGTGTAAACTAAGATTTTTCAAATTGATGTTTAATTTCATGATGTCTCTTAATATTAAACTCCTTAATTACGGCAACTTTTAGTCTCTTTTGCCCGGTTTTTCTGCGCTAGAAATGCGCACCCTCTCCGCTTTTAGACTCTTTGGCCCGTTTTTCTGCGCTAGAAATGCGCACCCTCTCCGCTTTTAGACTCTTTGCCCCGTTTTTCTGTGCTAGAAATGCGCACCCTCTCCGCTTTTAGACTCTTTGCCCCATTTTTCTGTGCTAGAAATGCGCACTCTCTCTGACTCTTTGGCCCGTTTCTGACACCTAGCGTTCAAACTTTGAATCTCACATTATAAAAACCTGCTTAACAGCGGGCCAACTTTCATTCTATTTCTAAAATACCTCGCGGACCGCTCCAAAAAAGAAAACGGGCCGCAAATGGCCTGCGGGCCGTAGTTTGGACAACCCTGATCCATTCTGATAAAAAAAAACAGGTCTCAATCAGTGTTGAGAGTTAAGTTGCTACATGATTCCTTACGTGTTCCTTCATAGTCTAAATGACTTCAATATTAATTTACAATGTAGGAAAAAACTAAAAAAAACTAAATAAATAAAACATTGAATTAAACATCAATCATTTGCATTTTTACAACTTTACATTTTATAACAGAAAATTCTGAATATTACAGCAGCATTCATTAGCATCTAGCACAGCACAGACACTGGCTGAACAAATAAACAACTGGTTGCTGTGTAGCGAAGCACATTTGCATATTCGCATCCCACACAGCAATCAGATTCCAGTCTGGCTAACGGGTTGATCAAATCTAATCAGAATACAATCTTAATCGCATGAAGTGACCAGGTGTAACCTTCAATCAATCAACCTTTATTGTTAATGTAGTCGAGCATTTATAAAAAACAGGGATTGACATGATAAAAAAAATCATAACTACGTTTAATCATTTAAAAATAACAGTAAATAAAAAAAAAATAGATGAAAATAAAAATAGAATAAGTATAAAAGAATAATACAATTAAAATAAAAATAGGTTTGATGAAGAAATAAAGACTTTTGCATAGTACAATAAAAAAAAAATAATAATAAATTAATTATTATTATTATTATTATTAATAATAATAATAATAATAATAATAATAATAATAATAATAATAATAATAATATGATAATAAAATAAATTAAAAAGCAACAATACAAAACTATAAAAATGAATAAATAATAAAGAAAAAAAAAATGAACTAAGAAATGAAGAAAAAGAACTAAAATAAGAAATAAAAGGTAAGAATAAATAAGATTAACCCTCCTGTTATGTTCATTTGTCAGGAACAGTAATCCTGTTTCTGGGTCACATTGACCTGGTGCACGTTTAACCATCCAAAAGATTTAATGAAGCAAAAAAAAAAATCCTAATAATCTTAATAATCCTAATATTTTATTATTGCTAATTTGTGACTTAGGGAGCGGACGGGAGGCGGACGTAAAAGCGGGTAAGACAAGATTTATTAAATAACAAATAAACAAACAAACAAATAAGGAATAAACGAGGAAATATAAATACATAAACAAACAGGGAAAATAACCAAGAACAAATTCTAGACAGATAAAAACTAAACAGGGCTGGGGATATATAAACAAGGAAATAAACATAAATATAAACAAGAAATAAACAAGGAAACAAACTACAGAAAGAAACACGGAATAAACAGACAATAACTGATAAACAAAGAACTACGGGACGTGGAAATAAACTACTGTAAACGTGGCAAGACAAACGAAAGAGGAAGGTGCAAAGACCGACAGCAAACATAGACTAAAGGGTACTATATATACTAACATGAAACAACAGACAGGTAACGAGGGGCGGAGCTACAAATGACAGACATGTGACGGAAAATAACTGGGGAAACACACTGGGAAACACTATTCTATCAATATTTAGTGCAATGGTGTTTCTTAATTCTAACAGGTAATGCTTCATTTACGATTATTCACAAATTTAAAAAAAAAATACATGTTCTTATTTTTTTGTTTCACCATTTTGTAATTTTTAAAGAAAAAATATATATATGTATATATAAAACATTAGTTCTGCAAAACATTGCAATTTACCTTGACCCAGAACATAACAGGAGGGTTAAGTAAAACAGATACAGGCTGTCTGAAGGTCTAAGGTCTAATCTTATTTTCTCATTATCTCTGCTCTAATTTTTTTGTATTATTGTATTCGAGTTTATTCTGTATCTGATGCTGTGGAATTGTAGTGTCCGGCGCTTAGTAATGATGTGATTCACAAGTCCACCGTCCCCCTCCCCTCTCGCCCACACACTCTTCTATATATGCAAAAATTTCCCCGAGTCCTGCTAAGGGCCTTGCTCTCAAATTGAACTTTCCTCCCCATTCCCCTTCCTTGACTTGTCCTCGCGCTTTCATAAATGAACGTGGCTCTTCAATCAATCTGCTTAGCCGTGAAGTTCGCTGTGCTCATGGAATATGCATGTGGAAGCAAATGAACTCCAGCAGTGGAGCACAGAAGGCTCGGCGCTCTCCAACATCAGTACAGTCATTTCCCTACCGCTCTCTGCTTTCCACCAGTCACCCAGCAGCCGGCATTTAACGACACGCCGGCTTCTCTTTGGTATGCGAGGCGCGTGCCGCGGACGCCGGCTGCAGGCCTCTTGCGAGGCTTAGGGGAGATGTGTGGAGCAAAGGTAATTGAATGTTAAAAATCACAGCAGCTGTTAACTCTTACACACCTGCTTACGATTCACACTGTCCGTCTCAGAACTGTCAGGATAGGATACAAGACCATTAAGCTATGGCTATATTCAGACTGCAAGCTTAAATCTTACATCTTACATCCAGATTGATTTTTGATAGTCTGGGAAACAAAAAAACACGTTACAGTCAGATTTTTGCTAATCAGATCGGATCCAAACCCTATTTGGAGGTTATTTAAAATGTGATTACAATCAAATTCATATAGAAATGTCTCCTCGGCCTTTCAAAGTCTAATCCCTTAATAAACCAAAATCTTGAGGATTTCTAGTCAACAGTACATAAAGAGCTTTCATGTTTGATAAGGAACATTACTTAAAAGCATATTTGTAATTGTAATAGAAAAAAAAATAGAAAAAAAAATATTTAAGTAAATCTGCTAATGCCAAAATAGAATAAATTAAATCGTAAAATTGACTCTTTTCTAAACTTTATTTTAAAATCTATATTTTTCTGAATACAAATCAAACAGTTCATGACCTCCAAACTTTTAGTTTCATTATGTTTGTCTAGTTTTTATATCTATTTTCAAACCTGCATAATTTTTGGGTTGATTCCTGTTACTGATCTGGAATTATTAAGTGGATTAGAGGGTAAACATGCAGTGTCCAGCCCAAGTATCCTGTGGGAGATTTCAAATTTTTTCAAATTTTCAGAATGTAAATAAATTAAATACCAGTCTTGGAACATTTGGCTCGAGCTGATTGTCATATTATACTCAGCAACCAGGGTGTTAAGTTAAGACATTATTAAACATTATTAACGGCACTCCTGCATGGCTAGCTGATTTCTCTCGTCCAAATCAGTTGATGAGTTTGTTGATTTGGAGCGTTTTCTCCCTTTGTTTGGTTTGGTTTCACACAGGCATAAACCTAAACACACCAAAATGCGCACCTATAATTATCTGTACCTTAACACTAAACGCTGAAACGCTGTGCTTTTAAACACAGTGATTGGACGTGCAGTGCAGATGCACTGCTGTGAGCAGTGAACTCAGCACAGCCTTCACGTGCACGGACACATTGTTTGTTCATAGCTGTGGTAATCAGTTTAAACTTTGCTTTATCAAAAGTTTAGCTCAAATAAATGGAATATATGTAATAGCTGGGTCAGATCGAGGCCAGATTACTTCAGAATTCGTTTTGATCCGCACCAGACTGCGATTACTGTTTTCACACTTGCTCAGTTGAACCGAATTAAAGTTACAAACGGATTCGAGTTTTAAACGTTTTAAACGAACCAAATAGTGCTGGTGTGAAAATGCCCTAAGATAGTATTGAGGAGTTGACTGTTGACTGTTGTTGCCAAGATAGAAACACGCCAGAAATTTACCTGAACTTACCTCACTTCCAGACTTCCACACCCATCAGCATAGATTTTTTATTTTTTCTTAAACTCCAGTGCTATTATCGACACTGGCAGAAGGTGTGAAAGTAGACTGTAGACTGGGGGTAGGATCGCAACAAGCAATTTTTGAGGAGGGTGTACGATAGGGCCCTTTGTGTCTTCCTTTGAAGTATATCGTTATAAGGGAGACTTTTCAGGGAAGTTTTTACAGCACTAAGGCTAGGTGCAACAGCATTAGCATTAGCCGCTAACCGCAGCACTAGCTCTTCCACTATTCAGCAATAAGTATATTGTAGTAGATTAGACTGTAGACTGTGTGTCTACAAGGACGAACTGCTAGCTGATAGCACTAGCCCTGGGTTACCGGAACACTCTAGCACAGTCTAGCGCTATAGGGTGGCATTTATATCCTGCTAGCACTGCAGTTAGCGGTTAATGCTAGTGCTGCTGCACCCAGCCTTAGTGCTGGAGAAACTCCAGTGCTATTAACGACGCTGGCGCAAGGTGTGAAAGTAGACTGTAGACTGGGGGTAAGATCGCAACAAGCAATTTTTGAGCAGGGTGTACGATAGGGCACTTTATGTCTTCCTTGGAAGTACAGAGTTATAAGGGAGACTTTTCAGTAAAGTTTTTTCAGCACTAAGGCTAGGTGCAGCAGCATTAGCATTAGCCGCTAACCGCATTTGCATAAACTCGGTTTATATAAGTTTTAATAAAGTAATCTTCGCAAAAAAAGCTTCATAATGTGGTTTTGCCTCATCTGCTTTCATTTGATATCGTGATATATTATTTTTCTCATATCGCCCAGCACTACTATAGGGCGGCATTTATATCCTGCTAGCACTGCAGTTAGCGGCTAATGCTAATGCTGCTGCTGCACCCAGCCTTAGTGCTGGAGAAACTCCAATGCTATTAACAACACTGGTGCAAGGCGTGAAAATCGACTGTCGATTGACGGGTGTAAGATAGCAACGAGCATCACAACGCACTTTTTGAGTGTACGATAGGGCACTTTACGTCTTGTCATGTCGGCCATGTTTAAGGTAATGGAAAAACTTTGGAAACTTTATTATCTTATCCCACTGTCTAAAGGAGATGACTTCCAGTAGCAAGGCTAATGGTGTTTGTATCTCCAGTAAACGGAGGCGTCGTCAGACCTGGACCTCGGGTGGGGTTGCTTGTTGCTGTTGCTTGTATGTTGCTGCGAGAGGTTCAGGAATGTGATTACAGGGTGTCGGTGGTTGCCGTTCCCCCCGCTGTGGCCACACGCTACGAAGCATTCACTTTCTCACAGATTAATCTCAGCCGCACCATGGGCCATCTGCCAGCGCTGGTGAACGGTGGCGGCACTGTTTACAGGGCCCAGCGTGGCCAGCGGAGAACCCATTAAAGCGGGGGTTTGAATATGAGCCGGGATGCAGAGGGTTAATCCTGATGGTGGCTCTGGAACCAGGCCAAAAGTTTGGACACGGCTTCACTTTTTCAATGCGTTTTCTTTATTTCCATGACTATTTACATTGTAGATTCTCACTGAAGGCATCAAAACTATGAATAAACACATGTGGAGTTTTATGTACTTAACAAAAAAAATGAGCTGTCCTCCACAGTCACCAGAATAGAATACTAAACATGTTATTTCACCTTTTTTTTGTTGTTTTTTTGTACATAAAACTCCACATGAGTTCATTCATTCATGAGTTCAGTTTTGATGCCTTCATTGAGAATCTACAATGTAAATAGTCATGAAAATAAAGAAAACGCATGAAAAAAAGAGAGAGAAGGTGTGTCCAAACTTTTGGCCTTTAGTGTGTGTGTGTATGTGCGCCATGTTGGAGGATTGGAGGATTCACCCACCACATCCCTGCAGGCTCTGAGGAGAGCATGAACAAAAGCAGGGGATTTGTAAGTGGGAGGGGGGGTGACGAGGGGATGGTGAAGAAGACAGAGAGAGAGAGAGAGAGAAGAGAAGTTGAGGGATGAAAAAAGAAGGATGGGAGGGGTTGACTAGAGGAGATGCAAGAAAGAGCCACTTTGGCCCCGCATCAAAACTGGTCATTGCTTCCTCTCAAGCTAGTTTCCACCAATTACATCCATGTCAGTGTTCGTCGAGGATTCCAAATGCAACAAGAGCCTTCAGGGGCATTCACTCTCTCTGTATCACTCTCTCTCTCTCTGTCTTTCTCTCTTTCTCTTTGTCTCTCTTTCTTTCCCATTCGACTCATCCATTCGAGGTTTCTTTATAGGCTTAGGCGTATCGAGTAAGACCTCATGGATGAAGAAGTGATTAAACATATATAAGACTCTTACTCTTTTACTGTAACTTTAGCTTACACTAAAACAAACCACCACAGTGCAAAGTTACAGCTGTATAAAATCACTGTAAATCTAGGGTGACTATATGCATATTTTGTTTTTTCAAAAGGGGTTGGACAATGAATCTGAATCACCTGTCATCATTTTATTGTGGGAGGTTTCAATGCTAAATTGGAGCAGCCTGGTGATCAAGCTTCATTAATTGCACATTATTGCACCAGTAAGAGCAGAGTGTGAAGGTTGGTTCAATTAGCAGGGTAAGAGCACAGTTCTGCTCTAAATATTGCAATGCACACAACATTATGGGTGACATACCAGAGTTCAAAAGAGGACAAATTGTTGGTGCACGTCTTGCTGGCACATCTGTGACCAAGACAGCAAGTCTTTGTGATGAATCAAGACCCACGGTACCCAGGGTAATGTCAGCATACCACCAAGAAGGACCAATAACATCCAACAGGATTAACTGTGGACGCTGTAAGAGGAAGCTGTCTGAAAGGGATGTTCAGGTGCTAACCCGGATTGTATTCAAAAAACATAAAACCACGGCTGATCAAATCACTGCAGAATTCAATGTGCACCTCAACTCTCCTGTTTCCACCAGAACTGTCCGTCAAGACAATAAATTATTGTGGTCTAAAACCAAGTGTTTCAGTTTCATTTCCTGTGCTTTCTTGTAAAAATACTTTAATAGTTTTATATATATATATATATATATATATATATATATATATATATATATATATATATATATATATATATATATATATATATATATATATACAAATACAAATATTTGCTGCTCAAATGGCTAACCAATGAATTGAGCATCCATTAATTTATACAGAAACACTATCTGACCAATGTAGGCATCTGAAGATCGTATATAAAAGAGCACGTCTGAAGATGTCAAACGTGAGTCTTTTTGACAACAACAAAGATCTTTCGGAAAGGAAATCCAGAGGAACTCTGGGAGTACGCTTGTCACCCACTGTCTCTCTGAAGCTGTCATGTACAGTCACATGTCTGGCAGTGATGGCTGCTCTGTGACTCTGTCTGTCTGAGAATCCCCCAGTCATGGCAGTAGTTCTCCACCAGGTCCAGCTGCTGAGGCCGGCTGCACGGGAGATGACAAAACACAAGGTTATCGAGGCTGTGGAACAGATTCTGAGCTCTGGAGCCGCAGATTAAGCCTTTAACATTAGATACTGAACACCGTAAATCCAGTTCTGGGGTTAAGGTGTTCCAGGAAATTATACTTCATGGCATATGATCCATACTTACACTATACACTCATTTGTGAAGTTATATAATACAGTGACTCAGGTCACATTCCTCATTCTTTCTCTCCACCATATCCCCTATCACTAGTGATCCCACAACACAAGGATAAAGAGGGTGAAGACTAGCACAAGCCTCCTCCTTAGACACATGTCAAGTCAGACTCCGCCTCTTTTCAAACTGCTGCTGATGCAGCATTGCAGATTAGCATCACAGAGCACTCAGAAGAAAAAAACGCGACGAGGTTCCTGATACATCAGCTCACAGATGCAGTCTTGTGCTGATCGGCATCACCCTTTGGGGTGATGAGGGGAAACAGCGCCATCTATCCACCCAGAGAGAGCAAGACCAGTTGTGCTTTCTCTTGGGGCTCCGGCAGCTGATGGCAAGCTGCATGACCAGGATTTGAACCAGAGATCTCCCAATCATAGTGGCAGCCCCTTAGACTAAACCCAAACTTTTTTTGTTGGGGGCCAGAAGAAGAAATATGTCTCTTAATATTAAACTCCTTAATATTAAACTCTTTATTACGGCAACTTTTAGACTCTTTGGCCCGTTTTTCTGCGCTTTAACTGTGCACCCTCTCTGCTTTTAGACTCTTTGGCCCGTTTTTCTGCGCTTTAACTGCGCACCCTCTTCGCTTTTAGACTCTTTGGCCCGTTTTTCTGCGCTACCACTGTGCACCCTCTCCGCTTTTAGACTCTCTGGCCCGTTTCTGACACCTAACATTCAAACTTTGAATCTCACATTATAAAAACCAGCTTAACAGCGGGCCAACTTTCATTTTATTTCTAAAAAAGGAAACGGGCTGCAAATGGCCCGCAGGCCGTAGTTTGGACACCCCTGACCTAAAGTGTTTCTTTACAATCAGTGGAGCTGCCAGAAGAGGGACAGTAAGTGTAGAAACAAGGAGGTGGTCATAACATTTTGGTCATAAAATGAATGTGAATATTACACATTAAAATTGTACTGTATGTCTGTTTTATTATATAGTAGTTATGAAAAAAAACACAAAAGTTATTCTAACTGTTTTTTCTACAGTAATAACTTCCACAAATTATTTTTTCTAAACTAGACTTCATGTTTAATGGAGTTTATTTGAGTGGCAAGTAATTTGATTATAAATAATGTATAGAATGATCTTTTAATTGCAAAATTTGCCAAAACCCTTCAGGCAGGGCTAATTGTACAGGGATTAGGAGGTTAGTCGTAACAGTGGCCAGGATCATATGGTAAATTAATGCATAATTAATTAAAAGAACAAAAATTAAGTTTTCATTTGGAGCAGAGATCCCAGCTGAAAAAAAAAAACAAACAGTGTGGCCAGCTCAAGCTGGTCAAGCCAGGCTAAGCTAATTGCCCAGCGAAGCTCTTGAACAGCACTGGGTACAAATCAATGAATAAAGTGTGTTTTTACATAAAATTGGATATTTCCAAAGATTACAAAACTATTTTGAGTTAGGTGAATCATTTGTGGCCACATATGCCTTCTGTTAAACTGAGATTTTTGAGTTGCAGCAACCTAAGAAATCTGAATTAAGTTTATTGTCATTGACCACTTTCTTTCTATTGGCTTGAAGTGAAGGTAACCCATTACCTAAAATGATTTAAGCAAATTTAGCTTATCCAGGGCCACAGTGTATAGCTCTGGAAAAAAATTAAGAGACCACTTCAGTTTCTGAATCAGTTTTTCAGATTTTGGTATTTATAGGTTTATGTTTGAGTAAAATGAGCATTGTTTTATTCTATAAACTACAGACAACATTTCTCCCAAATTCCAAATAAAATATTGTCATTTAGAGCATTTTTTGCAGAAAATGAGAAATGGCTGAAATAACAAAAAAGATGCAGAGCTTTCAGACCTCAAATAATGCAAAGAAAACAAGTTCATATTCATAAAGGGTTTTAAGAGTTCAGAAATCAATATTTGGTGCAATAACCCTGGTTTTTAATCACAGTTTTCATGCATCTTGGCATCGTGTTCTGCTCCACCAGTCTTACACACTGCTTTTGGATAACTTTATGCCTTTACTCCTGGTGCAACAATTCAAGCAGTGCAGTTTGGCTTGATGGTTTGTGATCATCCATCTTCCTCTTGATTATATTCCAGAGGATTTCAAACAAACTCATCATTTTTTTGTTCAAAGCTGTATATGTTAGTTGAAATTTAATGGTTTTGGGGCTACAAGTATAATCACATCACCAAGCTTGACCATGCAGGTTGATTATGATTAACATAATTAAAAATCTGATAAAAATATAACAGTACATATTGACTTAAAAGATCAAGAGCTGGATAATGAGATGTTTTCATCTGAACGATCGTCTTTTTGACCACTTTGACCATCAAAAACAAGCTTAGACCATCTGAAACCAGCTAGCAGGATGTCATTTTTTTATTTTTTTTAGGTAGAAATGTGTAGGGAAAAAAAAGAGTCCACTTAAAAATTATGAATTTCTTTGATTTTACCAAATTAAAAACCTCTGCAATATAATCAAGAGGAAGATGGATGATCACAAGCCATCAAACCAAACCAAACTGAACTGATTGAATTTTTGCACCAGGAGTAAAGCAGCATGAAGTTATCCAAAAGTAGTGTGTAAGACTGGGGGAGGAGAGCATGATGCCAAGATGCATGAAAACTGTGAATAAAAAACCGGGATATTTCACCAAATACTCTTAAACCTTTATGAATATGAACTTGTTTTCTTTGCATTATTTAGGGTTTGAAAGCACTGTACCTTTTTCCTTATCCTTTTCCTGACCATTATTCATTTTCGGCAAATAAATGCTCTAAATGACAATATTTTTATTTGGAATTTGGGAGAAATGTTGTCTGTAGTTTATAGATTAAATCAACAATGTTCATTTTACTCAAACATAAACATATAAATAGCAAAATCTGAGAAATTGATTTAGAAACTGAAGTGTTCTCTTATTTTTTTTTTCATTTAGACACTTTAATTAGCAGCCAAAACGTTTTTATTGTATTTTATTGTTTTTTTTTTTAAAGATAGCAATTCCACATTTTAAACAACCCTACACACACACAGAGATACACATTCCCAGCGCCCCACACTGACTACTCGGCATCTCATCCTTCTCTCTTTCGTCATCACCTCAGGCTCTTCATCCATCTCTCTCTCTCTCTCTCTTTCTCTTTCGCTGCTATCTGTGTGGATGTGGCTCGTCCTCGTCCTCCTCCTCCTCCTTTTCTTCTCCTCCTGGTAATAATGTGGCCTATAGCTGACATGGAGATGAGGGAAGGCCAGTATTGATGGTTCTTCTCATGACAGGGAAGACAGAGGTGCTCTATTATTAGTGGGGACAATAACAACAACACGGGCCGTAATTGAATGAAAAGCGCCTGCGGCGGGCCGACCTGCCGGCGCGCGAGAGGGGCCGCGAGATCAGACAAGTGCGAAGAGAAAAACAAAGCGAGAGCGCCATGCGGAGCGATTGGACGTACGCGGTTGGCGGCGTAGACGGAAGCTCCGGAAAAATAGGCCATTTATATTTAGTCCGTAATGTAGAATACACGGAATTAAAATAGGCAGCGTTTACACACTCGCGCGAGAGAAAGAGGCGACGCGACGGAAGCGAGAGCATGAACACACTGAGGATGAACTTGCAGGTGTATGGGTTTTTTTCTCTTCATCGCTCGCGATTTTGTAAGAAAAGACGCCGGCTCTGATAAGGAGTTTTGACTCTGACTGAGACGTGGTGGAGCACTTCATCAAAAGACAGGCGGCGGAGAGACAGAGCGCCTCTTCATGAAGCTGACTGGAACAAGTCAGGAAAACGCTGCATTCACAAAGAACCTCAAAGCCTTCCGCCGCTTCAGACGCGCGTTTATCTCCCCCTAAGTCGTAGCTCTCGCAAACGAGCGAGCGAGCAGCAATTCCGGTAGCGCATCCAGCTAAAGCATGCTAAACAAACACAGCGCTACACTTTCTCCAGACTCCAGCTCAACACAAAGCTCACAAACAATGGAGGAAACCACTCATAGAGTCATAGTGGAGATGCTCCCTTCAAGAGATATTCATGCAAATTAAAGATTCTCATGCCAAAGAAAGCATTTATTGAGGATTTTAAATCCTTTAACATATAAATATTACATGTGTAACGTTTGAAAAACCCTATTGACTCAGAAGGTCCAAATGCAACAGTCCAGAACAGTCTAATGAAACTTATTTAAACTGATCTCTGCTCCAAAAACTCTTCTAGCCTCATTTTCACCTCACATTTGTGTTGTATGTGCACAGAGAATGATAGTTAAAAGAGGACCAGGAAGTATACATCAGCTGCGTCCTCTAAATTGCACCAAACACCAGTTGCATTTGTAGGCTGTATGTATACAACAAGGGTTCTTCATTTAAACAGAACCTGAAAAAAGCCTTCCGCCGCTTAAGATATGTGTTTATCTCCCCCTAAGTTGTAGCAATTCCGGTAGCGCATTCAGCTAAAGCATGCTAAACACACACAGCGCTACACTTTCTCCAGACTCCAGCTCAACACAAAGCTCACAAATGGAGGAAACCACTCATAGAGTCATAGTGGAGATGCTCACTTCAAGAGAGATTCATGCAAATTGAAGATTCTCATGCCAGAGAATGCATTTATTGAGTATTTTAAATCCTTTGATGTATAAATAGAATGTATAATATTTGTCTGGGGTTTGAAAATTCTAAGATTTTGTTAAAAATCACACATATGGAACAGTCCAAAACAGTATTAAGTCGTATATGCACAGAGAATAATGGCTAAATGAGGACCAGGAAGTATACATCAGCTGCGTCCTCTAAATTGCACAAAACGCCAGTTGCATTTGTAGGCTGTATGTATACAACAAGGGTTCTTCATTTAAACAGAACCTGAAAAAAGCCTTCCGCCGCTTAAGATATGTGTTTATCTCCCCCTAAGTTGTAGCAATTCCGGTAGCGCATTCAGCTAAAGCATGCTAAACACACACAGCGCTACACTTTCTCCAGACTCCAGCTCAACACAAAGCTCACAAATGGAGGAAACCACTCATAGAGTCATAGTGGAGATGCTCACTTCAAGAGAGATTCATGCAAATTGAAGATTCTCATGCCAGAGAATGCATTTATTGAGTATTTTAAATCCTTTGATGTATAAATAGAATGTATAATATTTGTCTGGGGTTTGAAAATTCTAAGATTTTGTTAAAAATCACACATATGGAACAGTCCAAAACAGTATTAAGTCGTATATGCACAGAGAATAATGGCTAAATGAGGACCAGGAAGTATACATCAGCTGCGTCCTCTAAATTGCACAAAACGCCAGTTGCATTTGTAGGCTGTATGTATACAACAAGGGTTCTTCATTTAAACAGAACCTGAAAAAAGCCTTCCGCCGCTTCAGACGCATGTTTATCTCCCCCTGGTAGCACATCTAGCTAAAGCAATGCTGGTAGCGCATCCAGCTAAAGCATGCTAAACACACACAGCGCTACACTTTCTCCACACTCCAGCTCCACACAAAGCGCACAGACAATGGAGGAAACCACTCATAGAGTCATAGTGGAGAGGCTCACTTCAAGAGAGATCCATGCCAAATGAAGATTCTCATGCCAAGAATGCATTTATTGAGTATTTTAAATCGTTTAATCCATTTTGTGTTATGTTTTCCTTACATTTGTGTTGTATGTGCATCGAGAATAATGGCTAAATGAGGGGCAGGAAGGATACATCAGCTGCGTCCTCTAAATTGCGCCAAATGCCAGCTGCATTTGTATGCTGTATACAACAAAGGTTTTTTATTTTAAAAAAGAACCGCAAATTGAAGATTCTCTGGCCACAGAATGCATTTATTGAGTATTTTAAATCCTTTCATTTATAAATAGAAAAATTCATTACAGTCATTACTGACTATAAGTGAAGTGTATTTTCATATGCTTTTTAAACATGAAGTAAATTGTATTATGCCTCACTGTAATGTCTTGACAGTGATGACTGTATATAAGGCTTTATAATGTGTTACGCACTTATATAAATTAATTTGAGAAATCATAGCTGCATATTATAATAATAATATAGTGCATTACAACACTACATTGTACAATGTTCTTCTTAACAGATATTAAAAGGCATTATGAGCCCTTTCTTTATAAACCCTTGTACTTGTAGTTTATAATGTGTTTATAACGAATGTTGCTGCAAGTACTTATGAGCTATTATACAGACTTATTACAGTCATTGTAAGGTATTATACATGCCATATAATGCATTATAAATAAATGCATTTATTTTACATTATGAATGCAGGGTTCATAGGAAATGTTACCAACATTTTTATTTATTTAGACTCAAACATTTACATTTTTCTACATGCAGTAGTTTTTTTTGTGTGTCCTGATTAAAATACTGAAAGGCATAGGCTGCTCTGAGTGTCAGGTGGTTTTTAGTATCTATATGTATCCTAGAGGTGTGATTATTGATTATCAAGAAAAATAAATCCGTCTGATGCTGTTTCTCCATGTATTTTACCAAAGTAATAATTAATAATCCATGTAATGATCAAACTATCATCAATATTCTTATGCTTTCAAATCATAAACACTCTACTCTAACCATTTTTAAAAAGATATCTTAGGTGCGAATATATTTAAAGTCTATACATTTAAAAATAATAAAAAAAAAAATAGCAAAACATGATCAGTTCCAGGAAAATTATATTATATTTTTGAGCAGCCGTATGTCTTCTGGAGTAAAAGAGCTCATGGCTCATGTGGCTGATATAATCTGATATAATTACTGTGTTATAAGACATAAATAAGGAGGAACTGACAAAAACGAAGAAAAAACACAAACACCAAAACAGCCTAGGGTTCAAAGGGTTAATGGTTGGTCCAGGTGTGTTTGAAACTCATCAGTGAATCAGTGAATCTCTAAGGACTGATTAAAGACTACTTTAGTGCAGAATTTATACCAGATTAGTGTTTTAAGCATTATAAACGCTGTTTAAGCTCTTACACATCCAAAAACCCCAAAAATCTCACTCCAGTCTCACTCCAGCCACCTGCAAATCTCACTCCTCTGGTCGCCTCGCAAAAAATCTGAAAGTGGGGTGAGCGCAAACATTACCACTTACACCACAGGCGGTGTTAACTGTAACAGACTGAGGGGCCAGTCACACTGGCACCTGTAAAAGTCTGCTAAATCAATGCAAACACAATTAATTAAACACTACATTCAGTTCCATGTTATTCGAACCAGACAAGCTCTCCAAGCTTAAATACATAACAAAAATATTTATGCACCAAATCAATAGAATCAGTGAGAAAAAAGAGCTGTGTGTCCAACGTGAGAAAGTTATTTAGAGCATCAAATATTAGAAGCATAAAACTGAGCTATATATTATTTACATCTATAGAGAGGATGATGAAATGATGGAATAGTTGATAAAAAATGCAAAAAAAATAAAATAAAATAAATAACAAAGTGAGCTTTGAATGTATACTCTGTATATATATATATATATATATATATATATATATATATATATATATATATATATATATATATATATATATATAAAATATGGACTTCTCTGATTACTTTGAAGGTCGGTCTACCCCGGCTCGCTCTCACTGTGTGTTATTTCCACACTTACTTTCCCAAACAATCCTATATTACAGCCACCAGGAGGGAGATTAAAATCATATACTGTAGAAGCCGGAGAAATTCTGTGACGTATACAGTATACAGTGCATGCGAATCAGTAATCAAACATCATAAAAAAATGAACTTTTATAATACTTTTTTTTTTTAACCAGAAGCCTAGTGTATAATATGTGTTTGATTACTGTCAAAAAAAAAAAAAAAGTCTTACATGAAGCTGCTATAGGAACACAGGTTGATTACAACAGCGATTTTTAAGAGGTCCTAGATATGTGTACATTATATTTTTATTCCAATTGTGGTAAAAAAAAAATAAAAATCTACATCTACAGTTTGTTACGTGGATTTGTGAAACCGTGAAGCCCAAACACTGTTGAAAAAAATGCATAACCAACTAAAAACTGGACAAAACTTTAGTCTTTTTTCATGCCGTTAAAGCAGCGTCAAAGTTTAGAAATATACAGCACTGGAAAAAAAAGAGACCACTTAAAAATGGCAATTTTCTTTGATTTTTGAAAAACCAAATTGAAAACCTCTGTAATATAATCAAGAGGAAGATTGGAGGATGATCACAAGCCATCAAACCAAACCAAGCTGAACTGCTTGAATATTTGCACCAGGAGTAAAGCAGCATAAAGTTATCCAAAAGCAGTGTGTAAGACTGGTGGAGGAGCACATGATGCCAAGATGCATGAAAAAAAAACTGTGATTGAAAAACAGGGTTATTCCACCAAATACTGATTTCTGAACTCTTTCTGACAACTTTATGAATATGAACTTTTCTGTTTTCTTTTCTTTTCTTATCTCATTTTCTGCAAATAAATGCTCTAAATGACAATATTTTTATTTGGAATTTGGGAGAAATGTTGTCCAGAGTTTATAGAGATTCAGCAACTGAAATGGTCCCTTATTCTTTTTTCCAGAGCTGTATATCTACACTGATGAGCATGGTGGTCTGGAAGTGAGGTGAGTTCAGTTATATATTTCTATATATATCCTCTGCTGAGATGCACAAAAGCACTGTGCTGTTAAGGTATTAACAAGCCAAAGACAGAGCATAACTGATTCTGGTGCTGGTGCCAAGTTCCCGAATAGTTCTGTGCTTTTCCACATCAGAATCACAGGTTCTTAACCCCATAATCTTTCTTGTCTGGAACCAGCAAACTTGTGATGTAAGCGCCCAAAGGGCAGGGCGTTTAAGCATATTAAAAAAAGACATTCAAATCGTCCCCCGAGTTCTGTTCTATTTCTGTTTTATGGAACCAAGTTTTATGGAACCAAGTTTCCGTGCTTTTCACTGCAAAATCACAAGTTTGCACCACATTACTTTAGCTAACATAAATTTAAAACACGCTCCCAAGAGAGGGTGCTTTTCATGGCGGGGGTGCAGTTTTTAAAGCAATTTTACGATAAAATTTAAAGTAGTTTTAAAACAATTTCTGCTTTTTCTGCGGTATCATTTTTTTGGGGTAACAGATCACAGAGGCAAGGAAAAACGTATTTAATCATGGGCGAAATCAAGGCGTAACATGCAATAAACCAATTAGCGTGTCAATTGCCATTCCGTTTAAGAGCCAGGTGTGTTTTGACTTTGGAGTATTGCTATTTCAGGGGCACAGCTTCCTGGGGGTGTCCGAATTTAGCTTCTCAGCAGAGAAAAACTGACCCGCTCATTCACACTCTTCCAATGTGTTTATTGTTACATTACATTACATTTGGCAGACGCTTTTGTCCAAAGCGACTTACAATAGTCAAGTACAATGTAAAATAAGTTTAAAGGTAAAACATCTTTGGATAGGGATAAAAGGAGGACAAAGGGGAATAATAGGATAGAGGAGTGAAGGAGAGGAAGAAGGAAATGAGGTTAGAAGTAGTTAGTGTGTTAGGTGTTAGTGTTATCTCCTGATCTGGTAGTGGAAGGTAGTTTGTTCCACCATTGGGGAACTCTGTATGAGAACAGTCTGGATTGCTTTGTGTGAATGTTTGTTTGGCAAAGCGAGGCGACGTTCACTGGAGGAGCGCAGCGGCCGGGAGGTAGCGTAAGCCTTCAGGAGCGAGTGCAGGTAGGAAGGAGCCTGTTCTGACATCACCTTGTAGGCGATTGTAAGAGCTTTGAATTTGATGCGAGCATCAACTGGTAGCCAATGGAGCTCAATGAGCAGCGGGGTGACATGTGCCCGTTTTGGCTGGTTGAAGACCAGACGTGCTGCTGCGTTCTGGATCATCTGGAGTGGTTTTACTACACAGGCCGGGAGGCCAGTTAGCAGGGCATTGCAGTAGTCGAGGCGTGAGATTACCACAGCTTGTACCAGGAGTTGGGTGGCCTGTTGCGTCAAGAACGGTCTAATTTTTCGGATGTTATAGAGCGCAAAGCGGCAGGACCGAGCAACTGAGGCCACATGGTGCGTGAAGGAGAGTTGGTCATCAACCAGAACACCCAGGTTCCTAGCAACCTTTGTCGGTGAGAGAGAGAGAGAGTCGATACTTATAGAGAAGTTGTGTTGAAAAGATGGTTTTGCTGGTATAACCAGAAGTTCAGTCTTTGAGAGATTTAATTGAAGGTGATGCTCCCTCATCCATGAGGATATGTCAGAGAGACACTGCGAAATCCGTGCAGAGATTGAGTGATCTTCAGGTGAGAACGACAGGTATAGCTGGGTGTCATCAGCAAAGCAATGGTAGGAAAATCCGTGTGAGCGGACAACCTGACCAAGAGAGGTGGTGTATATGGAGAAGAGAAGGGGTCCCAGTACCGAACCTTGGGGAACCCCAGTGGATAAGGAGCGGGCTGAGGACAGCTGTCCTTGCCACGACACCTTGAACGAGCGCCCAGTGAGGTACGATCTGAACCATGACAGCACATTGTCTGTGATCCCCATGTTTGAGAGTATAGTTAGTATTGTTGATCTGAATGTTTGCATAGCTGCCAACAGAGACACGCTATAGGTATGTGGGCTTTCTTGTATGCGTATGCTCCTGTTATGAAAACTCACTGCCAAGATAGCAATGAACATCTGACTGTTGACGTCTGCCTAGGTTAACTTATTGTGGCACATCTGTGTTTTCCAATGCCAAGATAGCAATACACCACGCCCATCAGTGTAGAGATATATAGATATATTCATAAGCACCATGGCTATTCAAACAATGGAGGTGCAAGGCGTGAAAATAGACTGTTGGTATGGTGTAAGGTGGTAAATAGGGTTTTTAAATGACATCTGAGCATTTTTCCACTGTCTAAAGTCACATACTTATTATTTAGACATCAAACTTTAACCTAAATCATCAAATAAAGGCGTTAAAGCAAATCCATGTTACATTTCACCCTGTGTTAGTTTGTGCCCAACGCTCTCATCTCCCAGGTGGGTCTACAGTATGTCGTACGCTAGCGGTAATTATGAACCAGCAGCTCTCGCAGCCAAACTATTTAAGTACCGCTTAATTGTACAGCCACTGAACTGAAGATTATCTTTTTTAATACGCTGACAAATGTACGACAAAACGTACGACAAATAAGCACCTACGGTGTGTTTGCTGGTAATGAGAGAAAGAATCTGCAGCGGTAAACACTGGTTCATTAGGCCAAAACGATAGATACATCTGGAGACCAGAGGGGGAAGGATGTGAGGATTTGTGTGTGTGAGAGAGAGAGAGAGAGAGCAAGAAAAGATAGAGAAAGAGAGAAAGAAAGAGAGAGAGACCGAAGAGGAAGAGGAAGGAGCTCTACTGCACAAAAAAAAGAAATAATAAAATGAAAATAATAGAGGAAGAGAGGGATGAATATTGATGAGTGTGAGATGATGTGAGGCGTTTAAGTGCATTTGGAATGGAGGGGAAAAAAAGGGAGAAAAAGAGAAAAGCACAGAAAAGTCCATATATTTCCAGTTACTTGAGTGTGCAGACGTCTAGATGGTGGAATTATTAAAATAATAATAAAACAACACCCGAGGCTCTGGACAGGTAACATCTCTGAGCATTAATGTTTCATTACCACGTCACGGCCAAATGGGCCTCACTCGTTCCCATTTTATGCCACCCGTGTTCTCGGCTAAAAACGCCTTTTTCTTATTAAAAGTTCTCGTGACCTGAGGTGAGAGTGAAGGGTAAGAATGGGGTGGAAAAAAAGGAAGGAAAAAAAAAAGGAAAAACAAATGGATTCATAGATTCATCTCTGCTGTGAAGTGTTCCCTGCTTCAAAAGGGAAGCCCATCATTTTTCTACCAGAACTGTCCAGAGACGAGTGTACGAAAAAAAAAAAAAATGTAGTCAAATTATTTACAGCTTGATTGGAAATTAAATGTAAAAAATCATCTCAGGCCCACCCAATAATAATAAAAAAAAACCTTCTTCAAAAAAAGAACTGCATTTTGTATTTACTTGTATTGTCTTTGACTCATTTTTACATTTGTTTGATGATCTGAAACATTTAAGAGTGACAAACATGCAAAAAAAAGAAAAAAAAGAAAGAAATCATAAAAGGGACAACCACTTTTTCACACCACTGTCTGCTAAATAAAACTGTAATATTTATTTTGTTGCAGTAGAATAAATCTTAAAATATACTTTAAAAATGTAAAGTTTAAAAGTTTCGTCATATCTCGAAAAAAAATAATTATAATATTGCGATATTATTTTAAGGTCATATCGCCCACCCCTACTGTACTGTACTGACTGAGGTCTTATAACTTAAGACTTACCTGTACTGATATGGAACTCGACTAAACTTGGAACTTGACTGTAGCTTGTACTGACTGCAAGATCCCCATCACCTGAGTATTTATTTCACCTGCTTCCCTCATTATATACACCTCTGTATTTCACTCAGCTACATCCGAGTATTAGATTAGGCTCTGTCTGTCTATAAAAAGCATTTATCTTGCCTTTTTTTTCTGTGTAGGACTGTTTTCATATATTTGACCACGATTTTGCCTTGCTCTCTTATACTGCCCTTGGATACTTGAACGGTCTTGAGAGTTGCTCATTCATCTGGAGGCTTTCCTGTGCTGATTTATGGGATTTGACTTATTGGCTGGGTTATGACGCACAGCTTGATTTTTCAGACTAGAATGTCTTGTAACCTGAAGCTTGTTTGTATATTCCTATACCATTGCTAGTTTCTCTACCTTTTCATATAATGCTAAACCAGGTGTTTTTCCATGTCCACTTCAACATGCTTAGAGGAGAACACTAACTGTCAATTCTGTTAGCTAACAAATGGTTGGTTGGGATTGTGCTGAATAACCTGGTGCCTTTGGTGGACCTTTCAATCCACATATCAAGACATCAAGTCCAGTAATGGATTTTTAAGCCCATTTTACAACCTTTTACCAAATCTCCCTTTTGTCAAAGCACACATTTGTTCCATATTCAAGTTCAGTTTTTGTTTTTTACTAGCTTTCAGGCAAACAGTTGGACCTTAGGGACAGACATTTGCACTGTTTAAAACCTTGAGGAACAAAAACATATCTACAAAATATATTTTTTTAGACAGTGGAAGACATTACCAGGATAATTTTACTGGTAATTTCAGCATAAAATGCAGTTAGGTGGCATTTTTTTGCTACCGTAACTAAAGTAAAAACAGGGACATTGTGGAAACGCTCTATTTTACAGACTGGAAGTTCTGCCTTGTATTGCACCCTTTCTCTTATTTTCATTTTTTGTGCAAGACAAGAAGCTACCACGGGTGTCTGCCAATGTTGCCCATACCTAAATCTGCCACTGCTAGACTTTTTTTCTAAGTAATGTAATGTATTTACAAGTAATATATCTTCTTCAATCAGGATACCTCACAATACCACACCTCACAAATGTGTTGAATCTCTTTTGCATAAAAAATAAATTTAACAAATGCAACATACATAAATGTCTACAGAGAACGTTGTAAGGATGTTTATCAATTTTTTTTAAAGGTTCCAGGAAGGTTAGCGTGTAAAGTTACAGAAATACTGCTCCAGAAAAGTTCTGAAATTATGTTTTACACATAAAAAATAAAGTTTTTTTTATCATATTGTTTTTAGAAAGTTTCCCAAAAAAACATACCAAACTAGATAATAATATGGAAACTAAAAGATAACTTTTCTTAAACTAAACATTAAAACATTGACACTAGTGGCATTGCAGCGGTGTTACCAGATCGTTTTAAAACATTAAATATTTTTTTTTTACTAAGAACATCCAGAAAACTTTCCAAGAACGTTAAATGTAACATTCAGAAAATTAGTTTTTAATTGTGACCAAAAAATTGTTAGCTGGCAATGCAGGTAAAGTAATTTTGATTTGTCTGTAAGAGAGTAAAGTAGTGATTCACTTTTACAAAATGTGTAAATATAACAAATGTGTAGTTAGATTGACACTATATTCTATTCATCCTACTGTGTCTACCAGTGATCTCCCAGTTCCAGACTTCATTGCCCAGAATGCACCTCACACTGAAATCGCTTATTCACTCCTTTACATGGCTGATTACATGACACCTGCAAGATCACCATCACCTGAGTATTGATTTCACCTGTTCCTCTCATTATATATACCTCTGCATTTTAGTCAGTTACAGCAGAGTATTAGATTAGGTTCAGTCTGTTTATCTTGCCCATTGTTGGACTGTCTTTCCGTTCTTATCTCTGCTTGGCCCTGACACAGAGACGTTGAGATGATGCGTAACATGCATTCAGATTCCAAGCGCATATAGCTTAAAACAGTGTATTCTGCCACTCCGGTACATTTGTGAGTAACATTCCAGTGTTAAGTTTAAGAACAATACGCTAAAGTAAGCTAAATTACCAGCAATAAGCCTTTCTTTCACTAGCATTAAAAGTAATTCTATGCATTTTTTTTCTGAAAAGTATTTTTTTTAATGTATAAGCACTGCCTCTACTGAGGAATGACCAAACTTGGTGCTTAAGCCATCCACTGGACCACACTGTGTTCTGGTGTCTAGAACAGTGATGCTGGATGGGCTGCTGGCTTCTTCAGCACCTTGGACAGTGCAGCATCCTCTGAATGGCACTGGCAGTGTGAACGGTGGAAGGTGGCCCCCATACCAAACCAGGTGTCTGGGAATCAGACTATCTTGGAGTTTGATTCTATTTCAGGCATGTTGACTTTAATGATAAACATTTAAAAAAATGTATTAATTTCTGCAGAATAGTAAAGCATTCATACATCCAAATCCAAATTGCTCTTAAAACTGAAATGCTTAAAGCAATATGCGTAGGAAAAAAATATCCAACAAGATCCAGAAATATGAATCCTCTTATAGTGACAGTCTGAGAATGAGATACTCATGTTGGCTGTTAAATAAATATGTATATTTTAGCTACAATTTAGAAAAAGATATCAAAAGGTATCATGCTTAAAGTGCTTTGCTTAGCTTTTATCATTATATTAGTGGCAAAAATGCTATTAAACTAACAATAATATAGTTTATTGCAAATACTTCTGGGACAATATATTGTCTATGTATGTGTGAAACGGGTTCTTTTAGGCTTCTAATAATGTAATCTTGTATTCTTTGACCCGTCCAAACAATTGAATTCAGGTGTTTCAATCGCTTCCATGGCCATAGGGTATGCAGCCTATGCGACGCATTGGTGCGCTGCACTAGAGGGGGTGCCAAATCAAAGCCACAAATAAATTTGCGGAGCGCGGTGGGAAAGTAATGATAGGACGGTGACGATTTTAAAACACATCTCCATCCCCCCCACGACTTCCCGCCTGGGCTGACGATTTTAAAACCTCAGCCTCGAGTCAGTCGCTACAGACATCTAAACTTCATGTGGTCATCAGATTAGCTCAAGAATGGAAGAATGTAAAGAGCTTCTTGGAATCTAGAGCTTGGGAAACATGTTTTCTGGAGTGACAAATCACAGCAGCAGAGTATAAAGTTTGGTAGAGGGGGGATTATTGGTTCAATATGGATTAAGAGTGGTATGTCCCTCAAATTCATATGAGTGCAAAGGTAGATGAGTAAATATTTTGGTAATATAGTGTTACGTATGTGTTATAGTAAAAGTGTTGAGATGTTTAAAAATGTCGATTCCTCGATAGCCCATCCTGGGTGCTACATATACAATGACTTTGTTAACTAAGTGATGAAAGTGAGAGGATTTAGGTTTTGAATTTGGTTTCGCTGCGATCAGAGAGAAAAAAAAAAACTCCCTCTTTTGTCCACAAACCTAAAAAAGGGGGGATGCAATTAAATGGATGAGATGAGCGTGTTTTATTCTTTGCTGTCCCTGTGGTAAACATACCGGTTTGGATCAATTATCCGCAAGCTAATGAGCAAAGAGGGGGTCCGCCTCAATATCGTGCTATTGTTCATTTGCGTTTTTTAATTAATGGGTTTTGAAGTAAAATCGCAAAAGTTTTAATTGTTTTTTTTTTTTTTTTTTTTTATAGGAGGGGGTTGAGATCAGAGCGTTAATTATAAAAAGGGGGCTTTAAAGTGTGAAGGATTTAGACTTTTAATTAAAGAGGAGTTTGTGGAGACTGATGCTACCAAACAGTCGGCACAAATAGAACAGTTTCGGTCGTGAGTCTGTGTCTGTATCTCTGTCGTGTCTTTCGTTTTTTTTTTTTTCTCACTGTACTTCTCCAATCTCCATGATTTCCCCCACTCTCTCTTTCCCTCTCTCTCTCTCTCTCTCTCTCGCTCTCTCTCTCTTTCTGTCATGTTGTTCCCTGCTCGCTCGGCTTGTGGTGGATATGGACCGAGGGATTAGCGCGAGGGAGCTGAGTTGTGGAAGAACGAGGGCGGAGGCTCCAGTCACTCAACTGCATGGCGGAGATTGAATTAGTGAGCTTAGCGCACGAGTACGACACTTTTCAGAGATGTTTGCACTTCTCTTCTCCCCCTGATTTTCCTCCCCCCTTCATCTCCGGCTTCTCCGACTCCACACCTTTCGCCTCCTGCTGTTCAGCCCCTGTCCTTTCTCTCATCGCGTTTTCTAGCCTCTCCAGCATTCACAAAGTCCATTCTTCTGCCTGTCTCTCTCTCTCTCTATATTTCTCTCTCTCTCTGTCTCTCTCTCTCTCTATTTCTCTCCCTCCCTCCCTCTTTCCCTCGCTCTCGTTTGTGTAGGTTACCGAAGGCAGGGATTATGGGATTTGGGAAGATGTTGACAGATAGCATTTATATTTTTGGCCCCAAATGTGTAGCTTTCCAGAGAGTGAGGCTAGAAGTTTTCGCTAAGCCAAGCAAGACTTGCTACAATGAATAAAATGCATGAACAAATGTTAAAGAGCTCGCTTTCCTCGCTTCGCAGAAAGAGCTGGATCTGCTGGGTGAGCAGTAGACATGGGTACAGTTTCAAAATTCACCAGTCCATAAAATCTACGCAGAATCTTAGAATCCTGAGCTATTATGGCGTCACAACCCAGAATACTTCAAATTGACACGCCACATGGTTTGAGTATCATTTTGCTCATGGAAGCTGTGGGATATGCATGTGGGACCTCCTACACTTAATATACAGGGGTTGGACAATGAAACTGAAACAATAATTTATTGTCCCCACGGACAGTTCTGGTGGAAACAGGAGAGTTGAGGTGCACATTGAACATCCCTTTCAGACAGCTTCCTCTTACAGTGTCCACAGTTAATCCTGTTGGATGTGGTTGGTCCTTCTTGGTGGTATGCTGACATTACCCTGGATACCGTGGCTCTTGATACATCACAAAGACGTGCTGGTCTTGGTCACAGATGCTCCAGCAAGACGTGCACCAACAATTTGTCCTCTTTTGAACTCTGGTATGTCACCCATAATGTTGTGTTCATTGCAATATTTTGAGAAAACTGTGCTCTTACCCTGCTAATTGAACCAACCTTCACACTCTGCTCTTACTGGTGCAATTATCTGCAATTAATGAAGATTGGCCACCAGGCTGCTCCAATTTAGCCATGAAACCTCCCACACTAAAATGACAGGTGTTTCAGTTTCATTGTCCAAACCATGTAAATGTGATTTCTGCCAGAGTCGCTCGTCTACTATTCGCTTGGACAATTTTAGCAGACACAGCTGTCCAATGTGGGTGGTAATGCCTTCTCTGACCTATACCCAGTATACGTATGACACTGTGGATCAAGGAAAAAATGTGATCTTGCATAAGGCTGAAACAATACATCGTTTCAGCATCGCAACGCGCACAAGATCAGTAGTCATATCACTGAAAAAGCAATAAAGCAATGTATAGTAACAAAGCAGGACTACTTCAGTACTGTACTTAAGTACTAAAAAGATCCATCTGTATCTACTGCAAATGCATAGTCAGCCTTCATGAGACACATACTCATACTCACATACTGTCTGACAATGTCTCACATAGTCAACAAAATACATACGGGTTAGATATACCAGTTTTCATACCAATTCCAAAAAAAAGACCCTAAGACAATAAAACATTTCACATATGGATTGTACGAATGATTACATATAAATCAATAACAAATAACAATAATTAACCCAAAATCATAAGTTAAAACAAAAAAACATATTGATCATGCCAACATTGATTATATATTTAATTGAAAATTAAGTAGTACAATATACTCGTATTCGTTCATGCTGGTTCTGTTATTCAACTTTCTGTAATTGGTTCAAACTTAGCAGGTTTCTCACTGCAAATAAACCAGACTATGGAACTGAACTAAGACCACCTCCACTTTTAGTTTGGTCTTGATTTACACCTTTTCTTTCTTTGATTTACACCTTTCTTACTGTTGTTTCTTTGTTTTTATTCGAGAAGTGGTCCCCAAACTTTTGCACGAGTTTGTTGTGCGCATGAAGGATTTGGGAAATTAGCATCAGCGTACAAATCAGTGCATCTCTAAGTGAAATGAATTTAATTGAATTCAGTTGAGTGGATTCTGAGGCATTTCGAGTGTCGACGTCTCCTTTTCTCTCTCTCTCTCTCTCTCTCTCTCTCTCTTTCTCTCTCTGTTTTTAACTCAGTCTCTGCCCCCCTCCAGTCTTTCTCCACTGTAGCTTATGAGATTGTTTTTGCAGCCATGCTAAATTAGGCTGAAGTGATTAGCTCAGTTTGAAACGTGATTACACTGCTCTGCTGATTTGGTTGGCAGATGCCCTCAGCGGCGGAGACTCGCTCGTAGGTTGCGTCTTTACACGCAGCCCCTCTCTCTCGCGCGCACAGCCCCACTCTCTCGCGCGCATAGCCCCTCTCTCTCGCGCATAGCTCCGCTCTCGCGCGCGCAGCCCCTCTCACGCAGCTGGGGGTTTCACCAGGTTAATTGCTTTGATGGTGGATGCCTGCGCTGCCTCCCCCGCGTCCACGCCGGCCCCTCCGGAGACTCAAACTCCCTTTATTCTCCCGTTTCTCTTCCCCGCTGTGGGAATAACAATTAGTGGGGTTCCTCCGTTACTGGGATTAAACCAGTTTGTAACGAGTGGGTTTGAGGTGAATCAGGGCCGCAGGTAGATCCTCACCTCTAATTGGGGGCTGCTGAGGGTCCTGAAGCTCCAGTTGAGATTTTACCCCCAATGAAATACATCTACATCACCACACACACACACACACACACACACAATGCTATAATCCTCACATCCTGGGCCTATGTTGCATAACGACTCATTCTTTCTCTCACATGATTTTCTCCTTTTCTCTCTCATTCTCTCCCTTTCTCTCACACCCACCATCTCTTCATTTTACAAGTTCTCTTTCTCTTGTTTTCACTTTTGTTCTTCTTTCTTTTCTCAATCACATTTTTCTCCATTTTCTCCTTCTTTTCTCCTTTTATCTCATTTTCTCTTTATTTTTCCTCTCTCACTTTTTCCCATTCTCTTTCTTTCTCATATTTCTCTATTCTTCCTTGTCATTTACCCATTTCTCTCATTTTCTCTATTGTTCTCTCTTTTTGGGTCTTTTCTCTCTTACCTTTGTCTCACTTTCTCTCTTTCTTTTCTCTTGTTTTCTCCCCTTTTTCTCTTTTTCTTCTTAGTTTTTTTCCTATTCATCCTTGCTCTTCTTTTTCTCTTTCTTTTCTCCTACTCTTTTTTCTCATTTCCCCCTTTCCCTTTGTTCTCTTTTTTTCTGTCTTTTCTCTCTTACCTTTTTCGCTCTTTCTATTTTTTTTGCTCTCTTGACTTCTCTGCTTCCCTCACTTTACTCTCTCTAATTTTCTCACTCTCGTTTTTCCCTCTCAAATATGTCTTTATCTTTTCTCTTGTTTTCTCTCCCTTTTCTCTTTTTTATCTTAGTCTTTTTCCTATTCTTTATTCCTTTCCTTTTTCTCTTTCTTTTCTCTCATTCTTTTTTGTTATTTTTCCCTTTCTCTCATTTTCTTTCTTGCTCTCTTTAGCTTTCTTTTTTCTCTTAACCTTGTCTACCTTTCCTTTTCTTTTCTCCCCTTTTTCTCACTTTAATTTTATCTCTTTTTCTCCTCTCCAGTATATCTTAATTTTCTTTTATTCTTCCTTGCCTCCCTTTTTCTCTTTCCTTTCTCTGTCGCTTTTCCTTTCTATCATTTTCTCTATTGTTCTCTCTATTCCTTTCTTTTCTCTCATACATTTGTCTCTCTTTGTTTTCTCATTTACTCTCCACCTTTCTTCTTTTGTCCTTTAAATGTTTTTTTTTCTTTCTCACTCTCTCTACTTTCTTTTTTGTTTCTATTTATCCATTTTTCTATCCATAGCTATCTAATTTTCATATCTAATTTGTTTTGTATTTAATTTCTGTCTTGTTCTCTTTTTCATCCATCTCTCTCTCTCTCTCTCTCTCTCTCTCTCTCTCTCTCTCTCTCTCTCTCTCTCTCTCTCTCTCTCTGTATGTGAGGTTAGCTGGTAGCTGTGCTTGTTGTGATTAGGACACACATGACTCACTCTGTCACTGCAACAGCCTGCAACCCGTTACCCAGCAGCCTCTGCTCATCTGTATTTTAGGAGTGGCGGGTCGAGACGACACACGGCCGTCTGGATCCGCTGTGTTTAATTACAGAATCAGAGCGTGGAGGAGCCGATGTCTGCAGCTGACCCTCTCCTGACCCTCGCTGCATATAAACAGCCTAAAATACTACCAACAGTCAACTCTTAATACCAGCAGAACACAGGAAGCAACTGAGACATGCTGTCAAACGTCCAGCTTCATCAATATTAACACAAACAGCAGAAACAGCCTGAGAAACATCTCACACCCACACAGGTACAGCCATCTCATATAAAATCACATCTACAACAACCATGATCACAATTATTACTCCTGTACGGACATGATCACACAGTGTCACTGATGTGAAGCACCAAAAGTGCTAATTACTGGTAGTATTTAAGTACTAATTGCGCCCCCTATGTGGAAAATTACTTGCTTGTTACATTAGTAGAAAAAATAATAGCTATATTGTTATATTTCTCTATATGTTTCTTGTATTGTTATATTTTTCTATATTATATTATATTTCTCTCTCTAATTTTCTCACTCGAATTTTATCTTTTCCCCCCCGTTTTCTTATTTTTTTCATTTTCTCCTCCTTTTCTCTTCTTTTTTTCCTTTTCTTCCTTAATTTCTCATTTTCTCTCTTGACTTCTCTCTTTCTTTTTCTTCTTTTTCTTGACTTCTCCCTTTCTCTTTTCTCTTTGTAATTTTCTCACTCAAATTACTAATATGTCTTTTCTCGTGTTTTCTCCTCTTTTTATAAATATATATTTTTTATCTTAGTTCTCTCTTATTCTTCCTTGTCTCCCTTTTTCGCTTTCTTTTCTCTATCACTTTTGTTCTCATTTCCCCCTTTCTCTCATTTTCTCCATTGTTCTCTCTATTCCATCTCATATCAAATCAGATCAACAACAACCATGATCAGATATTGTTGGCATTTTAAGAATTGCACCCTTCTAATTTTGGAACCTGAAAGGTTCCCAGCTTGAACCTAAGTGGGTTAAAGTCATAAATAATATATATAAATATATACACATTGCAAAGAGTGGAGGCAGGGGAACTGTGTGTCTGCCCCACACCATGTCGTTCAGCCCCGGGAGACATACCAGTTCATACCAGAGTTCAAAAGAGGACAAATTGTTGGTGCACGTCTTGCTGGAGCATCTTTGACCAAGACAGCAAGTCTTTGTGATGCATCAAGAGCCACGGTATCCAGGGTAATGTCAGCATACCACCAAGAAGGACCAACCACATCCAACAGGATTAACTGTGGACGCTGTAAGAGGAAGCTGTCTGAAAGGGATGTTCGGGTGCTAACCCGGACTGTATCCAAAAATCATAAAACCACGGCTGATCAAATCACGGCAGAATTCAATGTGCACCTCAACTCTCCTGTTTCCACCAGAACTGTCTGTCACCACAATAAATTATTGTGGTCTAAAACCAGGTGTTTCAGTTTCATTGTCCAATCCCTGTAAGTAAGTGCATTTTGTAAGTGCAAACACAATGGACGATATCACGATTATTACAATAAAATTTAATTAAAATGAGGTTATGTCCATTCATTGAATGATAAGTCGATAATGTAATTATTGTGACAGGCCTAATAAAAGCTGTGGAATTAACAGAAGCAATAATACCTGGGCTGTAGTAAAGACCAAACCATCCAAAATAAGTTCAGAACTTAATACTGAATAATATAGTCATAACTAGGGTTCGATATTATCACAATATGTTGCCCACAATAATGATAATATCACAATATAGTGATTCTCCAACACTTGACGGTTGGTAATATTGGTTGGGGAAGGAGATCTCACTTGTTTAGGTGTTTTTCTCAATGGGTTTCTTGTAGATGCTATTTTTAGAAAGAGTAAGCTCCGCCCTTTCTAACCATATATGGATTATGTTGATGTGTGAAGGGATTCTTGAGTTATTAAGCTGAGAACACAAGGTGCGATTTAGGATGGAAAATCCGTCCGTAGGGTTCTAAGGGTTAAAGTTCATATGTTTCAATAAAAATATAAATATTTGACACCACATATTTTGTATCACCCCTACTCTTTAAACCCAAAGTGGAGGCGAGGAATAATTATTCCTTCAATTAATAAAAAGGGAAATGGCATAAACTGCTTTATGACAACCTTGTCCATTATCATCAATTCACAATGAGCATGATGTTCAGTATCTCTGTAAACAAGGACACGCAGTTTTATTAATTTGAAGCACTAAAAGCTTTATTTTTCGTACTAATTAGATCTCTGTGAATGAGTGGGTAAGTAAATCAGTCCGCAAAATGTCAGAAATCACAGCCTGAAAACTGTATCTTCAGTTCCTTCAGCTGTATTTTCCCCAACTCTTCTAAGCAGAAGCTTCTAGTTCTGAGATATTATTGGCTCGTATTTTTGCTGCACAGCTTGTTTAGTGCTTATTATGGACAGTAAGGACCATTACTGAAGCTTCAGTACTTCAAATTTGTGCTACATCAGGTAGTTCATGATGGATTTTCAGATGCATTTTGGATCATTATTCTGTTGTAGGAGAACCTTCTGTTCAGCTTCAGACTTTCAAAGATATAGTTTGATATTTGCGTCTAAGATTAGCCAGAAGCCAGTTATGTGTTGAATCCATTCCTGCCCCCAAATCTGTGCAATACTGCCAATCACACAGTTCCAAAGTGTGATACATTCACCCCCATGCTTCACAGTTAAATGTTGTACCTTGACTTTATCAGTCCATAGCATCATTCGTCTGGTTTCCCTAGATGTTGGGCTTTGTATTTTTTTTACAAATTGTGGGCGCAGTGGATAACACCACTACCTGCAAGTGAGCTAACACGTCATGTGGGAGACTGGGGTTCAATTTCCAATCGGGGTGACTATGCTATACACCAATAAGAGTCCTTGGGCAAGACTCTTAACACTACATTGGTCCACCTCTGTAACTGGTAAAACCTTGTAACCTTGTCGTCTCTGGATAAGTGTCAGCTAAATGTCGTAAGTGCAAATTGATGCTAATGATTAGGCCTGTCACAATACTTACATTATCGACTTATCGTACAAAAAGTGGACATGACCTCAACAATATGTGATAATCGTGATATCCTCTATTGTGCTCATTTGAATGTTTGTTCATGCATCTGTGACCAAAACAGCAAGTCTTTGTGATGTATCAAGAGCCACCGTATCCAGGGTAATGTCAGCATACCACCAAAAAGGACCAACCACATCCAACAGGATTAACTGTGGACGCTGTAAGAGGAAGCTGTCTGAAAGGGATGTTCAGGTGCTAACCCAGATTGTATCCAAAAAACATAAAACCACGGCTGAACAAATCACGGCAGAATTCAATGTGCACCTCAACTCTCCTGTTTCCACCAGAACTGTCCGTCACCACAATCAATTATTGTGCTCTAAAACCAGGTGTTTCAGTTTCATTGTCCAACCCCTGTATATAATAGTGAATAGTATTTTAGCCAGTCATGCTAAATGACCAATGAAAATGAATATATATATATATATATTTTTCCAAACTATGATTATTTGAAATATTCTATTTAAAAGAGTACAAGCTTTGTTATGCTATACTATTATCAGTTTGTCAGTGAAATAAAAAAATATTTTAAAATTACAATAATTTTGTTTATTGCAATAATGTTTTTATTATGACAGGCCTACTAATGACTTATATTTATGGTACAGAGAATGGGGAGGACTATTGTATGCTATTGTCACGGTACTGATATATGGGATATGAGATATGGAACGAGGCCTAGAGCTGGTGTGCTGCTAACTTTGTGGTTGCGATTTGGGACTAGGCCCATAGTGGGACTAGACTCATTTTGTGATGTTAGACAAAGCCGGTAGCTAGCATGCTAGCTCTGTAATATTGATTTGGGATGAGGACTGTTGTTAGCATGCTAACGCAGTGTTGTGATGTTAGATAAAGCCTCTAGCTAGCATGCTAGCTCTGTAATATTGAATTGGGATGAGGACTGTTGTTAGCATGCTAACGCATGTTGTGATGTTAGATAAAGCCTCTAGCTAGCATGCTAGCTCTGTTATATTGATGTGGGATGAGGCCTTTTATTAGCATGCTAACACCGTTTTTTGTGATGTTAAATAAAACCAGTAGTTAGCATGCTAGCTCTGTTATATTGATTTGGGTTGAGGACTGTTGTTAGCATGCTAACGCAGTGTAGTGATATTAGATAAAACCGGTAGCTAGCATGCTAGCTCTGTTATATTGATTTGGGATGAGGACTGTTGTTAGCATGCTAGCGCAGTGTTGTGATGTTAGATAAAGCCTCTAGCTAGCATGCTAGCTCTGTGATATTGATATGGGATGAGGCACGTTGTTAGCATACTAACGCAGTGTTTTGATGTTAGATAAAGCCTCTAGCTAGCATGCTAGCTCTGTGATATTGATGTGGGATAAGGACTGTTGTTAGCATGCTAATGCACTGTTGGGATATTAGACAAGGCTCGTAGCTGGTATGCTACTGATGAGGGTAGTGATTAAGGGTATATAAGGCTGGTAGACCCTATGCTAACACTGTGGTAGTGATGTGAAATTAGGTTTGTAGCTGATTTAGCAACAAATCAAATGTAAAAATAAACTGTAACCAGTTTAATTGGTGCACCAGTGTAAAATGGTGCATTGCAGCAATTGTAACTGGTTGACTCTGCAGTGGATAATGATATTAGGCCTTCCAGTTGTTTCACATTAGTGATATTACCCAACAGAAACAGCACAGACCCAACACACTGATACATAATAGAAATCAAACGAATTAAATTCATCACACAGCTGTGTAAATAACAGAGTAGCTATACCTTTAACATGCCTATAGTATATCCAAGCATCAGTTTAAACCTCCAGACTTCTGAGCCATAAACAAGGCTCACACATAAACAAATCAATGCGGATCCCTGTGATTTTTCTCTTCCCTCTCTCTCTCTCTCTCTCTCTCTCTCTCTCTCTCTCTAATGGCACTCGCCTCAGAAAGATGAAGAAAGGAGGAAGGAGGGAGGGGGGGATTACTTCTTATCGTCTGCCATCTCCTCATCTCCTCTCATCTCTCTATCTGGTTAACTCGCTCAGACTCCCGCGATGTGCTAGCTCTCCTTATCTGTTTATCCCTACCAGTCTAATCTTCCTCTCTTTCTCCCCGTCCGTCACTCTCCCGGCGTTCACGTCCTTTCTTCGCTTTTATCTCGGACTCATCCCCTCATCCTCATCCACTTCTCAGTCTCCGCAAACTCAAAACATCTGATGCTCCACAACTGAAGCATCACACTCACTTTACTCTCTCTCTGTTCAGCACACATTATTAGCACACAGTATTATATCCACACTGTATCAAACACAATCAGACTGTGAGAGTAGAACATGTTCAGTAGAAGCTGTACTACATACAACTAGAGCTGTATAGACTGACAACAGAGTCTAAATAAGAGCAAGACAGTGTTCAGACCAAAGCCAAATGTAATTGACCTTAAAGTCCTAATAAAACAAAACTTGAGTCAAAACCAAATCCAATAAAAATGACATTAAATCTAAGAGAGAGTCAAGACCAAGTCCCGTATCCAATGAAAGTGAAATTGAGTTCAACAAAAGAATCAAGATCAAATCCAATGAAAGTGATATTAAATCTAAAAACCAGTCAAGACCAAGTCCAATCAAAGTGACATTCAATCTAAAGCAGAGTCAATATCAAATTCCATGAAAGCCACAGTGAGTCCAAAAAAGAAGTCAAGACCAAATCCAATGAAAGTGACATTGAATCTAATAGAGAGTCAAGATCAAGTCCAATAAAAGTCATATTGAGTCTAAAAACAGTCAAGACCAAGTTCAATGAAACTGACATTCAGTCTAAAAAAGGAGTCAATACCAAATCCAATAAAAGTGACACTAAATCTTAAAGAGAGTCAGGATAAAATCCAATGAAAGTCACATTGAATCTAAAAAAAGAGTTAAAACCAAGTCCAATGAAAGTCACATTGAGTCCAAAAGAAATTCAAGACCAAACCTAGTTAAAAAGTGATATTGAGTCTAAAAAAAGAGTCTAGAGCATGTCAAATGAAAGGGAGATTAAACTAAAAGAGAGTCAAGACCAAGTTCAATGAAAGTGGCATTCAGTCTAAAAAAGGAGTCAATACCAAATCATTGGATCTAAAAAAGAGTCAAGACCAAGCACCATGCCCAATGAAAGTGACATTGAGTCCAAAAAAGAAGTCCAGACCAAGTCCAATGAAACTGACATTAAGACTCAAGACCTAAAAGTCCTAATGAAAGCAAGACTGAGTCACAACAGAGGATCTTTAGTGAGAAGGTCAATTTAAATCAATTTTCTAAGCAATTATTAAGACAGCAAACCAAACATAAAAACACACTATTTCTTCTGAAATCAAATGTGTTACTAAAGAATTTGCCCTGCTTTTGTCAGACAAGAGCATTAGTGAGGTCAAGATGTCACCACCCCATTTCTTTATCCCTAACTCCCAAACTCCCAAAAAAACTAGAACTATGAGTTACATAGTTTCAGGAAAAACAAAAAACAGTTCCACTGCTCCATAGCTCAAAGTTGACGGCTTTATACCTTTGTAAGGCATGCCTGGCATTATAAAGGCATGGTGTAGATTCAGGATTATCTGCTCCAGAATTTTCACAATGTGTCAGAAATAGGTGCAGCTTAAAGTAGCTAAATAGTGAATTCAATAAAAATAGAATCCACAAACATTTGCTTGTATAGTAGATCTGTTGCATTATACTGAGAAAAATAGTGGGTCTCTCTCTCTCTCTCTCTCTCTCTCTCTCTCCACCTGCTGCCGGGTACATTGAGTATGCAGTCGGCATGTGCTTTCGAGGTGGAGATGTCTGCACACGTCAAATCTGCTGTCTGCCACCGCTGCCACCTCGGCTTCAATAGAGCTCGTAACCGTCAACTAAGAGGAACAGAGTGAAACAAAACCCGGGAGATGATAGCATTATTGGCATGGGTTTTCTGGACAGGTATATTATTATTGAAGTCCCTTTCACAGGACTCTTCTGCTCGCCGGCCTCAGATGTAGATTTGCAGCTGTTGTCGCTCAGTGGAAATATAACAGTTTCCCCCGTCCTTCTTCAGTTCTTTAAACTTCTTTTTTCAAAACTTCTCTTCTTTCTTTTTAAAGCCGCACAGCTCTCGCTCTTTTGTTCTGCTCCTCACACTGCAATTTGTCGGATTTTCCACCGCAGAACGAGGCCTTTCTCGAGACAAGGAGCTAAGAGACAGGAGTTAACCCTATCAAACAGAATGTCTTGATGCTGACACATTCAGAGAACAGGTTTTCTTTAAAACTGGCGCCTGAAGAAGAGACAACTAAATGTACAGGGGTTGGACAATGAAAATGAAACTCTTGTCATCATTTTATTGTGGGAGGTTTCAATGCTAAATTGGAGCAGCCTGGTGGCCAATCTTCATTAATTGCACATTATTGCACCAGTAAGAGCAGAGTGTGAAGGTTGGTTCAATTAGCAGGGTAAGAGCACAGTTCTGCTCTAAATATTGCAATACATACAACATTATGGGTGACATACCAGAGTTCAAAAGAGGACAAATTGTTGGTGCACGTCTTGCTGGTTCATCTGTGACCAAGACAGCAAGTCTCTGTGATGCATCAAGAGCCATGGTATCCAGGGTAATGTCAGCATACCACCAAGAAGGACCAACCACATCCAACAGGATTAACTGTGGACGCTGTAAGAGGAAGCTGTCTGAAAGGGATGTTCGGGTGCTAACCCGGATTGTATCCAAAAAACATAAATTCACGGCTGATCAAATCACGGCAGAATTCAATGTGCACCTCAACTCTCCTGTTTCCACCAGAACTGTCCGTCAGCGCAATAAATTTTTGTGGTCTAAAACCAGGTGTTTCAGTTTCATTGTCCAACCCCCCTACATTTTGTCCACTGTAAGTGAGACCTGATTTATTGATATTTTCCCAAGAGAGATATATATGTTTTTTTTTTCTACATAGGTACATAGGTAATTCTTGCTTTTTCTTTCCTGGGGTAGTCCTGATTAGGAATTCTTGATAATACTTTCAAAGTTCTTACTTTTCTTTTTAATTAACTGACCTTTATTTATTAAAATATTATTTTTTCTTTACTTAGTTGAGTAGTTCTTGCCATAATATAGATTATACCATTACTCAAATACTCAAAAACTATTCACTATTCACCAACTCTACCTCTTCACAACTTTACAACTTATGCTTTCAAACACATATAATGTATATAATTAACTCAGAGTGAGAATCTCGGACTGAGAAAATCAAGGCCGATTGTGCTCTCTCAGGGCTCCGGCAGCTGATGGCAAGCTGCATGATTGGGATTCGAACCAGCAATCTCCTGATCATATTGTTGGCGCTTTAGACAGCTGGACAGCTCGGTGCCCTGTATTTTATTTTAATAAGAGAAAGGTCTTCATTTAAAAAATTATAAAATTGTACACTGTTCTATGCAGAGAGATAGTTGTCTTTATGCTGTATATTGGTTGGTTAGACTTGATTAAATTATGTTTTTTGAGCTGTAAATCTTGTTTCTGTTCAATTTTCAGTCTCTGCATGAGAAGCGTGATTAGCTTCCCAACCAGCTCAGCTGTGCACACGTCTGATGTGATACACAGTTTATGTTATTTTTTCGTAGTTTATATCTATTAACATGCTTTAAATAAGTTTGTAGTATGATTACTATTATTATGATGATTTTTCATGAGCCGGATTTCTTTTCCAATCTTTCAGATCTGGATCCAATCCAGAAATATTCAGCTACCTGCTTTCATCACCTCGAAGGAAATTTTATTTGGAATATTTAATGTTTGCGGTAGTTATGAATATGGTATTAATATTTAGATTATTTTAGCTAAACATTATTTACACAAATGGCGTTTCATTAAATGTAAACCTTATGTGTGCCACTGGAGGAATGATTTAAAATCTTATGCAAAATCTTTAAAGTTGGTAAAGCAAAAAAATTCAATTTATTCCCTTTTTTGAAAGTTTTAATTTCCTTGAATAAAAACTTTTTTATATATTTAAATGATAACACAATACTTACTACTGGCACTACTTGTTAACTTATGTTCTTTTTTTTCTTTTTTTAAATGATAATTTTATGCTTATTCATGTCATAAAGCGCCTTTTTTATGTAACTGCTCAATGTAAAGGAGGGGTAAAAAAAAAAACAAAAAAAACATGCATCACATGATCCACGTGGGCGGAGCCCTGGCACTATGTACATAGATAATTAGGTTTACAGTGCTAGTTTAACATATACGACACGTCGATTTGTATTATTAAAAGGCACTAACTTGTGGATGTAGAAGTGTAAAAGCTCTGTACGGACCAGTGTATTGTGCAACAGCACCCAAGAGAGAGAGAGAGAATAAAAAGAGAGAGAGAAAGAGAGAGAGTTGAAAAGCGAGAAATTTGACAGACAAAGACAAGTGTTAGAGAGCCAAAGACATAATCAGCAGGTGTGTGTGTGTGTGTGTTTTCACAAGAGACAGGAGACAAAGCAGAGAGGACGAATGTGAGGAAAGGAGCCGGGAGGAAAGGAGGATGAGCGGAAGGAAAAGGGCAGCTGGCAAACGAGGGAGCAGAAGAGTAAGATAGAGAGAGAGAGATGGTAGAGATGGGAGAATGGGAGAGAGAGAGAGCACTAGAGGTAGATGGGAAGAAAGGGTGTGAGAGATTGATGAGCAAGAGCGAGAAACTAATTCTCACTTCACTCCGAACTGGAAGATTAAGGAAGATTACAGAGATAGAGCGGGTGGGGTGGGGTGGGGTGGAGGGGGGTGGGTGGGTGGTGTGGGGGAGAGATGGAGCGATAACTTTTACTGTGAGCCACGGAGAAATCTTTTTTTTTGAATGGCTAATACCCGGGGAGCAAGAGAGATGGTGACAGGGAGTGAAAGAGTGATAAAGGGATGGTGGGATAGATAAAGAGGAGCTGGGGGGGGGTGGAGGGGTGGAAGGCTCTGAAGGATCTAAACGGTTGATGTTGGGTGAGGAAAAGCGATTCCCTGCTTGTTTGTAAAAGGCTTTCTTTGATGTAAGGGATGAGCGAGGGATGAGGTTTGACCTTTTGGCCTTTTGTTCCTCATAGCTCGGCTCACTTTTAACATCCCTCAGAAAACACCTGTCCCGGTGGCCGGGGCGGCGGGTGGCGGGTGGTGAGTGGCGGGTGGCGGGTGCACGGGAGCGCACATGCGGAATCAAGGGGAATCCGTTGGACGGACACGGCGGCAGACTCAATCCGTCATGCCGGATTACAGCGTAAGCTCCTCCACTGCGCCGGATGCAACCTTACTGGAAGAAGGCGGGTTGTGTGTGTGTGGGGGGGGCAGACAAATGGGCTTTGAAAGAGAGAAACAGAAAGAGAAAGAGAGAGAGAGAGAGAGGAGGCCATCATCTCTGAGCTTCCAAGGTGGTGGATTCTTGCCTTAGGCTACGTTTACATTACAAGTCTCATTGCTCAGTTCCGATTTTTCGCTCGGATTCCGTCTTTCTACCTTGATGGTTCACGTTTTTTTTATAGTGTGTGTTTATAAAGCTGTACTTACATTACAGACCTTATTGCTTGATTGCTCCCCAAACCAAACACAACACCAATTACTTTTTCCTCTGGTTTCTTTAAAGACTGACTCCACTTTTTGTAATTGGTCCGAAAGTCCGAACCATCCAGTGCTAAAAGTGCTTTCACACTGCAAACAAGCCTGAACATGATTCACTAGATCCGGACCGAGACCACCTCTTTTGGTTAGACCAAACTTGGATGCTTTGGTCCAGACTGTGGTTCATGGACCCCTTGCTACTTTGGTTTGGAACAAAACTGACAAGTCTGAAAGTCATCCAGATTAAACAAGGAACGTGTAAAAGCCTGTTAAGACTTCTTCTGTCACTAGGAAAGCCCAAACCCTTGGAGGGTGAGGACTAGTACATGCCTCCTCCAATACGTGGAAAGTCAGCCATCGCTTCATTTGAAACTTCCACTGCCGAAGCAGCATTGCTGGGTAGCATCACAGCGCCTTCAGAGGAAAGCACCAGAGCCCCAGCTTCAATACATCAGCTAAAAGATGCCTGTGTTGATCTTTACATTACACTGGAAGTAGTATGGGGAAGAAATGTCATCATCAGAGAGCTAGAGAGAGGGAGTGACTAGTTGTGGTCTCTCAGAGTCTGGCTGCTGATGTATAATCCAGATTTTCTATCCAGCGATCCCTTGACCATAGTAATACAGTTGGACCACTCATAGCGCTTTTTCATTGACGTAGAACCAACACTGTTCTGGTTTGCGAACCTAATTTTTAAACTTTCGCCACGTTTCCACCAACAAAATTAGGTTCCA
The DNA here is from genome assembly GCF_023375975.1 of Astyanax mexicanus. Taxonomy (NCBI): domain Eukaryota; kingdom Metazoa; phylum Chordata; class Actinopteri; order Characiformes; family Acestrorhamphidae; genus Astyanax; species Astyanax mexicanus. Next base: position 51,676,068 of record NC_064415.1, read on the forward strand.
GAACCAGGAATGTTTGTTCACAGCGAGAACCGAAGAATACTTGGTTCTTCAGTGCGAACTGTGACCGCTTTCATTTACTGCCATGGTGCAACGCCCTTTGTTGATGACGTATGATATGACTGTTTGATGGTTCCAATAAAACTGTTGGAAACATGGGCTGGTTTGCTGAAAAGCACCATGGTTCTTATAAACCCTGAGCAGAACTGTTCTTTTGGTGGAAAAGTGCTAATTTTGTGTTCCAAAGAAACACCTGTTCTCTAAAAAAGGACCAGTATTTTAGGCTAAGGCAAGGATCACAATACTTAGGTTTTGATAAATATATTGCAACATATGGCAATACTGTAAGTTTACTATTTATCCAAAAAGAACAGTACTATCTAGTTTGCGGAGTTTAAACACCAAACTAAATTAACCACTGTTTGACGCCAATCCTAGTATGTTGACTATTAATGAAAAAACGTTACTGCGAAACAAAACAGTGACATGCCAAAAGTCATGGGACACAAAACTAGCTGTAAGTCAATGTGGCATGTCAGTGTAGTACACCTGGCATGTAATACAGAATGGTGAGGGATGGGCAACGCCCTTATAGTGAATTTGTTCAGTTTACTGTGACATTCACTGCAGGTGTACCCTTCATAGAAAAGCCTTGCCTCAGGTCATCACACCCGGAGCCATTTGTCAGGTATACAGCTGTCCAGTTTTAAACAGTATTAAGTCTCAATAGTTTATAGACCATGGTTCACCTCTTAGTGACCTCTGTTTTGTGATATTTCTTGTGTTTCTATGACTGGTATTTGTTCATTTGAAATATTAATTTTTAAAAATTGTCTAAAAACATTTTTCACATTTCCAGAGCTGTTCTTGCATTGCAGTATAAAAGTATGGCCTAGATTCCAACTAAGGCATCTCTAGCACCATGCAAAACTAAGTCCAGACCAATCAGGTTAACCTGTTATCCTTATATCACCTCTCTTTTACTGCCTCACTGTGTTCGGCTAAGCAAAAATGAAGCTGACTGGATGGATGAATTCCAGCAAGTAAAACTTTGGTCAGGTGTCAAAAGTATTACCTTATCCTCCGCGTCAATGTCCAGAGTATCACCCTGAAGAACCTCCTCTCTGTTTAAGTCTATTGCTTGATTGCCTTGCTTGCACCAGTCAGCTTTCACACAGTTGCTTCATCATGGAACATTGTGGAATACCCCCCTCCCATTACAAACATGACTTGGGTGAGGGGCTGCATTAAAATTACTAGTAAAAACTACAGTATCAAATTACATTTCATTTCATAACAAATATTTCTAAAAAAAACCAAAACAATGCAGTGTTGTGTTTTTTTAGTGTTTTTTTTTTTGTGTTTTAGAGAGTTTTTGTTTCTGGGGCAGAATTAGATATCATATTTAACGTCTTTAGACGTCTTTAACAGAACAGACAACAAGAATTTGGTGTCCTTGTTTAGGTTTTTAGGGCATTTCTTGAAATATAAACAATTTCACAAATATACTGTACAAAAATCTCAGCTTACAATATTAATTCTGTTGTCTCGAAAGGTCCTAAACTTCCTTGATACTGCCAAAGCTAGGCCTCTTAACTTTCTGTTAGTGATCTAATACTTTTAGCTGAGAGCTGTGCCCACATTAATGGAATGGTTTCTATTTAGCCCTGCTTTAGTTCACTGAATTAGAGGTCCCAGAAGAAAGACAGGCTCATTTTGGCTCTTGCTCATGAATATTCATATATTCAAACATATCGCCTCTGATTGGCTAACAGCACTGCAGCAGAGAACGCCTACCTGCCTTCCCCCCACAGTAAATTTGACTAAAGATAGGACAGCTAAAGATATAGCACTGAGTGCTAGGTAAAGTTAACCCTTAAACTTCGCTTAATGCCAGACTCTTACTTTCACCACATCGAAGCCCCCAGAGTCCGCTCTATATCATGAAATCCGATGCCAGTGGCGCTCGCTTTGACCGAGTTCTGTTGAGTTGTGCTGCCTTGTCAAACCGTGCTTCCCTAGTGTATATTTAAGGTCTCGGTAAAACACAGAATCAACCGGAGATCCAATTTAAACCTACAGTTACTTACTACTTACACAAGATTGCTAACGCTGATTAGCTCTGTAAACAGAAGCTGTGGGCTCCACCTCTCCTGTGAGTGGTCCTGAGCCAAGCTTGGGCGAGGCTATGAACTCGATGGTTGATGTAGATCCCCTACATCTCTCTGATCAACTCATATTTCTGAGGATTTTCTTTTACTAGCTACTGCAGACAATACTGGAGACCTTTAAACAAAATACATTAGAATGGGAAACATTTAAGAAGGATGATTATAGATGTCTCTTAGAGCCATTCCTGAACAACTGAAGTTCCAAGAAAGAAGTTTGAACACTCTGCCATCTGTTAAGCATGCTGATGGTAGCTTCATGATACATTTCATTATATGGGAAAGTTGCAGCCAGTGAAGCTGGTACATTGCTCAAAGTGAATAAAAGAAGAAAGAGATCTATCTTAGAATTTTAAAGAGTAACTATTAAAACCACTGTTCAAATATTAAGCTTTAAGTATGGCCTTCTCTCTTTAGGTAAGTTCTACTCTCAGCCCAAATATATTTATACTTGATGGTTTTATGATCTGTAATATAAATATAGTATTAGTATAAATACAAGTCCACAGGAATGTAATGTATAGTATAATTTTAATGCTTGGTGCAGACCAGTAGACCCAACACTGGTCTTTTAAGCAGGGTGTTGATAAAGGGAACACTTGCTAATTAAGGACAATTAACTGAATTTGATGCTCTTAATGTATATTTTTTTTACTTTTGCCTGATGAAAACTCTATATTGGTGTCTTATTAAACCTCTAATGATCATCTAATCTGAGTTTCTTGTCAAAGTAAAGCTGTTCCCTCAGATGGACAACTAACCCAAACTAACCAAACCCTTCAGTAGAGTTTTCAGTGTAAACTACTGGAGCATCTCAAAAAAAAAAAAAAAAAAAAAAAATACAGAATATAATTGATTGACAGTTACTGTATTTCAGTAATTCAGTTAAAAAAGTGAAAGTGTGAAACAAAGTGATCTATTTTAAGCAATTATTCTTTTTTATTGTTAGTGATTAAAGCTTAGATAAAATTAGAATGCTATATAAGACCGATTGGTTCCTTTGGCAGTGTGGGCAGTGTGCCAAGTCCTGCTGGAAAATGAAATCCACATCTCTGTAAAAGTCTCTGTTGTCAACAGAGGGAAGCATGAAGTGCTGTAAGATTTTAATTTTTTTTTTCCAGTAAAACACTGCACTGACTTTAGACTTGATAATAAAACACAGTGGATCAACACCAGCAGATGATAGACATGACTCTCCAAACCATCACTGATTGTGGAAACTTCACACTAGAACTCATGCAAATTTTACTGATGGTCAGTGATGGTTTGGAGAGAGACATGTCTGTCATCTGCTGGTGTTGGTCCACTGTGTTTTATATATATATTGTCAAGTCTAAAGTCAGTGCAGTTTTGTTTTCCCGAAAAATCTTACAGCACTCTTACAGAATCTTTCCTCTGCTGCTGACAACTTTTATGGACATGCGGTTTTCATTTTCCAGCAGGACTTTGCACACTTCTCACACTACGCCATAATCATCAACAATAAAAGAAATAAAGTCTATATAATATATGAATTTCACTTTTTTTAAACTGAATTACTGCAATAAAGCAACTTTTCAATGATATTCAAATTTGTTGAGTTGCACTACTAATCCATTCCATGCCTTATTGATTCTCCCACCGTGGCTGCGCTAAGCTGGGCCACCCACCGTTCTCGGTGGTGCCGGCGGTTTGAGTCGCTGGCTGGGCGTGCTGACCTTGAGCAGCTGTTTGGAGCTGTTTGGACGGCGGCGGCGGAAGGAGGAGGGATGCGTGACCTCTCGGAAATCTGTGACAGAGTTACTGCCTGCCGCTGGAACCGAGCCAGTTGCCGACACCCGTGCCCCGCCGCACCGGCGGCCTGAAATACGACCCCTCCGCAGTTGCACTTCCGCCCGCGCTAACACCGGCGCTGAAATACAGCCGGAGAGAGTACATCAACAGAGCGAACGCACTGTACAACCTTCCCCCACGGCCAAAAGAATGGATTTATCCTCTACATAACGCTACACCAAAACCAAAGCCCAGCGTCCAGGAGGAGCGCTAAATCTGCGCTGGAATCAAAATAATAAAAACACTGAGCTAAGTAAAGCCGAGCACCTGCAGTTTATCGAAATGTGCCCCCTAGCCGACAGTACACAGCATCAAACAGGAGCGGCTTAATTTAGTGCAGCGGGTAGCGAGCCGTGCTCCTAAATCTGCACCCGAGTGAAGCCACTAAAGAAATAAAACGCTGGCAAATAAAAGCAGGAAACATATAATTTAGTTCTAACTAAACAACTGAACTAATCAGTTTCCATAACGAAAGCTCCTGCTTCAAATTTGAGTAGAAGATGAGAATACTGTAACTGTAACCGTTAAACATGGTGGTGGTGGCATCATGCACTTCGGGGCTGTTTTGCTGCCAGTCCAGAATTAAGAATTCAGCTCAGAATTCTTGCAAGACAGTCTACCACATCCAGCAGACTAACACTGATCTTTTGATATTGTCATCCAAAATTTCAATATATTGAGTTATGCTACCCATCGATACGTGCTTCATTCTTTTTTTTTTGTATGATTTCATGTTTTTAATTATAATTCCTTAAGTTTTTATTGGGAACATTAAACAATCTGCTTAAATGTAAAAAAAAAAATGTAAATGTCAGTTAAAGCCAAAAAAAAAAAAAACTGTAAAACTATAAAAATATGTTTTTTTAGTCACCTATATGACCGTAACTTTTTAACAGCAAAGAAAAAAAATGGATCATAGAAACCTATGCCACTTGTTTTTGAAAATGTTTCATAGGGTGGTCTAAACAAATACTGCCTGAAAGATCCAAATTGTTATTTGGAATAATAATTCATTAAAAATTATTTAATTTATGATTTGTACTTTTTTACATCAAATAATTAAAAGTAACTATGTAACTTTTACTCAAAGTACATTTTAAATTGAGTACTTTTTTACTTTTAGTCGAGTAGATTATTAGATGGGTACTTTTACTTTTACTTAAAGCAGCACTAGGTAGGATTTCCTTGATTATTAAACTTTTTAAAGAAGTAAAATTACAGCTTGAAACTCACTGCAGCGCTGCATTGAGGTGTAATAGGAGGAATAGCGGTGCTCTCGTGTCTGTGCTGGAGCTCCTCTGAGCTCAAACCAGACTCTGTAAGTTTTCCGAGGTGGCCGAGACCAAAGCTCGCGAGAACTGCGACCTGCTTTCCGACCTTTAGTTCTAACAGTTCTAAAAGGACTACTGGTTCATTCTTTTCAAACCAACACACAGACACTCTGGCAGAAGCTGGAAAGAGACCGAATATGTCTGTGAAAGCCAGAAAACACGAAAGAGAAACTAAAATCTGGCTGAAACATTTATTACACTCTGCAACTGTAGGGGGAACCCACGAGCACAAAATCTCAATCCTATCTAGTGGAGCTTTAAGTAGAATTTTAGCAAAGTAAAGATACTTAGTTTTTTTTTTTTTTGAATGTTGATTTCTGCTGGAGTCACTTTCTCTTAGCATATGGACAATTCTACCCAGAAACCAAAGCCCAGCTTCCAGGAGGAGCGGTAAAACTTCGCTGGAATCAAACTAGTAAAAACACTGAGCTAAGTAAAGCTGAGCACCTGCAGTTTATCGAAATGTGCCCCCTAGCCGACAGTACAGAGCGTCAAACAGGAGCGGCTTAATTTAGTGCAGCGGGGCTCCGTGCTCCTTAATCTGCACCCGAGTGAAGCCACTAAAGAAATAAAACGCTGGCAAATAAAAGCAGCATGCTATTAGAGTGTCTCATAACACACAGCTAACTACATCTACTGTAACAGAGCCGGCTGGAATCTGCCCCGGGGCCCAGTTCTCCTCAAATTAATACATCGCAATATAACAGCGCGGGGCAGGCCGAACTCAAACAGTCCCATTAATGAGCAGAAAAACTGGAGAAACAACACTGACAACAAACCACGCAAATCAGACCGACTGCATCGCCTCAAATCAGCTGACCTTAGCCGGGGCCGCTCTAGTGCATTTTTAATGCCAATCACAGAATTGCATCGCTTTTTTTTATTTTTTATACATATTCCCTTTCTTCTTTTTGGCCTTTGTATCTCTCACCCTCTCTGTCAGCGCGAATAGATAGACACCTACCTGTGCAGCCCCAGAATTTCAATGGGCTACACTGTGCAACCTCCTGATACACTCATACCTGATACAAAAAAAAAAGGCCCTGAAAATTATACACTATATGGATAAAAATGCTGCTTAACACAACTCAACACGCCTCATTAGTACAGGATTTCCTGAAAAGGCAAAGTAATGTGAATGTGACGTTGGAGTTTTTACTACATGACAGCAGGAAATCATATGACCAATTTGACACATGGCACAATGTCTTTAACCCTTGTGTGGTGTTCATATTTTTGTTACTCGTTTACTTTGTTACTTGTATTTAATTCATCAAAATTAAGCAATTTTACATTAAAATGCTTTACACATGCTCGCTTCACCTAAATTACAAGCAATATAAACAGCTTACATGGTTAATATTTGCCCTTTACCTTTCTTATGTTACATTTCTTTCAAAAAGCGCTACTCTTTTTTTTATTAGTTTTTAAATAAAATGTAAAAGAAAATGAATTAAACTCAAGATATGAGTAGAAAATTTGTTTAGTTTCAAATTTACAAATGAAGCAATGTTTATTAGCCCTTGGCCAAACATACTGTATGTAATCTGTATGTAATATAAATGTGTGTGTGTGGGGGAGGGGGGGGGTGTTCAGTGTGTGTTTATCGAAAATGTGTTTTGATATATGTTTTTCACAAAAAATGAGCCAATGCCAATGAGTTTGAGTTAGAAAAAAATATTTTTTTAGTATCATTTGATGAAAAATTGAAACGGGTCCCACAGACCCGAACACCACACAAGGGTTAAAATTTTTCAATAAAAAAAATCTTGCACTATAAGCCCGGATAAGTTGAATTTACATATTTCTTAAATTGAGGAAACCGGTTGCCTTAAAAAAGTTAAGTAATGGGTAAAGAAAACTTAATTTAGCATAATTTAGAACATCAAGTTATTACAACTAAAGGGAAAGTTGATTTAACCTTTATTTTATTTTTGTTATACTGTAAGACCGGATTAGTTGAGTTTACTTAACTTTTTTAAGGCAGCCGCTTTGTTCATTTTTTTAAGTAATGGGGAATGAAAACTTGAGTTAGTATCAATTAAAAAGTCAAGTTATTGGAACTAAAGGGGAAGTTGATTTATTTCTAAGGTAGCCCAGGGGGAATCACTACACACTGATGGTGAGTCTTAGTCAGAAACAGTTGGACACACCCAGTATGCGAATAGATTGTGACAGAAGCCAATGGAAAAGAAGCTGCTAATGGCAACAGACTAAACTCAGTTATTATAATAAGTTGGTTCAACTCAAAGATCTCAGTTTGAATAGTACAGTATATGTGCCCACAAATGTTCAACTAACTCAAAATAGTTGAGTACTGTTTAAAAATATCCAATTTTATCTAAAACAGTCTTAAATCATTTGAGTTCAAACAACGTATTTAAAAGTCATGGAGTTACAGTTTGGTATAATTGACTCAGATGGGATTGGCTACTTGATTTACACACTCGAATTTGCCGTCAACTCCAGGAAACACATGATCAAAGCCTTTTTTTGGCTTTTAGTGCAAGTTCTAACTAAACAACTGAACTGAACTGAATCAGTTTCCATAAAGGAAACCACTGCTTCAAAGTTGAGCAGAAGATAAGAAAGCTGTAACTTTAAAGCATGGTGGTGGTGGCATCATGTACTTCGGGGCTGTTTTGCTGGCAGTCCATTGCTTCAGAATTGAGAATTGTTTAGAATTCTTGAACATAACCTCAAACTACTAGCGAAACTAACATTGATCTTTTGAATTTAATTTCAGTCTGTATTCGAAACACACTGGCATGCCAAAGGTCATGAAAAAGAAACTGGTACTTTTGTGGGAACCTATTGATTTGAATGTAGAATGTTGATTTCTGCTGGAGTTGCTTTTCTGTTTGGATATGGACAATCATAGCCAGATACCACTGGTCACGATCATTACCACCCATTCAATTATCTGCAGTGGGTAGTAATCCCCCAAAAAATAAAAATAATAATATTTCCATTATTACAATACATACAGGATAACACTGTGGATCGAGAAATGTTGATTGACTTTAGAAATGGACTGTTCTATCTATCTGGCAAACATCATCAGTATCAAACTCCCAGTTTATTAAATAAGGACGTAGATTTGTCAGCAGGAGTGTGAGCAGGCAAAAGAGTTCATAAACAAGATATCCAGAAAGTGGGTTGAAGGTCAAGGCAAAAAGAGCAGTCAATAAACAAAAATCAACCAAAAAAGGGTCGGCAATGAGAATAAACAAACAGTACAGAGCTAGGGAAGAGAGTTGTCAAAAATTCAAAACAAAGGGGTGGTAACAAAGAAGAAAAACAAACAAAAAAACTGAAAGAGTTGAAAGAGCTAGCGAATTAGATTCAAAACCAGGCAGGGAACAACTGAAAACAGGGGGTATTTATACTAGGGAGAGCAGGTGTGAGCAGTCTAGAAACTCGGTGAGCCAGAACACTGATCGAAGCGTCACGAGATCAGCAATGTGTGTGTGGTAGAGTCCATGGCAGGCAGACTGACAATGTCAGGACTGACACATAGGCTTACCGTGAGTGTGCCATTGTTGATAACACCTCACAACTTATAGAGGTGAGGTAACATTTCGTTATTTATTTGTATACTGCTGACCCATGATTTTTGGCATATTGTAGTAGGAAAAAAAAAATGAGTTGCAGACTGACTGCATCAGCTGGAATACGCTGACCTTAGCTCGGCCGACTGCAGCGCACATATAGTGTCAATCACAGAAGTGTACTGTGCTTTTTTTATTATTTATTTTTTTTTATTTCACACACTTTCTCTTCTTTTTGGCCTTTGTATCACCCTCCCTGTCAACACACACTGATAGATACCTATGCAGCCCAGGAATTTCAAATGGCCACGCTGTGTAACCTCCTGACAAAAAAAAATGCACCAGGCTGCCATCCTCTCAGAACAGGCGAAGAAAAAAAAACTAAAAAAACTACAAACGCACCCATAAAACAACATGCTTCTAAGACTTGGGTTGAAATTATTAGACTTCCAAAAACGGCTGTCAGCGGCATGCTAAAGCGACGAGGAGACCCACGGAAAATGAAAAGTCACCCAGCGAGAGAGGGAGATGTATGGTAATGAGGCAGGGGCTTTGTGGGGGCTTCAGAAAGGGGGATTAAAAAGCCTGGCAGATGAGGCTCGTAGGCCGTGTGCTACAGCTACACACAAGACGCGGAAACAAGTGAGGCAACACCTCACTGATAAGATGCCTGACCTCAGCGTTCTGGATTTATCTACCAGAACTACCAATTCTACCAGACTTACCTACACAACAAAACACTGCTGTCCATCTTTATAATCATATCCCATCTGGAAAAAAAAACCAACAAAAAAAACAGGTGGTGGTATTATCTCGATTTGGGTCTGTTTTGTTCCATCTGGGCCAGTACAACTTTCTGATTTCTGAATTATACCAGCAAATTCTGAAGACAATGTCAGATTTTTTTTTGGGATACAATCCAGGTTAGCACCCGAACATCCCTTTCAGACAGCTTCCTCTTACAGCGTCCACAGTTAATCCTGTTGGATGTGGTTGGTCCTTCTTGGTGGTATGCTGACATTACCTTGAATTACCGTGGCTCTTGATACATCACCAAGACTTGCTGTCTTGGTCACAGGTGCGCCGGCAAGACGTGCACCAACAACTTGTCCTCTTTTGAACTCTGGTATGTCACCCATAATGTTGTGTGCATTGCAATATTTTGAGCAAAACTGTGTTATCTTAACTCTTAACCTGCTAATTGAACCGACCTTCACACTCTGCTCTTACTGGTGCAATGTGCAATTAATGAAGATTGGCAACCAGGCTGCTCCAATTTAGCCATGAAATCTCCCACACTAAAATGATGACAGGTGTTTCATTGTCCAAACCCCTGTAAAAAAAAAAAAAAAAAAAAAAAAAAAAAATATATATATATATATATATATATATATATATATATATATATATATATATATATATAATATTGAATCAATAAATGACAAGTTTATGAACAAGTGTAATATTTTATGAAATTTCTATATTTCTATTTGTTGTACCATTTTGGGGTAAATTTAGTAGAAAAATATAAACTCTGCAAAAATACAATGCTTTTATGAACAAATGAGAAATAGAACGCCCATTTAGTTCTCAATTTTAGGCCAATTGTGCTCTCTCTCTCATCAGCTCTGGCAGCTGATGGCAAGCTACATGAGCAGGATTTGAACTAGCGATCTCCTGATAATAGTGGCAGCACCTTAGTCTACTCAAAGCCCAATTATAACTTTTTTTTTGATGGTCTTTGCAATGACTGCGACTTGAGGATACTTTCAATTGTTTTTGACATTTTTCGTATTGAATTTAAACTCAAATTGAAATGATTTAAGTCGGTTTTACATTATATTGGATATTTCTAAACAATACTCAACAATTTTGAGTTAGTTGAACGTTTGTGGGCACATATACTAAAAATTCAAACTGAGATCTTAAATAAAAAATAATAAAATTCCCCTTTAGTTGTAATAACTTGATGTTTTAATTTATGCTAACTCAAGTTTTCATTTTCCAATACTTAACTTTGTTAAGGCAACCGCTTTCCTCCAATTTTTTAAGTGAATATAACTCGTGTGGTGTATTAAAATGGTAGAAAACGCTGTGTTTCATATGTAAGTGTATTCATATGGAATACTGTCCATACAAGTAGAATGCTGGGTCATTGGGTTTGCCTGTAGAGTGAGGGGTCTTGGGGTTCATTGGGCCGGGGGCCGAGAAGTGAGAACACCCCACATCTGTTTCTACTTTAAATTGTTGGACTCACGCCTGAAAACATACATGTCCGTTTATGGTAAAGAAATGTGATATGCGTTGATCTTAACGTATAAAAACCCTGGGAGAACAAAGAGAGGGTAGAGAGAGAGCTTCAGACACCGTGAATCAGGAAAACTCATCTCTCCACTGTTTCTTCTGAAACTCTGTTATATAATAAACTTAACCTGATTGATAAAATAGAAGACAGTGTGTTAAGTCTCATTTCTTCAAGAACCATCCATCAAGAGAAGACACCACACTCGAAAATTTGAGCAAACCGGGTGCCTTCAAAAAGTTAAGTAAACTCAACTTATCCGATCTTACAGAATAACAAAAATAAAAAAAAAAGTTAAATCAAGTTCCCCTTTAATTGAGAGTAGGAAGTGACGTCGCTGTTCCTAGGACACTTCCGTTCAGCGGTAAACAGCGTTCAAAACAGTGGACGTAACTTTTTAATTTAACATGAATGCAAACCTTACCTTATCTGAGAGTCACAAACATTAAAAATCAGGTCAAATTGTTCTTTAAACAAGTAAACTATGGAGAACCAAAAATTACATAAGTATAAATAAATACACATATAAATGTATAAATATATAAATAAATAAATGAATAAATTAATTAATGTTGAAATTAATAAATATATATATATATATATATATATATATGTATAAACAAAGAAATAAATATATAAATAAATAAATAAATACGTGCACAAATAATTGTATAGGTAAATTAATTAATTAATAAATACATTTCTTATTTTTATATTATTTATTTATTCATTTATATGTGCATTTATTTATGTCAACATTTATTTATTTATTCATTTATTTATTTAAACATTTATTTATTTATACTTATGTCATTTTTGGTCCTCCATAGTAAACACGCCGGCTTTCGTTTTTCACACTGCTGACCTGCCATGCAGTTACAGTGTCAGCTCACAACTTCTCCCTCCTTCTTATCTATAAATCATGCAGAGTACGTGCTGGATAGCGTTTGACCTGCTACAACCTCACCATACACTATAGTGATGCTTCTCTACTACAGGAACAAATATTCCCAACTTTTCCACTTAGAAAGTAATTATATGTGCCCAAACTGCGGTGCGCTTTCACTGCCTCTGTTTCAACAAGATAGTGATCACATCTGGGTAGGTCACATCTGGGAAGCATTTTAAATCAGAGGAAAAAAAACTTCCCTCTTAACCCCTTAACGCCTGTTGTTGCAAATATGCGACTAACCGTTTGATTCAATCAACCTGCCAAGATAGCGCCTGCATTCCCCCAATGCCTGTTAGTGCATATTCGCCACGGACCTAGGAACCTTTGACAATTTACAATTCAAATGAATCTAGAATTCAAATTTATGAAATGTTTCCTGTAATATTTGTGTATATTGTGTTGGTGACAGTAATTGGTGTTATTTATTATTGAATGCCTGCTGTTGGGTGCATAAATAAAACATTGATTTTTCACTGTTATATTACTCTGTTATTGTTATCTTAGTATGGACCATTATGTCTGCTGTAGCAAATTTGCAACATACCAAATTTACCCCAAATAGACCATATTGCCTGTTGTTGCAAATTTGCAACATACCAAAATTTCTATTTATTTTTGTGCAAAAGTGAAATTAATAATCTCAACAATATTTACTATCTACTTAAAGGTAAAACACACATGAAACATTTTTTCATATACAGCTACATTAATTCAGGCGTTAAGGGGTTAAATCCTTATCAAAAGGATCAGGAAAAGATGTCTGATCACTTTTTACTAATTTCTGACCGTATGTTTTCGGGAGATTTGCGAAATATGCGCTCTCATTTTGACAGCTGTATAGTTGAAAATAGCGCCACCGGAAGCGTCGAAGGAACAGACATGCGCAGTAGCTTTGTTGTTGTTTTCCTCATTGAAACGGTCTATAGTAGAGCTTGGCAATTAATGGAAAATGAATTGAAACTTGACACTTGACATTGAAAGGCATATTGGAAATAATCATTAAAACATACTTCTTGCCAGCACTAGTGTACGGTATGATGTTTGTTTGTGATCTCCCTCAGTAGAGCCATTCACTTACTGCACAGTTAATTGCTTTCGCCCACAGTACATTGAGTTGTCAGGAACACAGCATGCTGAGAGAGCACAGAACCCTGTGAATAAAGAACTCTGAGAAAACAGAGAAAACACTCCCCCAGCAAGCCGGCTTTCATTTATAGCAACATATCTACCATGATATTGACCTATCGGAGCTGTTAAATCTGTCCGTAGCCTTTACAGATCGACAGAGACTATTGTAAGATTAGGTCTTAAGCTTTTCCACTCGATACAAAACATCGTGTGGATAGGCGCGGGAATCACTGTGCAATATCTTTGATAGCTCCTAGAATAATGGCGCGGGAGCTGAAATAGCGATCAATAGTGGAAACACTGATCAGTCAGAGCACTGAATGGTAATCAATGAAAAGTGTAGACTTAGCTCTTTAGCTCATGACAGAATCACTCAATGTGTTAAAAGTTCAACACGACTCCACGACTGCAAGGGCTATCGAGCCTTCGAAATGTTTTATACCATATTAGAACCCACTTACCCTTGGTCGTTTACACACTGACATGCCAAAAGTTATGGGACAGGATATATTGTATTGGGTATAAGTATTGGGTAACAAGACTTTTCCTATGTCTCGTGAAAGCTGTAGAACGTGCATTGAATGTGACGATATCAATGTCCATCGTCGTTTATGACCCAACATCACGATGGATGGTAACCATCGCGATGCCACGCCCACTTTTTGGTTTTTCAGAAACATGCACTGACCTTCTTTAGGTCTCCTTCACCTAAAACTTTAGCAGGGATTGTATGAAAAAAAGATCAAATCAGGTATATAAATTATATGAATTAGAGTCAGGGATGAAAATTAAAATACCCTACTGCTACCAATATATAATATTGTTATATTATTTATTATTATTGTATTATTATTAAGATTTTATTATTTATATCTAGGTTACAGCTTGTCTTTGTTTTTTTTTTCTACATGTCTGAATTAATTTTAAACATTTCATGTTATTAACACGAAAAAATAAGCCTGCTCGTTGTGCGTCAGGAAACTTGCTCATTGTCAACCAGTGTTGGGCACGTTACTTTGAAAAAGTAATTAGTTATAGTTACTTCTCCAAAAAAGTAACTGAGTTACTAACGGAGTTACTCCACAATAAAAGTAACTAGTTACCAGTTAAAGTAACATTTGACTTACTTTTGTTACTCGCCCCTTAAAAAATGTACAAAAGAAGATAAATTATGTAATTTCTATTATTATTAGAAAAATAACAAACAAAAATAAACCCAAAATGTTGACAAACATAAAATCTAACGAATTTCAAAACATAGAAACAAAAAACGTTAAAAGGGTATTAATATAACATAATATAATATAACAGCTGGATCAAACAGTTTAGCGTCAGTCATAAGGAAAGCGCGCGCGGCATTGCGATAAAAAAAAAAAAACGTTTTAATAAATAAGGTCCTATCAAGTGAAGTAAAATATATGGTATTAAAAGGTATTAAATTCACATATTTAGTTATATTTAATGAAGAGACATCAGGCAAAATGCTCCTCTGTGCTCTCTCTCTCTCTGTTTCGCAGTGCCGAGCTGAATTCAGCGCGAGGCTAGAAATAATTTAAAAACTCAGTTTAGTTAAATAAATTAAGATGAGTGAGAACCTGTAAAGTTAATCAAATATTGTCAAATATTTGCCAATAATATCATCATGCATCGCGATGTTTCACTGTAAACATCGTCATCTGCCTATTAAGGAGACATCGCCCAACCCTAATGTGATTTCTACCATTGCCGATGACAATCATTACCATCAACAGCACTGTCCACCAAGGGCGATAATGCCTTACATGATCCACATAAATCTGTTAATCTTATGTAAATGAATGTTTTTAGTCTTAAATTAAATTATGCTCTTTTCCAATTCATTTAGTTTGTTTGTCACTCTACAGTACTGCAGTATTGCTTTCTGAGGCGCTAGATGTTCTAGGCCTAACTCTAAGAAAAGGGCAGGACAATGCTCTTAATAACTGCAGAAAACTTTGTAACCTGGGTAATATTAGTCATGTGGTCCTGTAAAACCCTGTAATATTACTTTACAGCCTGAATCTACATTCTTCCCTCACTTTCTGCGAGAGTCCTGTATCTCTCAGCTTGTCCAGAAATGCATGTTTTAAGCATGTACTTTGTAGGGGTGTCTCAAAAAGTGTCCATTCCACTTCCCATCTATAAGTGGAGAAATATCAATCAATTCTTGCAAAGTCCGGCTTTAAGCTTCTATATAATAGGAGTAAAATATCAGCTTTGCTCGATTGGCACAGTTGAAACAGTAGAGTTATATATAAATGAATGCAAGTAATGCAATGTATTGATTGTTAAAAAAAAATACTTACAAAGGGTGTACCTCAGGGCTCAGTCCTAGACATATGTCCATAGACATCTCCAGAGGCAGTAACTAACTCACTTCAAAATAACTTCTTTACACTGCAAAAAAATCCATTGGCAAAAACTAGACAAAATATATGCAAATTAGGACAAATATATGTATATTAGGCAAAGAAATCTGCCAATGGGGTAAGCAAATTTTTCTTAGTAAGATTTCTTACAAAAAGCAATGGCAAAGTCTCAAAATTGGGAAAGTAACACCTAAATCAAGCAAAAAAAATCACTGTTTATGGACACAAAAATCTAAATAACTTGATTGCTGCTTGATTATGCTTATTTTGAGTTCAAATGACTTAAAATGAGGTGCAAATTCTAAATAAGAATGATTAAGATAATTATCCCTAAAATAAGCAAACTAATACAACACTTACACACAATGCTTAAGACAATGCTTAAGACAAAAACAAATCTTATCAGAGAAGAAAATAAGATTTATTGCCTTAAATTTAGAAAATTTTACTTGCTAAGATTTAGTTTTTTCACTTTAAACCTTCAAATAAACACTATTAAGACTAAGGTATTGTGGTTTCACAAGAATGGTTTTGTACCTCAGCCCCACCAGGATATTAATACTGAAGTAGGGTAGGAGATAAAATAAATCAGGTCACAATATATAATACCTTGGTATCAGGATAAATAATACCTTGTCTTTCTCATCACACATTTGACAAGTTACAGTCTAAGGTTAGGTCTAAAATTGGCTGTAGAATTTGTAGAGAACCCCACTCATCTTTAAATCACTCTACCAGATTGACTTGAGTCCAAAGGTTGTCCTTCCTATGTTTGATTTCGGTGATGTCATATATACAGATCTGCTTTCAGAAGCCTTTTCCAGAAACGTGATGTTCTTTATCACTTATTTAGCCATTTGGTTTGCCATAAATGCTTAATTTAAAACACATCATTGTTCGCTTACTCTGTTGTAAGTTGGCTATCGCTTCATACTCGTTATTTGATCCACTGGTACATGTTTATTTATAAAACTCTTTTTGGTTCATCTCCTTATTATCTATGTAGCTTGATACAGTTTTCATATTCTGCCTATACAGTCATATGAAAAAGTTTGGGCACCCCTGTTAATCTTAATCATTTTTAGTTCTAAATGTTTGGGTGTTTGCAACAGCCATTTCAGTTTGATATATCTAATAACTGATGGACACAGTAATATTTCAGGAAACAGAAAATGTGCAATATGCATTAAACCAAAATTTGACCGGTGCAAAAGTATGGGCACCCTTATCATTTTATGGATTTGAATACTCCTAACTACTTTTTACTGACTTACTGAAGCACAAAATTGGTTTGGTAACCTCATTGAGCTTTGAACTTCATAGCCAGGTGTCTCCAATCATGAGAAAAGGTATTTAAGGTGGCCAATTGCAAGTTGTTCTCCTATTTGAATCTCCTCTGAAGAGTGGCATCATGGGCTCATCAAAACAACTCTCAAATGATCTAAAAACAAAGATTGTTCAACATAGTTGTTCAGGGGAAGGATATAAAAAGTAGTCTCAGAGATTTAACCTGTCAGTTTCCACTGTGAGGAACATAGTAAGGAAATGGAAGACCACAGGGACAGTTCTTGTTAAGCCCAGAAGTGGCAGGCCAAGAAAAATACTTTGCACAAGGAGAAGCTGTATGGGAGAGTGATGCGAAAGAAGCCATTTCTGCAAGCACGCCACAAACAGAGTCTGTTTGTGGCGTGCTTGCAGAAATGGCTATGAAGTTCAAAGCTCAAACCAATTTTGTGCTTCAGTAAGTCAGTAAAAAGTAGTTAGGAGTTTTCAAATCAATAAAATGATAAGGGTGCTCATACTTTTGCACCGGTCAAATTTTGGTTTAATGCATATTGCACATTTTCTGTTAGTACAATAAACCTCATTTCAATCCTGAAATATTACTGTGTCCATCAGTTATTAGATTTATCAAACTGAAATGGCTGTTGCAAACACCCAAATATTTAGAACTAAAAATGATTCAGATTAATAGGGGTGCCCAAACTTTTTCATATGACTGTAACACCCGTACTGCTCAGAGTCTCTAAGATAGATACAGTACTTGGTTTGTCGCCATTTAAGAAATCTATCACAGAAATTTTGAATGAAAACTGTTGTTGTCACAGGCCTGATATTGCTTGGTGTTCCTGTCATTGTCTGTTGTACTTTTTGTGTTTGTGTTTCAAGAGACTTTTATTTTTGACTCCTGCCGGGCTAAGCAATGCCACTGTGAACGGGAAATCATCGTTTCGAATCCTGTTTATGTAGCTTGCCATCAGCTACCAGAGACCTGAGAGAGCACAGTTGGCTTTGCTCTCTCTGGGTGGGTAGATGGCGCTCTCTCCCCTCATCAATCCAAAGGGTGATGATGATCAGCACAAGCAAGTGAGTCTGTGAGCTGATGTATCGGAACCAAGTCGCTGCGGTTTCCTCCGATGGCATTGTGATGCTACTTGGTAGTTCAATAAGAGGCGGAGTCTAACTTCACATGTATCGGAGGAGGCATGTGCTAGTCTTCACCCTCCTGGTGTGTTGGGGCATTACTAGTGATAGCGGGAGTTCTAATTAGTGGGCTGGGTAATTGGCCTTGCAAATTGAGTGGAAAAATTCAATCAAAATTAGAAAATAAAATGCTTTTATAGATAATAGATCATTTAAGATGAAAACATTCACACTAATACAACATTGGAAAATAAATTAAACAGTTTTCTATATGTGTTATTTGCATTTTTTAACCTGCATTACATGTACACATGTACATAAATAATGTATGAAGTGACCTGGCAGTACACCTTGTTGTTTTTGTGGCGTAGTTAGCGAAACGCTGGCGCAGCACAGCTCGTAGCACGTGAGTAGCGTCACGCTAATACCAGTGCTACAATTAGGGCGCATAACTTTGCTCCCTGCATAGCACACAGGGGGTTTTGAGGTCAATGGGAAAGAGCGAAATTTAGAAGCGCAGTCACAGCGGGGGTCCCTCCGGCCCCACGCAACACACAGCCGCAGCCACAGACTTCTGAGCTGATTAGCATAGCGCTCTGCTGCACGAGCGTGCTACGTGCAGCCTGTTAGCACAAACGGCACCTCCGGCCACGGCGGCTCCCTGCAGCACATCCTGAACCTAATGCACGCGGCACGGCTGAAACGCCTGATACGGAAAAGCCTTGATTCGGGCAGAGAAAGAGAGAGAACGGAAAAAAAAGGAGGGGGAACAGCAAACAGACGGATTGGAAGGGGCTCGCATCAGACGAGCAGACAATCAATTTGCTTTGAGGAGAGAAAGTGAGACTAACCAAGAAACAGACCCAGCTAAAGCCTATTGATCTGCGTCTGTTACAGAGGACATGCCCTGCAGAAACACTCCTCCACCCCTCCTCCTCCTCCTCCTCTTCTTCCTCCACAGCCTGTGGAGATAAGAACTCTGAAGACTTTAATAAAATGAAAGAGTTTGGTTAAACCACAAATTGACTCCAGCGATTTTAAAGGGAATTATTAGGTGTCATTATTCTGTCTCTTTTAAGCCGTCTGATTGAGGCTTCTTCGTCTGTTCTCGAGGCTTTTAGTGCTGGAAAATATTCTAATTTCCTTCTCTAACCATGGGCGATTTGGGTTCACTCAGCTCGAAAATATCTCCGCTTTGTCTGGCCGAGCTTTCTCTCCGCAGGTCCGCCCTTGAAAGGTAAAGAGAAAGCGAGAAAGAGAGAGAGAGAGAGAGAGAGAGAGAGAGAGAGAGAGAGAGAGAGAGAGGCTGAAGTGTTCTGAAGTTTGGATGTTCTTTTTATTTTGACAGGTTTCCCCTCCCAAAAGTCTTCTTGCAGGTCCAAAACTTAACCCTAACCTAACCTCAGCCCAAATCCTAACCCAAAACCCAAAAATTAATCTCAGTTCAAATCCTAACCCAAAACCTAACCTCAGCCCAAATCCCTAACCCAAAAAATAATCTCAGTCCAAAACCTAACCCCAACCTTAACTTTAGTCCAAAACCTAATTCTAAACCTGGCCCTAATCCTAATCCTAATCTCAACACAAAGCATAATCTTAACCATTATCCTGGTCATAACCCTGACCTTAACCTCAGTCCAAATCCTAACTCTAAAATTAATCTCAGCCCAAAACCTAAATCTAAACCTGGCCCTATTCCTAATCTCAGTCCAAAACTTAACCCTAACCTAACCTCAGCCCAAATCCTAATCTCAGTCCAAAACCTAACCCCAACCTTAACTTTAGTCCAAAACCTAATTCTAATCCTGGCCCTAATCCTAATCCTAATCTCAACACAAAGCATAATCTTAACAATTGTCCTGGTCACAACCATGACCTTAAACTCAGTCCAAATCCTAACTCTAAAATTAATCTCAGTCCAAAACCTAAATCTAAACCTGGCCCTAGTCCTAATCCTAATCTCAACACAAATCCTAATATAAACCATTATCCTGGTCGTAATCCTTACCTTAACCTCAGTTCAAGACCTAATCCTCACCATCTCTCTGGCCCAAAGACAACAGTAATATTAACAGAATTAACAATAAAATCTTTCAAATTAAAAATAAATGCAGAGGAGAGGTCTTGTTGTTTCTTTCCCAAAAAACATCAAATAATTGTGTTATTTTGTTTGTGCATATATATATATTATTGTGCATATCTGCTCCTGAAACACCTATACTTGCTTGTAATTAGTGTATCTGACATTGCATCAGATTGCAGATTAAAAGAACCAGGATGCTGGACCATACCTAGTTAATGTTAATCATGTTTAAAGACTGGACTGGACTTTCAAAGTTTGGTTTAATGTCTCTAAAGATACGTCACATGAAGCATGGCTATTGGCTATTTGATAATGAAAAATATATAATTAATTAATTAATGTGGGTAGTTACAGTTGTGGGGGATATCTTGGGCCGTTGGGCATTGGGTCTAAACTCTAATCCGCACTAGCTTTCGGATGTTGGTATTGGCGCCTTGTTGGCGAGCATGAGTATATTCATATTCATGCATCCATAGTCGAGACAAAATCATTGAGACAGGTTGAGACAAGACATCATTTTCAGTGTTGGGCACGTTACTTTGAAAAAGAGTTACTAACTGAGTTACTCTATTATGAAAGTAACTAGTTAACAGTAAAAGTAACTATTTTGTTACTTTTGTGTTACTTTCAGCGCCATTATTCCCATCACTGATCATGATTTTTAGTTTACTACGTAATCTATAAATTCTTTTTACATTGACTTCCATTAAAGTTCAAAAGGTTTTTTTTGTTACTCTCTCTCCTGTTGCTGTTTGGAGAAACTTGTTTATCATTGGACAGTGACTAAATATATGTGTGTGTGTGTAAATGTGTTTTTTTTTTTTTTTTTGAGAATGAATACATTTAACTCTTAATCCATAAAGGAACTGTCAAGCTTTTTAGTTAATTTTTTTGTTTATTTTTTAATCATTTTAGAGATCTTTATAATTTTTTTATGGATTGTTATGTTATGTTATTGTTATGTTTATTGTTTGCCCTGTTAGAAAATAAATCTTATTAAAATTAACCAGTAGATTTTATTTGATTACTTAACTAATTGATAGTAAAAATATTAAATATTTATATGTTACTGTAACTAAAATATCTTTAAATGAATCAGTACGATTTAAAACCAAATCAGTGGTCTTATGTGACTGATCCCATACTCCTGCCTTAATTTCACAGAGTTAGCGAGTTAGCATGCTAACTATAAAATATAAACTATAAAATATATCGAGCAGCATAAAGGTGAGGCAAATGTGTAACCAAAAAGTTAATCTCTACTTCATTGAACCCTCTAAACAAATGTTTTCTGGGACTACATTTAGACTGCTTATGTTTCACAATAGTCATTAGGTTAGATTGTGGCTTAACAGTCTTTTAGTAGGGCAAAACTTTGTATGCAAATGAATGTTTTTGTTTTTTTTCAGATTTACTTCAATTTACTACCATCAGTATAAAACATATGCACATCTAAAACACATGGTGGTGGTAGCTTCACTGCTAACACTGGATAGCATATCAGTTATGCATTTTAGACGCCTGGCTTCTATTACCAGCACTGTAAAATCTGTGAAATGCTTAAAAGGTTCTATAAATTCTATGTTTGATTCTATGTTGTTTTTTTTAAAATAAGTGCTAATGAGTCATCTCTATATCAACATCTATATCTCTCTAGATATCTAGTGTTTTTAGTCATTTTAGTAAAGCACCAGACATGCTTATCAGACATGCCTCAGACTGTGCTTAGCATTTTAATATACAGTTTTTTTTTTTTAATATTGCATGCTTTTTTTCAAGAGTATTACAGTTATTAATGTAATATGATAGGGGCGTCTTTTATTTTGAAGGTCTGAGGCCATAATTTAATCTGGAGAGAAAATGAGAAGGTGAGACATTTTACCCCAGAGGGAACTTCTTACCCCATGTTACTCTAATTTACAGTAATGACGCAAAATATCACTGCTGTCATCGCAAAACGCTCGTACCTCTGGAACTGTGCTGGAGGGACAGACTGGCATTGTTCCAAATCATATTCCCTCCAGACTTTAACTTGTTTTGACGCAGGTTTATGCAGGTTTGCTACTTACGTTTTAATGGCCTAAAGTTAGTGGACACCAGCAGATCCAAAATCAGGAGTATTAATCACAGTCTGTCTCTTATTTGCTGCAGTATTTGTCTCTCTGCCACTTTTTAGAGAAACATTGTTGTGAGGATTTAATTGCATTCTGCCATAATAGTAGTGTTATTGAGGTCTGGTGCTGATCAATACCTGTTCAATACCTTTTCATTCAATGCATTTATTTATTTAACATTTTTAACATTTTATTATTAATTCTTTTAATATTACTTTTGTTTTTGGTGGCAACAACAAGGTCAGATTAATGGTTAGGATTAGGTCTTGAACTGAGGTTAAAGTAAGGATTACGATCAGGATAATGGTTTATATTAGGATTTGTGTTGAGATTAGGATTAGGATTAGGGCCAGGTTTAGATTTAGGTTTTGGACTGAGATTATTTTAAAGTTAGGATTTGGACTGAAGATAAAGTCAGGATTATGACCAGGAGAATGGTTAAGATTAGGCTTTGTGTTGAGATTACGATTAGGGCCAGGTTTAGAATTAGGTTTTGTACTGAGACTAATTTTAGAGTTGGCATTTAGACTGAGGTTAAGGTTAGGGTTAGGTCTTGGACTAAGATTAATTTAGGATTATGACCAGGATAATGGTTAAGATTAGGTTTTGTGTTGAGATTAGGATAAGGGCCATGTTTTGATTTTGGTTTTTGACTAAGATTAAGGTTAGGGTAATGATTTGAACTAAGGTTAAGATTAGAGTTAGGGTTTTGACTGAGATTAAGGTTAGGGTTAGGATTTGGACTGAGGTTAAGGTTAAGGTTAGGAATTGGACTAAGGTTAAGGTTAGGGTTATGGTTTGAGGTTAAGGTTAAGGTTAGGACTTAGACTAAGGTTAGGTTTAGGATTAAGGCCAGGATAATGATTAGGATTAGGTTTTGTGTTGAAATTAGGATTAGGATTAGGAACAGGTTTAGACTTAGGTTTAGACTGATGTTAGACTGATGTTGAAGTTAGGGTAAGGATTTGAACTGAGGTTAGGATTAGGATTCGGTTTTAGACTAAGGTTAAGGTTAGGGTTAGGGTTATGTGGAAGTAGCATATTAGGACTATTTAATGTATATGATGTTTTACCACTTCTAATTTACTGATATGTTGTTGATGTGTTACTTATATCTGTCAAATATTTACAAACAGGCATTCAAAATAAAGGTTTTCCCTCTGTTCTGGCTCAGTGCCTTGGTGCCTGATGCATTCTTCAAAGTGGACAGTGGTTTCCGGTTGAGAGTACGCTGTACACAATTGGTTGAGTGCTAATGCAATGAATTGTGTATATGAGTGTTGATTATAAACCAGTTTTGGGTTTCTTGAAATTTACACAGTTAAGGACCTAAATACACTTATTTAAAGGGGTGTCCACAAACTTGTGGACATAAAGTGTACGTGATGCCTACAAAGTATCACTCTAGAATCGAGTGCTGTGAGTTTTTACAGTTCATCCAGGGGGAGGAATCTAATATTGAACACAGTGCAAACTCAAAACAGAAGGGTGTAGTTTTTGTCAGAGAATCGAATTATATTGAAAGAAAAAACAACAGACCAGCCCCAGTTCAATTTTGTCTCTCTTATGGGGGCGCCGGTACCCCCAACACGCCTCAATTCGATGCCTGGTTGTAGTCTAGTTCAAAGGCAACTTTGTACAACATGTTTGTGAATTTTAGTCCTTGTAAAAATATATGGGCGTAAATGACACTTTCACCCATGTAGCGGGTGCAGCACACACACACACACACACACACACATAAGCTCACACACACACTGCGCTAGGGGCTTTATAGAGTCCGAGATTCTGAGGGCCGCTCAGGAAAATGTCAGACGCTGTTTTGAAAGGATCAGATAGCTTTTTGATGTCGAGAGCCGCTGATGCGGAAGGAGAAGAAAGGCGCTCTTGATGGGCATCAGGTGTAATTTCTGCAAATGTCTCTGCACTCGCGCCACCACCTCTCGGGCAGCTCGCCGCCTATAAGACACTATCACCCGCTCCCATCCATCCTAAATCTATCCGTGCTAAAAGCGACTAGTAATGGCAGCCTATCGTTCCCGGCCAGGCTGTTGCTTTGACTTGCCGTTTGAAATAGTGAAATAGCAATATTCAAAGCCGCACTCTTGTTTAGTGCACCAAATACCCAAATAAAACGATTATATTATCTGTATTCATGGTTCCCAGACTTGCACTGCACTGCAGAAATTATGTAGAGTATGTAATCTAATGCTAACACACCCATTTTGACCCAAATTGATAACAGTGATAGCAGTGATAGTATGGATTTTCAGTGCAAAAAAAAAAAAAAACATCCTGACCAAGCTGTTTAAGCTGATTGAATGGCTCAATTCTTGATTAGGTGTGGGACAATATATATTGTTACCGTGATACAGGAGTTGGACAACGAAACTGAAACACCTGTTTTAGACCACAATCATTTATTATGGTGACGGACAGTTCTGGTGGAAACAGGAGAGTTGAGGTGCACATTGAATTCTGCGTGATTTGATCAGCCGTGGTTTTATGTTTTTTTGTGGAAACAATCCGGGTTAGCACCCGAACATCCCTTTCAGACAGCTTCCTCTTACAGCGTCCACAGTTAATCCTGTTGGATGTGGTTGGTCCTTCTTGGTGGTATGCTGACATTACCCTGGATACCGTGGCTCTTGATGCATCACAAAGACTTGCTGTCTTGGTCACAGGTGCGCCAGCAAGACGTGCACCAACAATTTGTCCTCTTTTGAACTCTGGTATGTTTGAACACCCATAATGTTGTGTGCATTGCAATATTTTGAGCAAAACTGTGCTGCTCTTACCCTGCTAATTGAACCAACCTTCACACTCTGCTCTTACTGGTGCAATAATGTGCAATTAATGAAGATTGGTCACCAGGCTGCTCCAATTTAGTCATGAACCTCCTAAACTAAAATGACAGGTGTTTCATTGTCCAACACCTGTATATATTATATATATACCTATAAATATTATTTATGTAAAATACTTTTATTTTGAGGTAAATTTAGTAGAAAAATCTTACAGCACTTAATGCTCTTTATCTCTATCTTTATCTCTCTGCTGAGAACTTTAATGGAGATGTGGATTTCATTTTCCAGCAGGACTTGGCACACTACCCAATAATACCAAAAGCACCAATTGGGCTTATATAATATTCTAATTTTCTGAGACACTGAGACACGGGTTTTTATTAGCTGTAAGCCATAATAATCATCAACAATAAAATAAATAAACGCTTAAAATAGATCATTCTGTCCATAATAAATCTATATAAACTGTCCCTTACACTTTATCAAAACGTCTTAATGAATGGACCAATAGAAATGTTCCGAAATTACTTGAAATAAACTCTTTTTACATGAGCTACTATTGAAAATTAAGTAGGATTTTTCTCTCTCCTATAAAGTTGCTGTTTCGGTTACTGTTTCATGTTTTTTTTTTTTTTATTGGACAGCGGTGATATTATATATGAGTTTCACATTTTAAACTAAATAACTGAAATAAAGTATCTTTTCTGTGATTTTTTTGACAATTCTAATTCTAAGTCTAATGACACTAGCCACAAGCTAGCATGCTAAACACAATGCACAAATAAAATGCAATACAGTTTTTACTTATTTATTTATTTATTTTTTTTTTTACAACTTTCTACTTCTTCTTTAATAGATAATGCTCAGATTTGATTGATTTTACTGTTGTTGAGTTGCTTTAACTGTAAGTTCAGCTGTAAGTCAGTGAAGAGCAAGCAGATGCTAAAGGGCTGCGTCAGGTGTGATATAGCAGGATAAACTCAGCCTTTCCCGAAAGAGTTGGAGCTTCATCTCGTCCCAGAGGCGCAGAGGCTTTGTTTCTCTGCGAACCTTAGCGTTTAGTCTTCCGCAGTCTTGAATGAATTATTAATAAGCAGAAAGGATGCCGATGCTGATGAAGTGATGTTAATGAGGCACATATATTAATGGGGTCAGAGCGAGGGCACGTCTGCGTTTGTCTTACTGTATACCCTGCTCCCCGTCACTGTCCTAATCAGATTACTGACGGCAGCGGCGGCGGCGGCCTCTCTCCAGCCGGCCGAGCCGTGCAGGACGCAGATTGTCTCTTGGAGACAGTTTTGTAACTGAAGTCCCCCGATTTATGTGTGCGATTTGTTTTGGGGATTTGTTTATCTCTCTCGCTCGCGTCCCGTCTCATCTCCTGATCACGGGCCGGCTCTTTCAGGCCCCCCCGCCGCCATCTTGTTCTGAGCCGCGTGGTACCACGAGGACAAGGTTTTAAGCCCAGCTTTGTCTTTTGTGTCAAAACGATCTCTTTTTTCACTTTAAGCTGTCCGATGGGAGCCACCCTGAAGTGGACTTAGCTGTGGCACTTAGCAAAACGAGGAATTCGTCAGGATTATAGGCCTGCGCTCTTTCTCTCTCTCTCTCTGTCTGTCTCTCTCTCTGTCTCATTTTCTCTCTCTCTCTCTCTCTCTCTCTCTCTCTCTCTCTCTTTCACTCTTTCTGTTTGTGCCTGTTGCGTGGTTGTATTTTGTGTGTCCTAAAAAAATACTGGAGTTTTCTAACAAAAACAAACAAAAAAAAAAGTGCAGGGTTGTAGAATACAGCACTAGCATAGCTGTGTAGCTGTGTAAAATTCTACCCAAACCCCCCTGTACTCCATCAAAATTCAACTCAACTGTACCCAAAAAAATCTATCCAAACCCAAATATAGCCCAAAAATGTTATCTAAAAACCCATGTATAACCCAACATAATTCTATTAAAACCAAAGTATAAAATAAATTCTATCCAAACCCAAATATTGCCCAGTAAAATTCAATTAAAACCCTTGTATAAAAATTCTAACCAAACCCAAGTATGGCCCAACAAAATTCTATTAAAAGCAAAGTATATCCCAACAAAATAGAATGTGTAGCCCAAAAAAATTCTATCCAAACCCAAGTATAGTCCAGCAAAATTTGGTTAAAACCCAAGTACAGCCCAACAAAATTCTATTAAAATCAAAGTATAGCCCATCACAATTCTATTAAAACCCAAATATAGCTCCAACTTATTCTACCCAACATTCTATTAAAACCCAAAATATAGTTCAAACAAAGTGTAGCCCAACAAAATTCTATTCAAACCCAAATGTAGCCCAACAACATTTTATTAAAAGCAAAGTATAGCCCATCACAATTTTGTTAAAACCCAAATATAGCTCCAACTAATTCTATCCAACATTCTATGAAAACACAAAATATAGTTCAAACAAAGTTTAGCCCAACAAAATTCTAACCCAAGTATAAAATAAATTCTATCCAAACTCAAATATAGCCCAACAAAATTCTATTCAAACCCAAGTATAAAATAAATTCTATCCAAACTCAAATATAGCCCAACAAAATTCTATTCAAACCCAAATGTAGCCCAATAAAATTCTACCCAAACTCAAATATAGCCCAACAAAATTCTATTCAAACTTAAATATAGCTCAACAAAATTCTATTCAAACTCAAATATAGCCCAACAAAATTCTATTCAAACTCAAATATAGCCCAACAAAATTCTATTCAAACTTAAATATAGCCCAACAAAATTCTATTCAAACTCAAATATAGCCCAACAAAATTCTATTCAAACTCAAATATAGCCCAACAAAATTCTATTGAAACTTAAATATAGCTCAACAAAATTATATTCAAACTCAAATATAGCCCAACAAAATTCTATTCAAACTCAAATATAGCTCAACAAAATTCTATTCAAACCCAAGTGTAGCCCAACAAAATTCTATCCAAACAACAAGTATAGTCCAGCAAAATTTGATTAAAACCCAAGTACAGCCCAACAAAATTCTATTAAAATCAAAGTATCACAATTCTATTTAAACCCAAATATAGCTCCAACTAATTCTATCCAACATTCTATTAAAACTCAAAATATAGTTTAAACAAATTGTAGCCCAACAAAATTTTATCCAAACCCAAGTGTACAATACATTCTATTCAAACTCAAATGTAGCCCAACAAAATTTTATTAAAACAAAGTATAGCCCATCACAAATTTGTTAAAACACAAAAATAGCTCAAACAAATTATATCCAAACCCAAATATAGCCCATCAAAATTCTAATGAAACCCAAGTATTAAATAAATTATATCCAACAAGTATAGACCATCACAATTCTGTTAAACCGAAATATAGCTCAAACTAATTTTATCCGAACCCAAATGTAGCCCAGCAAAATTCAATTCAACTAAAATATAGCCCATTGAAATTCTGTTAAAAACCCTTTTTAACAGAATTTCAATGGGCTATATTTTATATATATATATAAGGGTTTTTAACAGAATTTCAATGGGCTATATTTTAGTTGAATTGAATTTTGCTGGGCTACATTTGGGTTCGGATAAAATTAAAATAAAAAAATATACACACACACATATATATATATATATATATATATATATATGTGTGTGTGTATATTTTTTTATTGAAACCCAAATATAGTTTAAATAAATTAATTTAATTCATCTCTTTGTTTGTACCTGTTTGTTTTTTTTTTTTTTTGCATCCTAAAAGAGAAAAAAGTTTTGTGAGAAAGTACAGGGACACGGCATGTAGCGCTAGAGATTCAGGAGTATGATTTTTACCTCAGGTAAAGTAGGATAGTGGGAGGATAAAATCTCTCCACTTAGACACTTTCTTTACACTTTCATAACCCTCACATATAAGAAACACACCGACTGACGCTGATGGCGGCGTCCCCTGATGTTTGCCCCCACCCTCGGATCCCACCCCCTCTAGCCCGGCTCCATTGCCGTCAGATCTCCTGTCTTGGCTTAATGCCTTTGTGAGGGGAAAGGGCTGCGCCTCCCAAAGTCATTTCTGCGCTCACAGCGGGGAGCGCCTTCACTTTGTGCCGCTTTTTACTTTGTGCATATTTGTCGGAAGAATTGCTCTCTTTTTTTTCCCCCTCCGGCGCGGTAATAAAGAGGAGGGAGTCGGCTTTCTTTTCCTTCTCTTACTCTCTCTTACTCTCTCTCTTGCTCTCTCGTTCTCTCGCTTTCCTCCGTTTGGTCCAGGAAAGGCCTTCCCAGGAGCATTTGCAGCAGGGAAAGGTGAAAGAATAACAAAGCGAGGTTTATTTACCCGTCTGCGCCGAGTGTGGGGAGAAAGTTTTTTTTTTTCCTGGAAATGAAAATGCTCACTGGTGTGTGCATGTCTTTTGTATGTCATGCGGAATGGAGAGGATGTGGACGCGGGTGTGGATGCGATTGAATAAATGGAGTTCCTATTTCCTAATAGCATTTCCTTTTCCCGTCGCAAATGGAATGGTCGTTTTTTTGAGCAGGTATGATTTTTCCCAGAGATAATGCACTGTACAAAACGGTTTTATGCGCGAAGTAGAAGACGGACAGCTCGAGAGGAGCCGTGAAGACGGATCGTGATTAAAATTTTCAGTCTCGTTAAGTTGGTGACAGCCTTCGCCGCACTGCGTGGCACTCTCAGCGATCGATCTCCTCGGCGAGGAAAAATCTGCTCCAATACTAACGAACCACCAGATCATTCCAGTTCTGGGCCCTGGGAGGGGAAAAATTAATTAAGATATTTATGGCCTCAATTAATCAGTTCACTGAGATACTCCTGGATGTCCAGAGGGCGCGAGGGGCTCGGCAGGAAGCGGGGGGAAACGTTTCGAAAGCAATCAGACATTCGCAAATGTCCACACCTTCCACTCAATCATGCACTAAAGCTGCAATCGGGACTGAAGTCTTGATCTGAACCAGAATAAAGCATTACATTCCGCTCTAGCTGCCCAGATATAGATACATAACCATAGGTCTATTGTATCCAGTAACCTGAAACTGAAGTTCTGCTCAGAACCCAAAAAATCCAACTGTACAACCAATAAATACTGTCCAGACCCAAATTAACCACCAAAAAAAATCATTCTAGAACTATTATTAGGTCTTCAAATATGTCAAAAGTCAATTGGCAAATGGAAAAGTTCTGTCTAATTCTGACTGTACCTCCAAAATATTCTATCCAACAAAAATTTTGCCATACCTGACAATAGCTTGGCTAAGTAATTTTTAATAAACTGGACTGTACCTTTACCCAATTCTAAGTATACCTCAGGATAATACGACCGTTTCTGACGCAACAGGCCACCCAACTCCTGGTACAAGCAGTCGTCATCTCACGCCTCGACTACTGCAATGCCCTGCTAACTGACCTCCCGGCCTGTGTAGTAAAACCACTCCAGATGATCCAGAACGCAGCAGCACGTCTGGTCTTCAACCAGCCAAAACCAATGGGCACGTGTCACCCCACTGCTCATTGAGCTCCATTGGCTACCAGTTGATGCTCGCATCAATTCAAATTCAAATTCAATCAATTCAAAGCTCTTACAATCGCCTACATGGTGATGACAGAACAGCTCCTTCCTACCTGCACTGATCACTCCTGAAGGCTTACGCTACCTCCCTGCCGCTGCGCTCCTCCAATGAACGTCGCCTCGCTTTACCAAACATTTACCACACAAAGCAATCCAGACTGTTCTCATACAGAGTTCCTCAATGGTGGAACAAACTACCTTCTACTACCAGATCAGGAGAATCTCTCACTATCTTTAATAAACTCCTGAAGACAGAGCTCTTCAAAGAGCACTTACTCTCCTAACACCTCTAACTAACTACCTTCTACTACCACATCAGGAGAATCTCTCACTATCTTTAATAAACTCCTGAAGACAGAGCTCTTCATAGAGCACTTACTCTCCTAACACCTCTAACTAACTACCTTCTACTACCAGATCAGGAGAATCTCTCACTCTCTTTAATAAACTCCTGAAGACAGAGCTCTTCAAAGAGCACTTACTCTCCTAACACCTCTAACTAACTACCTTCTACTACCAGATCAGGAGAATCTTTCACTATCTTTAATAAACTCCTGAAGACGGAGCTCTTCAAAGAGCACCTACTCTCCTAACACCTCTAACTAACTACCTTCTACTACCAGATCAGGAGAATCTCTCACTATCTTTAATAAACTCCTGAAGACAGAGCTCTTCAAAGAGCACTTACTCTCCTAACACCTCTAACACACTAACTACTTCTAACCTCATTTCCTTCTTCCCCTCCTTCGCTTCTATATCTCATTATTTCCCTTTGACTTCCTTTAGACCCTGTCTAATGATGTTTTTACCTTTAACTTCTATTACTTTTGTACTTCACTATTGTAAGTCGCTTTGGACAAAAGCGTCTGCCAAATGTAATGTAATGTAATGTAATGTAATATAATGTAATACTTTTTTGCCTATGCACTTACCGTAAGCGTCTCTTAAAGGGACAGTGTACAAATTACTGAATACCGCAATATTACATACAGTATTTCCCCCAGGCCATTTAAATGGTCACCCCCCCTTCTATTGTGAGCATGTGTGCGAATACCAAACACCATACAATTCCTGAGATTTTTTTTTTACTTTTTATACTCAGCATATTGAGTTCTTATTCAGAAATCCTCACAACCAAGCTGACATGTTTGCAATCCAATTTATCATGCATTCTTTTTATTCCAGCGTCCTTCGTTTGTTATTTTTTTTCTCCCTTTAAGCATACAAGTTCACACTAGTATTTTAATTGACACCACTAATATTAAATATAATTGCATTTTACATTACTTACATTCATTCTTTTATTTACAGTACATTAACCCTTGTGTGGTGTTCATATTTTTATTACTCGTTTACTTTTGTTACTTGTATTTAATTCAGCAAAATTAAGCAATTCTACATTAAAATGCTTTACACATGCTTGCTTCACCTAAATTGCAAGTAATATAAACACAGCTTACATGGTTAATATTTGCCCTTTACCTTTCTTATGTTACATTTCTTTCAAAAAGTGCTACTCTTTTTTTATTAGTTTTTTAATAAAATGTAAAAGAAAATGAATTAAACTCAAGATATGAGTAGAAAATTGGTTTAGTTTCAAATTTACAAATGAAGCAATGTTTATTAGCCCTTGGCTAAACATACTGTATGTAATATAAATGTGTGTGTGTGTGTGTGTGAGGGGGGGGGGTGTACATTGTGTGTTTATAGAAAATGTGTTTTGATATATGTTTTTCATAAACAAAATGAGCCAATGCCAATGAGTTTGAGTTAGAAAAAATATTTTTTTTGTATCATTTGATGAAAAATTTAAACGGGTCCCACAGACCCGAACACCACACAAGGGTTAAGGCTATTTAAATATTAACTATAACAACTTATGTCTTAATAAAAAAAGTGTGTTTATCTCATTTAATCACTAAAACATTCACTAAAATATACACAAATGCCAAATGATCACATGCTGTAACTCACATCCATCCACACACACACACACACACACACACATAGACACACATCTCCACAGTTAAACAGCAGCCTATATGTATTAGCAGGCCTGTTCTATCAGTACACTCTCCCACACTTTCACCCGGAACACGGCCTGCACTGATTCCACTTAACAGCCTGAGGGAAAGCACACACTAAAGGGAGTGTCAAACACTGTCACACATACTCTCACACACCTACACACACACCTACACACACACACACACACACACACACACACAAGCAGGCATGGCTACACTCCTACGGTGGCTTTGACAGTGTCAACACGCTGGCTCAGTACGTGCCCCCAGCCAGTTAACCAGGTGCCCATGACAGCCAGGCAGTCCACCCACCAGCATGTTCTGCCAATAAAGCGTCCGCCGATTGTGCTCTAATAGGTATTCAGAGCTTGAAGCGAGCTGCGGGTGCTGAAGGTGGCCATTCCGGATAGTTAAATTTCCAGCTTGTTTTCCGTGAAACTTGGCTGGGAAGTATCTGCAGTGACATTATGCGCATATGCACGCATGCATGCGACAGAAGAGCGGTCCCTACCCAGCTTTTTTATAATTTTATAATTCTACCATTGTCTTCTACTCTGAATCCGAAGACCAGCTTATTATTCATTTTTCTTCTTTTCGGGCATGTGCACAAATAGACCCCAGGGGGGCTTGAGCTGCAGAGCTGTTCAGTGGCGTCGTGGTCAGCGTGTAGAGCAGGATTAATTGTGTTTAATGTGAGCATTATTCAATATCCATTCAGCGAGTATAGAGCTTGTAAGGCGGTTTGGGTTCCAGGGTTCCGGGTTGGACATGCTCTTCTGGGGCAGTACTAGTTCCTCTGAGATTTCACCTAAATAATGTCCTGACACAGCGTTCTTACATCACCACAGGGCAGGAAGTCCCCTGACGCTGCACGATGTCGTTCTGCTGATTGACAGCCAATAGTGTTGGCAGCACAAGGCACTAGTAGCTTGCTAAGGCAAAAGCGATCTACTGTATACCATATAGACCATGTGGAGCTGCAGGAATAACTAATAATCACTATTCTTTACTAATAATCACTAGGGGTGTCACGATTTTGATATTTCATGGAAATCAATTGAAATTATGTCATGGTCTCGAGCCTCGAAGTCAAAAAGAGGATCGACGATCCCTCCCGCAAATGGCGCAGCACACTGCAGCTCAAAGAGCAGCCCTTTCTCCAGAGAATGTGAACATTCTCATCTTCTTAAAGAAAATCTTGAAAATATAAAAATAACAGTTGTTTTGTCTAGCCTCAAATATGTTAATAGTTTTGGTACCTTAAGGAGCATCTTTCTCTCAGATAAAGTTAATAATATATCTTTATTAAAGAAAAAAACTTCATTCTCAGGGACCGAAAAAGTCTTAAAGTCTTATTTTTCATGTTTAACTGTTATAGTAGGATAGAGTTCAGTTTGTTAAGGCTCTAATTGTTCTATTATTTTGTACATGACTGTTCCTGTATTTTTTTTTATTATTTATTTTGTTATGTTGCACATTGCTGTTTTAATAGTGCACACTGCTGCTACCAAAAAAAAGCCACTAGATGGCATTACAAATATATCTTAATTAAATTATTTAAATTAGACCATTAATGCCTAGTGTGGTGTATTGCAGATCACTTGTATCACTTTGCATCACTTGTATCAAGCCCACCTTTTGAAATAAGATATTGTAAATTTGATGAATCAAACCAATGACTGACCATAAACTCGGAAGTGCATTGAGAGCAACCCTCATTTTCAATGTAGTCGAGCATTTACAGCAAATACAGGGATTGACATGACGAAGTCATTTTAAAATAGCATTAAAGAAAAGATAAAAATAGAATTAGAATACATTAAATTACATTACATTTTGTCCAAAGCCTCTTATAAACAAGAATGATGAAGTGTATAGTATATAGTGTATATAGTGATAGTATATAGTGATACAAGTTCAAGGTAAGCAAGGGAGGCATAAAGGAGGCTAAAGGGGAATAGTGGGATAGAGAAGGAAAGAAGGGGAAGAAGGAAATGAGGTTAGAAGTAGTTAGAGGAAAGGAAGCATGAAGTGCTGTAAGTTTTTTTTGGGAAAACACTGCATTGACTTTGGACTTGATAGAACACAGTGGATCAACACCAGCAGATGACATGTCTCTCCAAACCATCACTGATCATCAGTAAATTTAGCATTTCATTTGGAACCAGGGGGAACCAGGGTGTGTTGACACCAGAGGAGGATGAAATCTGAATAAGCAGCAACACTGACTTTAGAAGCCAATGACCCAGTTTATCACCACAATAAGTGCCATCATGTAAATAGCTATAGCCCTATAGCTTCCTATCATTTTTTGTACACCAAACTAGAATGATTAAGGTTAAGTTATCTGTACATCAGGGGTCAGCAAAAGGCGGCCAGATGTGGCCTGAAAGCTTGAAACATCTGGCTCGTTAGGTTGATTGAACTAGAATGAACGTTAGTGGAATAAAAATGAAAATAAATGCTTCTCTGGGGAGCTTTTGTTTACATCCCTCCCCTGGACTTTAGTTCCTTCCTGTTCTTGGTTTTTTTTTTTTTTGCACGGTCTTGGGCTCCCCCTTACCTCCTTATAAGAGCGCTTTTTACCGGCCATGTCCCAATTCACTAGCCAGGGGAGTGGTAGTGTATTGGACCATGACCCTGACAGCACAGGTACGATCCTGAGAGTGAGGAGCGCTGTGTTAAGTTATTTATTTATGTTTTCCTTTCTTCTTGGGTTTACCTGCTTTGAGATCAACTGCTCTGTAATTGGGTTCAACAACCCTCTGGGCTAGAGAGCTACTAGACTGTAGCACTACATCCCATTACACTTCATTTTCCAAAACAGATTTTTTTTTTTTGTGGCCCACCAGGTCATTTTACAAAGACTTGGAAAATATCTGGGCCGCAGCCAACCCGAATTGTCTACCCCTGCTGTACATCTAAGGTAAAGTAGGTAAATGTTTATATTGAGCCAAATTAGAACAAAAAAAATCAGAGCCTTCAGCTTTTTTTGAGCAGTAAATACTATAGATCCTTCACTAACTACTCGGAGCTGCTGCCATCAGAAGGTCTTTTGGAGTTTGAGCAGCATTAATCTGTTGTTGTTTTGTCTTCTTTGGAAATCCATGCATCTTTGACTCGCGGTAAAAACACCCCGCCGCGAGCGAGTCGGCTCTCGGCGCAGTTGAGGGCGCTAGACAAGCCGTCAATCCCAATGTCACCGGGGCATCCGAGAAGATTGGCTGATTGATTGAGGCGAGACAGAGGAGGGAGGGTGAGGGAGGTTAAGGCAGAGCCGTGATTGACACAGAGGTAGCCACAGATAGCAGAGGGAAAGGAGGGAGAGAGCTAGGACAGCATATTAAAACAATAGCAAGAGAGAGAGAAATGGATGGGTGGTGTCAGTGGTGGTGGTGGCGGGAGTGGTGGTGAGGTGGGGTGGGGATGCGCAAAGGAATAGAATAGAATAGAATAAAAAAGATGGCCAGGCAGAGAGGGACAGCTGGTGAGTGGGAGAGGTGGCATTAGAGAGAGAGAGAGAAAGAGAGAGAGAAAGAGAGGAAGGACTGATGACGGCTTTTTAGGAAAGTGAGCAGAGACCGCGATTAAAAAAAATGAAAGTGGAAAAGTGAGTGGACAAGCGAGGGAGCGAGGTGAGGGAGATGGAGGGGAGGATGGAGGGAGCAGAAGGGGTGGAGGGGAGATCCTGTGGGGATGTTCACATCTCAGTCATGCCTCGGCGAATGCACTGACAGGGCCTCGGCGCCCCACAACAGTTCTCGAGTGTCATACGGCACAACCGAGGATGCAATGCCCACAGGAACACACCGCGGATACACAACCAACAACAGAGTGCACTGTACAAACAACCCTGCCGAGCAGTGCACTTCCCCCAAAACACTGTTCTGAGAACTTTTAAGATACTGTACTGTTAGCTGTTAACCCTTAGAACCCTTTGTGTGTCCTGATCTAAATACTGAAAGGAAAGCATAGGCTGCTCTGAGTGTCAGGTTTTTAGTATCTACATGTATCCTAGAGGTGTGATTATTGATTATTGATTATAAGAAAAATAACTCCGCCTGATGCTGTTTCTCCATGTATTTGATCAAAGTAATAATTAATAAGCCATGTAATGAACTTTATATCATCACTATTCTTATGCTTTCAACTCACATACTGTACCCTCTAGTCTAACCACTTTTAAAAAAGATATCTTAGGTGTGAATATATTTAAAGTCTATACATTCAAAAATAAGTAAAAAAAAAAAACAAAAAAAAACAGGCGCTTGGTAAAATTTTGACCTAAACATGATCAGTTCCAGGAAAATATAACAATTCTGCTTCCTTTTACATTTTAAATGATTAAATTTTTAAGCAGCCGAATGTCTTTTGGAGTAAAAGAGATCAGGGCATGTGACTGTCTGACATAATTACTGTGTTATAAGACCTAGGGTTCAAAGGGTTAAACGTCTTCTTGCGCTAAAATCCATGTTTTCTTGTTTTTTTGTGAAATACTATTGGTTGTATATGCATGCAGCCTTCACTGTTTGCAGTAGCTAGTAAAAGAAAATCCTCAGAAATACCAGTTGATCAGAGAGACGTTAGGGTGTCTAAGTCAATCAGTGACTTCATGGCCTCGCCCACCTCGGCTCAGGACCGCCCACACAGGCAACACTAACCCCCGGCTACAGTAGAGGTGACACTGTCTTGTTAGATAAGGAGGAGCTAACAGCATTGTTTACTCTGTTTACAGCTTCTGTTTTCAGCAGCCAGTTAGCGTTAGCTATCTTGTGTAACAGGTAACTATAGGTTTAAATCAGATCTCCGGTTGATTCTTCGTTTTACCATGACCTTAAATATACACTAGGGAAGCATGGTTTGACAAGGCAGCACAACTCGACAGAACACCAGTCAAATCAGACTCTCACCTCTCACTGAGAGTCTGACGTTAAGTGAAGTTGAAGGGTTAACTTTTCCTAGTACTGCTATATCTATGTAACTAAGTTATGTGTATCTCTGAAAACATTTTGTCCTTTTGAGTTTTAGTGCAGTAAATTTGACTGTGGTTAGGGGGGCGATTGGGGGGTGGAAAGGCAGGTAGGCGTTCTCTGCTGCAGTGCTGTTAGCCAATCAGAGCCGATATGTTTGCATGTATGAATATTCATGAGCAAGAGCCATGAAACCAAACCCTATCAGTAATTCAGTGTTATAAAACAGGACTAAATAGAAACACCTAAACCCTTTTTTTCACAAAAAATTATGAATTTATGAAAAATGAATTTCATTTTTTTTTCTTTTAATGCCTGCATTGACCTCTTAACACACAAAAAAGGCCAGTGATAATGTGTGCTCACACAGAGCAACTCTCACAGAAGAGTACATTAGAGAAAAGTGCTTTGTCATCCAGAAAATATCCCTTGCTGTAAGCTGTCCAGAATTACAAAACAGAACATCTTGAGCCCTGGGTTCAGCTATTAATGCTAATGCCGGGACGGTTGTGTATTATTTGGATCATCATACTTCTGCTTGTGGCGTTCCACAGGGGTATATTTTGGGGTCTATGATACTGCAGAAAATTATGAAAATAAGGTACAGTAGATATGAGAGTAATAAAGAGTCTTTAGCAGTGCAATAACGCGCTGTGCACATGGCACTAAGCACCCAGAGGGATTTAACTAACACATTATTTCAGAAAAAGAGCATCATACTGAACGTAAAACATGGTGGTGGTAGTGTGATGGTCTGGGGCTGCTTTGCATCGTCAGGGTCTGGAACCAGGTATTCTGCTGTTTATCGAACAATCCTGAAGGAGAATATCCGGCCATTTGTTTGTGACCTCAAGCTCAGGAGTACTTGGGTTCTGCAGCAGGACAATGACCCAAAGCACACAAACAAGTCCACCTCTGAATGACTTTAGGTTTTTAGGTTTTGGAGTGTCTGAGTCAAAGTCTGATTGAGATGCTGTGGCATAATGATCTTAAACAGAACGTCCATGGCTTTATTTAAAGTCCCAGCAGACAAACCAACAAAACACATTACATTTACCTCAGCAGTGTTATTTTTGTTAATTTGTTAATCAAATATTAGCTTGCTATCCACCTTACTAGTGCAATTTTAGTTGTAGATTTATTATGATGTGGTACTATTCTAATTATATTATTAGTTTACTTGTACAGTGCAATTTGTCCTGAATTTACCTTAGTAGTGCTATTCTAACTATGAATTTGCTTGAGCACTGAAATGTGAAATGAAGTCATACATGTACCTCAGTACTGCTAATAAAATTGCACATAGAATTTTAATTCATACAGAAAAATCCATCCGTTTTTTTTTGTTTTGGTAAAGAAACAGGTGCTATGACTACATGTGCTAGCTAGGTTTGCTAACATTACCATCCTAGCCCTGTACAGCTAATATCTTTCAGCTGGAAAACAGACAGTTTGTTAGGAGGTAAGAAATTGAATAAACTGAAGTGTGAAAAGTGATTCTGAATGTTCTAGAGAAGGAGCATAAAAATGAACTTAAACCTGTCGTTTCTCATCTCTAACGTGCAATGCTGCTGGTTTCTATTGGAGGGATGTGTGGAGGGGTGGTTCTACCGCTGCTTCTTAAAAATCATAATGTGTCATAATGTATCTGGCTATTCGCTGCCACTATGATCGGGAGATTCTGGTTCTGGTTTGAATCCCTGTCATGCAGCTTGCCATCAGCTGCTGTATCCCTGAGAGAGCACAATTGGCCTTGCTCTCTCTGGGTAGGTGGATGGCACTCATTCCCCTCATCAATATGACAATACATAGAATATGACAAATTATTATTTATTTTCCAGTAAAATATATTTCAGTTATTTCACTATTTCTACGTGCCACAAAATTGGTGCATCTCTACTCACAACTTGATACTTTGTCAGCCGAAGCATTGCAGCTGCACTTGCACAGTCGCAGTTCATCCAGACAACTTTTCACCTTCAAATCGAAAAGACACAGAAGGTGCAGAAGAGCCTACAGCACTCTCACCTTGCCAGCGAGCATGCCTGCACACTGCACACTTGCCTCCGAACATGCTTCTGAAAATAGTGCAGCCCACAATTTAAGATGCTTTTAAAAGATAAACTTACCACCTGACAGAGAACTTGTCAACACCATGTAACCATGCAATTACTAAACAAGGAGTAAACATAGTATCTCGAAAGCATCCACTTAACAACAGCGTGCCAAGTACTAGATATGCAGCGGTTGCAGTGTGCTGTGATTATTCATAAGTTATCAGCATCTGTCTGTCAGCTTGTCTGTGTGTTCTGCTACCCTTGCTGTGTCACTCCATGTTTAATTAACGGGCTGCTATGATTAAAGTTTTAACGTAATTATCTTTATCTTTCCTCTCAGGGCGATCAACCCTCCGCGGGAAGCTGAGTGAACGGTTCTGCCCTGAGAGGTTCGGATTGAGAGAGTGAGATACTGGAAAAGTAAAAAAAAAAAAAAAAAAAAAGAGAGAGAGAGAGAAAGAGAGAGAGACTGCGTGACTGACACCTGCCCTGCAGCTTTGGCAGAGGACGTGTAATGGAGGAGTGAAGACGTGGAGGGAGCGAGGAAATAGACGCGGAAGAAAGAATGAAGACAACCAGAAAACCAGCGCTTCCTTCCATTCGCTGTCACTTAAATTAGATCACTACACCTCCAATCACTCAACATGACTGACAGGTGTGTCCTCCTATTAGTGTCTCTCTGCCTGTGGGAAGGGTCGGTCCTCTTGGGTTCAGGGTCAGTCACGAAGGTTGTCAGGAGAAGAGGACTTGGATCGGTTCATTCCCTTCAATCGCACGGAGGCCTTGGAGAGACCATGCCACGGGATTTAAGTATGGAAAAGAACGGGATGCCGTTAGTTCGGCTAAAAGAACTGATTGGTGCTGAGAAAGTGGACGACAAGGCTGGGGGCCACTCAAAAGGTGCTCAACCGAACAACGAAGGACCGTCGGTCTCAAACCAAGACGAGCTCCTTGATTATAACTCTAAATCGCCTCTTCAGTCGGATGACTCAAATAAAAGGGTACGCCTGGCAGTGGATGGTACTAGAGACGTGCTTGAGTCAAGAAAGTATAGGAATAGCACGAACAGTGGACAAATAGAAAAGGGAAATCCAGTTCACCACAAGGTGGACTCTAGTTTACACCTAAACAGAACCAGATTCAAGTATCCTCCGAGGTCCAGAGGGAGGCCAAGCCCCGGGACTCTCAGCAAAGCCAGAGTTCCAAAGGGAGTGCCGCAAGACTCGCCCCACAAAATCAACCTGACTGGAAGCTACGGTGTTTTGAAGCTCATCTCAAAAGAGAGTCTTGTGCGGATCGTGAATTCCCAGCTGCAGAATGGTCTGAATTTTCAGAACAAGATTAGTCACAGCAGAAAGAGAGATTTGATTGATATGGATCGCAGCCAAGCGGAGCAACCTGAAATAAAGAGGAAAGATCGGGCGGTAACTCCAGATGTTCACGAATCTGAGATTCATAATAGGACTCTAATTGCCGAGCCACACTCGAGCACCATCACAAATCCCAATGTTAATCCAGATCAGATGGGTCACACTCTCTGGAAACCAATTAGTGAACTCACTTCAAGTTCAAGAGAGGATGAAAAGAAGACAGAGGCCAGGGGTATAGCTGCCACCGCTTCTTGGAGGAGCAAACATTATACCACCCACGTGACTTCAACGGCGCAAAGCGAGCTTGTCGCCAACACGGAGGTCAATCGTGATGCTTTTACCGGCAACAGTGATTCTTCTGTCAGTGCGCATGAAGGAATATCGCACGCCACCTCTCAGACTGCCTCTAAAATCTCTGCAAGAAGGAGCTACTCTGTGGAGCCAGAAGCTGAAAGAGGCATTAATGCGAAAGAGGATCAAGGTCAGGATATTCACACGACAATACCGGAATTCAGTGCCACGCAAGATCCCAGTAAAGCTTCCGATTCTGTGGACAGCAGTCACATTTTGAAGCTGCCCCCAAATCCAGAGTGGGGTGGAGGAACTAGCAGTCGAGGGACCACTGTGGATACCTGGCCTGGCCAAGGTGGGCATGGCCTCGTCTTTGAGGAGACGGAGGAAGATGAGGATAAGAGTTGGAGTCCGA
This sequence comes from Astyanax mexicanus, assembly GCF_023375975.1. Lineage (NCBI taxonomy): Eukaryota > Metazoa > Chordata > Actinopteri > Characiformes > Acestrorhamphidae > Astyanax > Astyanax mexicanus. Next base: position 51,717,822 of record NC_064415.1, read on the forward strand.
AGCAAGGACCGCGTTCGAGAAGACGGCGCAGTTGGATCTGGAACCAGTTTTTTGTTATCGAGGAGTACGCCGGACCAGAACCTGTCCTCATCGGAAGGGTAAGACAAACAAAACTCAATATCTTGCTTCCACTGTTCTTCTTATTTTAAGTCCAAGACATGCTGTCCTTAGTCCCCCACCACCATCCACCACCAGAGGCCATTAGCATCTACCTGGTGCCATCATCTTTTAACTACCATTGATTTTCCACACATCTGGAAGACTGGCTTTTCCAACCACATAATGACCTAAAATTAATCAATTAGGCACTGAGGCACCAGAGATTGCTCACTCGGCTCTCCCCGCTGAGGATAACAAATAAGAAAAGTCGGCCTTTTCTCATCCTCTATCTGAGAAAGGCTCTGAAAGAGTGTCCTGATTAAACTCTTATCTCACCGTTTCGTGGCATTAGTCTGATGCACCCAGTCATTTTTCTGTCAATCTCTGTCAATTTGGTTCTCAGCGGAGTCCAACCTCGGCAGGTCAGGAAATAAAGTACCAATCAGCGCCTCCGCCCAGCTTCTGATTCTCCGCTGTTAGCACTACAGTGAACGTGATGATGAGGTATTCAAATCAGGCCTCTGCGCAGACAATCAAGAGCACGGAGGTAGGGCAGGAAAACATCACGTCGGAACCTGTAATTTCTCCAGGTCCTGTCCTCTGTGACTCATGCCTTACAGTACCTTGGCCTTCAGTCTCCAGGGAGAGCGAGGGGGGCGGAAAGGGCGGGTGGAGGGGACGGGGTCAGTGGCGAAGAAAGAAAATCAGTGAATTGCGTAAATTGACTTGCTGCTTAATGCTGATGCTGGTTAGTCCTGGCGAACTTGTGCCTTTGTTCTGTTGCTTCTCTGTTTCTCTTTATCTTTCTCTTTTCTCTCTTTCGTGCTCTTCCTCTCATTCTCTCTCTCTATACTATATCTTTTTCGCTCTTCTGTGTCTCTTCTCTCACTTTTTATTTTTTTCTCTCTCCTTTTCAACTTTTCAATTTTTTCCTTGTTTATTGTCTCTCTCCCTCTCTCTTTTTCACATTGTTCCTTCTATCTTTCTCTCTGTATTTTTCCTATGGTGTCATTATTTAACCTTATTTTTCAAGTGTATATCGGGACCTCTTTATCTTTTCCCCTCTCTCTCTCTCTCTCTCTGCCTCTTCTGCTGCCTCTTTACCTCTCTGCCTCTTTCACTCTACCCCATCTCTCTCTCCCTTACTTTTTCTCTGCCTCTCTCTTGCTCTCTCTGTGCCCCTATTTCTCTGCCCTGTCTCTCTCTGTCCCTCTCGCTTGTTCTCTGTTTGCCCCTCTCTTTCTGCCTCTTTCTCTCTCTGCTTCTCTTTCTCATTCTCTCTTTGTCCCTCTCTCTCTACCTCTATCTCTCTGCCCTGTCTCTCTCTGTCTTTTTCTCTCTGCCCTCTCTCTCTCTCGTTCTCTCTTTTTTCCCCTCTCCCTCTCTGCCTCTATATATCTGCCCTGCGTCTCTCTGCCTCTCTCTCTCTCGTTCTCTCTTTGCCCCTCTCTCTATCTCTCTGCCCTGTCTCTCTCTCGCTCCTTCTCCTCTCTCTTTTTCTCTCTTCCTCTTACCTGCTCTCTTTGCCCTTTTCTCTCACGCTGTTCCTCTCTTTCTGCACCTCTCTCTCTCTATGTATCTCTGCACCTCTCTCTCTCTCTCTCTCTCTCTCTCTCTCTCTTTGCCCCTTTTTGTCCCTCTTTTCTCTCTCTCTCTTGCTCTGTGCCCCTCTTTCTGTCTCTCTCTTTCTCTCTCGCTCCCTCTGCTCTCTCTCTTTACCCCTGTCTCACACTTTGCCTCTGCACCTCTCTCTCTCTCTCTCTCTCTCTCTCTGTGTGTGAGTGGATTGCGGTGTGTGGATGGGTGAAGGCGGTGGGGCTAATGTGCTGAGTAAATGAATGATGATGATCCAGTGTGTTTGCCTGAGGCAGTCAGACGGCACTGCGGGACTGAAAAAGCTCAGCTCATGCTGTGGCGATGTCTTCCTGTCTGTGCGCTTGCTTGTGCGGCACTTATTGGACCCCCCTGTGCCGTTAGTATCTGGACACGTCTACCTGAGCCCAACAGAGCCAGACATACTCGCTCACACCAGCCTTATAATGAGAGGCCTGTTTAGAGCCAGTACTGGCCATCATTAGGAGAAAGTGGACAATGGAATAGAGTGGGAGGGAAGGGGAGAGAGAGTGAGAGAAGGAGAGAGAGAGAGAGAGAGAAAATGATGAGCTGGTAGAGAACGCCCGAGGTGTCAGTGTCCAGTGCTGCAGATTGACAGTACTAGAAGTTATTAAAAGCCGTGTTTAGTAGGTTGCTGTAAGTGCCCCTGCAGAGTGTACTGCAGTCCTGATAAGCACACTTTAAACACCACACCCCCCACTAACACAAACACACACACACACACTCACACACACACACACACACACACACACACACACACACACACACACGCATATCATACTTAACACTCTGACAGCTCAGATTTAGTTTGGAGGACTCTCAGGGTTCTGAATGAGGCTATGAGTGTTTAAGTGTATGTGTGTGTGTGTGTGTGTGTGTATTCATGTATGCATATGTTCGTAATGCTCTTATTCTGTATGTACACTAATGCTCTTATAATCACATCAAGCTCTATAAATCCCTATACACTCTATGCATCACAAACTACTCCTAGAAGCAAAAACTGAACAAAATAGAAAAAAAAATAAAATCTTGTTTTTTATTAAAAATATAGAGGGCGATATACTTGATTATCTGGAACATTGACTTGTAGAGGGCAATATACTAATACAGCTGATACACTGAACACTAGATGGCGATAGGCTGATTTATCTGATATATTGACCAATACAATGTAATATACAGATTAATTTAATATGTTGACCAGTAGAGGGCGATTTACTAATTCATCTAAACTTTTCATCAGTAGAGGGCAATATATTTATTTGGCTGATATATCGATCAGTGCAGTGTAATATGCTAAATCATCTGTAATATCGACCAGTACAGTGTAATATACTGATTCTTTTACTATATTGACCAGTAGAGGACAATGTACTGATTCATCTCATATATCAAACAGTGAAGGCTGGTGTTGTGCCGAATTCAGCACCCCTGCCAGGAAAAGAACCCCCTTTTCTTGAGTTAAAGCAATTATCTCCATTCTTTTTTCAAAAAGACGGTGCGTGTGCTCTGTTGAGAGAGGGTGCTTTTCATGGTGGGGGTGCAGATTTCGGCACTACTATGGTTCTAAAATCTAGATATCTGATATAGAATGTTTTATCTAGTATATTGACGAATGTCCTATAACATACTGATTCATTTAATATATTGACCAGTAGAGGGTGATGTACTGATTCATCTGATACATCAAACAATACAGGGTGATCTACTGATTCATCTGGTACATCAAACAGTAGAGAACAATCTACTGATTCATCTGATACATTAATCAGTAGAGGGAGATATACTGATTCATCTGATACATCAAACAGTAGAGAACAATCTACTGATTCATCTGGTACATCAAACAGTAGAGAACAATCTACTGATTCATCTGATACATTAATCAGTAGAGGGAGATATACTGATTCATCTGATACATCAAACAGTAGAGAACAATCTACTGATTCATCTGATACATCAAACAGTAGAGGAAGATCTACTGATTCATTTGATACATCAAACAGTAGAGAACTATCTACTGATTCATCTGATACATTAAACAGTAGAGAACGATCTACTGATTCATCTGATACATTAAACAGTAGAGGAAGATATACTGATTCATTTGATACATCAAACAGTAGAGAACTATCTACTGATTCATCTGATACATTAAACAGTAGAGAACGATCTACTGATTCATCTGATACATCAAACAGTAGAAGACGATGTACTGATTCATCTGATACATCAAACAGTAGAGGAAGATCTAGTGATTCATCTGATACATCAAACAGTAGAGAACAATCTACTGATCTATCTGATACAACTGATTCATCTGATACATCAAACAGTAGAGGAAGATCTACTGATTAATCTGATAGATCTACTGATTCATCTTATACATCAAACAGTACAGAACAATCTACTGATTCATCTTATACATCGAACAGTAGAAGGCGATCTACTGATTTATACTGATTCATTGCCATTAAAGGGTGATGTGTCACTTGGGGAGCAGTGAGGATTAAAAGCCCAAAAAGTGGAAGTTTGACAAACTTCCAAACTCCAAAACATTGAAAAATATTGTCATTTGAAGCAATTATTTGCAAAAATCGAAAAAGTGTAGAAGTCAATATTTGGTTGAATAACCTTGATTTTTTATTACAGTTTTTATGCATTTTAGCATGTTTTCCTCCACCAGTCTTACACACTGCTTTTCGACAACTTTATGGCTTTTCAATTTGGTAAAATAAAAGGAACTCATAAATTTTAAGTGGTTTCTTATTTTTCTCAGAGCTGTATATATCAGTTAAATTACTGGGCTGTATTTGTTCAGATCATACGTGGTCAGTTAACACTTTTGCATGGACCACAGGATGCTGTGTGGTGAATTAATTGGGCTGCAATTTGCAAAAAAGGTTGGGAACCGCTGCTCTACAGCAAAGCAGTGGTTTCACACCAGCCTGCTTTAAAGATTATCACATCTTAACCACTGCCTTATGCAGAAATAATGCACAGAAATCAGGGGAATTAACTTGAAGTGTTGTGAATATAGATCCACGTAGAGTCCCACATTAGCTGGAGTACTACTGGGTAGTATTTTTGGTGTAATTAGTGCACTGGTAGGTTCTCGGCTAATAAGAGGCTGTAAGATGATGAAGGATTCTGCAGGCTGGGTATTTATAGAAATGCTGTGTAATTTCCACAACCGCGCAGGGTTTTACGTTGCTCAGTTGTAGACATGTTACGAGTCATTATGTATATATGTGTTCATGTTAGGGGCCTATCAGGGGACTCATTTCCTGCAGAAGCGAGATTCAATATTGCGCTGTTTATCGCGAGTTTTGCGGCTGTTTAAACATGTAGAAGCTCATTTTCATAAACATCCATATTTTACACATTTCTTTTTTTGCATCTAAGAGCGATTGTGGAGTGGTGTTATAAATGTTTAAGACCTTATCTTAAGATTGATGTCTTTCCTCTTGTGTTTGTACACAATAATGCTGACATATACAGTAGATAATGCATGTTTGGCAGGTTAACACATTGAGTATTAATATATCACAGGGTTTAACCCTCCTGTTATGTTCATTTGTCAGGAACAGCAATGGTGTTCCGGGGTTAATTTGACCCTGTGCATGTTTAATTAGCCAAAAGATATCTGAAACGGAAAAAAAAAAAATCCTAATAAGCAGTGTACATATTTAATTACTATCTCCATTACTAATTATTCTACCAATATTTAGTGCAATGTTGTTTCTTACCTCTAACAGGTAATGCTTCAATTAGGATAATGCACTCATTTTTCATAAAAATATATATTTTTACTTTTTTTTTTAAATGTTTCATTACTTTATTACATTTAAAAGACCAAAATATAAAACAATAGTATATATATATATATATCTTATTTACATATAAAAGCTATGTCTACAGCTCTGAAAGAAATTAAGAGAGCACTTCAGTTTCTAAATCAGCTTCTTTGATTTTACTATTTATAGGTTTATGTTTGAGTAAAATGAACATTGTTGTTGTATTCTATAAACTACAAACAACATTTCTCCCAAATTCCAAATAAAAATAGTGTCATTTAGAGCATTTATTTCCAAAAAATAAGAAATGACTGAAATAACGAAAAATTTGCAGAGCTTTCAGACCTCAAATAATGCAAAGAAAACAGAAAGGTTCACATTCATAAAGTTTTATAAGTTCAGAAATCAGTTGAATTGGTGGAATAGCCCTGTTTTTTAAATCACAATCACAGTTTTCATGCCTTATATTGGCATGTTCTCCTCCACCAGTCTTACACACTGCTTTTGGATAACTTTATGCTGCTTTACTCCTGGTGCAAAAATTCAAGCAGTTCAGATTGGTTTGATGGCTTGTGATCATCCATCTTCCTCTTGATTATATTCCAGAGGTTGTTCAATTTGGTAAAATAAAGGAAACTCTTAATTTTTAAGTGGTCTCTTAATTTTTTTCCAGAGGTGTATATATGTGAACAGCGAACCACAGTGAGAGTTATTATTCACAAGTGGAGAAAACATGAAACACTGGTGAACCTTTCAAGGAGTGACCAGCCAACCAAATTATACCAAAAGGGCATGGGCAACTCATTCAGGAGGTCAAAAAAGAGCCCAGAACAATATTTAAAGAACTGCAGGTCTCACTTGCCTCAGTTTATGTCAGTGTTAATGATCAAATAATAAGAAAGAGACTGGTTAAAATGGTCTCCATTGGAGAGTTTCAAAACAAGCCCATTTCACTTTGGTCAAAAAAAAAAAAAAAAAAATATATATATATATATATATATATATATATATATATTTGTGATCTCCAGGACTTTGGATAAATATTATTTGGACTGACATGAGAAAAGTGAAACTTTTTAGAAGGTGTGTCCTGTTACATCTGCATAAATCTAACACATCATTTAAAAAAAAAATGAACATCATACTGACTGTAAAACATGGTGGTGGTAGTGTGTGATGGTCTGGGGCTGCTTTGCTGCTTCAGGACCTGAACTTGCAACTTGCTGTAATAGATAGAACCAGGAATTCTGCTATTTACCAAACAATCCTGAAGGAGATCCAGAATATCTGGCCATCTGTTTTTGAACTCAAGCTCAGTTGTACTTGGGTTCTGCAGCAGGACAATGACCCAAAGCACACAAACAAGTCTGAATGAAACACTTCTGAATGGCTTAAAAATCTTTGGATTGGGCTACTGATTGAGATGCTGTGAATAATCTTAAACAGGAGGTTCATGCTGGAAAATCCATCAATGTGTCTGAATGAAAACAATTCTGTAAAGAAGAGTTGAACAAAATTCCCACTTCCCAGAGATGTGAAAGACAGTTGCCAGTGAGACAATCACGTTATTAAGGTTTAGAGGGCAAATCATTTTTCACACAGGGCCAGATTGGTTTGGATATTTTTTTCCTTTTTGTTATCGTTGTCTGATATTCGTTCAGAGCAGATTTCTCAGATTTTTTTTTTTGCAGACCTCAACTTGACCCCCGCCATTCCTGCTAACTGTCTTTGTGTGTTTGTGTTATAGACCTATCAGGGGACTCGTATCTCTCCGATTATCTCCAGTGTTTCAAAATTTCACACCTATTCAACTTCATTTTAATAATCGTCCTCACAATCAGCATTCCTTCAGCGTGTGAAAGCGACAGGGGAGTGGAGCCATAAATGTTTATGAGCGTCTCTGAAGATTGATGCGTCTCCTGGTGCGATGCTAATGCGGGTCTTGTAGAGGCATTGTTCTGCGCTCCCTGCGCTGATTTTAAACACGTGCGCTCTTCAAACTCGGCTTTTATGGCGTGTAAACAGGTGTTAGATCAGATCTGTAAACGCGAGACTCACTTAACCGCCAGGTTGTCTTGTCAGGTCTTGATGTTAGTGGTGTGCACCGTGCGTGTGTGTGTGTGTGTGTGTGTGTGTGTGTGTGTGTGTGAGGTGTGTGTGTGTGTGTGAGGTGTGTTCAGGTGTCTCAGTCACACAGTCAGACAGCAATGAAAAACGTGCACTGCTTTAGAGAGCTACCTTGAAAAAACAGGCAGCCTTCTCTCTCTTTTTCTATGTTCTATCTCTCACTCTATCTCTCTTTATCTTGCTCCTTCTCTCTTTCTCAATCTATGTATCTCTCACTCTCTCAATCTCTCTTTGGACCTCTCTCTCTTTCCTTCTCTATTGCTGTGTGTTATTCTCTCTACTACTCTCTCTTTATCTCTCTCTTCTTACTCATACTGTCTGTTTCTCTCTATATATCTTACTCTATCTCTTTTTACACCCTTCTCTCTTTCTCTCTCTCACTCTCAATCTTAGGTTCCAACTCTCACTCTATCGCTCTACCACTCTCTCTTTTCCTCTCTTTCTCCCACTGTCTGTTTCTCTCTCACTCTATCTCTCTACTACTCTCTCTTTACCTACCTCCCTCTCTCTCTGTCTCTTTCTATCTCTCTTTCTATGTTCTATCCCACTCTATCTCTCTACTACTGTCTCTCATTACCTCTATCTCTCTCTCTCTTTCTAAATCTATGTTCTATTGTCCACTTTATCTCTCTCTACCATTCTCTTTCTATCCCTCTCTCTTTCGTTCACTGTCTGTATCTCTTACTCTGTCTCTCTTTTCTACTTTTTATCAATTCAATTCAATTCAATTCAATTCAAATAAGCTTTATTGGCATGACCATAGTAAATAAAAGTATTGCCAAAGCATTAATTGATTAAATGATTAATTGAAAGAAAAAGAACAACATTTGATCAGTTATAAGATATATAGATATATATATATAACATATACATAAACAATTTACGTATACATAAACAATTTACATATACATAAACAATTTGCTACATTTAATTAGACATTAATTATCATTGTAATTAATTGTTTGGATATTTTAGATATTTTTATCTCTTTCTGTCTCTCACTATCGGTTTCTCTTTCTATCTTATGTTCTATCTCTCACTCTATCTATCTACTACTCGCTATCTTTACCTCTCTCTTTCTCTCACTCTCTGTTTCTCTCTCACTCTATCTATCTCTACTACTCTCTCTCTTTTCCTCTGTCTTTCTCTCATTGTCTGTTTTTCACTCACTCTATCTATCTCTACTACTCTCTCTCTTTTCCTCTGTCTTTCTCTCACTGTCTGTTTCTCTCTCACTCTATCTATCTCTACTACTCTCTATCTTTACCTCTCTCTTTCTCTCACTCTCTGTTTCTCTCTCACTCTATCTATATCTACTACTCTCTCTCTTTCTCTGTCTCTCTTTCTCAATCTATGTTCTAGTTCTCACTCAATCTCTCTCTCTCTATCTCGTTCTATTCCTCGCTCTTTCTCTCTCACTGTCTGTTTCTTTCTCTATATCTCTCGCTATCTCTCTTTACTACTTTTTCGTTCTCTCTCTTTTTCTCTCACTATCTCACCATCAGTTTTCTCTATCTTATGTTATTTCTCTTTTCCTCTCTCTCTCTATCACTCTTTAGTTCTCTGACTGTCTAACAGAGAATGTTAACAGACGTTCAGAAAACGTTCTACTAACTAAAATTTTAGCTCTCTCTTTTCCTTTTTCTTTTTCTTTCTGTTCTTCTCCTCTACCCCTCTCTTTGTACCTCTAATTCTCTCTCTCTTTCTCTCTCTCTCTCTCCCTCTGTTTCTCTCACATTCTCATTTCAGTCTGGGGGAAGATAAAACGTGTTATGTGTAGAGTATTGCATCAGTTCTTGCATGAATTTATTGACAAAACACGTAATTGAAATGCAGACTGACAGTCGCCTTTCTTTCAACCCAACCAGCAATTCTCTCTGAAAGTTTTTGTTTGGTTTTCATGACCTCAACGTGACCTGCACTGTTTCTTCTAAACCCTAATAACCCGATTAACTATAGGCTTATTATTAATTATAGGCTTCTCCTGTTTCTTGAGATACGTTTAATGTTCAGAGTGTTAGGAAGCTTATTAGAGGAGTCAATGGCTGCTGATTGTTGGAAGAAATTTGGTCAGAGAGTTTAAAAAGCTTGAAAATTGGACTGGTATCTGCTGCCCCTTATTAACAATAACTGTAAACAAGCTGTAGCCCACTTCTTGTTTTAAACTGTTCAAAATCTAGAAGCTGCTCAGTGCATGCTACCAGTTTAGAAGAGAATAAGCCAGCTTCGCATCTGTCTTGTAGTCCTTCTGGGTTCCAAGCTGTTTCCATATATCAAACACACTTTTGATTCTGTCTCTGCTCATGGAGTTTAGGTTGTGTAGCATCAACAGTAATTCAGTTTCTGTTGCAGTGTCTGTTCCAGTTGCGTACCTGGCAACCCGGAGTGTAGAAATAGGACTGGAGAATTAAGCAATAATACATTTGAGGTTTGTGCTATAACGTGTAATATTGGCTTCAGGCCGAGTGCCAAAGATCAGCACAGCAGTGTCAATATTACATGTTATAGCTCAAATCTCGAGTGTATTATTGTGATTATACCACAGTTCCATTACCTCTGTTTATTAAAATATTTTGAGTTAAAGAAGATGAGAAAATAAGATCTGTTTGGTTATAAATACTCAGCGAAAAAAAAAAAAATAGTTCCATAGCTGCTCTGCTTGTAGCTTTCAGTCTTTCTTGACCTTTCAGTCAAAATTGTGTAAATCTACTCTTACTGTTAATAAATGGAAGCGCTTTACTCACCCAAATAAACAGTTTTTAGGAGAGAAATCTGTGTAGATTATAGTCAAGCGCTCGTTTGACTGAAAGACATTTTATTTATTTATTTTTTTTAAGAATTAAACTTTTGTCTACTTCGGCGCCTCCCAGCGGCCAGACATGCAGAATTACAAGAGTCCACCTTACATTAATCTTAAAATACTCTATTTTAACTAAAAATATATATATTTAATAACTCTTAATCTGATATGGGTGGCTGATAATGTGTGTAATAATGCATATTTTCTAATTGCGGGGCTAATTTGAAGGACCACATCTTTGCCTGTGTCGCCTATTGGAGACATGGCGTCTCTGCAATCCGCCCCCAGTGGTGTATAATGACATCACATTTGGTTTGTATTTGGTTTGTAAGTGCTGCATCGTTGCTAGGTTACCTTCGAGCTTTGGTTACAGTGCATTACCGGCTGATAATGTCACTCATAAAACGCCTTTCAGCCAATCACATTGCATGGTCGGAACTAATTGTGATATAATAGACAGTAATGGCTAATTTAAAGAAGAATATAAGAACTGGCTTAAGCAGCGGTGCTATCGAGAGATATCAGTTTTTAAATTATTCAAGTCTCCTTAATATCTGATGACACATCCTGATCATTTTAATACATAATAGATATATATTTTTTCCATTACCTATTCACACTATTCACTCTGAAAAGGGGTGGATAGGGTTAAAAGCAGATGAGATTCACTTGATCACGAGTACAATAGATTAATAATTCTTTGTCATTTGTTTGACTGGTTGTGTCTCTGGTTGTGACAAGCTGCCACAAATTGTCTCACACACAATCTCTCTCTCTTTCTCTCTCTCTTTCTTTCTCTCTCTCTTTGTATCATGCACTCTCTCTCCTCCTTCTCTCTCTCTTTCTGGGTCTCGGTGGTCTCCAGGCCCCTCGGCTGTCGGCGGGGAGTGAGCCACCCCTGTCTCGACCCTCAATGGCGTCACACTGAGCAAAGCGTTACACAGAAACACACTTTTCAAACAATGCACTGCTTCACTGTGTTCTGAGGCTCTCTGTTCTCTGTGTGTGTTTGTGTATATGTGTGTGTGTGTATTTGTGTGTGTGTGTGTATCTGTAGCAGCTGGAAGCGCATTAGCGGCAGAAAGCAGTGTGTGAGCGTGTGTACGCGCTGCCACCGTGGAGTCCCTGGATAGAGGAATCAAAGTAACCTTGGCGCACGCGTGTGGCGCTCAGTCCCGCGTTCTGGCTCACGCGGTTATTGCATTTCTCATTTCTCTCTATGCTTAGGGAGCATTTTGAATATACTAGGTGTTGGCAGGGCCGAGGTGGTGGCTGTCACTGGATTTTTAATGAAGTGTGTGTGTGTGTGTGTGTGTGTGTGTGGTCCCTGTTGAAATATACAGCTCAAGTCAAGGTTTTGCTTGTAAGCTAGCTGGTAACCAGCTCTTAATCAGTATTGTGTATATTGGCATGCTGCATACTGTATAGAGGTCTTGTTGGTCATGCTGGTCAACCAGCCCAGCTTTTTTACATTTTACAAACATTTAGCAACAAATGTGACACATCAGGGGCGTCGCCTGGCCTGGGCTTCTGGGGCTTTAGCCCCGAATAATTATCCAGTAGCCCCGAATTGTTTCACTCAGCTCAGCTGTCTTATTAATGAGTAGACAGGCCACTGAACGCTGTGTAAATGGAAAATCTCTTAACGCTAATCACAGAGCCAGTTTAAGGATAAAGTTCCGCCCTTCAGGAGAAACAGCCAATCAGCTTGCTGGTTTTGCGGAGCTCGATGTGCTAGTAGGGAGGCCCCCTCCCCCCCTTGTTAAAATAAATCTGGATATACGATGATTTCTCTAAAAGAAAGGTAACGGAGCTAACTATGTAAACTGTGATGATATGTTTCTGATAGCTGGTTAAAAAGGTCAAGGTTAAAAAAATATATATATATATATATCAGGATACTTATTGTTATGTGTATATATATATATATATATATATATTTATATATATATATATACACGGGTTGGACAATGAAACTGAAACACCTGTCATTTTAGTGTGGGAGGTTCCATGGCTTAATTGGACCATCCTGTGTGAAGAGTGTGAAGGTCATTTAGCAGGGTAAGAGCACAGTTCTGCGAGAGTACAGCAAGAGTTCAAAAGAGGACAAATTGTTGGTGCACGTCTTGCTGGCGCATCTGTGACCAAGACAGCAAGTCTTTCTGATGCATCAAGAGCCACGATATCCAGGGTAATGTCAGCAAACCACCAAGAAGGACGAACCAAATCCAACAGGATTAACTGTGGACGCAAGAGCCTCTCTGAAGCAGAAGACACTGCACTCACGGTAGATTCAAGTTCATCCGTCTTGTTGACCAGCGAGTTCACGTTTCCCATCACCACTGCCGGAATACAAAGCTTATATCTCCAGCGGTTCTCCCGTTGTTTAGCCTTTAGCTTAGCACCGTTTTTTGAGCCCCTGAAGCGACGCATTAGCTCTCAGCACGAGAAGTTCTTCCCTCGAGTAAAAAAAGTTTCTGCAGCCCATGTGCAGAATATGGCAATCCGTATCCATAGGATACAAAAAAAATCACACACTACCGCGTAGTAAAAGACGAACAGAGAAAGTAAAGACTAAAAAAGTTCACTCAAGGTGAAATGCTACATGGAGCAGCTGGAAGGCTGCCACTCACGTCAGCGCCGGAACTATGAAACTGAACTACGAAAACCACGGCTGCCCAAATCACGGCAGAATTCAATGTGCACCTCAACTCTCCTGTTTCCACCAGAACTGTCCATCACCACAATAAATTATTGTGGTCTAAAAGCAGGTGTTTCAGTTTCATTGTCCAACCCCTGTATATAACAATGGTTCTAAGGTGACAAAATTTACTTTTGCAAGCCACTGTAAATCTCACTGACTCTGGTCACACATCAGAAGACCAGAGCAGGCTCAGTTGTGACATCATCCTTGTAAAAGGGACCCTTGAGGTCATATAATATATGTTGTTTAGTTACTGCAATGACAGAACTAATCAGCTCACCGTATTTTGGAAATTAATGAAAAGGTAATTTCACAGTCTGATAATCTTAGAGACTGGCTTTCTCTATAGATAACCTTTACCATTAGTGTGTCCTGCTTAGTGGGTCCTTCCTGCAGTGAATTAGCCCTGATGATAGTCTCCCTGTTTGTGTAACCAAGTCTTCCTTAGCAATGCTAGCTAAACTGTGCTAGGTAAACTGGCAAATGAAATAAATTAGCCCTTCCTTTGGGATGAGGTTAGCTTAGCGCCACCCACACAATGCTAGATGGCAACCCAACTAATGAAACACTCTAGTAGTGCTGGGGCTGCAGTTTTCACATGGGGTAATCCCAACTATTAGATAACGTTATAAGGACATTTATCAATGTTTAAAAAAAAAAAAAGATTAGGAAGGTTAGCCTGTAATATTACAGAAAAAAATGTTTTAGGAATGTTCTGATAACATGTGACATAACAAAGGTTTGCATTGCAACTTTATTAGGACATTTCTCACATTACAGTTCCCGACTAAACGAATACTAACAATATGGAAATGTCAAAAGTAACATTGCTGAAATAAAATAAATTGACATTGGCTTTAATATGGACTGAGCCTTCCGCCAAAAAGTAGTTCCACAACAACTGTAACAGAACTGAAACTTAACTACAAAACGGTGTATGGTTTTGCTTGGTGGTGTTGGTTTTAGCTAGCCTGCTGGACTGTGGTTAAGTTAGTGTTAGCTTGCTTTAGCTCAGCATTAACTTAGCTTAGCTTAGTCTAGCCTGGCTAGTTAAGTTACTGTTCTGGCTCTCAGACTGCATTAGCAGAGCCATTTTCTTTCCCTTTTTTCCACAAAAGACGAGCTAGCACTGCGGACAAGCATGCCATGGCTGAGCGCTAGCCTGTGTTAAGCTAACGCTGCTGCTGGTGCCGCTGGAGGTGATGATTCAAAACTGTCCTGTCTAATAAGGTGCACTTAAAACCCTTTAATTTTTCTCAAAAAAGCGCCGCCTATTGGAGACATTGAATTTCTGCACTTTGCCAATGGAATCCAGTGGCTCCAAAGGCTGTAAAATGTATTAAAATGTAAAAATCACCTCTGAAGAGTGGCATCATGGGCTCATTAAAACAACTCTCAAATGATCTAAAAACAAAGATTGTTCAACATAGTTGTTCAGGGGAAGGATACAAAAAGTTGTCTCAGAGATTTAACCTGTCAGTTTCCACTGTGAGGAACATAGTAAGGAAATGGAAGACCACAGGGACAGTTCTTGTTAAGCCCAGAAGTGGCAGGCCAAGAAAAATATCAGAAAGGCAGAGAAGAAGAATGGTGAGAACAGTCAAGGACAATCCACAGACCACCTCCAAAGAGCTGCAGCATCATCTTGCTGCAGATGGTGTCACTGTGCATCGGTCAACAATACAGCGCACTTTGCACAAGGATAAGCTGTATGGGAGAGGGATGCAAAAGAAGCCATTTCTGCAAGCACGCCACAAACAGAGTCGCCTGAGGTATGCTTTTGCCTCTCTGTTTGTGGCGTGCTTGCAGAAATGGATCTTTGCTGGACAATCAGTTGACAGTAAATTGGCTTCCAAACACTTTCCAGTATGTAAACATGTGGAAAACTGGCCCAAAATCTTGTAGTATGAACCTGGCATAACAAACTAACTACTTCTAACCTCATTTCCTTTATCCCCCCTTTTTTTTGCTCCTCTATCCCACTATTCCTATTAGGCCCTGTTCCTCCTTTAGGCCCTGTTTAATTAATTAATTTATTTTTTTTTAGCCTTAAACCTCTATGTCTATATTACTAAATGTACATCATAGTCGCTTTGGACAAAAGCGTCTGCCAAATGTAATGTAATGCAAGAAAGGTGGCATAGATGGAAACGAGAAGGGGTCCAAGTACAGAGCCCTGGAGATATGATGAGGATATGAGGATATTTATTTATTATTAATTAATTATTAGCGATTTTTCTAACTCTTAGAACCCTACACACAGATTTTTTGTCCAAGACCGCACCTTGTGTTCTCAGCTTAATTACTCAGGAATCAATTCACACATCAACATAATCCATATATGGTTAATCAGGGCGGAGCTTACTCTTTCTAAAAATTACAATCTCATCCCAGTGCTGTAAAGCTAAATCTACAAGAAACCCATTGAGAAAAACACCTAAAAAAAGTGATAGATCTCCTTCCCCAACCAATATTATTTACCTTTAGTGCTTCAAACGTATTTATATGATGTTTCAAACCAAATAATATCAGTAAATATCAGACTCAAAAGTGTTCACAGAAAAAGTGTGACTACCTGCTTTACTCAAACTAAAGCTAGGTATGGTGTGCGCACTACTTTATATACTTTATATAGTTTTTATTTTACTTGCACACTTTGACTAATATAAGTAGTTATTTTGCACTAAACGTATTTTTATTTATTTAGAATAAAAACTTTACATTTTTCTATATACAGTATTGTTTTCTTTGTGTGTCCTGATCCTCAAAATACTGAAAGGCATAGTCTGCTCTGAGTGTCAGGTTTTTTTGTAATTTAATCTACATGTATGCTAGAGGTGTGATTATTGATTATCAAGAAAAAAAAATCTGCTTGATGCTGTTTCTCCATGTATTTGATCAAAGTAATAATTAATAATGCATGTAATGAACTTTTAATCATCAATATTCTTATGCTTTTCAATTCATAAACACTCTGGTCTAACCATTTTTGAACAGATATATCTTAGGTGTGAATATGTTTAAAGTCTATACATTCAAAAATAAGTTAAAAAAAAAAATTAAATAAAAAGGTGCTTGGTAAAATTTTGAGCAAAACATGACCATTTCTAGGAAAATATAACAATTCTGCTTCCTCTCACACACATTATTTTAAATGATTATATTTTTGAGCAGCCGTATGTCTTCTGGAGTAAAAGAGATCATGGCTCATGTGTCTGTCTGATATAATTACTGTGTTATAAGACCTGAAAAAGAGGAACTGAAAACAAAAATGGAGAAAAAACACACCTAGAGTTCAAAGAGTTAAACGAGGGCAGTTGTACTGGGTTTGTTGGGTGTTCAGCACCCCTAAAGCTATTGATCCTACAGTAAAATCGCCTCTGGTACCAATAGATTGGTCCATGTGTGTGTTTATAAAGGCGTGGCCAGTACCTGGAACCATTCAATCGTAAATCCGTTCCTGGAGCCTATTTTAATTCACAACACACACCCTCACAGTCAAGTGCTATTAGAAAGAGCTGGTCGAGTCTAGGAAGACAGGGAGAGTGTGTCAGGGGGCCACGGGCACACACACACACACACACATATACACACATATACACACACAAACACACACACACACACACACACACACATATACACACACCTGCTGCGAGACCCATCATCAGTAATAATTCCAGAACTCAGAATCTCTCCTCACACTGCTTTGTGTTTTTCTTCACTCTTTCTCTCACCGTGAAAACCATTTAGCCTCGAGGCTTGAACTCAGCGGGAGCGAGAGAGCAATTAGAGATCGAGAGAGGCTGACAAGGAGAGAGAGAGAGAGAGGAAAAGAAGGAGAAAGAGAGAGAAAGAGAGAAAGAAAGAGAGAGAGATAGAGAGGAAGACGGAAGGTGTCAGGGTAGGTGTTAGGAACACACTGTAGATTGGATTAGGGGAATGAGTGAATGAGGTCGTAGTGAACGAGAAGAAGAAAAGAGCAGCGGGATAACGGATAGACAGGAAGTAAGTGGGACGTGAGATAAGGAGCGGGAGAAATATGCAAATGTCACCGGTGAGATTTGTCCTTGCGTGTTCTGCAGTAAGTTCAGGGGGGTGTTTTATTGGACGAGCTGAGTTGATTGAGTCGTCTTCAGCTGGCTGCCTGATTTAGAGCTCATAGAGCTGACTAGCGCGAAGATCCACACTACTAACTAAGGGTAGGCGATATCACGATAGTTATCAGGATTATTTCGATTATTTATACAATATACGAATAATACGATTGATGATGTGACAAAAAAAAGATTGCAGCTTAATAATAAACTCATCCAAACTATGAAGAAAAACATCTGGAATTATTTAGTTACCAAAAAAAAATCTTGCTTAGATTACACAGTTTTGCACATTTTTTTTCTCAGTCAACTTAATGAGGTAGAGTCACCTGGAATTCAGGCATTCAGTTAACAGCTGTGCTGAACTCGTCAAAAGTTAATTACTTGAAGTTCTTGCCTCTTAATGTGTTTGAGAGCATCAGTTGTTAAGTAGTGAAGTGGTAGAGTTGAAACACTGCAAAAAACTAAATCTTAGCAAGTGAAATTTTCTAAATTTAAGGCAATAAATCTTATTTTCTTCTCTGATAAGACTTTTTGTCTTACTAAGCATTGTGTAAATGTAAGATTATTTGTCTTATTTTAGGGATAATTATCTTAATCATTCTTACTTAGAATTTGTACCTTATTTTAAGTAATTAGCAGCAATCAATTTATTCTGACTCTTGTGTCCAAAAAACAGGGATTTTTTTTTGCTTGATTTAGGTGTTACTTCACTCATTTTGAGACTTTGCCATTGCTTTTTGTAAGAAATCTTACTAAGAAAATTTTGCTTACCCCCCCATTGGCAGATTTCTTGCTTAATATATATATATATATATATATATATATATATATATATATATATATATATATATATATATATATATATATATATATATATATATATATTATGGCAAGCCAAACAGGAAATATATAATAAAAGCTGATATATATATATTGAAAGTCGATATATATATAATGAACTCTGATATATATATAATGAAAGCCGATATATATATAATGAAAGCGATATATATAATGAAAGCCGATATATATATATATATATATATATATATATTTATATATATATGAAAGCGATATATATATAATAAAAGCCGATATATATATATATAATGAAAGCGATATATATATAATGAAAGTCGATATATATATATAATGAAAGCGATATATATATGATGAACCAGCGTTCATTATATATCAGCTTTCATTATATATATATATCAGCTTTGATTATATATATATATTATAGTATATATATATCAGCTTTCATTTTATATATATATTAGCTTTCATTATATATATATATATATATATATATATATATATATATATATATATATATATATATATATATATATATATATATATATGGGTCCTAACCACACAATGTATCAGGGCTGCCAAGTTTTGAAGTCAGATCAGAGTAAGATTTTGCCTTGAAATGCAGGTTTGGTGTTGGTTTAGGGATCTCGTAAATTGTACCTCAATACAACAATGCTAGTTTTTTGATTGGTTATTCGGTAGCTATGTTTATTAATGAATTGACTGGTCTGTGACACCCTTCTGTTGAACTCAGGGAAATTATTGATGCTTGATCTTTGGAGACAGTTTAAAGTGATGTCCTAGTAACGTATGTGTGTGTAAGAGTGTGAACTGTTTGAAATTCATGTTGCTCACATTGAATGCATGAAACTTAAGAGCCCTGATATATGTAGTAAAAAACAATGTATTGTGTTTGTCTGGCTGTTGTGTAGCTGCATTTTTCAATTTCTCAATGTCTGTGTGAGCGATGCAAGGTGTGTTTTGTAAGCAAGTGAGCTGCTTGAAATGTTTGTCTCACGCCCAATGTCGGTCTGCATTGTCTTCTTTGGAAAGTTATTGGCGGGATCATGTCAATTTTACATGGAGACAACAATGCTATTTTTTGATTGGCTGTTGGGTAGCTGCATTTCTTAATATCTCAGCCTGTGAGAAATTAAGAATTGACAGCCATTCAATGTTTGCCGACCTGCATTGTCTTCTTTGGAAAGTTTTAAGTAAATTTTACTTGGATACAACAATGCTATTTTTCGATTGGCTGTTGTTGGGTAGCTGCATTTCTCAATTTCTCAGTCTGTGAGAAATCTTTCTCATTCTGTGCATCAGAAAAATGCACGTGTCTTATGCAAAATACGAAGCGTGATACTTTTTTTTCTTCTAATTTTTCCCTTTTCCTACCCAATTTACACGTCCAGTACCCAACCCACTCATTAGGACTCCTCCTATCACTAGTGATGCCCCGACACACCAAGAGGGTGAAGACTTGCACACGCTTCCTCTGATACATGTGAAGCCACCCACCGCTTCTTTTCGAGCTGCTGCTGATGCAGTATTGCCGAGCAGCATCACAGCGTACTCGGAGGAAAGCACAGCGACTTGGTTCTGATACATCAGTTCACAGATGCCCTGTGCTGCAGACATCACCGTAGGAGTGATGTGGGGAGAGAGCGCCATCTACTGTACCCACCCAGAGGGAGCAGGGTCAGTTGTGCTCCCTCTGAGTGCCGGCAGCTTGATGGCAAAGCTGCAGGAGCGGGGGTTTGAACCTGCGACCTCCCGCTCATAGTGCCAGCGCTTTAGACCAACCGCTGGACCACTCGGCGCCCAGAAGCATGAGACTTGAGCGCAGTGTAATATGAAGTCAAAACACTGTGTAGTACTTTGTTGGTACGTCTGCTGGTGGTTATAAATGTTCGGATCAGTACATTGTAGTTTTCAATCAATCAAAGTCGCATGCTTACTGTTCATACTAAGCAAAACAAAATATTTAATATTAAGCTTTCTAAAGGGACTATCCAGGAAGTTGGAAGTAAAAGTTGGAACGCACTTTCTGCTGACTGAAGTGACAAAATCCACCGCAGTCAACCAAACTGCCACTGTCTTCAGTTCCACAGCACGATTCTGCGTCCTTGCAGAACTCTGGGCATCTGGTGCGGAGACTCTGGGAAATGTGATGGCATTAGCGCTGTTTGGATCGGATCAGGCAGTGTGGTAAGTGGCTGTGCAGCAGGGAGAGGCAACACCTGTTTCTGAGTGACTTCCACTGACTGAGTGGACTCCTGCTCCCAGAGGCCCGTCGTAAGTACTGGAAGCTCGGAGCTGTTCTTGGCTCGGCTCACCTTCCCTCGATTAGAGTGAGAGTGATTCTGTCAGAGTGAGAGAACATCTTGTCGCTGGTGTGCGGCTCGATTTTAAGGGGCGAAAAATTCTACTCGTAAACAGTAATATAGTTTAACATGATTGAACATTAAAGAGACTCCAGCAGTTTTAGTTTGAGGAGAACTCAAGCAAGATGTAGAGTAAGTCGTTGCGAGTGGTTTGGTGCAATTATTGCAGAAATCGCTTGTCAAACTTGTTCAAAATGTTGTTGAGAAGAAGCTAGAGTTTAAAGCTTTAAATAAAGTATTTGATGAAACCAGGAATTCTGCTGTTTATCATGTGCAGCCATCTGTTCATGACCTCAAGCTCAGGCGTACTTGGGTTCTGCAGCAGGACAATGACCCAAAGCACACAAACAAGTCTCGCTTCTGAGTGGCCAAGTGAAAGTCTGATTGAGATGCTGTGGCATGATGATCTTAAACAGGATGTTTATGCTTGAAAACCCTTCAATGTTTCTGAATTACAACAATTCTGTAAAGGAGAGTGGACCAAAATTTCTTCACAAAGTTTTAAAAGACATGTTGCCAGTTATTGGTAAAGCATGATTGCAGTTGTTGCCAGGTGTAGGGACAAACACTTTTTCACACAGGTAGCTAGACTGGTTCAAATATATATATATATATATATATATATATATATATATATATATATATATATATATATATATATATATATATATATTTTTTTTTTTTTCCCCTTTAATAAATACAATTATAATTTGCTCAGGTTATATTTGTTTTATATTAAAGTTTGTTTGATAATTGGAAAAATATTAAGACACCTGTAGGGGGGGGTACTTTTTACACCACTGTATTCTTATAAAATTATTTTTAAATAATGTGACTCACAACAAAACAAAGAAATTAACAGAATTAAGAAATGAACTGTTGCATTGCACTGCTTTACACCAACTACTACACTATTACATCATGCTCCTGATTCTTAATTCTAAGTAGGTATTTTTCAAGTACTAATCAATACACTGCTTTATATGCATCCCAAATGTGGGCAGAAGTGCTAGACTGTAAGGTCTTTTTACATGATTTTTACAAGTATGACTAAAATTAATAATACAAAATAAAATAAAAGTTAGATACTGCAATTAGCAGCACACCGAGCCCAGAGTAGCAGTGATTCAGCCTTCTTTTTGTTCCTAGCTTTTAGCATGTTGAGATTCTCCTCTATATTCTCCTAAAGTAGCTGTTATTTTTTTCATTTAGCCTCAAAAAGCTTTTTGCTAAAAGCTAGGCTAATGTACATTTTGAGCACATCATTAAAATGAGTCAGGACAGTTACATAAGAGTTTTAGAATCGGCCTGTTTTACAGCTCTGGTTCGGTTTTGCCTGATTTTCAAGTCAACGGTTGAGGTTCACAGTGTGT
The DNA here is from genome assembly GCF_023375975.1 of Astyanax mexicanus. Taxonomy (NCBI): domain Eukaryota; kingdom Metazoa; phylum Chordata; class Actinopteri; order Characiformes; family Acestrorhamphidae; genus Astyanax; species Astyanax mexicanus. The sequence goes on from NC_064415.1 coordinate 51,739,639, forward strand.
CACTTCCATGTACTGAACTCTCATTATTCAACTACTCCAAGATAAATCGTTTGACATTTCAGGGCACTTAAAAAATTATTCACTAGGGAAGAACCTTTAAAACAACTGCCAACGTGCCCCACGTTTAGCCCAAGAACAGCCTGCAGTCCTCAATAATATTAAAATGTCATCACAGACCTACAGGTAGCTCTTACCAACCACAGTCAAAGTCAAAGTACAGCAACTACCTTTAGAAAGAATACAAACATTGCTCGTTTTATTGTGTACATTATATTCATAAAAAAAAAAAAACTTACTGTGGAAATCAAGATAAAACAAAACCAAAATCCTTTTTAATGCTTTTCTAATTACTGTATTTTATATGGTCTATGTTCATACATAAGGCGCACTGGATTATAAGGCACTCTATACAACACTAGTAAGGAACACGGGTGTCGCCATGTTTCCCTTCTAATTCAGCAGGTCTTGCTGTTGGGTGGTGGTGGATGAGTAAGTAAAAAAAACTGTAATTCTTAACAAAAAAATATGTTAGTACGAGCAAAAAAATAAAAAGTGTATTTTTAAGTAAGTAAATAAGTAACTATGGTTAATAAATGGTTGAATAATATTTCAATTAATTATTAATTGACTAATTGAAAGAAGTATGATCCCTGTTGGGAGCATCGGACAAAAGTGCTGTATTTCAGAATGCCTTTAATAATTAGTTAAGACTTTCTGTCATACAGTAAGTACTGTTAATTAATGTTACCTTAAAGAGCCACATAAAAGTCCTGCTGATTTTTTTTTTTTTTTATAAACATTTGCTTTTTTGGTGGTAAATTCCGCCTCTGCAGCGCCCTCTCAGGTTCAACTGTGAATACACAAGGATGGTGTTTCCGTGTACTTTGGTACGCAGAAACATCACAATATGCAAATCAGATATTTGATTACACCGCCCCCTGCTGACGTCCAGCCATCTGCATCCTACCGCTTTCTATCAGAGTAACACACAGTTCAGCCAATCAGCTCACCCATCTGCCATGTCTCTAAACCCATACATCACTCAGTGTCCCTTCCCACACTATCCCTCCTATTTTATTTTTAGATTTTTTTTCATTTAAGCTGAGGTTGGAGCCAGCAAAAAGCAGAGGGTTTAGAGCCAATTAAATGCAAAGTATTACCTATATTTTTTATTTATGTGAGAATGATGTAGAGATTGTAATGGCTATAAAACCAGACTATTGTGCAGATCTCAGCACTGCATCCTCTCAGTAGGGTTTCATTCCCAGGGCCCTACTCTGCTTTGATTTGCTCTTAGCTGTAGTAAAGCCGGGCTACTTGTTCCTGCTCTTTTTCCCCGTGTTGTTACAGTAATCGTGGGATGCCCGGCGGTTAGGCGTTGGCGCTGGGCCTGGATCTTGAAGAGATGTTTGTCTGTGAAGTGAAGGGAAAGAGAGAGAGTGAGTGAGCGAGTCTGATCTGAGCTAATTCTTTCTGACTCAGCTGGACCCTACAGTCCCCCCCGCCTGCCCCCCACTCGTTCGTCGTTCGTTTGCCCGCCCATCTCTCTCTCTCTCTTTGCGCTCTCTCTCTATCGCTCTCTCTCTTTCGCTCTCTCACGCGAGCCCCTTGTCTATTATTCATAACCATTATTGCTCTACATTATTACCACAAGCTCTCTCCTATTTACTGATATCATAGCCAGCCCTCCGCCATGCATTATTTATGCCCAAAAAGATGATTCCGTCCCAAGAATATGCAAATCCCAGCCCAGATATTATCATAATCAGCTGATCTATGACGGGGGGGAGCGTTTGGCTCTTTCTGTGAGTCGCTGAGTCGTTTTCTTTTTTTTTATTTATTCGTCTTTTCTTTGGCCCGGGCAGAGAGAGTCTGATGTTGTATGCCTTACATAATATTTTTAGCAGGAGGGTGTTGCAATACGAAAAGGGCGCTGAGGGAGGGAGGGGGGTGAGGGAGGGGGGGGCTTCGCTCTCTTCTGAACAGCGTAAAGGGCAGGCCGCCTACATACAGGCCACTCTCGGACTCCCGCCAGGATGAGACGACTCTGCCGGTTAGAACGCAGAGGCAGAGCGAGCGAGCGAGGAAGATTTGCAAGAATCACTCAGACAACGACTCCACAGCCAAATTGTGATTTTTGAGCCTTTTCCATGATTACTCTGTGAAGGGCGCTGGATCGGTGGTAGTGCCCTCGTTAAAACAATAACTCAGCACACTTCTTATGATTATGCCTTTGCTATATATAAATGTACTCAATCAGCAAAGGCATTTATAGCTAGATCCAGACATGAGGGGTCAAGACGCCCTCGCAACTTGCCTCGTACTTTCCAGACTTACACAGACTTACATCTCCGACACACAATTCTTGCCCTTAACTGACCTGCGACCAGGAGTCACCCTATACTGACTCACAGCTTGAATCTGGGAGCTTTTATATCTAACTTCTTTGGTCTAGACCAAAACAGAAGCTGCGAACCACAGAACCACAGCCAAAAGAGGCAGTTTTGCTCTGGAACAACTGTATCAACCAACTGATCCAGTTGTTTTTTGATGGTTTAGACTTACCGAGGAAGGCTGTCGTTAACAGATACTTCTCAGAAATACAAGAGATTGAGACTCAACTTCGACTTGATGCCCAGTAACTCAAAACTTAGGCTTACCTTAGGCTTACAGCCCAGAGATTCATTGTTCAACTTGGATTCAAACTACAAAAACTCAAGACCCAGACACACTTCCCAGAGGCTCAAAACTTAAATTGCATCCCATTGACTTTTGAAGCTTTTTTGGAAACGTACTCCAAACCTAAACTGAAAGCTCGTTTTGTACCCTACAACTACGTTCCCATCTCGAAATTATACTCCAAAGATTTGAAAATCAAGAAATGCAAAAGTCAACTCGCACCTCGATGGCTTGGGACTCATCTCAGACCTACACCCAAGAACCTGAAAACTTGACTCACACTTTAAAGAATCAAAACTCAACTTGAACTCCATTGACTCAAGAAACCCAAATTGAACCCCATGGACTCCAGACTTACTCCCTTGATACTCAAAACTGAACAGCGTTTCGTAAAACTTGACTCACTCTGCTGCAGAGCCCCAAGTCATCTTGGACTTGAAGAGAATCAAAACTTGACTTGAACCCCATGAAATCAAGACTCATTTCGGAACCACACCCCAAGAAATCATAACTACATACACCACAGTCCGCAAACTCTAACCTTGTTTCACACATGCATTCTTAAGACAAAACTTTGAACATGGCATGTTTCAAAGTCTCAAGCATCATCTCTCTTCTGAATTTGCACACCAGAGACTTGGAACCCAAGGAACCCACTTGAGGCTTAATTTAAGTCCTGAGAGCACCTGCTGGCCTTGAGATTTGTCTTGGTCTCATGACTCATAGTCCTAAAAAAGTTACACTGCACTGCCTCTTCTGGTACTTACTCTACATGGACTCAAGACCTGTTTCAGATTTGTACCCAAAGGAGTCACAAGTCCTGAGCCTAATCTCTGGGTCATACTCCAGAGATTTAAATCTTGACTCTTGCAATTACACTTCGAGATTCAAAAAATTGATTTGAAATCCAGTGACTCAAGAAATTTGACTTGGACCCTCATGGACTTCAATCACAATCACAACTCTATTCATGTCCTGCAAATTAGAGCCTTGTCTCAGAGTAGCGACTCAGAGGCTTGGAACCAATGGACTTGAGGCTTAACTTAAATCCGAGACCACCTGATGGGCTTAAGATTTGTCTAGGTCTTGCAACCTATAGTCCCAAAAACCAAGTTACATTGCACAGACTTGAGCCTCTTCTTGTACTTACTCTACATGGACTCAAGACCTGTTTCGAATTTTGAAATTTGACTTGACCCTCAAGAGCTCAACACTCTTTATGGACTTTATGAGTACTCAAAAAAACACAACTCTACTCATTTCCCTCAAACTAGAGCCTTGTCTCAGAATCTTACTCCCCTGAGACTCAAAACTCACTTCATGCCTCAACTGGATCCTTGTCTCAGAATCTCTCTCAAATACTCAAAACTAAACTTGGAACACGTAGACTTGAGACTCAACTTGAGTCCCTGAAGGCATAATTTGGGCTCCGATTCTCTGGGATGCTAGCCAGCATGGCCATCTCATAGCAAATATAACAAACCAAGGAGTTGGTATTCTCAGCCAGATATGCTCAGCTGTCCAATGATGTTGCATTATCAGCTTGAAAAGTTGAGGAGGGGTTGGCTTCATGTCAGAAAGCACATGCTAGCTTTCACCCTCTGAGCACTGACAGCATCGTTTGATATATTCAGTGCGAATTGGAAATGAATACATTGAGGATAGCATTCGCAAATGAGATATAAACTTGGATAACATATATAATAACATATATATATATATATATATATATATATATATATATATATATATATATATATATATATATATATATATATATATATATATATTTGATATTTAAGAGGATGCCATACAAATATTGTTCTATGTTCTCTGTAACTGATTAAGGGAGACACAGTACAGTACATTTTATTGATTTGATACAGTGTAATGAGTCACTAAGAAAAGTGTTACTTCTGGGAACGGCTTGAGAATGCCCAAACCTACATAAGTTATGAGGTGTTATCTTGTAAGTTGTCATCTTGTGAGTGAGGTTAAACACCGGCCAGAGTTGGAGAGAGGTTGGATAGTGGGTGCCATTCCATTTCTGAAGTTGTGTTTGTTCTAAAAGTTGTGTTTAGCTAAATCAAATTTCTTTAAAAAGTCACTGAACCATTGAAAACATGGTCTGGTTTTATTTAACACTCTTTTGAACATACACTATTTTGCCAAATATGACATATGTGCACACATTTGAAATATATAACATCCCGTTTCCTAATCCATAGAGTTCAATGTGATGTTGGCCCCCCAATTGCAGCTAACGTCTTAAAATTGTCTGTAAAAAGCTTTCCACAAGGTTTAGGAGTGTGTTTATGGGTATTTTTTATCATTCTTCCAGAACGATAGGTCAGACAATGATTTTGGGCGAGAAAAGTTGAGGTCAGAACCCTGTACTTCCACACCAAACTTGCTCATCCTTATCTTTAGGGTCTTGTTTTGTGGACTGTTGCACAGTCATATTGGAACACGAAGGGATCATCCCCAAAGTGTTTCCACAAAAACCTTTAGATCTGCTGAAGCATTAAGAGAACACTCGAACTAAGGGGCTGAGCCAAACTCCTAAAAAAAAAACACACACCAAAATAATAATAATAATCCCCCCTCTACCACACTTTACACTTGGAATATTGCAATCAGACAAGATAGATAGATAGATAGATAGATAGATAGATAGATAGATAGATAGATAGATAGATAGATAGATAGATAGATAGATAGATAGATAGATAGATAGATAGATAGAACTTTATAGATCCCTTGGGAGGTTCCCTCAGGGAAATTAGGGTTCCAGTAGCAGCATCAATACAGTACACACAGATAGAAACAAAGAGTTGGTGTATATAAAGTGTATATAAACAATATAAAGTGCAAAGCAAGTACACAAAAGTATAAAACAGCAAATATAATTAGTATAACAATAAATATAAATATGCAGTGAATGTATTTGAATAGAATTTTTATTGCACTTATTCCGTATGTGTTATTTTATTGCACTTAGTCCATTTGAGTTGCTACTGCTCCTCCTCATCCTCTGTCCTCCTGTTACTCCTCCTTCCCCCAGGGGAGGAATTGTAAAGTCTGATGGCATGATGGACAAAGGAGTTTCGGAGTCTGTTGGTCCTGCATTTGGGGAGGAGCAGTCTGTCACTGAACAGGCTCTTCTGGTTGCTGATGACGGTGTGCAGAGGGTGACTGGCATCGTCCATGATGTTCAGCAGTTTGTCCATAGTCCTCTTCTCTGCCACCGTCACCAAGGAGTCCAGCTTCATGCCGACCACAGAACCAGCACGCCTGATCAGTTTGTCCAGCCTGGATGAGTCCTTCTTTGATATGCTGCATCCCCAGCAAACCACGGTGTAGAACAGGACACTGGCCACCACAGACTGATAGAACATCCACATTCTTGTTTCTTGCAGATGTTGAAGGACCGCAGTCTCCTCAGGAAGTACAGCCTGCTCTGACTCTTCCTGTGGTCAGGTGGTCAGAATTACAGGTCCAGTCCAGCTTGCTGTCCAGCCACAGCCCAAGGTACTTGTAGGAGTCCACAGCCTCCACCTCAACCCCCTCAATCAGAACTGGTCGTGACCTTGGTCTGGACCTCCCAAAGTCAATAACCAACTCCTTGGTCTTTGAGGTGTTGAGCTGCAGATTATTCCTGTGGCACCAAACAGCATAGTCCCTCAGCAGAGTTCTATACTCCTCCTCGTTGTCGTCCCTGATACACCCCACGATGGCTGTGTCATCTGCAATCTTTTGAATGTGACACAGCTCGGAGTTGTAGCAGAAGTCTGCGGTGTACAGGGTGAAGAGGAGAGGGGCCAGCACCGTGCCCTGAGGTGCTCCAGTGCTGCTGATCACAGTGTCAGACGTGATGTCCTTCAGCCTGACATACTGCGGCCTATCAGTGAGGTAGCTGAAGATCCAGGCGACCAGGTAGGGGTCCACTCGCATCCCATCCAGTTTATCCTGGAGCATAAGAGGCTGGATGGTGTTGAAGGCACTCGAGAAGTCCAAGAAGAGGATCCTCACTGTACTTTTCCCCTTGTCCAGGTGTGAGTGGGCTCGGTGTAGCAGGTAGAGGATGGCGTCTTCCACACCAACACCTGCCCTGTATGCAAACTGTAGACAGTCCTGGGCATGCTGCACCTGCGGTCTGAGTAGACAGAGGAAGAGCCGCTCCAACGTCTTCATCAGATGTGAAGTGAGTGCCACCGTTCGGAAGTCATTCAGCTCACTGGGCCGGTTCTTTTTCGGAACTGGTACTAAGCATGATGTCTTCCAGAGGGTGGGCACTCTCCCCAGCTGCAGGCTCAGGTTGAAAATCCGTTGTAACGGTTCACCCAGTTCTGCCGCGCAGGTCTTCAGGATTTGGGGGGACACCTTGTCTGGGCCTGCTGCTTTCCTGGGGTGGAGCCTCCTCAGCTGTTTCCTGACTTGGTCTGCAGTGATGTATGATGGAGTGTGTGTTGGGGTGGGAGAGACTGGGGGGAAGAAACTGCTGGAAAGCCTCGGGGGAGGTGTTGAGGAAACAGGGAGAGATGGCTGCAGTGTGGTAGAGAGTATGGGGGGGTGGACTGGTTAAACCGGTTGAAGAAGTTGTTCAACCTGTTTGCCTCCTCCATTGTTCCCCCTGCAACTCTGATCTTTGAGCTGTGGCCTGTGATGGTTTTCACACCTTCCCAGACCTCCCTCATGTTGTTCTCCTTCAGCTTCTGCTCCACTTTTCTCCTGTAGCTGTCCTTAGCTTTCCTCACACAGCGTTTCACCTCCTGCTGTGCTGCTTTCATCTCCTCCCTGTTCTTGCTCCGAAAGGCGGCCTTCTTTCTGTTCAGGACAGCTTTAACTTCCTGTGTTACCCACGGCTTGTTATTAGGGTAACACCGTACAGTCCTCATGGGACAGACCACATCTGTACAGAAGTTAAGATAGTCTGTCAAACAGTGTGTCATCCCATCTATGTCCTCACAGTGTGAGCCAAGCAGCACATCCCAGTCTGTGGTGTCATAGCAGTCTCTGAGGGCATCTTCCATTTCTGGGGACCACCTCCTGATGGAGCTGGTTGTTGGGGGCTGTCTTTGAACCAGGGGGATGTATTTTGGCTGAAGATGAACCAGATTGTGGTCAGACCTCCCCAGTGGGGGGGAGGGGCGTGACGCTGTATGCCTCTCTTACATTAGTATACAGCAAGTCAATTGTCCTGTTGTTCCTGGTCGGGCAGTCCACAACCTGGTATAAAGCAGCAAGAGTAGAGTCCAATGTTGCGTGATTAAAATCCCCGGAGATGATAATAAAAGCATCGGGGTTCTGTGTTTGCAGCCTTGCTGTGACTGAGTGAATCCTCTCACATGCAGCGGCTGCGTCTGCGCTCGGCAGAATGTAAACACAGATGGCGATCACGTGACTGAACTCCCTCGGCAGATAGTATGGCCGCAGGCTAACTGCTAGCAGCTCCAAGTCCGAACAACACAAGACCGTCTTTACAGAGATATGTCCCGGGTTACAACAACGATTTTTGACATAGATGATGAGTCCCCCACCTTTGCTTTTCCCGCATGCTTTAGTGTCTCTGTCGGCTCTCACGGTAGCGAATCCCCGCAGGTCCACGTTAGCATCCGGTACTAGCCGGGTTAGCCATGTCTCTGTAAACATAAACAAGCTGCTCTCGCGGTAAATCCGCTGGTTGTTCAGTGCAGACAGCTTGTCGATCTTGTTCGGCAGCGAGTTCACATTCCCCATGATAACGGAGGGAACAGATGGTTTGCAGCACCGCCGATTGTCCGCTAGCTTAGCCTTTAGCTTAACCCCAGCCTTGGAGCCCCTGGGTCTCCGCTTCAGCTCCGCCGGGATGAGATGACGTATCCCGGCTCGCCCCATTGTTCTCAGCGCCAGCAGCTCCTCTCTCAAATAAGAGAGAAAACTGCCTTCTGGTTGCATCTTAGAGTTAAAAATATCCGTGGGATATGTATAAAACACAATATGTCTTCCTTAGAAGAGCAAGAAAGTAGAAAAAAGTGCGGAAAAGAGGTTAAAAAGTTACAAAACTACGGAGCTACTGGAGAGGCAGCCGTCTCTCACAGCGCCAGACTACGACACCATTCTTCTAGCAACCACCAAGCCTCTCCAAGACTCAACCATTAGCCACATCCGCTTCCCTGGCGCTTCAGTTTCCATCCACAAAATGGCAAAAGCAGATTTATAGATGTACAGGGGTTGGACAATGAAACTAAAACACCTGTCATTTTAGTGTGGGAGGTTTCATGGCTAAATTGAACCAGCCTGGTGGCCAATTGTCATTAATTGCACATTGCACCAGTAAGAGCAGAGTGTGAAGGTTGGTTCAATTAGCAGGGTAAGAGTTAAGATAACACAGTTTTGCTCAAAATATTGCAATGCACCCAACATTATGGGTGACATACCAGAGTTCAAAAGAGGACAAATTGTTGGTGCACGTCTTGCTGGTGCATCTGTGACCAAGACTGCAAGTCTTTGTGATGTATCAAGAGCCACGGTATCCAGGGTAATGTCAGCATACCACCAAGAAGGACGAACCACATCCAACAGGATTAACTGTGGACGCTGTAAGAGGAAGCTGTCTGAAAAGGATGTTCGGGTGCTAACCCGGATTGTTTCCGAAAAACATAAAACCACGGCTGATCAAATCACGGCAGAATTCCTTCAATGTGCACCTCAACTCTCCTGATTCCACCAGAACTGTCCGTAGGGACAATAAATATTATGGTCTAAAACCAGGTGTTTCAGTTTCATTGTCCAACCCCTGTATGTTTTAAATGTATCCTCTTCAATTTAATAATCAGTTAGCCCTAGGGTTATTCTTTCTAGAGAAGTATCCACGGCCTGTTAGCTTGATTAGCCCTGCAGCTCCAGTAGCTGCAAAACTGAAGTGACTTAAAGGTGATTAAATCATCTGACTCTATCTGGGGTGAGAGGGAAAATCGCATAAACAGTTTTTTTTTTCTGTGAAATCGTCATCTTAAGTCGAGGCAAGCCGGAGAAGAAGCGAAGTGAATGGCCTGCCTCAGCCCATCCCAGCGCATCCCAGAGGTCACCAAATAAACAGGGCCTCAAGGTCGCGGGCCGCATTCGCTAACAACGCCGGAGCAGTCCCAATCCACCAGACGGGCTTTGTTACTGTGAAGCTTTGTGTCATCATCAATTAGCCACCTTTGATAATGAGGCAGTTCCAGCTAACCGGGTCAGAAACCTCTGACATTTAATTTCTTACGGCTAAAGATAGTCGCGTAGCCAAGATCACAGAGCCGTGCGGCTTTATCAGTTCTGATTTGCGCTCGTTTATTCTGTCCTTTTTTTTTGTATTTTCCATTTCAGAGACGAGAAGAGTCCCGCCGAATTCAGGGCTCTGGTGGAGTAAGTGCGTTTGAACCGTGCTAAATAAGTTCAGTTGAGCGCTGTGATGGATGGATGCCTTGTTACGAAAGAAAGGAAAGAAGGGAAAGGCATACGTGCCTAATACGGAGAAAAAGAACAGAGAGGAAGACAGCTGAAGGAAGAGAAGAGAAAGGCTTACGTGTGTTCCCTTTGAATTTCACCTATAATAGGCCAGATCCCACCCTCCTCCTCCCGCTCTCTCGCTTTCAGCTCCCACATTCAGAAACCCAAATGCATTTGAATTCCGTCTCCACAGGGGTTTGTAATAAAATGGTATTTAACCACGCTTGCACTCGTTCGCTGCCTCGTTCCCCTCCCCCTTGCGCTAACGTCCCACTCGTGCAGCTTTCATACGGCTCCATCTCCCATACTTTTTTTTTGTTACTTATCCCATGAGCTCTCTCTCTTTCTCTCTTTCTCTTTCTCTACCTTCCCTCTTTTTTTCTCTCTCTCTCTTTCTGTCTCTCTGTGTCTTTCTCTCTGTGTGTGTTTTTCTGCTTAGCTTTAGCTTTATTGGCCTCTATCTCTTACAAACACATTACACTTATACAGTTACAGTAAATGCCATCTCAATGCCTGTTGGAACTTCACACTAAGAAAAATAAGTACAGATTTGTACTTGTGGGTGTGTTTTGGACCCATGGTTTTCTCTTTCAGTGATCTCATTGGCTGTATGTAGCCGCTGCTTGTAGCTCTTGACTTCTAGTCAGATATTAAACATGTTGAATATTTGCCGGCGTCTGCGATTGGTCTGCGACTGGTCGGCGATCCGTCAGCGACGGATCGGCGAGCGTCTTTCGGTAGTTCACACTACGTGACAGCGCGAGTGCAGAATGGTCTCTGATTTACATCCGAGCAGAGCTTTTGTCGGTGATCAATGAAAAAATGTCTGCGACAAAAAAAAAAAAAAAAAAAATAGCCCAAAATCGTGCAGTGTGAACCTGGCATAAGGAGTGTAACCTCCCTTGGCTGTTGTTTAGGCTTCAAAATGCAGCTTCTGCTTTATCCAATTGACCGCCAGTAGTGGGAGCCACTTGAAGTGCACAAGCATTCTTTGTTCCACTTCAGGAACGTTATTATTGCCTTGTTTAAGGTTTCTAATTGTAAAAATTTTGATAGCCTCCCCACCATTGAATCATAGTAAAAGCTGAAATCCTGAACATCCTCCATCCAGCTTGACCTTCACAGTGGTTCACTGTGGCTATGTTGCAACTTCTTCTTGTTCACCAGGAGGCCTCGTTCCAAATCGCCGCCTTGTTTTCTTGATTGCACCCTATGTGGCCGCCGTCCTCCAGAGAAAATCAACCAGTGTTCCTCAGGAAGGGGGGCTGATTTCACAGCGGTGGTTCTGTGGTTCTGGGTGATACTGTATCGCTCGGAATTTGAGGCTGCAGCCCCGGTTTGGTGAGTCAGGTTGAAATTCAGCTCGGATGCTTCAGAAGGAGCCGTGCGTCTGCTGGCAGCCTCAGCTGGAGTAAACACTTTTTAATAATGCAGTCGCGCTGGCTGGGCTGATGTTAATTACGTGTCAGTGGGGGGAGATAGAGGCTCCTCCAGAACTCTGTCGCATAAACCGCGGTCTCGCCCAGCTTAGCTCGGGCTTCAGGGGGGCTGCAGGTGCAGACCTGCCTGCAGCGGACCTCCAGTCAGCGGCGCGGTGCCGGGGCCCCGAACAGATGGGAGGTCAGTCGGGGGTAGAGACGGGTCTGCGCTTAGACATCTGCCAGAGGCGGGAAGCAGGGAGACAGCCAAGCTAGGTCACCTCGTTTTGGCACCTCGTTGTTTCGGCGAGACCCGCCATCAGGCCGGCGAGGGAATCTGTCTTGTCGTGGCGCAATGCGATACTTGTTCTTACCAATTTATGCCTGGACCACACTACAGAATGTATCAAATATTAATGTTGGTGTTTTAAAATATGGAAGACCCCACATATTACAACCATGTTTAATGATTTTAGAGTCTGTAATCGTTGATTTAATGTGCTTTCTGCTCAGAAAAAGCCAATAAAAATAAATAAAATTAGTCAACACTTAAAAATTATGAGTTCCTTTGATTTTACCAAATTGAATTTGAGAACCTCTGGAATATAATCAAGAGGAAGATGCATGATCACAAGCCATCAAACCTGACCAAGCTAAACTGCTTGAATTTTTGCACCAGAACTGAACCAATAGATTAAGTTATCCAAAAGCAGTGTGTAAGACTGGTGGAGGAGAACATGATGCCAAGATACATTAAAATGTGACATATTTGTGGTGATTTTTGAACTCTTAAAACTAAAATAAATATGAACTAGTTTTCTTTGCATTATTATTTGTTGTCTGACAGCTCTGTTTTTTTCATCTTTTTTATTTCAGCCATTTCTTTTTTTTTATTATTGCAAATAAATGCACTAAAAGATATATATATATTTTTTTTTTATTTGGAATTTGGAGGAATTGTTGTCTGTAGTTTATAGAATAAAACAACAGTGTTCATTTTACTCAAACCTAAACCTATAAATAGCAAAATCAGAGAAACTGATTCTGATTCAAAAACCGAAGTGGTCTTTTATTATTATATATATATATATATATTTTTTTTTTTTTTCAGAGCTGTATATCGTCGCATAAAACCATCTTAAACCTTCTTAACTTTCAAGACAGTGTAAAAAAAGAGTTTGTTTAAAATTAATAAAAAAAATAAATGTTGGCACACTGTAAGGGACAGTTTGTGTGTTAAAATAATGTAGTATAATAAAATCATCTGCCTACTAAAATCACCTGAATAGACTGTAGTGTGAGCCAGGCATTGAAGGAATGATATATAAAACCCTTATCTTGGAAATATCCCCCCACAAATTCACGTTTCCTCGCTACTTGTCTTGTATTTTTATTTATTTCCCAGAGGTCCACTTATATGCCGCTTATAGACGCAATTCATTTTAACATGGCCATGCATAACCTGTCTTCATCGCTTTGAAGGAAATGAAACAGTCTGTCTTTGATATTGCCCCTCTAGGAATGATATACAGTATTATACAGTATATGTAAATGTAAATCTCCTCCTCTCTGATTGGCTGTCCGCTGCCCTGCCTTGTTCCTTGTACCCTTGTAGAAGCAAGAGTAGAATATAGACCTTTTACTGGAAGTAGTAAAACTTCTTTTATCTGTCATGTCATGGTAGTTATTCTCTGCTGTGATAAACTTATACAGGCATATTTATCTCCTGCACTATATCGTGAACTGCTTGACCTTTTCCAGACGCCGGCTTTAAAGCGGAATTGTTTGAACCTGGTGTTAAATCGTTTGCTGTTCCCTGGCGAGTGGGCGCTGTATTGGGTTCAGCGAGGGCGACTGGGGATCGAGAGGTCGTAACAGCTGGAGTGTTTGTTTTAGCTGATCTGGGGACTTTGCTGCATCATGCCTGAGCCTCAGCTGGTATTTCAGGGTGGAAAAGAGCAGAGGATTCTCCTCTGTCGTCCCTAAAGTCTTTGATAGGATTCCCTGATGGCGTGAGGGAGAAAAGAAGGAGGGAGGGAATACAGTACATAGAATACATGCAGGGGTTGGACAATGAAACTGAAACTCCTTTATCATTTTAGTGTGGGAGGTTTCATGGTTAAATTGGAGCAGCCTGGTGGCCAATCTTCATTAATTGCACATTATTGCACCAGTAAGAGCAGTAAGAGTGTGAAGGTTCAGTTAGAAGGGGAAGAGCACAGTTTTACTGCTCAAAATATTGAAATGCACAACACAACATTATGGGTGACATACCAGAGTTTAAAAGAGGACAAATTGTTGGTGCACGTCTTGCTGGAGCATCTGTGACCAAGACAGCAAGTCTTTGTGATGCATCAAGAGCCACGGTATCCAGGGTAATGTCAGCAAACCACCAAGAAGGACCACCCACATCCAACAGGATTAACTGTGGACGCTGTAAGAGGAATCTGTCTGAAAGGGATGTTCGGGTGCTAACCCGGATTGTATCCAAAAAACATAAAACCACGGCTGCTCAAATCACGACAGAATTCAATGTGCACCTCAACTCTCCTGTTTCCACCAGAACTGTCCGTCTGAACAATAAATTGTTGCAGTCGAAAACCAGGTGTTTCAGTTTCATTGTCCAACCCCTGTACAGTGTAGTAGTGAGTCAATTATATATTCAAACTATTATGGATTATGGATGCCACTGATCTCTTTCTTTATTAAATCATTATGCAATCTTGACCTTACCTGAGGCAGGTGTGGCCTGCAGTTCTTTAGATGTTGTTCTGGGTTCTTTTGGGACCTCCTGGATCAGTTGTCCATGCCCTTTCAGAGTAATTTTGCCATTGGCGAGTAATAGCTCTTACTGTGGTCCGCTGGAGTCCCAAAACCTTAGAAATGACTTTGTATCCTTTTCCAGACTGATAGATGTCAATGACTTTGTTTTGACTTTAGTTTTTTTCTGATTTTGTTTTAGATCTTTTATCCTGTGTCATGCTGTCAGACAGGTTCTATTTGAGGGATTTCTTGATTCTACAGGTCTCTAAAGGCAGTAATCAGGCCTGGTTGTGGAAAGTGAAATTTAGCATTTTTTTCGCATTGTATTTACTCACATTATCTACAGTGTCTGATATTAAGTTTGGAGGTGTTTTGAAGGTAAGATCGTGGGGGACGCGCTGGTAGGGGTTGGGGGGGGGGGGGGGGGGGGGTGTAACCCCAGGACAAAACCCGAGCAGGTTTTAACTGTAAACACGGGCTGCAATGCGTTCTTTCAGCTCTAATTCAGTGCCTTTTTCCTCTCCTTAATACTTGAATGGTAGAACTCATACATACATAAGATGCACTCTGGATTATAGTCTGAGAAATACAGTAATCATGATACAAACTTTAGAGAGCTTAGAGTTGAATATATATATATGTGTAACACTTGTGGAAAAGAGCAACCTGGATCAGTGTATATTTAATAATAATGTATTAAATAAAACATGACCTTATGTATACACATTTCCCACGGGTTATTTACAGTTTATATATTTATTTATGGATACAGTTTATATAAAGTATATAAAAAAACGCAGATCCACAATGTAAAAAGTAAGTAAAAAAAGGCACCCTGACTTTGAAACACGGTGTGTTTATGTGTAGGTGTGTGGTGCTGGTATGTGGGCTGCTGAAGCGCTACGTGCGCCGTGTTTAGCGCAGTCGAAACCCATTTCACATGAGGCCAGAAGTGTTATTTTCTTTATCTGAGCTTTTTTCTCCGTATAGTCGGCACTCGGAGGAAAAACGTATCCGCGCGGGCAAACGCATTCATTAGGCTAATGCACTGATTTCGAATGCATTTTATTTTTGTATTTATTTATAATATTTTTTTTTTTCCGCGGTAGCTCCATCTCGATTTTTTTATGATTTATTGTGCGGCAAAAATGTGAAATTGAGTACACGCGCCTAAGTTATTTAAGTGATTTAGTGTTTGACACCGTATTTTATTATTATTTTTTTTTCCTTTTTCCTCCCACGGCTTAATGATTTATGGTTATTGCGGAATGTGAAACTGAGTATATAAGCATATTACCTTATGATAATATGAGTCATTTAAGTGATTTAGGGGCCGGCGGAGCAGACCTCGCGTACGCAGGAGCGTTTCCACAGCAGCTGTCCTTGGCACTAAGTAGGTCTGGCGCGAAAAACCACACACCTAATTTGGATGGATTTTATGGTCTGCGGAGTGTCACCGAATAAATGGAAGGCCCCTTTGATACGGCCCCCTTTTTTCTTCGGCGCGTGGCACGATTCCGACGGCTTCATCCGCCTCTCCGTTGCAATGGGGCCATTGAAGGATATTACACTTGGCCGTGGGCTCGTTGGGATGACATTAGTTGTACTGGCTGTAATTGTAGCGGTGATAAAGGGACGCTTGCTGTCGGCCTCATTATGCTCTGATATCCAATACGCTTTGAGTCCGGGATGGTATTAAGGTTTGTGTTTATGCTTTATGGAGTGTTAATACTGTAATGTGATCAAGCATCTGCTTCGCTGGGTTGACTGGGATGAGATTAGGTGTGTGGCCTTGTCTATGATCATGTGTGTGTATTTGCATAAGTGTGTGTGTGTGTGTGTGTATAAATGCAGTGCTTTACAGGGACTGAATGATAATTTGATGGTGCTGTGTGAGGACATTCGACAACACAATTACAACAGTCTTCATTTGGACTTCATATATTTGACATAGTGTAATTATGTTATTACAGTACTGGACTGTGTGATAAGCTTTTGTATTACTCGACTCTATGACTCATGCTTAGTATCTTAGTGTTCAATTAGTAGAATTCATGAATGCAAAACAATGTTGCATTCACCTGTGGAATACAGAGCAATGAAAAAATGAGTCAATTATATATTCAAACTATTATGGATTATGGATGCCACTGATCTCTTTCTTTATTAAATCATTATGCAATCTTGACCTTACCTGAGGCAGGTGTGGCCTGCAGTTCTTTAGATGTTGTTCTGGGTTCTTTTGGGACCTCCTGGATCAGTTGTCCATGCCCTTTCAGAGTAATTTTGCCATTGGTGAGTAATAGCTCTTACTGTGGTCCGCTGGAGTCCCAAAACCTTAGAAATGACTTTGTATCCTTTTCCAGACTGATAGATGTCAATGACTTTGTTTTGACTTTTGTTTTTTCTGATTTTGTTTTAGATCTTTTATCCTGTGTCATGCTGTCAGACAGGTTCTATTTGAGGGATTTCTTGATTCTACAGGTCTCTAAAGGCAGTAATCAGGCCTGGTTGTGGAAAGTGAAATTCAGCATTTTTTTCGCATTGTATTTACTCACATTATCTACAGTGTCTGATATTAAGTTTGGAGGTGTTTTGAAGGTAAGATCGTGGGGGACGCGCTGGTAGGGGTTGGGGGGTGGGGGGGGGGGGGGGGCTGTAACCCCAGGACAAAACCCGAGCAGGTTTTAACTGTAAACACGGGCTGCAATGCGTTCTTTCAGCTCTAATTCAGGAACCGCTCATCCTACAGTAAAACGGATCATAGTTCCGGAATCCGGAGGGGCAGCCAGTTCAAATGATGTATAACTTGACCGCATTTGGTCAAATATGGACGTACGAGAAACGCAAATATGAAAATTATGATTTCTTATTTTCATAACCAAGGCATATTTCGCCCTAAATGTTTCTTTTCCGAAAGGAGATACAGCTGGATAACTGAAAAGCAGAGATTCTAAGCTTTAAAATAGCATATTGGATGTCTATATTAAACTTCTAAGTATTCATAACTATTCATAAACACAGCCAGATATTATATTTCAGATATTTCTGGCCCGCCGGCGGACCAGGGCGTGTTAAGAGGTTAATGTTTGATAATCGGAAACATGTAACAAGAATGACAAAAATGCACAAACTAAATAAACTTGTAAGAGGACTCTTTAGTCTCTAACCAGACACCACCAGTCACATGGTCATTACGACCCACTGCCCTGTCCACTGTGGGTGGAAATACCCACGTGTGACGTATTCTCGGTATAAAGGTGACACTTCATATGGTAATATATATGTTTGTGAGCTCTTAAAGGAGGGTGTCCCATAGAACTTGATGAGTTCTATTGTGCGTGGAGGCACTGTGGTAAATGCGGGAAATGCCGGGTGTCATCGTGTGGGGTGCAGTTTCATATGATGCCAGATTAGCTTTTTTTTATTACAGGCACCTAGATAGCCCAACATTATGTTATTAATACATACCAACAGGACAATGCTCATCCACATACTGCTGCCATTTCAAGAGCTTGCCTTGAATACACACATGCTATTCCATGGCCAGATGCATTGGCAGACCTTTCTCTGACTAAAAATAATGTATGTGGGATGCTATTTTGGATTGGACATGCTATCAACACTTCAATACGGTCCCACTTTATAATAAGTGTCCCTAAGTACTATGTAGTTACACAGTAACAATCCATGTAACTACAGTGTAACTACTGATGAAGTACACATTGTTACAGATTAACTACAAAGGAACAGGTTATGTAATTATACATGTGTATTAAGGTTAATTTTGACTTGTGTAAGTACACATGTGTACCAGGATGAGTGTACTTACACAAGTAATAGAGCAAGTGTACTTACACATGTGTAATAGTGTGTGTGATAAGTTGAGTATAAACTTATCCAACAGCTTTTGTCTACTACACACACTATTACACACTATTAAAAATAGTTACCATAAAAGGACTAGTAAGCCAAGGAAGACCTCCACAAATGTCCAGTTTTCTAAACACCAGATTTAGGGGGCTCTTAAATTGTTCTTAAATGGTCTCACCAAAGAAAGATCTCCAGTGGTTTTGAGTCAAACTCTATAAACCTTTTTGCTTAGGCTGTACCACAGACAAGAGTTTTCCATTATAGATAGAGACGAACCTTGTTACCAAGCAATTAAACTTTTATTCTGTGAGTGATCATGTAATCTTTACAAAACAACCCTTTAATAAATTGGTCGACTTCTCAGCAGTGTAAGTCTGGGAAATATGATGATATTCTTAGTTATCATAGTTATCTAAGTTTGGGTTGGTACAGTATGTCACAGTATAACTTAAGGTGATAGAAAACCTTGTTTGTGAGTGGGATGAAGTGCGATAGAGTGACCTGCAGATACAGTGGGAGAGAGAGTGTGAACTGCTGTCACGCTTGCTGGTCGTTCGGTGAAGGCCGGCAGTAGCTAGCGGTGGCTAAGCGTTGCGTTGACCAGGTCAAAGCCTGGTATAAATGCTGCACTCTCCCCTCGCTCTCCTCTTCACACACCTCACACTCTTCCCCCTCTCCGCCAAGCACGCCATCCTCTCCGTTCATCATCATTCATCCGACGCCGGCCTTAATGATTGCAGCAGCTTCATTAAGGGCCTCGTTAAGTCTTGTCGTTAAGGCCGGTCATTAAGGTCCTTCGTTAAGAACCCCAGGCCTGGAACCGCTTGCTGCTGGCAGCCTTGACTGACCGTGAGCTCGAGCCTGGAGATAATGGCTGACGACGGGATATCTGAAGCTTTACTCGGTGGCGACTGTGCCGGAGTATCCGTGGCAACAATGCCCTGGTCACGGACTGGGCTGGCGGCCACATGCCTGTTGCTGTGTAAAGATTATTTATTGCCCAACACTTGAGGATGGTTAACTTTAATTTTAACAAGCTTATGAAAGACCTGCCATTAGCTGCATCGTGGTTCTCATTCAGGAGTTGGACCGCCTTTAGCTTTGATTGGTGCTTTACGCATTCACTGTAGTATTGTTTCAATAAGCCTCTGCAATGTAACAAGATTTATTTCTATCCAGTGTTTAAAGCGTTAATTTTTCACCAAGGTCTTGCGCAGCAGCATTGATGATAGTAGAGTCTGACCACTGCACAAAGCAGCTCTTCTCCATCCAGCACATCCCAAAGATTCTCAATAAGGTTAAGGTCTGGAATCTGCGGTGAGGTACAGGGGCGTCGCCTGGCCTGGGCTTCCGGGGCTTTAGCCCCAAATAATTTTCCAGTAGCCCCGAATTGTTTCGCTCACACGCTGTGTGAATGGAAAATCTCTTAATGCTATTCACAGAGCCAGTTCAAGGATAAAGTTCTGACTTTCAGGAGGAACAGCCAATTTTTTTTGTGGAGCGTGGTGGTCTAGTAGGAAAGCCACCTCCCCCACGCCTTGCTGGGGAGGATTTTGAGGGTTTTTGAGTTCTTGCAGCGGATTGCAAAGTTAACTGAACTAACCATGTAAACTGTGATGATATGTTTCTGATAGCTGGTTAAAAAGACTCGTCTCTGAATCAAAACACACAGATAACTATATATATATATATGTTTACTTGCCCCGATGTTCCTGATCAGCCAATAACTATTACATTTTCAAATTGTTTTTTATAAATTTAGGATTGCAGGATTACTGTAAGCTATAATTAACAGAATTTATGTATTTAGCTAAGCAGTTAGCTAGAAGCTGGATGTTGTGTATAGCCAAGATTTAGTACTATACTTAGTTTAAATGAGTTTCTTAACCCTGGTCTCTGCCCTAAAATTGTATGTTTTCCACCGGATCCAACTGATCAGCTAATAAACTCACACTATAATGTTAAACATTATATATCAGGATACTTATTGTAATATATATATATATATATAGATTATTTTTCATTTTAGACTTTGGCACTACTCAGCTACTTTGGTAACTTTCGCTTTTAGCTTAGCACAGATACACACTCTTTTCCGGCTTCATCTTAGCCACATGTTGAGTCACTGACATGTAAATCATGGTTATGAAATCTAGTTCATGTAAAAATCTTTTTTTTTCCAAACTACCAGAGTTTTGAGGTGATGAGCTGCTTTCTAGTATCAACAACACCATACTGTATTCTCATGGCTCATCACATTTACTTGATAGCCTGGGTGTATATGGCCTGTATTTAGCTTTTTTGGTTTTGCCAATCGTTCTTTTAAAGGAGAACCAACAGTGTTACAGTCTCAGGGTTTCTCTGTTCATGGAAATCAAATATTTACCACTATACCATGATAAAAATAGAGATTTATATTAAAAAGCTTAATTAAACAAGCTAGTCAAGCTAGTTTTAAGATTATGGGTCCTATATTACACTTTGTGCAAGGCATGTAATGATGCTCATTACTACCTTACACCTTGCGTCTTTAAATAATAAAGGTGCTTGTGATTATACAGAGGTTGGACAATGAAACTGAAACACCTGGTTTTAGACCACAATAATTTATTGTGGTGACAGACAGTTCTGGTGGAAACAGGAGAGTTGAGGTGCACATTGAATTCTGCCGTGATTTGAGCAGCCGTGGTTTTATGTTTTTTGGATACAATCCGGGTTAGCACCCGAACATCCCTTTCAGACAGCTTCCTCTTACAGCGTCCACAGTTAATCCTGTTGGATGTGATTGGTCCTTCTTGGTGGTATGCTGACATTACCCTGGATACCGTGGCTCTTGATACATTACAAAGACTTGCTGTCTTGGTCACAGAAAAGACACAGTTACGCATTAAATCCAGCTGTGTGATGCACGGTTGATGCTTGTCTATATAGTAAATCGCTAAAATAGGGTGCTAAGTCTACAGTACAGGCTGTTTTAAAGCTCTCTACCAACTGTCTCATTTAAGAGCAACACACAAACTAAACTCTAAGCTTTTCATTAAGAAGAACTTCAGGCAGGACTAAGAGACTCGCGCCTGATGATCCGAGAGTTCTGCTTGGGCCATATTACTGCAGCAGATAAATACACTGTTCCTACCCCATTAAGTGATTTATAGATCTGTAATCACACCATATATTATACGCTGTAACATACTGGTATCTAGTGTAAGGATAAAAAAAAAAAACTGTAATAAAAATGAGCCAGAAGAGTCAAAAATCATCTTTTTTGAGATTTTCTGCTGAAAAAATGTTGATTTATTAATTGAATTATAAAACTGACATTAGAGCCTATATAAAAGTTTATGCGCCCTTTATTTAGATTTTAAATTTCTCAAGGTCTAATAAAAACTATAAAGACTATATCCTTGATGTCCAAAAATAAAATACTGTATTTTTTGCACTATAAGGTGCACCACAAATCCACTCATTGTCCCAAAAATGGACGGTGTGCCTTGTAACCATGTATGAAGTTTACCAGTATAAGGAGCAGTAAAGCCACTCTGCTGAAGTACAGCATTAATAAGGAGTTTCAGTAAAGTTTCTCCAGCACTAAGGCTGGAGCAGTATTAGCTTTAGCCGCTAACCACACTAAGCACTAGCTTTTTCACCATTCCTAGGTGAGTATTATTAACGTGTAACCTGCTGAAAACCCTGGCTAGAGCACTGCTGGAGCAGCGATAGCATTAGCTTCTAACCGTGCTAAGCGCTAGCTCTTTTGTCATTCAGAGGCAAGTGTTTTTGACCTGTAGCCTGCTGCTAACCCTGGCTAAAGCACTGCAGGAGCAGCATTAGCATTAGCCGCTAACTGCGTTAGCTCTAGCTCTTTTACCATTACGAGGCAAATATATTGGACTGTAGGCTGCTTGTTTATCATGTTAAAACAAGCTACGGGGAATGAACCTCTAGCTGGTATCATCCTGATTTACTGGAACACTAATGATTCCTCAGGATAGCGCTGCCAGATGGCATTTACTAGTGGTAACCGTTGCTAGTGCTAGCAGTTAGCCACTAATGCTAATGCTGCTGAACCCAGTCTTAGTGGAAATCTGGTGATCTAAGCTTACTACAAATAAACAAAAGTGCTTTACTCACCCAAATAAACAGTTTTTAGGAGAGAAATCTTTGTAGATTAACATTCAGCGCTCATTCAAATTACTTTTTAAGAATTACAAAAATTTTAAAGAAAACTTAGCTTTACTAATCTTATGTACCCCCTTATTTATGTATGACAATAGACCAGAAAATAGACGTTTATTGATAGTGCGCCTTATAATATGCACCTTATAGTGCAAACAATGCAGTCTGCATTCTGTTTTATTTTGATTAAAACTGCAAAAAAAACTGCTTCCATCCAGTTAAAGATGTGCTCTAAGCACTTACAAAGTGAATCAAGGGGCTGTAGTCGTTTGATTATGGTCTGCAAAACTGTGATAAGAGATCCCAAACTCTCATAAAATCTGGCCGAGAGGAAGCATGTATAAATTAAGTAAGAGCGGCCCGAGAATCGAGCCCTGGGGGACACCATGGGTCACTGGCGCACTCTCAGAAAACATTACTTTCTGTTCCAACAAAGTAATTCCTGCCCTGCAGGTACGCACTGAACTATTTTTCGCGTGTGACTCTGACAGCCCAATTCTGCTCTTAAGTCTATCAGTGAGAATTTTATGGTCAGTGGAGTGAAAGGCAGTAATGAGATTGAAAGGCTTTAAACGAATATCATTATATCAGTCTAGGTACTATGATTAGACTGGATTCCTTCTGGAAAGTGTCTAGACTGCTATTTTTATTTTAATTGTGAAATTTTGTATGTAATGAAGACAGTCTACTCAGATGTACAGAGATCTATGTGTCTAGAATGTTGTTAAAACTTCTTATGAACCCTGTATTCATAATGTATTATAAATGCATTTATAATGCTTTATATGACATTAATAACACCTTATAATGACTGTAATAAGTAAGTCTGTATAAGTACTTAATTAAGCAACATCATAAACACGTTATAAACTACAAGTATAAGGGTTTATAAAGAAATGGCTTGTAATACCTTATAATATCTGTTCATATGAACATTGTACAATGTAGTGTTGTAATGCACTATAACACATATTTGGTATATTTTGGAATAATGTATTACAATATGCAACTAGTTCTCAAGTTAAGCTTTTATATAAGTGCGTAACACAC
This sequence comes from Astyanax mexicanus, assembly GCF_023375975.1. Lineage (NCBI taxonomy): Eukaryota > Metazoa > Chordata > Actinopteri > Characiformes > Acestrorhamphidae > Astyanax > Astyanax mexicanus. The sequence goes on from NC_064415.1 coordinate 51,763,071, forward strand.
TATAAAGCCTTATATACAGTACAGTCATTACTGACTTTAAGTAAAGTAAATTTTCATATGCTTTTTAAACATGAAGTAAATTTTATTATGCCTCACTATAATGATTACTTGACAGTAATGACTGTATATAAGGCTTTATAATGTGTTACGCACTGATATAAAAGCTTAATTTGAGAAATCATAGCTGCATATTATAATGCATTATACCAAAATATACCAAATCTGTGTTATAGTGCATTACAACACTACATTTGTACAATGTTCTTATGAACATATATTATAAGGCATTATAAGCCCTTTCTCTTTAAACCCTTATACTTGTAGTTTATAATGTGTTATTACATTACATTACATTACATTACATTACATTACATTTGACAGACGCTTTTGTCCAAAGCGACTTACAATAGTCAAGTACAATAAGTACAATGTAAAATAAGTTTAAAGGTAAAAACAACTTTGGATAGGGATAAAAGGAGGTCAAAGGGGAATAATAGGATAGAGGAGTGAAGGAGGGGAAGAAGGAAATGAGGTTAGAAGTAGTTAGTGTGTTAGAGGTGTTAGGAGAGTAAGTGCTCTTTGAAGAGCTCTGTCTTCAGGAGTTTATTAAAGATAGCGAGAGATTCTCCTGATCTGGTAGTGGAAGGTAGTTTGTTCCACCATTGGGGAACTCTGTATGAGAACAGTCTGGATTGCTTTGTGTGAATGTTTGTTTGGCAAAGCGAGGTGACGTTCACTGGAGGAGCGCAGCGGCCAGGAGGTAGCGTAAGCCTTCAGGAGCGAGTGCAGGTAGGAAGGAGCCTGTTCTGTCATCACCTTGTAGGCGATTGTAAGAGCTTTGAATTTGATGCGAGCATCAACTGGTAGCCAATGGAGCTCAATGAGCAGCGGGGTGACATGTGCCCGTTTTGGCTGGTTGAAGACCAGACGTGCTGCTGTGTTCTGGATCATCTGTAGTGGTTTTACTACACAGGCCGGGAGGCCAGCTAGTACGGCATTGCAGTAGTCGAGGCGTGAGATGACGACCGCTTGCACCAGGAGTTGGGTGGCCTGTTGCGTCAAGAACGGTCTAATTTTTCGGATGTTATAGAGCGCAAAGCGGCAGGACCGAGTAACTGAGGCCACATGGTGCGTGAAGGAGAGTTATGAATGCTGCTGTAAGTACTTATTATACAGTTATTATACATGCTTATTACAGTCATTGTAAGGTATTATGCATACCAAGTGCTGCTAGAAAATGAAATCCACATCTCCATAAAAGTAAGATTTTGTGAAAAAAAACACTGCACTGACTTGATAATAAAACAGTCTCAACACCAGCAGATTAGCTTCTATGTTATGTGACAAAAGTCATGGGAAACTACGACTACTACTACTACTATTAAATCCTTTATGCGTAAAAACTGTAGGAACGACGCCGAACTCTCTTATTATCTTATTATTCTCTCAACTAATCCATTCTAGAAAGTTTTTTTTTTTTTAATCAAAGACTTTTTAAACTTTTTTTATGGTGACTTCCACACTTCTATAGACTTCTACACACTTCTCTCAAACCTTAAAGCTTTATACCGGCTCAAAACCCACGGTAACAGATTTAGAAGTCATGCGAGGAGATGTGAGAAGGTATGTGTTTATTATACAAGAATTGTAGGATAATGATATTTTGCATTTTTTAATGACAAAAATTATAAAAAAAAAAAAAAAAAAAAAAACAGAATAAGAAAAAGCAAAGGGAGCTTAGCTGATACTGTAGAGAATGTGTGCTTCAGTCAGTAAGTAAGTAAGTGGGCAATAAAAAAAAACTTTTCACTGAATTGAAAATGAATGACCAGCTCAGCTGAGTGTGGCACTGATTTAAAGTTTACACGGAGGAGAAGTTCTCCGTATGTTTTAATGAGCTGCAAGCGAGAAATAATAATGTTGTATTACACCACGCCGCTGTTATCTCTGTTATCTCTGTTATCTCTGCAGTAGCTGCAGCTCGTGAGGGATAAATAAGGCGCGGCGCTACTTTCCTCGCTAATGTCCCTGTTAAAAAAAAAAAAAAAGCCACAGAAGGAGCGATCGAGGAGACGTTGCCACATCCACGGCTTTTCCTCCCACTATTACCCACTCTCTGGCACGGAGAGGGTGGGGTGGGGGATTTTACGTCTCATGGGATGTGTTTTTTTTTTTTTTTTTTGCCTCAAAAAGCGCAATCTGGGAAAGCAATGAATATTTTGATTTGGAGGGAAAAAAAAAGAATATCCATTCTGGTTCCATTGAGGGAAATGTGCTTAGCTGTTTCCACACTCGGATACCCACGAAACGCCGCCGTCTCCCCGCTCCCATTTTTCTTCCAAACTTGCAATGTCACACTTCTGCGGGGAGTTGCATTATTGCGGCGGGAGGGAGGTCTGTTTCAGGCGGCTGTATTCTGGCCACGTATGAACAGTAATGAGAATGAATGCTGATGCGCTGGGTTGCTTCGTGGTTATTACGGAGCTTCACTTCAACACTCCTTCTGTTCACGCCGCAGACACTTCCCATTTGTTCCTCACGTCTGATCTCCGCGCTCACTGTCCCTCACGCTGATTTGTGAAGTGATCAGATCCTATCTCTGTTTTTTTTTTTTTTTTTTCTTTTTCGGACAGTTTGAATTTGCTGAATTTCTGGGTTGTGTCTCTACTAATATATACACAATACAGTTTGGTTTTGACTCATCTTGTCTCATCTTGGCTTCTCTTGACTCATCTTGACACATTTTGTCTTGTCTCCTCTTATGTCAGCTTGTCTCACCTCACCATAAGAGGAGACCAGCTTGTCTCCTCTTATGTCAGCTTGTCTCACCTACGGCATATCTTGTGTTGTGTCATTTTATCTCAACTTATCTTATCTTGAGTCATCTCATCTCATCTCATGACAGCTTTTTCATCTGATCTCGACTTGCATTGTCTCATCTCATGCCAGCTCATCTCGACTCAACTTATCTTAACCTGTGTTGTGTCATCTCATCTCATCTCACTTCATCTCATCTCGACTCAGGTAATCTTGTATCGCATTGTCTCATCTCATGCCAGCTCATCTCTACTCAACTTATCTTATCCTGTGTCATCTCATCTCATCTCATCTCATCTCATCTCGTGTCAACATATCTTGTGTTGCATTATCTCATCTCATGCTAACTCATCTCAACTCAACTTATCTTATCTTGTGTTCTGTCATCTCATCTCATGACAGCTCATCTCATCTCGACTCAACGTATCCTGTGTTGCATTGTCTCATCTCATGCCAGCTTATCTTGACTCAATGTATCTTGTATTGTGTTGTGTCATCTCATCTCATGACAGCTCATCTCATCTCAAATCAAGTTATGTTGTCTTGCATTGTCTCATCTCCTGCCAGCTCATCTCGACTCAACTTATCCTATCTTGTGTCATCTCATCTCATCTCATCTCATCTCATCTTATCTAATCTCATCTCAACTCAAGTTATCTTGTCTTGCATTGTCATCTCCTGCCAGCTCATCTCGACTCAACTTATCCTATCTTGTGTCATCTCATCTCATCTCATCTTATCTTATCTCATTTCATCTCAACTCAAGTTATCTTGTCTTGCATTGTCTCATCTCATGCCAGCTCATCTCGACTCAACTTATCTTATCCTGTGTTGTGTCATCTCATCTCATCTCGTGTCAACGTATCTTGTGTTGCTTTGTTTCATCTCATGCCAGCTTATCTTGACTCAACTTATCTTGTTTTGTGTCATCTTATCTCATAACAGCTCCTCTCATCTCGACTCAATGTATCTTGTGTTGCATTGTCTCATCTCATGCCAGCTTATCTTGACTCAATGTATCTTATATTGTGTTGTGTCATCTCATCTCATGACAGCTCATCTCATCTCAAATCAAGTTATCTTGTCTTACATTGTCTCATCTCCTGCCAGCTCATCTTGACTCAACTTATCTTATCTTGTGTCATCTCATCTCATCTCATCTCATCTTATCTCATCTCAACTCAAGTTATCTTGTGTTGCATTGTCTCATCTCCTGCCAGCTCATCTCGACTCAACTTATCTTATCTTGTGTTGTGTCATCTCATCTCATGATATCTCATCTCATCTCGACTTAACTAATCTTGTGTCTCATTGTCGCATCTCGTGCCAGCTCATCTTGTCTCAACTTATCTTGTGTTGTGTCATCTCATCTCATGACAGCTCAGCTCATCTCATCTCATCTCGTGTCAACTTATCTTGTGTCACATTGTCTCTTCTAATGCAAGCTCATCTCAACTCAACTTATCTTATCTTGTGTTGCATTGTCTCATCTCATGTCAGCTCATCTTGACTCAATTTAACTTATCTTGGGTTGTGCCATCTCATCTCAGGCCAGCTTATCTTGACTCAACATATCTTGTGTTGCATTGTCTCATCTCATGCCAGCTCACCTCGACTCATCTTATCTTGTGTCATCTCATCTCATTTCATCTCAACTCACCTTACCTTGTGTTGCATTGTCTCATTTCATGCCAACTCATCTTGACTCGACTTGACTTGTGCCATCTCGACTCAACTTGACAAGAGTGGTCTTATCTTGTCTTGACTTGAGCAGCCTTGTCTCCTCTTGACTTAAGTGTTTTGTCTTGTCTTGTGTTGATTTGAGCTGTTTTCTCTTTAATCTCATTTGAATGTGACAAATGGAAAGACATGAGATTTTAGGAATGGAACAGATATTGTATAACAATGTCTATAGCAAATATGTGAATTATTCATGTCTACATGCAGCATCTGAAGCTTTAACTCGAGTTGTAAATGGCTTCCCAACAAATAAAAACTGGTCTTGTTTTTTTGTGAAAAGGGACTGATCCTATTTCCATCAAAGAACAGTTGTGGCCATTAACATATAAATGCTTTTTTCTTCTTGTTGTTGAGTGAGAGTTATTTGACTAAAACAAATAGCTGAACTGGACTGTGGATTTCCAAAACAAGCTTTTTATTGATGCTCGAAAAAGTCTGTCGCAGTTTCTTTCTTTCTTTTTTTTTTTTTTAAGAATTATATGCTTTTGGCGCTCTGGTGGTGGTCAACTCCCATTTGCTTTAAAGGCCTCAAATCAGCTCCTAAGCCTCCATCCATCAGCCTTTATCTCCAATTTCATGTTTTGTTCCCTGCGTGTTTATTTTCCCTTAGCCTCCAAAGTTTGTTGTTCTTTATCCAATGATTGATCCAAATGGCTGACTTTGATTTGTCTCTTTGTGAGCCGGAGGTTGGATTAGCGGTTTATAGCTTTTTTTTCCCTTGGCTTTCAAACTCCGACCTCCACCAACTGTATAATCTCTGATATTGGTTCCTTTCACCCCCATCTCTTTAGCCGTCACTGTCTTCTAATCCTCCAGGCTCTTATCTTTTTGCTCTGTTTTCTCTCTTTCTCCTTCTCTCTCTCTCTCTCTCTCTCTCTCTCTTTCTCTCTCTCTCTCGCTTTCTCTCTCTCTCTCAGCTGCACACTGACATGGACAGAGGTGATGGGCGCACGAGGTACGTGCTCCGGGGCGAGGGGGCGGGCTCCGTGTTCGTGATTGACGACAAGACGGGCAACATCCACGTGACCAAGCCCTTGGACAGGGAGGAGAAGGATGAGTACCGGCTGATCGCCACGGCAACAGACAGCCAGACGGAGCGTGCCTTGGAGCCCTCGTCCCAGTTCATCATCAGGGTGCAAGACATCAATGACAACCCACCTGTGTTCGAGGACGGGCCCTACAGCGCCACCGTCCCCGAGATGGCCAACATAGGTACTGTCACCAGAGGGAGGGTTTCACCACAGTTCAGTTTTCTGATTTGATTTAACTATAAATAAAAAAAAAAAATAAGTATTTGATACACAGTTTTCCCACTACTATAAACAATGGAGAGATTTGTAATTTTTTATCATAGATACATTTCAACTGTGAGAGACAGAATCTTAAAAAAATGCCATTTATTGCATGAAATAAGGATTTAAAATGATAGAAAAAGTTACAGAGCTCCGTTGTTTCCCATAGTTCTTGACCAAGTTAATACACCTAATAAAAAGGATCTTCTTCAAAGTTCCTTGTTTTATTATATCATTATATGTATATATGTTTCATTATATACATTTACTCAAGTTACTGTAATTGAGTACATTTTATGAGTAATTTGTAATAATGACCTGTAAAACTGTAAAAATACGGTTTACAGTCACCTATATGACCATAACTTTTTAACAGTAAAGAAAAAAAAATGGATCATAGAAACCAATACCACTAAAAATGTTTTATGGGGTGGTCTGAACAAATAATGCCTGAAAGGTTTAAATTATTATGTGGAATAATAGTTCATTAAAAACGACTTAATTTATTATTTGTTTTTACTTTTTTACATCAAATAATTAATTAAAAGTAACTATGTAACTTTTACTCAAAGTACATTTTAAATTGAGTACTTTTTACTTTTACTCGAGTAGATTTTTTTAGATGGGTACTTTTACTTTTACTTGAGTAGAATTTTAGCAAAGTAAAGGTACTTTTACTTAATTACAATTTTTCCGTACTTTTTCCACCTCTGCTTAAAACACATAATCAGTTGTATTTACATCATTTACATTCACTCTCGGGTCTCTGAGTAAATCACATGATGTCAGCACTGCCACTTATTTCCATTCCTCAAATTGTTGAAAAAAGGGACTTTTTCCACAACGAACAAAATAAGTGCAATTTTACGTGCTTTTTACGGTGGCCGAGAAAGCCCAACGCAGTGCAAATTGAAAAGCGCTGCAAAAGCACAAAACACATCCATCAAAATTACAACACAGGCGCAGCAAATAGAAAAACGCACTGCAACTAGAAAAATGCGCTGCAACTAGAAAAACGCGCTGCAAAAAGAACCACAACACAACGGAAGTGAGTCACAACACAACGGATTTTTCCCGGGGGACCTTAAAAGATACTTTACCAGCTAAGCTGCGTCTTCAGTAACGTCTCGGACTTCACTATGTGTACAAAGGACAATAAGTGGCAAACAAGGCGTTTTGTGAAGCAGAACTTTTAATAATATGCACACAACCGTGGTAATCACAGGTAATAAACATAACTTACTTTTCAGAAGCTTGTTTGCCACTTATTGTCCTTTGTACACATAGTGAAGTCCGAGACGTTACTGAAGACGCAGCTTAGCTGGTACAGTATCTTTTAAGGTCCCCCGGGAAAATTCCGTTGTGACTCACTTCCGTTGTGTTGTGGTTCTATTTGCAGCGCGTTTTTCTATTTGCTGCGCCTGTGTTGTAATTTTGATGGATGTGTTTTGTGCTTTTGCAGCGCTTTTCAATTTGCACTGCGTTGGGCTTTCTCAGCCACCGTAGCTTTTCCCCCAACCAATATTATTTATCTTTAGTGCTTCAAACATATTTATATGATGTTTCAATCAAACCAAATAATATCAGTAAATATCAGACTCAAAAGTGTCCACAGAAAAAGTGTGAAACGAACTGCTTTACTCAAACTAAAGCTAGGTATGGTGTACGCACTACTTTATATGGTTTTTATTTTACTTGCACATTTTTACTAAGTAGTTATTTTGCACTAAACATTTTTATTTATTTATTTAGACTAACAAGTTCCCATTTTTTGTATATAGTGGAGCAGCAAAGACAGTGTTTGTTTATAGCCATGGTAATTAGCGTTATCTGGCTAATATATAATATTAAACTGCACTTTATCAGCAGTTTAGCTCAAATAAAAGACCGGATCACGTTCTCAGCACAAGCGAACCACTCCAGAGTTCATTTGGGACTGGACCAAATGTCATTACTGTTTTCACACCTGTTCAATCGATCCGAAACAAGTGTATAAATGAACCAGAGTCCGTTTTAATGGGACCAAATAGTGCTGGTGTGAAAACGCCCTTACTGTCTGACTTATACTTGTTTTGTTTTTAGCATTATGACGCTTTCCTTGACATCCATTGGTCAAAGTCTGGTCTTCAGTGCAAATCACACATACTTGTGACTTTGTGTACACTGTAGGACACTGTATGAACTCCATACTGTATTCAGTATATCCAATTCATCTCCACAAAGTTATTGCCCTGGTGAATTTGTACACTCTTAGTGAGTTCAGTGTCAGTGTGTCAGTTGGCTGACCATGAAATATTTGCTCAGCCTTGGGTTTTGATCAAAGATCTCCCGATGCGGGATGCCCAGATTTATAGAGCTCACCGTGGAGCGAGAGCACTGACAAGGTCAGCGGTGCCGATGCTCATCAGCAGTGCTGTCGCGTGAAAGAACAGATCGAGTCGAGTGTGTCCTGTAATTTCGGCGTTGCACATTTAATGACCTTTGTTCTGTCAATAACAACATTGCCCGGGGAAGGAAATTTATTATCTCCCAGGTCACACTCGCTCAGCGCTGCCTAGAAGTGACAGTCGGTCCCGTCTGCAGCTTTTCAGCCTGAAATGGGTTTAATTGATTTCCACAAATCTGCCGCAAATTTGACAGCATTTACAGGCCTATTTACCACCCTGTTATTTTACCTCCGAATAAAACACTGATTTCTCTTTTACCAAATAAAATCAAAAAAGAGAAAAGAGATCTGCTTTTATTGACTGGCTGTGTCATCAAGATGACCAGCAGCCCACAGTGTGTAACATAGCACAGCCTAGCCTAGCATAGCTTAGCACAGCCTCGCCTAGCTTAGCATAGCTTAAAACTGCAATGTCTTCACTACATCAACATATATATATATATATATATATATATATATATATATATATTTTTTTTTTTTTTATTAGAATTCCAAAATCCAATTTAAGGCGCATTGAAAGTGAGTGGGTAGGTAACTGAGAAAAAAAAAACATTGTTTTAATTATAGCTCTAAGCTTAAAAAAAATAAATAAATAAGAGACCACTTCAGTTCACTTCAGTTTCTGAATCAGTTTCTCTGATTTTGCTATTTATATGTACGTGTGGGTAGAATGGACATAGTCATTTTATTCTATAAACTATGGACAACATTTCTCATTTAGAGCATTTATTTGCAGAAAATGAGAAATGACTGAAATAATAAAAAAAAAAATGATGCAGAGCTTTCAGACATCAAATAATGCAAACAAAACAAGATCAATATTTGGTTGAATAGCCCTGGTTTGGACGGCCCTGAACACCAGCGCGATCCAGCGCTCACGCCATTGGTTCAAAAGACGATCACTCAAGAAAAGTAGTTGTTTGTGGACCAATAAAAACCACAGAATCTAGAAGCGGACATCCTTAGCTTTGTATTCACGTACAACTTTACGTAAAAAAACATTACATTGTGTGGTCGCTAGGAGCTTGAGAATACGACGCTGCGGTGCTGAAACTAAAGCATGTTTGTGAGGAGGAGTGAGCAGGAGAATAAAGGACTTTATGGATATTTTATCTGTGGTTTAGTGCTGTATTGTGGATGCTGTGATAGTAAGTGAATTTTTAATAATATAATCTGATGTTATTTTACATATTAATAATATTTTATAAGGCTATTTTGTTGGGGAGGCGCGTTTCTCATGTAAACAATGTGAAAAAACAGGCTGTTTTCAGTTGGAGATTTCTGGCGACTGGTTTCATGTAGATGGCTGTAAATTTGCATGCAGGTATTTAAAGTAGTACTAATGAATATGAGTTGGTTAGTTGGTCGGTGTTTTTAGAACATTTGACGCTTTTAAGCATTCTAATTTACATAGTCAGAATGGGCCCGCTAGAGGGCACTTCTGCAGTAAGAGGTTAATCACAGTTTTCATGCATTATGGCATGCTCTCCTCCACCAGTCTTACACACTGCTTTTGGATAACTTTATGCTGCTTTACTCCTGGTGCAAAAATTCAAGCAGTTCAGTTTGGTGGTTTGATGGCTTGTGATCATCCATCTTCCTCTTGATTATAACCCAGAGGTTTTTGAATTTGTTAAAATCAAAAAGAAACTCATCATTTTAAGTGGTCTCTTAGGCTCTCTGTTGCCCAGCCACTAATCTAAACTAAAGTTTTTCCACTAATCAACAAGTCAACAAATCTGCAAACTTGAGCATTAATAATGTTCCATATGGGAAAGTGCACCACCTTTGGATGCTCTGGTTTACAGAAGGTTGAGCGTAGGTCATCTCTCTACACTCTTTGGTAATGTTAGCTAAAGTTAGCATTAGCGCTAGTGCTAGAAACTGTGATTCGTGTCCTGATCTCTTCTTAGGCCTGATTTCGGGCTGCTTTATGTGCTTTGCGTCAACCCAGCTGTCGCGGTGTTTTTTTTTTTTTTTTTTGATCTGCAGCTCCGTCGCGCTCTGCTTTTCTTCTGCGGCCTTCCATTTGCATTCCACAGCTCCTTAACTACCTGTGATAGATCTGTAATCAGCGCCCCCCATCCCCTCATCCCCTCATCCTACTCCTCTCTTACTCTCTCTCTCGCGCCCTCTCTCTCTCTCTCTCTCTTTCTGTCTCGCGGTGACACCGTCGGGCCTTTGATGTCAGAAAACAGCAACAGCTGCTCCCACAAATCCCCTCTTCCCTCTTAGCTTGTCACTCGGTGCCCCATGGGAAACGTAGTCCTTTCTCCACTGTATGTGTATTTTTCTTTTCTTTTTTTTCTTGCCCCCCCCCCTCTTCTTTCCCTCCTTCTTCCTCCCACCCCAAAACAATTTCCATCCGTCACATGACGGATGACAGTCTTTGATATATTTGGTTGGGGGGGGAGGGAAAAAAGTCTATATTTGTCAGGGATGGAGGATGGAAACAGGACATGTGGGACTCGAGGAGGGTGGAGAGGGAAGGTGGGGGGGGGCAGGGGATTGGTGTTGACGGCTGGAGAGGGGGGACTAGCAGACGGAGAGATTGAGAGAGGGGGCAAAAGGGAATTGGAGACGGAGATGAAGAGAAATGAAGTGAGACAGAGCGAGCGCTGAGAGAGGGAAGGTAAGCAGCAGGGGAAAAGGAGAAAGTGAATAAAGTATTTGTCACAGCGCAGCAAGGGGCGCGAGAAAGATAGAGAGAGAGATGCAAAAATGGAGGGAGGGAGGGAGAGAGAGAGAGAGAGAGAGAGAAAGAGAGATGAAGTGAATGAAGGTCTGCCAGTGGTAATTGACTGTCCAGTAAGGTTGGGCGATCTGGCCTTAAAATAACATCACGATATTTCACACCCGCCCACACCTGCCCACTCCCCCAATCACAAGTGATGCCCCAACACCAGGAGGGTGAGGACTAGCACATGCCTCTTTCAGAACATGTGAAGTCAGACTCCGCCTCTTTTCAAACTGCTGCTGATAGCTGGGAAGAAAGAGCAGCGTCTCGGTTCCGATACATCAGCTCACAGATGCAGCCTTGTACTGATCGACATTACCCTCTGGAGTGATGTGGGGAAAGAGCATCATCTAGCCACCAAGAGAGAGAGAGCAAGGCCAGCTGTGTCCTCTCGAGGCTCTGGCAGCTGATGGCAAGCTGCATGACAAGGATTCGAACCAGCAATCTCTTTTAAACATAGTTGCAGTGCCTCAGTCCGGTGGACACCTCAGAGCCCTGTATATATATATATATATATATATATATATATATATATATATATATATATATATATATATATATATGTATAGAGATAGAGAGAGAGAGAGAGAGAGAGAGAGATGTAAACAGCTCTGGCAAAAAAATAAGCGACCACTTCAGTTTCTGAATCAGTTTCTTTTTTTCTAGGTATGTGTTTGAGTAAAATGAACATTGTGATTTTATTCTATAAACTACGGACAAAATTTCTCCCAAATTCCAAATATAACTATTGTTATTTAGAGCATTTATTTGCAGAAAATGAAAAAACGGCTGAAATAACAAAAAAAAAATGCAGAGCTTTCAGACCTCAAATAATGCAAAGGAAACAAGTTCATATTCATTAAGAGATTAAGCGTTCAGAAATCAATATTCGGTGGAATAACCCTGGTTCTCCTCCACCAGCCTTACACGCTGCTTTTGAAGATTATGTCACTCCTGGTGCAAAAATTCTAGCACTTCAGCTTGGTTTGATGGCTTGTGATCATCTATCTATCTTCCGCTTGATTATATTCCAGAATTTCTCAATTTGGTTATAAGTTAAAGAAACTCATCATTTTTAAGTGGTCTTATATGTTTTTTCCAGACCTGTATAATGTAAAATGTAGACACACCTTAAATTCAGTGTTTTCTTTTTTTTTTTTTTATATTTTGAATTGTACATTAATACTAAATACTAGTATCCCTGTTGCTTGACTAAATCAAATAAATCCAATATCATTGATTGTTTTATATATTTTGTAATAAACAGTAACTTACCAAGACTTTGGATTTTGTATAAAACAAAACAAAACAACACAATAATAATAATAATAATAATAATAATAATAATAATAATATACATTTAAATAAAAATAAATAGAAGTGCAGAATATTTAGTGCATGCATATAAACCCAACAGTAAACTGCAAAACAGATACCAAATAAACTGCTTTTAAAACAGAATTCTGCTGTTATTACAATATGGATATATATTTTTTATTGTTTTAAAAAAATGTTACCAGTGACAGTTTGTTCAATATGATATGCTGCACCCCTGCTGTTCAGGAGAGTGGAGTGCTCTGTAAACTGTTCTGTATTGATCTGACCTCTCTCTCTCTCTCTTTCTATCTCTTTTTCTACCTCAGGTACGTCCATCGTTCAGGTGACGGCGACGGACGCGGATGACCCCACCTATGGGAACAGTGCTCGGCTGGTCTACACGCTGGTCCAAGGCCAGCCACACTTCTCTGTTGACCCCCAAACAGGTCAGTCCATCTACTCAAGCTTCCTTGGTGCCTCCAGACACCAGTGTCTCCACCCAATGTTTTCTCCTGTCCAATCAGGGTGAGGGTACAAAAAAATTCACCTTGCGTGGCTCAAAACACGCAAAAGGCATGTGCTAGTTCTCTAAATTAATCATGGGTGTGTAATCATTAATCATTTGGGTGTAATGTGGAATAAACCAATCAGTGTGGCAGTTCTCATTCCCTTTAAGAAGCAGGTGGGCTTAAAAGTGCAGTGCTTTTGCAGTGTATCATCTCAGCTGATGAAACTGACTCTGCGTTTTCACGCTGTGAAGTTGCACAAGTAGCTTATTTAACAGTGAACAGCATTGTTATTTTATTCTTTATTCCTTTATTCTGTTTATTGTTAAAGTAAAAGCAGGAATTGCATGGCTAAGCTAGGATTTGGCAGCTGACTGGTGACTGTTGTCAGGGTTTTAATCAGTCAGTGGCGCACCAGTTTTTCCCACCACCAATTTAGAAACATGCGAAAAATTTACACCTGAACACACCTCACTTCCAGACCACCACACTCATCATGTAGATGCTTTTTTAACTGCTTAGGTGCAAGGCGTGAAAAAAGGCTCTTGACAGGGCATAAGATAGCAATGAACATTGCGACACCCCTTGTGCAGGGGGTACAATAGGATAATTTTCATATAGTAATCATTTTCATATAGTAAGCCTATAAAGCAGCATTATAGCAAGTGACAACATGAGTTAAAATGTATATATAATTATATAATTTTAGTGTAGGGGTTCTGTAATTTTAGCAGCACATAAGTGACGTAGCCAGTGACTCAAAATATGTGCACAAATAGTCCATATAAATGTGCTGAAAATATACGGATATAACTGACTCATCCCACCTGCACATTCTGCTCCCTCTCTTTCTGGATCAACTTCACGCAAATGTGCTAAGTGTGACCAATCGCGTTTGACCAGAGTTTTTATTTAATGTAGCATGGCAAGTGTGTCACGTGTACCATTAAACCATACTGTGAAGATTCACTCCTCAAACATACAGCTCTGGAAAACAATAAGAGACCACTTAAAAATGATGAGTTTCCTCTAAAGGAAGATGGATGATCACAAGCCATCAAACCAAACTGAGCTGCTTGAATTTTTGCACCAGGAGTGAGTAGCATAAAGTTATCCAAAAGCAGTGTGTAAGACTGGTGGAGGAGAACATGATGCCAAGATGCATGAAAACTCTGATTGAAAACCAGTGTTATTCCACCAAATATTGATTTCAGAACTCTTAAAACTTTATGAATATGAACTTGTTTTCTCTGCATTATTTGAGGTCTGAAAGCTCTGCATCTTTTTTTTTGTTATTTCAGCCATTTCTCATTTTCTGCAAATAAATGCTGTAAATGACAATATATTTTTATTTGGAATTTGGGAGAAATGTTGTCAGTAGTTTATAGAATAAAACAACAATCTTCATTTTACTCAAATATAAACCTATAAATAGCAAAATCAGAGAAACTGATTCAGAAACTGTGAAAGTGGTCTCTTATATTTTTTTTTTTCCAGAGCTGTATTTAATTCTGCCTTGAAATAATGTCAGAAATGCTGTGTTGTATGTGATCTGACTTTGGTAGATTGCTATTATATGGGCGCAGCTACCTGAATGTTTCTGATGTTTCTCAGCAGAGGAAACTGACCTTTTCTTTCATGATCATTTATTCTGTTTTTTTTTTTTTTTTATGTGAAAGTTTGCATTGCTGCAAACAGTCACACGCTATGGGTTTGTGCACTGCTGGGTTACCATGTGTGTGCAACAAGCAGGGGTGCACGCATGTTGAGGGTTGCCTGTGTTGACAATTCACTGCCAAGATAGCAATGAACGTCTGATTGATGACATCTCTGTCTATGTCATGTTCAGTCAGTGGCGCACCTGTGTTTTACATTGCCAAGATAGCAATGCACTAGAAATGTACCTGGACACACCTCATTCCAAAACCACCACACCCATCAGCATAGATATATTCACAAGCACTGTTGCTTTTCAAACGACACAGGTAAAGGACGTGAAAATAGATTATTTGTGGGGTGTGAGATAGCAATGAGCATCATGAGATGCCGTGTACATTCTTCTGCAGGTTCAAAATGCTGTTTAACCATGAGTGTTTTGTCACTACAGTCCACAGTATGCATTATATTGTGAAAATGTGACTTTCTAGGACATCTACTGTATTTTTTGGGGATTTGAACCGCCGTATAAAATGTACATCATTTATACTTTCTGCCAAAACCAGTCGTGCCGCTGCCAGCTGTGACTGTGTTCTGGCACCAAGTTTCCGATGAAGTCATCGGCATCATGCCACCGTAGTGTTCAAGCCAGACGAAAGTCTAAAAAAAGTGCGGGCCAAATCTGGGCAGTGACTCACTTGATGTCTGGGAATGTTTTGGAAAGAACTGTGTATTAAAAATGTGGGGTATTATTACACTAGTTGAATTTGTTGAGTAAAAAAAAATAAAATAAATAAAACATCGGGAAGTTTGGAACACAGCCTAGAACTGCGTGCACTTACAACTAAATATTGCATGATGGAGCTTTATTGAAATCTCATTAATCGTAAATAAATCTTCTGTTTATCTTATATTTTTGCTGGATTTTTTTTTTCTGCTTAATCTGGCTGTTGTTCTTTGCGCTGTTTTTATATTGATTAATTATCCAAAATGACTAATGAATAAAATGCCATTTTGTTTTTGTCTAAAAACACAAAAAGCAACGTTATGCTGAAACGAAAAAAAAAAAAGTGAATATAATGCTTTAACAACTGAGGAACAGATAGTTAGCATGCATTTTGTGTAGGACAATATTAAAGTAAGCATTCCTTAAATTTTGAAGGAATGTGAATACTTACCAGGTTACTAAACCCTAGATTAGCATTTTCACTACCTAGCACAATTGCTAAACAAAGAAACATAAAAATGTTATGTGCGATATTTACTTAAAAACAAAGTGCAATGTTTTTGCAAGCTTGTTTTTAAGTGTAACACACTATTCTTTTTTGGTAAATTTTACTAAAAGTCTTTAACTCAAATTACTTAATAATATGCGTGCAATAGAAACATTTTCCATAGAAACATTTTTGGTCTTTTTTACTAAAATCTTAAAAACTGACATTATTTAATAATAAGGTTGCACCATATTTGTACGTCAAACCGACTAATCTTTTTTGGTCATTTTTAACTAAAAATCTTAAACTGACATAACTTAATAACACGCTTGCAAGCATTTTGCACTGATTTTACATAAAACCATGGAAGCATTTCTGTTCATTTTTACTAAAAATCTTGGTCCCACTTTCTAATAAGTGTCCCTAAGTACTATGTAGTTACATGGTAACAATCCATGTAACTACAGTGTAACTGCTGATGAAGTACACATTGTTACAGATTAACTACAGAGGTACAGGTTATGTAATTACACATGGGTTTGACTTGTGTAAGTACACATGTGTACCAGGGTGAGTGTAGTTACTTACTTAGTGTACTTACATGTGTGTAACAATGTGTGTGTACTTACACATGTGTAATAGTGTGTGTTTATACTCAACTTATCACACACACTATTACACATGTGTAAGTACACTTGCTCTATTACTTGTGTAAGTACACTCACCCTGAATTAACCCAAAATCATATATATATATATATATATATATATATATATATATATATATATATATATAAATAATACACATGTATAATTACATAACCTGTACCTCTGTAGTTAATCTGTAACAATGTGTACTTCTTCAGTAGTTACACTGTAGTTACATGGATTGTTACTGTGTAACTACATAGTACTTACTGACATTTATTATAAAGTGGGACCCACATCTTAAATTTACATTACTTAATAATAAGGTTGCAAAAATGTTGCACCATATTTTTACCTAGAACCAACAAATCTTTTTTGGTCATTTTTGTACTAAATATCTGTACCACTTTGAAATAAGACTACCTTTATAAAGGGTTCATAAATGGTTTACAATGAATTTATTAATGGTTACTAATTAGGTTGTAAATGCCTTAAAAATCATTAATAATCAGTTATAACACATACATAGAAAGGGCAACAACGGCCTGTTGTTTTCCAAATAGTGAACCCACAGCCATCTATATTGTTGCTTTTTTCTATGTATATGTTATAACTGATTATTAATAATCATATTATAATATTAATATAATAATATTAATCATTAATAAACTAGTTGTAAACCATTTATAAACCCTTTATAAAGGTAGTCTTATTGTAAATTGGCACCTAAATGTCTTAAACATTGAATTTGAGTCAGTTGAGTCACATTAGTTGTAGACTAATGGTGAGTCAAATGTCAGTTAGGGCCAATGAAAAATCCTGACTTGAGGCAGAAATCAAGTCTTGGATCAAATAAGTCCAAGGCATGTCATTGTTGTGTCACAAGTTAGCTAACTGTGTGTGTGTGAATAAATACAAAAAATCTAAACAAACAACTACCTTATCGACCAATCAGTCAAGGACAGTTCAAACAGTAAAACAGTGGTATTTAACACACTATAACCACCATCTTTACTGAAGTTTAATATGTTGTTATTATTTGACCAAGATTTGACTGGTTATTTTTAAAAAGCCAAAATGTGTTTTAAGTGCCGCTTGATTCAGAGTCACATCTCCTGACTCTTGTCTCAAGCTACTGTATATATTGTAAGTATCAGATTTATTACTGATTACTGATTTATTATCTTTTTTGTAAGGACCACTAGTTTCATCTAACAATGCTCTTTTATTTGTTGTCTTGTAAAGTAACTGAAACCAGGTTGAGAACTTTTTTTTCTTTTTTTTTACTTCTTTCTTTTTTATTTGTTTTTTTGTTTACCTTTCACATTCCCTCATAGCCTCATCCTCATCCTTGTCCAACCCAGCCCACCTTAGCCTTTCTTTTCTTCCCTTCCCTTCTTCCTTTCTTCCTTTCTTCTGTTCTTACTTGCTTCCTCATGCTAATCCAGCCTGATATGTCAGAAATGTGTATATATATTTATATATATATTTATATTAATATAACCTGCAAAGCTACAGTGTGTGTGTGACGTTCTTCGGAAGGCTTTTTTTTTTCTTTTCTTTTTTCTATTTTTTTTTGGGGGGGGGGAACAAAAAAGATGCTACTTCAAAGGGAAGATGTCACCGAAGGTTCAGGGTTATTAGCTGAGGTGCCTAAAACGCACCGGGGACCGCGGCTGTCGTGCCCTTCAGCGAAGGCCGGGAGAAGAGGCTTTTAAGCAGAATGGGAGTGGGATGGTGGGGTGGGGGGGTGAATGTGGTGGTGTAGTGAGGGGGTGGGGGGGGGTGTAGGTGGGGGTCGGGGTGTAGAGGACAGTGGCCATTTTCGAAAAAATCACTTCTGTTCCTCTGTGCTTTGCCGGCTGATTGGCTGGCGGCCGGCGTGTGTGAGCGGGAGTGATTTTACACACAGAGCTAGCACTAGCTGTGTGTTTGTGTGAGCGTGGGTGAGTGTGTGTAGGCGAGCTCATTGGTGTGTCTGTTTTTTTTTTGTGAGAGAGCTCATGTTGGGGGGTGCTTAAGAAAAGAAAGAGAGAGGAGAGCGAGAGGGAGTAGCGAGAATGAAAGAGCGAGATAGTGGGGTGGCGTGTTGTATGAGAATGCGTATTAGCGGCATTGTGCGCGCGGCGTGTTTGTGTAACAGTCGGCGTATTGTGCCTCTGTCTACGTGGATAATGGACTTCCTTTGTGTTTTGATTCCATTTGGCCGCCTAATGAAACCTAATTAATTTTGTTGACATTTGTGAACCCCATGCTGATATGAACGAGAGGGCTTTTTTTTTTTTTTTTCTTGAAGGGGCTTGAATGCTAATCAAGCATATTAACCTAATTCTGTCCTGCATGCATAGCGCGGTATTCTCTTTTACTCATTAGCGCAAATTAGCATGCCGAACCATGGCGCTCACAAAGGTCTTCCTCATATATACTCGTTATTATTAAACCTGACTCGTAATATTTTATGGATGTTTTATACGCTCACCAGCCGCATTGCGAGGCCGAGCTCGTCGCTCCCTCCGCCCTGCAGGTGTACAGTGATAACAGTCTGAATGGTGTGCTTTGTTTTCTTGGAGCCACGTCATCCGTTTCTTCCAAAAAGATCTGGAATATTGATTTCCCTGACCACAATACACTCGTTTCGCTGTGTGATGTCCATCCTAGATATCTCTGAGCCTTCAGAAAAAGAAAAGTAAACCCCACTTCTGGTCACATGGTTAGCAAAAGGTTTACAGTATATTTATGTTTTGCACAGTTTTAGAGCACTTGTTCTCCTTTAAAGAAAATGTAGCCAATGGAGTCAGTAAACCAGCCAAAAAAGTGCTATAAGTGAATGAATGTAATTCTGTATTATAGAACTTGACAGAGCTTTGCTAGTAAAAGTAAAGGCAATTGAGACCTGAAGTTTTTTTTTAGATGTTGCTCTGTTATTTTTTTTCTTTGGGACCTCCTGGATGAGTTGTCCATGCCCTTTTGAAGTAATTTCAGTAGGCTGGTCACTCCTGGGAAGGTTCACCGCTGTTCCATTTTATCTCAATTTGTGAAAAATAGTGGTCTCCTAAAATCCAAAAGCTTTAGAAATGACTTTGCAACATTTTCCATGGAAAGCAATTAGAACCAAATTGAAAAGCAAACACTACAAAAAAAATGTGAATGCAATCCACAAAATACATTGAATATTTCCAGACTAATATGCAGAATACGTGCCAAAATGAAAAACCACCAAAACCACTATTGCATTACATTTTGCTTTTCGAGTACACTTGATCTTTTTATTGAAAAACAATACACAAGAACTTTTACAGAACATTTACATTTTCAAAACCAAATGTTGAATTAATGTCAGGATTTCACACAAACCTCCTTAAAATGCAATCAACTCAACTCAATTTTCAAGCAAATCACAATGCACAGGATTGCAGTTCATCTAGGAGCAGTGAGATATTCGTGGCAAAATTAAATGTAATCACTGTCCAATCAGAATCCACTTCTGAAATTTACATTGTTTTTCTATGGTAGTGTTTGCTTTTCAGTTTTGCACTAATTCCTTTTCATACTTTTCCAGACTGATAGATTTCAATCACTCATTAATAATTTATACGGGGAAATTACATTTTCACATAAGGGTAGTTTTTTTTTTGGATCTCTTTTTTTCCCTTTAACCCTTTCAGACCTGAATTATGTACCAGGGAGGGGAAAAAAAAAAAAAATAAAATAATAATAATAATGTTTTCTCCATCTGTAATGCACCCAAAGGAAGATTCTAATATTCTAATATATATGATATCAACCTTTTTTTGCCTTTTTGTTTACAAACCATCCCTGAACACTAAAGAAAACATGATAAAAAAAGTGTTATAAAAATTATATACAATTAGTAAAATGAGCACTTTTCGTTTACCTCTTTGACTGTAGTGATATTTTATTTATTTATTTAATTTTTTATTTTTATTTTTTTTCCAGTGCAGTGGGCGGGGCTAAACTATTGTTTCTTTGGCTAGTAAACTTTTTAATTGGCTCGTTAATAGCCTTTTCTGACTAGCAATTGGTCTCAACAATTGTTATGTGCTACAAAACATTTGAAAAGTTAAGAAAATACATCATGTCCATTATAATGGACACAGGGTCTGAAGGGTTAATACTTTTCCTTTGGGATAAATAAAGCATCCATCCATCCATCCATCCATCCATTATTACTGTTTGACATCTGAAAATCTAAAAATGCAAAAAAAAAAAAAAATAAAAAAATAATAAAAAAAAGAAATCTGTAAGGGGTCAAAAACTGTTTCCAGGGCTCTGTACTTGTTATTATAAAACCTGATTCAAAAATGGTTTATGGATATTTTCTGCACTCTCCAGGCTTGTTAGGCGCTACCTTCACCTGCAGGTGTGCGGTTAGAGAAAGTAGCCCAGCTGTGGAGTTCACTTTTTGTGTAGAGTTCATTTGGGTGAACTTTAACTATGCAAATGTGTGAAACTTGTTAGCGTGAGCCAAAAAAACACAAAAAAAAACAGAGGCCAATGATACGCTCAGTTCTATCTGAAAATCAGCCCAAACAATATGCAGAACCTGCTTATTATTGCTGTGTCAGGCAACCCCATTCTATTCAGCTGCTGTGATGAGGACTACAAACACATCAATAAATGAAAAAAAAAACACAGCCTGGAACACAGTGAGCTTTGCTTCGGGTTTATTTAGAGTATATAAAAGCCTATACAGCTGTACTGGGGATTATAACAACAACTGGCCAAATGACAAATATTTTGTAATAAAAGTAGTACCTACATTTTTCGGACTATAAGGAAAACTTAAAATCTTTAAATCCTTTCAGACCTACATTATGTTCCAGTTATAGAAAAGTACTGTATATAAAGGCTGTTCATGTCTGTAATGCACAAAATATTCCTAATATTACTGTCCTAATATTAAATCTACAGCTCTGAAAAAAATGAGTCCACTTAAAAATGATGAGTTTCTTTGATTTTATTAAATTGAAAACGTCTGGAATATAATCAAGAGGAAGATGGATGATCACAAGCCATCAAACCACCAAACTGAACTGCTTGAAATTTTGCCCCAGGAGTAAAGCAGCATAAAGTTATCCAAAAGCAGTGTTTAAGACTGGTGGAGGAGGAGAACATGATGCCAAGATGCATGAAAACTGTGATTTAAAAAAACACTAATTCCACCAAATATTGATTTCTAAACTCCTAAAACTTTATGAATATAAACTTTGCATCTTTTTTGTTATTTCAGCCATTTCTAATTTTCTGTGCATAAATGCTCTAAATGACAGTATTTTTATCATTTATTTTACTTTAATTCTGGGTATATGGAGATATTTGGAGTGCATTATTATTAGTATCATGACTGGATGATACTGGATCACTGACTTCTATTACAAATCTGATGAAATTCTTGTATTTTTTAATATCTCAGTTAGGGAGGTGCCATATAATATTGTATGCAATAGTGAAATTAAATTTTCATTTTGTTGCAGTAGTGTATTCTTAAAATATATATATTTTTATTCAGTGTTTTGTCATATCACCAAGAATATCAATATCGTGAAAATACCATAAAATATTGTGATTTTATTTTAAGGCCGTATCGCCCACCCCTAGTTGACAGTTATTGTAATGAGTTAAATAAAGTTTGACTTATCTGACTGTTTTGTTTTGCTTAATGCGCCTTATAATCTGGTGCGCCTTATAGTCCATAAAGTTTGGTACCTTATAAATACTCCTAATCAGAATCAAATTAGAACAACTTCTCTTTTAACTTTAACTTATTGGATTGCAGACTGTATGAACCCAAGATATTTAATGTTTTGTCAGCTCAAATAAATTTATTTTTATTAAAAAATAAATCCATTTCTACATTTCAGGCCTGTAACACATTCCAAAAAAGTTGGAAAAGTAAAGTTTTTACCTTTTTGTTAGATGCTATTTCTTTTCACAGCACTTCTTGGCACAGAACAATCTTGGTAATGAAGTGTTTCAGGTATTATTTTGTCCCGTTCATCCTCCAACATGTTTTTAAGGTGTTTTTGACAATTTTTTTGTATCTGAATTCTGCACGCATTCTCAATTGGGGACAAATCAAGAACCTAGGCTGGCCAGTCTAATACCCAGACCCTCTACTATTGCAGCCATTTCTTTGTAATGTGTGCAGCATGTGGTTTTGCATTGTCTTGCTGAAAAATGCATGATTGATCCAAAGAAATTATGTTGTCTTAAAGGCAACATATACAGCTCTGAAAAAAAAATAATACCACTTAAAATGGTTGAGTTTCTTTGATTTTACTAAATTGAAAACCTCTGGAATATAATGAAGAGGATCACAAGCCATCAAACCAAACTAGACTGCTTAAATCTTTGCACCAGGAGTAAAGCAGCATAAAGTTATCCAAAAGCAGTGTGTAAGACTGGTGGAGGAGAACATGATGCCAAGATGCATGAAAACTGTAATTAAAAACCAGGGTTATTCCACCAAATATTGATTTATAAACTCTTAAAACTTTATGAATATGAACTTGTTTTGTTTGCATTATTTGAGATCTGAAAGCTCTGCATCCGGGATTCGAACCAACGATCTCCCAATTATAGTGGCAGTGCTTTAGACCACTGGACCACTCGGCACCCTGGAGCAAATTTTTCACACAGAGTTAGATTGGTTTGGACAGCTGTTTTTTTTTTTTCCTTTAATAAATAAAATTAGCATTTAAAAACTGCTTTATGTGTTTACTCAGGTTATCTTTGATATTAAAGTTTGTTTAAGAATGACAAATAAGTGAAAACAAAAGAAATCTTTATAAGGCAGATACTTTTTCTGTTTGCAATTAAATAATAGTCAGAGTAAATGTCAGAAAGCACCTTTTTTGTTGTTGATTTGTCCTGATTTTGGGTGGTAAAACACTGTTTTGTAATGTGAAAAATATAAAGGGAAATCAAGAGTTTGGCATGTGGACACTCTACAATTTGCAAATGCTCAGATGTGTTTTGACAAGGTCTCAGACCTTGATTAGCAAATCAGGCCTGAGATATGTCACCGTTTGTAATTAGGAGCTGTCAGCTAAATCAAATTTCCAAGCTTCATAAATGTTCTACCTCTTCACACCTTGTACTAACACTCGTCAAACATGAGCTGCTTTAACTGTCGGAAATCTGAAAATGAAAGTATTCGATGCCCAAAAGGCTGAGGAAAACTGTTTGAAAGGTATGAAATACCATTTTTTAAAGCTTACAGATTCTACAATATAGAATTTTGTTTTAGGTTTAAGTTAGGCCTTTGTGTATAAGACCAATCTGTACTTTTGGCAGTGTGTGCAGTGTGCCAAAGTCCTGCTGGAAAATGAAATCTGCATCTCTATTACAGTTGTCAGTAGCAGAGGGAAGCATGAAGTGCTGTAAGATTTTTTTGGGAAAACAAAACTGCACTGACTTTAGACTTGATAATAAAACACAGTGGACCAACACCAGCAGATGACATGTCTCTCCAAACCATCACTGATCATCAGTAAATTTTACATTTCATTTGTAAATCAAGGGAGCAGAGTCTTGAGGAAGAGTGGAGAGACACAGTCCAAACTGCTTGAGGTCTAGTGTGAAGTTTCCACCAATCAGTGATGGTTTGGAGAGACATGTCTGTCATCTGCTGGTGTTGATCCACTGTGTTATACTGTATCAAGTCTAAAGTCAGTGCAGTGTTTTTTTCCTGGAAAATTTTACAGCACTTCATGCTTCCTTCTGCTGACAACTTTTATGGAGATGCAGATTTCATTTTCCAGCAGGAATTCCAGGACTTTACACTGCCAAAAGTAACAATAAAATAAATAAACGCTTAAAATAGATCACTCTGTGTGTGATACATCTACGTATAAAATATATGAGTTTCACATTTCGAACTGAGTTACTGAAATAAACTTTTCAATGATGTTCATGAGGTTCATGGTGGCCAGTCTTCATTAATTGTACATTGCACCAGTAAGAGCAGAGTGTGAAGGTTGGTTCTATTAGCAGGGTAAGAGCAGCACAGTTTTGCTCAAAATATTGCAATGCACACAACATTATGGGTGACATACCAGAGTTCAAAAGAGGACAAATTGTTGGTGCACGTCTTGCTGGCGCATCTGTGACCAAGACAGCAAGTCTTTGTGATGCATCAAGAGCCACGGTATCCAGGGTAATGTCGTCAGCATACCACCAAGAAGGACCAACCACATCCAACAGGATTAACTGTGGACGCTGTAAGAGGAAGCTGTCTGAAAGGGATGTTCGGGTGCTAACCCGGATTGTATCCAAAAAACATAAAACCACGGCTGATCAAATCACGCAGAATTCAATGTGCACCTCAACTCTCCTGTTTCACCAGAACTGTCTTTCGCCACAATAAATTATTGTGGTCTAAAACCAGGTGTTTCAAACTGTTGGATGTTTTTTTAATGCCCTGAGGGTTGCCCTCATAAAGTGAGTGCCCTCAGTGAGTTTAGCTACTCGCCAGGTGTTGGTAATAAACTGGACGGTGAGTGGACACGGAGAAATATAAAACTTTGATGGTGTTATTTTGCGCCAGTGGCAAATATGGCCATATAAGTTCTGTGACAATATGACAAAGATTTGATATTGAGAAGCAGCTGGTGGCTATGAGGAGGAGATTATATATATATATATATATATATATAGCGAATCATAACTCTGTCTGTTTCTCTCTCTCTCTCTCTCTCTCTCTCTCTCTTTTTCTTTTTTTTTCTTCTACTCTCGCAGGAATTCTCCGCACAGCCGTGCCTGACCTGGACAGAGAGACCCAGGATCAGTACCTCGTGGTGCTTCAGGCTAAAGACATGGGTGGTCATCTTGGGGGGCTTTCTGGAACCACTACAGTCACTGTGAAGCTGACAGATGTTAATGACAACCCGCCGCACTTCACACAGAGTGAGTGCCATCTGCACGCACACGCTGACCTCGCTACGCACATATACACGCCCACGCGCTCCAAACGCCTACACGCTGATTGGCGATGCTTAGCTTTCTGAGAGGCCGATAAGCTTGTTTTGCTAGTTTTCTCGCTGTAGGCAGAGGAGGAGAACGCTTAATACTCGAAAAGTAATTAATTATGATAATTAATATTATTATATAACAGGAATAGTTCTTTGCTGACTTAGTATTGAAGTACTTCTAAGTGTACTTGTTGGTGGCGTATTGTAGTAGTGTAGTGTAGAGGTATAAAGGCCCTTAAATGCTGAATAACTCACTCTATGGACCCTATTTTAGTGAACTATAGTGCACCGGTTAATTATGTATCACAAAACTGGATTTAGGGCGTGTCCATGTGTCTTTGGTATCATGAGGGCACAAAAAAATACTTCTTTCGTCTTACGTGGCTAGAACATTCAAAAAGTATGTACATGCTAATTCTGTTAATTAGTCATGGTGTCACGGATGACCCAGGCAGGGAGACGAGGCGGCGGACACAAGTGCAGGTAGGGTGAAAATAAATAATAATTTAATAAATAAATAACAAGAAAACAAGGAACAAGTAACATGAAACAAAGATACACAAATAACCAATAACCAAAACAAATAAGGGGTTAACGATAACAAAACAGGGAGACTAAAGAAACAAACGAGTAACTGAAACAAGACTAAAATAACTAAACAGAACAAGGATAACCAAATAATAAAATAAACCAAATACTAACAAACAAGGAACTAAAACAAGACAGGATTAACTAAACTGGGCAAGGGAGAAAAGAAGCAAAATAAACAAGGAGCTAGAAGTAAAACGAGATAAACACTGAACTAGGAAACGGGATATGAAAACACAGAGAAACGCTGAGAGACAAAACGACATGGGAAGGTGCAAAGACCGACAGAGGACAAGGTGGCAGAGGAGGGCTATTTATAGTAACATAAAACACACTAGAATTGGAAACACCTGGGGAAGGGGCGGAGCTACAAATGAGAAACACATGGTGGAAATCTACTGACAGGAGACACAGAGAGGCACAGGTCACGTGGGGAAGACACACAGAGACATGAGACAGGGCTAAGAAGTGACACATGGGTGTGTTTTGTATGGAGGACCAAAACTGCCAAAATGTAATAAATTTATAAATAAATAAATACATTTATAAAAATGTCACTCAATAAAAAGTAATATGGTGATCAAAACGGTAAAAAATTATTATAGCTAATATATAAAATAAGTACATTTACATAAAAAGAAACACCTTAATAAATTGTTATTTATAGGTTTCTTTATTAACTTTTATGGGTTTCCTTTTTCTTTTCCTTTGATTCTTTTCCTTTGATTCATTTGTCTATTTATTTACATAACTATTTCTTCCTGCATTCATTTATTTCTTTATTTCCCAATGTATTTATTTCTGTTTTTGGTTGAGGGTGTGTCAATATGTTTTTGGTAGCGTGAGGGCACAAAAAAATATATGCCTTGCGTGGCTCAAAACACGCAAAAAGTATATACAGCACAGAAAGGACCCTTGTAGTGGTTAAATGGAGCGTGGAACTTGTATGTTGAATGGTTGAATGATGCAGTGAGTAATTAAACCATCAAATCAAATCAAACCGTTGTCACAGGTAAAAAACTTGGGTGTGGTCCCTTTAAGTAAAAAAACACAAAAAACACAAATAAATATATAGAATTTCACACATAGTGTAGTTTATACTATGCATATATAATTGAATTGTCTCATTCTTCTAAATGAGAATACCTTGAATTGATAAAATATCACTGGTTGTTCAGCAGCCTGATTGTCTTGGGGAAGAAGCTGTGCTGAAACCTGCTGGTTTTGTCCTTCGTGATATGGACTATAGGGCTGGTTTGGTAGGGGTGGTATGAAGCATAAAATCAGTAGCATTTAGTCTGATGCTGGTATATTGATATGATAGTGATAGTCATTCCTCTGAAGAAGCCAAAGTAAGATCCAAAATAGCAAAAATCTTTCCAAAAATCCACCTGTAGGTTTGTTTAAAAGTCCAATTGCCAAAAAATCATGCGTAATTTATTTTTTAAACAAACATCTAAACAAGTTCCATGCGGTTACGAGTTAGACGCGCCCAAATAAACACGTTCTGAAATCATCCTGAAGTTTCTGATGACAGCCAGTGTTTTATTGATGATAATATTATCTCCAGAACATGCTAATTGAATTTCATTGTAGTGAGAAAAAAAAAAAACTCCAGATGAAAATTATTATTTTATCAGCTACTTTGAAGGCATTAATATTCATTTGCACATTTAAAGAGAGAACATTGTAATGCATTGGTAAACAAATCATAATGCAGTCGCCATACATGTTATTAGATCATGTTATTGCTTCACTATACAGCCTTTTTATTCTCAGTTCAACTCAATTCTCAACATAAACCCTCTAACTCCAACTCTTCTTCTGCTCTCCCAGCTTTCCTCGCTTCTTCCCTCCAAACACCTTCTTTCTATCTTTAAGCACACACAAATTGTTCACACACATTGTTCTGCACATTGTCAATAATGATAGCGTTCTTTCACGGCAGCAAATGAATACTGGACTTCAACTTGTAATTTTTTTCATTACGTACTTTATACTCAACAGTTCTTTGAATGAATAGCAGTGATTTCAGCTTAAATCTTCAAAACCCATTCAAGTTCTGGCAAACAGAAATTCAGACTGGACAAGAACTGGCTCTGACGTCACTCAATTGTTCTTTAAACCATGTTTTTTTTATTTCATTGTACTAGAGCAGGGGTTCACAGATTTTATATAGAAGTAGTAGTGCAATAGTAGTGTTTTTCTCTATATGAGCTACTCAGAAATGCTCAGAAATGATGATTGGTTATAGCTGACGATGCTGACGAAAGCATCTCCCAGCCAATCACATTGCGTCAGAAATAACTGTGGTGCAACGCATGTTTTTAGCGTGTGTTGTATGTTTATTTTATGACTTATCATCTATAAAGCATTAAGCATATACACGGGTTGGACAATGAAACTGAAACTCCTGTCATCATTTTAGTGTGGGAGGTTTCATGGCTAAATTGGAGCAGCCTGGTGGCCAATCTTCATTAATTGCACATTATTGCACCAGTAAGAGCAGAGTGTGAAGGTTGGTTCAATTAGCAGGGTAAGAGCACAGTTCTGCTCTAAATATTGCAATGCACACTATAACATTATGGGGGACATACCAGAGTTCAAAAGAGGACAAATTGTTGCTGCACGTCTTGCTGGAGCATCTGTGACCAAGACAGCAAGTCTTTGTGTTGCATCAAGAGCCACGGTATCCAGGGTAATGTCGGCATACCACCAAGAAGGACCAACCACATCCAACAGGATTAACTGTGGACGCTGTAAGAGGAAGCTGTCTGAAAGGGATGTTCGGGTGCTAACCCGGATTGTATCCAAAAAACATAAAACCACGGCTGATCAAATCACGCAGAATTCAATGTGCACCTCAACTCTCCTGTTTCCAACAGAACTGTCTGTCAGGAGAATAAATTATTGTGGTCTAAAACCAGGTGTTTCAGTTTCATTGTCCAACCCCTGTATAAATAAATATATATATATATATATATATATATATTTGAGGAGATTTTACCAGCACATACGCTCGTATATCGCTAGCTGGTTCCACTGTGTTCCATCCACAGGGTCACTCTTCCACCGCAGTTGTGGCCTTGTTGGCCTTGAGTCCTGTAACAACACAAAACAGCCTTACCTCTTCTCAACAGCATACGGATCCTACTAAACTGATAGTAGATAGATTCTAATGATAAAATAAAATATATAATCTTTTGTGCCTCAACTGATTATTTATTATAATTACAATGATAAATTATTGTGATTATTTATAAAAGGACGTACACCTCCAGAATGTGTTCTTGTACACATCTGAGCCTCTCCTGAGAAAAAAAAAACAAAAAAACTAAAATGTACAGGGCAGTGGGTCCTCCAGGAGCAGGGCTGAGAAACACAGTCCTACAAAACAAGGCTAGCCAAGAACATCACCCGAGACTTACAACCCCAAGTCCAGTACAGTTGGAACAAAGTGTAAAATATGAATTAAAACAGATATATGATGGTTTGCAAACCCTTTTCAACCTATATTCAACTGAAAACACTAAAAAAGACAACATATTTCATGTTCAAATGAATAAACTTTATTGATTTTTGCGAATATTTACTCATCTTTAATTTTATGCCTGCAATATATTCCAAAGAAGTTTGGACAGGGGCAAAAAAGACTGTGAAAGTTGAGTAACATTGAAAAAACACCTGTTTGGTTTTATGTTTATGCAATCATCGGATTCAGTTTTTTATTAATGTTGTCAATCGATTAAAAATGTAATCAGACTAATCACAACACTATTCTGTGATTAACTGTGATTAATCATACTTGTTCTTCTTAAAATGCAAGACTTTATAGTGGATATTTAAATGTAAGAAAATGAATGAATGTAAGAAATGTAGAATGCTATTATATTTATATTAGCGGTGTAAATTAAAATACAAAATGCATGACAGCTTGATAGAGGAATTTTTTTTTTTATTTATTGTAAACATCTCAGCTTGATTGTAAGGATTTTTGAACACAACTTAAGTTACTGAGTATAAAAGATCTTTTTCACACCTGTAGTTGTAGTTTCTATGATCTGGATCAGTTAATAAGTTTGTTTACTTAAAGCGTTTCTCCCTCTGTTTGATTTGGTTTTTAGTGCGCACCACTAAACCATGCAAGCTTATTGCCTCCTCTGATTGGTCAGAGTTGTCTGGTGCGGGAGTAATAAAGTCAATTATTAGCGAGAAGATTCTGTGTTCTAGTGTTAAGCTGTTTTAACACAGAACACTAAAAATTTGCTGCTACGCTTTTAAACACAGTGTTTTTATCAATGGGACGTGCAGCGCAGAGGCGAGCAGTGAACGCAGCAAATACTGTGTGTGTAAACAGCATGGAGCAGCAGCACATGCAGCATTTGTTCATAGCTGTATATATATTAGATGAAACTGTGCCTAATCAGCAGTTTAAATCAATTCAAAAAAGAAGTACATTTGATAGCTGGGTCGGATCGAGACCAGATCATGTTCTCACCACATGTGAACCACTTCAGAATAAAATCCACGTTGGGCGGGATTTAGAGCAGTTTAGGTGCAGGAAGGACGAGGAGGCGGGTGCAAATGCAAAATACAAGTAAATTCATTAACAAAAATAAACACAAAATAAACACCAAAACTGAAAGCAGCACTGGGTAGGATTTCCTTGATTTTTGATCTTTTTAAAGAAGTAAAATTACAGCTTGAAACTCACTGCAGCGCTGCATTGAGGTGTAATAGGAGGAATAGCGGTGCTCTCGTGTCTGTGCCGGAGCTCGTCTGAGCTCAAACCAGACTCTGTAAGTTTTCCGAGGCGGCCGCGACCAACGCTCGCGAGAACTGCGACCTGCTTTCCGACCTTTAGTTCTACAAGGACTACTGCTTCATTCTTTACAAACTAACATACAGACAGACACTCTGACAGAAGCTGGAAAGAGACCGAATATGTCTGTGAAAGCCAGAAAACGAGAAACTAAGAAAAAGAAACTAATCCGCCTGAAACATTTATTACACTCTACAACTGTAGGGGGAGCCCACGATGCACAAAATCTCAATCCTACCTAGTGGAGCTTTAACAAAAGAAACCAGGACTGAGAAAACACAGCAAAGAAAGAACAAAGAGGAACACTGACAAATTAATTCCAAAATAATTCCGACGTACAAGGACCAACAAATTGAGAAAGGAAAAACACGGACTAAAAATAGAGATGCACAAGAACGGGAAACAGGAAACACCTTGGGCTAGGGGCGGAGCTTCAAATAAAAAACAGATGAAGGCACTAAACACAGAGGAGCACACTAGAGGCGGGGACACGGTAGGAACACACAGGATCACGTGGGAAAATACCAGACATGAGGAAACATGAGAACAGACGGAAACAGGGAAACAGGGTAAGGACGTGACACATATACTAGTCTATACGGGTTGAATATTTATGCCAGCAGCATTCTTCTTTATATTTTAATTTCCTCTAAAGATGTGCTGAGAAATAATGATATCTGACTTTAAAGCATACTGGCTTTTGGAGGAAAACTGTCTGGATGAATCTGCGTAAGTGTCGTTTGTAATCCAGATAAATTTGACTTTGATTTTTACTTTTAATGGATTTAAGCACTTTTGAAAGGCACTGTACAGACGCATTTTAACCCTTTCAGACCTGAACTCCAGAATTGATCTCCAGTGATGGAATAAAAAAATAAAAGAATGCTGTGTTTTTTTGTCTGTAATGCATAGAAAAGAAGACTCTCATATTCTACTATAAAATCTACATAGCACATAAATCCAATTAACTAAAATATTTATTTATTATTATTTTTTTTATTATTATTTATATTTTTAATTTCCATTGCATTGTTAGCCTGTGTATATATATATATATATATATATATATGTATATATATATATATATATATATATATATATATATATATATATATATATATATATATATATATATATATTTCTATATTAACCTTTTCATCATTTCGTAAACCATTCATAAACAGTAAACAAAAAAAACACAATTAAAATTAAAATTGTTCTAAATCACGGTAATAAAATTAGTGAAAATTAGCTTTTACTTTGCCACTATGGCTCTAGAACTGCTGTTTTTCCAGTGGTTTTGTAGTGGGCGGGGCCAAGTTACTGTTTTATTCTTTATAAACTTCATTGTTCATTGGCTGGTTTATGATCTATCCTGATGAACAACAGCTCTGACATAGTGTTAATGGTATTGTGTGCAACAAAACATTTAATAATATTTAAGAATTTAAGAAAATACTGTACTTGATGTCCACTGTAATGGATGCAGGGTCTGAAAGGGTTAAGTACAGTATATGTAGCGTGCGCCCAGGCGCTACACACACACACACACACACACACACACACACACACACACAGACAAGTGTAAAAAGCATGCTGTCGCACATCTTCTTCATCTGCGGCTCAGTCACACATAGCACTTCTGAATGAGCATGCGGTCATGTAGGCCTGCTCTGACAAA
This sequence comes from Astyanax mexicanus, assembly GCF_023375975.1. Taxonomy (NCBI): domain Eukaryota; kingdom Metazoa; phylum Chordata; class Actinopteri; order Characiformes; family Acestrorhamphidae; genus Astyanax; species Astyanax mexicanus. Next base: position 51,795,527 of record NC_064415.1, read on the forward strand.
CAGGCATGTCTAAGAGGCTTTGCTCTCTTTGAGAGGCTAACAATGTTTGCCTCTCTCTCTCTCTCTCTCTCTCTCTCTCTCTCTCTTTTTCCTTCTCTCTCTCTCTCTGTCTACATGTGTGAAGCTTCCCCCAGGGTCTGCTGGACAGAGCCACAGGGGCTCGAACACATGCTTCCTTTGAGCTCTATAGGAAGCTCTATAGTTCATCACATAAGCTTTATTCTCTTCTTCCGCACTCTTTGTTTTCTCTTCCTCTGTCTACATCATAAAGAACAAAGCCTGTATGCATGATCATGCAAGATTCATCGCGCCGAGGAGGAGAAATAGCGATTAATAACTTAAAAAATAATGTTTACTTTGTATCGTTTGTCAAACCGCGCGAATTCGCTGCCATGAAAAAAGCTGGGTTTTATTCTTTGATAAGCGCAACAGAGCGTGTTTGAATATTTGAGAGCATTTAGGGATTTCGCACCATTTTCCACGTCCAGAACACCGTCTTCTCAGTGCTTCAACAAAGAAGGAAGATGCTAATTTATGTAACGTGACAAAAAAAAAAAAAAAAAAAAAAAAAAACGGTTCCTGCAGCCCTAATGATTTTCCAGTTGCTGACTATTTTGACTATTTTAGGAAATCACTGGGAAAAAAAAGCCTCAGGTTTGAGGCAAGTCAGTGTTTTCTCGATGCTAGCTCAGATGCTAACTTATAATGCATTATAAGACTCTCATAAAGACACCAACAAATATCTATCAGGTTTAATCAATCACAATTAATCGCAAACTTGCTTTATTTTTATGCGTTTTTGCATAGTCTTTTATCCATTTTAGCATCTATTCTCTTTTTTTGCAGATAATCGCTTATTTCTTATGGACATCCACATCTTGTGCTTGGTGTTGCATCAGTTCTTGTGTGTTTTTATGCTTTCAGTTGACTTTTTTGTGCTTATTAGTGATATATTAAGGCGTTTTCACACCTGTAATTTGGTTCTTTGGTTCAGATCAGTTAGACTTAGAGCATTTTCTCCCTCGGCAAACCTAAACGCACCAAAATGCGCACCAATAAACCACACAAGAGCACATTGTCTCAGGCCAGAGCATGGCGCGTGAGCACGAACATAAATACAGTCTGTCAGAAGGAAGGTAATAAATTACATTTACTCACGTTACTGTAATTGAGTATAATTTATGAGTAATTTGTATTTTTTTAAGTAGTTTTTAAAATTGGTCATTTTACTTTTACTCAAGTACATTTTGACACAAGTAATTTACTTTGCTACACTAGAAAACCTTTCGTTACTGAGTAAAAAATTAATTGCTGGGAAAAAAAAAACAATTGTCTGAATTTAAATAAGTATACTTTATTTTGGTCTATTTCGTGTTCTTCGTGTTCACACCTCAGCACTTTCTTGAGTTGTAGTTGTTTGTGTTGGAGTAGAAAAACCTAAAAAAATGTGCAGGGCAGTGGATCCTTCAGGACCAGGGCTGAGAAACACAGTCCTGCAAAACAAGACTAGTGCCTGTTTCACTCATTTCTCACCACGTGTGCTCTTGTGTGCAGTCCAGTTCTCGATAGGCTGGGGGTCTGGAGAGAACAGAGGAACAGTAAACAGTAGTATTATAGGGTTGTTGGGAAACATGAAGGAAACAGAGGTTTAACATCAGTATATACTGTATTTTAAGCAATATAAAACTAATAAAGAGGTGAATATGGCTTAAGCCATTTTTTTTATCCATCCAAACATCTTTTTTTCGCAACTTGGAAATATTGCCAATGTTCAATGTTGTATAACTTACCCAAGTGTAAAACATTACACTTTTTTAATCAGCTTGTGTATTTAATATAAGCTTCTAATATAAGCTTCTTTTTTAAGGTCTTTTTACCATGTAAAAGTGCTGTAGACTGAAAACCTTTGGGTTCGACATTAAAAGATGAATATGAGACAAAAGATCAACATTTCAGTTTTTATTTCCAGGTATTCACATCTTGATCTGATACACAGTTAAAAAGATTCAACACCTTCTGCCTAAACCCACACATTTTACTTGTGAGCAAAATTATTGGAACAGATCAAACTAAAGTGAATTAAAGTGAATAAGACTTAATATTTAGTTGCAAATACTTTGCATACAGTAACTACATCATATATGTGACCCACTGACACCATTAAACTTCTGAGTTCTTCTTCTGTGATGCTTTTCCAGGCTTCAATGTGTTTTGGGTCATTATCTTACTGCCTAATGAAGGATATCCCAACCAGTTTAGTTTGAACTTTCTTTAAATTCACAGACAAAATATTTCTGTAGACTTCGGAGTTCATATTACACCAATGGAGATGAATGAGCCCATCCTAGAACAAGCCATGACACTACCTCCTCTGTGTTTCACAGTTTCACAGCTGATTTGTTTGAGATCATGAGCAGATCCTTTCTTTTTCCAAACTTTAACATTTCCATCACATTGGTATATATATATATTTGTCTCATCAGTCCATAATCAGTCCACAGGCTTTTCTCCGTACTTCTTGGTAAATTTCAGCTTGTTTTTTCAATACTTCTTGCTGATGAGTGGTTTTCCTGCCCTCTGGAGGGTGTTGCTAAAATCACTAACAGTTGTTTTAGGGTTTTTCTTTAGAGCACTCACAATGTTTTTCGTAATTTTTATCAACTGCTGTGGCTTTCTTTGGTCTACCTGTTCATCACCTCTTATTTAGTACACCAGTGACGACTTTCTTCTTCAGGACGTTGCAAACGGTTGTTCTGGCTAAACAAAATTTGCGCTCTAATGGTTCTGATTGATTTTCAATCTTCTTTCAGCTTCACACTTGCTTGTTTTTCATCCATAGACTCAAAGCTCTCGGGTTTTCTGGTTCCATAGTTCACAAGAAAAATGGGTGGGTTCAGGCAGAAGCAGAAGGTGCTGAATCTTCTGAACTGTGCATCAGATCCATCAGATTTACTTGGAAAAAAAAGCTGACAAAATGTTGATCTTTTAATGTCTTTTAAGGTCATATATTTAGTCTACAGCAGAAATAAACGGCTTGAGCTCACTTTTCCAATACTTTCAGAAGGCACAGTCTTTTTTTTATCTGTGCTATTTCAGTATATGGAAGGAAAAGGCTGAAATAATTTTAACTTTCCTTTCCTTTCTTTTAACCTAGTCAGTGTAACAGACTCAGGCTGAACCTTAGCACCATCACCTGAGTATGAATACTTTATATCTCAGGGACTGAGCCAACAGGCTGTGCTCCAGGATGCTTCCTTAAACCTCTCTTCCCTTTGGCCTCCATCGCTCCGGCTCCAGAGCTGCTAGAGGCAGAGCTTCTTCTGAAGCCGCTAGTCCTGCACGAGGCGTGGATGGAAGCAGGTCAGCGTGTAGCATTGCTTTTATCTCTGCCTGTGGAAGCGAGCCGAGCAGTCAGCGTATGGGCTTGTTTTATCACAGCCAGACATGTGATGCTTTGCTGTGGTTGGCTGTGATGGGTCTGGTGTGGTTTTGATGAATTTGACAGAAGTTTCTGCTTAGACTGTGGAAAAATGGAGACTTAACTCCATCCAATTAGATATATTTAGCCATATATATTTAGTAGTTTATGTTGCATTGATGCTGGATGCATAGTTGGATCTGCAGTGAGGGCAGTGGGTGCGTACCATAGAGTCTTGTGTGCTTAAGGGCCTCTAGCATAAAGAAGGAAACAAGGTACCTTTTCCTGCATTCAGACCAACTTTTTCCTGCATTGGAAATAAATACTGAAGTCATCCAGACTATGAATAAACATATAATGAATCATGTTGTAACTTAAAACCAATATACTGTTAACAAACAGTACTGTATTAACATACTGTTAATAAATCTGTTAACTTGCAGTTTCTGAGGCTGGTAACTCTATTGAACCTATCCTGTACAACAGAGGTAATCTTGCTATTCCTTTCCTGGGGTGGTCCTGATGAGTGCCAGTTTCATCACAACGTTTTTGATGCTCTTGAGGATACGACTTGCGACTTGAGGATACTTTTAAAGTTCTTAACACTTTCAGATTGACTGACCTTCATTTCTTTAAGTCATTTTTTTCTTTACTTAGTTGAGTAATTCTCGCCATTATATGGATATTAGAACATTACTCAAATAGAGCTATTCACTCTACACAACTTAACTTTAACTGATGCTCTCAAACACATTAAGACATAAGAAATTCAAATAATTAATTGAAAGCTATTTCAGGTAACAATAATAATAATAATAATTTGCGTAGCTGCCAACTAGGACACCAAGATAGCAATGAACGTCTGAGTGTTAATGACTGTCTGTGTTTTATTTAGCCAGTGTTGCACTTGTGTTTTTTTTGTATTGCCAAGAAAACAATATGCCAGAAATTTAACTGAACACAAAATGTTGGGCATTGTCATATTGGGCATGTTCAGATGGCTGCGGCCCTAAAATAGCAATCCGCCAAAGTCAGAGCTCACCTGGGAATGGCAACATTGCAAATTATTCCCAAAACACCTCTATGATTAATTTAGTATGTTAGTAATTTGTATTGGTCTATTTATTATACAATTCTCACACAATATCAAAAACAACCTACAGATTTAAGGGATGTTAAAAAGTTTCCGTAAAGATGATAATGTGTGGTTGGGAACACAATGCTTGACAGAACACGGAACTAAGCATTAAATTTAGCAGATACAGAGATGCAGGAATGTGTGTGTGTGTGTGTGTGTGTGTGTGTGCAGTGCAGCTCACTCAAACACACCAGTTCTGCTGTTTGCCACCCAAAATGATCGAACATTTGTTTTGGTTACCTGTGTATACGTCTCGTGATCTCATCACACCCCTCGTCCCTAGTGTCTTCTGATTTAAAAATTATTTAATTCATAATTTAATATAGATAGAACCAGCCAGGTACTGATTAATAAGTGTTAATTCAACTTTTAGTTACTAAAGCCTTTTTTTTTTAAATATTAATATAAATTATATCACATTTAGTTCCGACCCTGCAATGTGATTGGCTGAGAGGCGTTCTATAAATGTCGTTATCAGCCAGTAATGCACTGCAACCGAAGCTCTCCATGTATTACTCTGCTACATACAGTACAGGTAACCTAGCAACGATGCAGCGCTTACAAGCCAAACAGCACAGCTACAAACAGAGCAGCAATGGAACTATTGTAACTCGTGGAGTGTTTATAACCAAACAGATCATATTTTCTCATCGTCTTTTAACTTAAAATCTTTGGAACTGTGGTATAATGGCAATAATACACTCATGGTTCGTGCTATAACGTGTAATATTGGCACTGCTTATAGTACAAACCTTGACTGTATTAATGCTTAAATATTTCCAGCATCTTATGTAATCCATGCTATTAAAAATTTTGATTGTTCTGAGAGCATAAAGGAGGATCAACCCAGCATTAATAGAGTTGTAATAATTTAGAGTGTCAGTGAGTGTATCTAGTATATATCTGAGTATATACTGACTTGATACTAGATATTTGTCAAGATATAAGCATTACCATATATCTGGACTCTCTGAAGCCTATTCACTCACACTAGGTACAATATGTTTTTTTTTTTTTTCTGAAACGAGCGTCTGCTAAATGCCATGAATGTAAACGTAAATGTAAATACTTTTAGACCTATAAAGTAAATGTAGCTGAGGTGATCAATGAATGGAAGTACAAGGTCTAATGTGAATGAGGATGAATGCGCACTGCACATCACCACTCTACGCTAAAAAAAAGAGAAAAAGAGAGTCTGTTCATTTTTCAGCAGTAAATCAGTGACTTAGACGGAGAGTTCTTGGCTTTTTCACTGCTTGTACAGCAGTGCAGGTTTTTGCTCGGGCTTTGAGCAGTTAATGGGTAAACGGGTTTAGAAGGGCTTGGAAAATAGTCAAATTCAAAGGATTCATGTTCAGGCAATTAGAAAAAAAATAAATAAAACGCTAAATCCGTTCAGGTTAGGATAATTGGGGTCTGAGACCTGATAACGCCGCATTGTTCTGGAGCTTTGTTTATTTATTTATTTATCCGTTCAATTTTCAGGGATTTCGGGCTATTCTGTCATTCTTTTCCGCTTTGTGCTGGAGGGAGACTCGGCTGCAGAGTTGGGGAAGACAGGAGATCAGATTTGCGGAACAGGTGGTTAGCCAAAAGAGCTTTATATTTAATTTAACCGCTGTCAGGTTGGTGAAGGAGGTGCCAGCATGCGACTGGCTTAATTCGAACTTGTAAAAAGTGAGGTCTGACTTTTGCTGGAAATCCCACGGTTTGGCACAATAGAGGAGCTTGAGTTGATATTTATTGCCACTCCATTAAAAAACTGGAACAATTTGTTCCTAATTGTTCTGGAACTCAACAGCCAAACAAAGGCAATCATTGCTTGCAGTGTTCCCAATAAAGCTATGAAAAACCATGTCTTTAAAGGCACACTATGCAACCTTTGGTTGGTTTTCTGAGGAGGCTCCCCCTACAGGCTGGGAGTAAATGTTCACTTTCACTTTGCTGTTCCTCTGGTTCCTTCAACTTGCCATACAAGATTGTTTTGAGCACAACAGACTGGTGAACTGGTCATGGAAAGGGGTTTTTGCATTGCATGGTTCAAAGTAATATACCATTGGAAAAAAAAAAAAAACCTTTCTGGGGTCATCAGTAAATGCTAGTCTGTACAGACACGCTAGTTTCGTATTTGTTTTGGCTGACAAACATGACTAGGTCTTGTTCCAGCTTCTGATTGTTATTTTTTAGGCTATATGCTAAATATTAAAATGTTTGTTTGTACATCTCACCCATAGAGCACACTGATAGGTCTACTTGGAACAAAGACGGACCATTTAGGGAGTAGATTCCACCCATAGAGCACACTAATAGGCCTACTGAGCACAGGAAGGGACCATTCAGGATGTAGATCCCACCCACAAAGCTCACGAAAAGGTCTACTGAACACATAGACAGGCCAATCAGCAACAAACACAGCTGACTGATAGGTCTACTGAACACATATGCAAGCCGATCAGGATGTAAATCCCACCCACAGAGCTCACTGATAGGTCTACTGAACACAAAGGCAGACCATTTATGCTGTAGATCCCACCCATTGAGCTCACTTATAAACCTACTGAGCACAAGAAGAGACTAACGAGAATGTTAATCCCGCCCACAGAGCACACTAATAGGCCTACTGAGCACAAGAAGAGACCAATTAGGATGCTCTATATGTCACACTTACCATATCCATCAATCACTCCCAGATACAGCTCTGGAAAAAAAAATAAAGACGACTTCAGTTTCTGAATCAGTTTCTCTGATTTTGCTATTTATAGGTTTATATTTGAGTAAAATGAACATTGCTGTTTTATTCTCTAAACTGCGGACAACATTTCTCCAAATTCCAAATAAAAATATTATGATTTAGAGCATTAATTTGCAGAAAATGAGAAATGGCTGAAATAACAAAAAAGATGCAGAGCTTTCAGACCTCAAATAATGCAAAGAAAACAACAAGTTCATATTCATAATGAGTTTTAAAGAGTTTTAAGAGTTCAGAAATAATCAATATTTGGTGGAATAACCCTGGTTTTTAATCACAGTTTTTAATTTCATGCATCTCGGCATCATGTTCTCCTCCACCACTCTTACACACTGCTTTTGGATAACTTTAATGTTGCTTTACTCCTGGTGCAAAAATTCAAGCAGTTCAGTTTGGTTTGATGGCTTGTGATCATCCATCTTCCTCTTGATTATATTCCAGAGGTTTTCACTTTTAGTATTCAATTTTAAGTGGTTTCTTAAATTTTTTCTGCAGCTGTATATCTGCAAGAGCCCTGATCTGATTTACAATGTCCTGTATTGTACGTGAGTCGCAGACATCAGAGAGCCGCTGTCAATATATGTGAAACTCCCGCAGGTCCTGGGAGAAGTGAGATGTCTGTAGCTTACTAGCTAATATATATATATATATATATATATATATATATATATATATATATATATATATATATATATATATATATATATTACTGTTCACAGAGCTCCTGACAGCTGCAGTGATGTGAGCTGTTCCTCTGAGTGCATCTACTGTATGTTTTATTGAGGGCTGCCAGGATATGAGAAGAATGTCGGTAAAAAAAAAAAAAGTGTTTGAGCTCGAAATCAATGTCCCCAACCCAAAACCAGTTTTTGTAAGGAATTTTGAATTTAAGTCGTGTCGTTTTTTTATTATTATTATTTTTTTTTTGTGCAAACATGGCAGATTTGTAAACTCTCGAGAGAAGCGGGATTAATTACTGTGCCTTTGGAAAGTTTATTCCAGAGTTTTTTTTGTGATTGGCATTGTGTTTGACCTAGTGGCACAGAATGCTGCTCCATCCAGCCCTTTTTTTTATTCAGAGCTTCTGCAGGCAGGCTTAAGTTCCTTGATGAGCTTATTTCAAGGCCCAGAAAAATACAACCGGTGCTCCTCTGTGAACTGCTGCTGTTTCCCTGGGATTTGGCATCTCCTCTCGAATACCATAATGCTCTCTTCTCTCTCTCTCTTCTCTTGACTCACTCGCCCCTCTCTTTTCCTGCTCTTCTCTCTCTCTCTCTCTCTTCCTTCTCTGATTTCTGGCTGTGCTCACAGGGGGGTTATAACACTATCAAAGGCAGCCTCCCTGCCGTTCTGCTCAATTACATGGAAGGGCTTTAAAAGCACCGTCCGAAGTCGGCAAGGTCAGCGCTGCCTCTCGCTCTGGCTGCGTTTAGCAGGGTTAGCGGATTAACTCGGGGCAGGCATATGGGGGGGAGGGGGGTATATATCAAACACTCGTCCAGGTGGAGTTTCAGTTTGCTTGGAAAGTGTGTGGATCTATCTATCTATCTATCTATCTAAAGTGCAGCAACTAGGTTCCGATACATCAGCTCACAGACACAGCCTTGTGCTGATCGACATCACCCTTGGGAGTGATGCGGGGAAAGAGCGCCATCTACCCACCCCACCCAGAGAGAGCAAAACCAATTGTGCTCTCTCAGGGCTCTGGCCGCTGATGGCAAGCTGCATGAGCAGGATTCGAACCAGCAATCAAATCCCAATCATAGCTGCAGTGCTTTAGACCGCTGGACCAACCGCCGCCTACTAGCTTACCTCTACAGTTCCAGATACAGTACAACTGTTATATGTTACGTTTCTCACTGATACTAAATATTTGTGATATATGTAGTTTTGTGCTATGTGCTTTTATTTATAAAAGGCTTTAAATTTGAATCTGTGCTATAAACTTATTGAGAGAAAAAAGCGCACCAAGAAGGAGTTGGAATGGAATGGAATAAATGTTAATAAGCCCTGTTTTAGCAATCTATAAGTGACAGCTTGATTAAATGCATATCGGTGTGTCTTTGGTATCGTAAGGGTGCAAAAAGGCATGTGCTAAGTCTCTTCATTAATCATGGGTGTGTTTTGGGGCGTAAAATAAACCAATCATTGTGTCACTTGTCATTCCCTTTAAGAGCCAGGTGAGCTCTGACTTTGGCACATTGCTATCTTAACTGTTTGATACTTTAGCTACTCTCAGCAGATGATACCGATTTTTTTTTTTTTTTGGTGAAAACTGTACAAACTGGAAAGAGCACCCCTTGCCTGGATATAAGAATGGATATGATTTGCCCACATATGTTGCAGCTGGGCATGTAGATCCTGCACATTGATACTGTAGGTAGATAAAGCTGGAAACCCATTTGGTCACATGAATTGGCAATATATCTTTCTGTTGGGGCCAAGAGAAGACAAAATAATGACATTATTTTGTGGTATGTGTAGGCGACTGACTGTAGTAAAAAGCCGCTGATAAAAAAAAAACATCAGCCCTAATTTTTTTGAGTCAATATGGAATAATCAAAGCCAGCAGGTTTCACTATACATAGTACAGCTGAAATCCAACAGAAAAAAAAACAAAGTCTTATAATTAATTATAATAAAACTGACCAGCATTGATCTTTATATGGCAGCCAATAGTACATTGGTACAAGAGCCTACAGCCAAAAACATGAACAGCTCAACAGTATAACAACCCTAGCTAGCTAATTAGCTCAGTGACGCTGGCCTAGCCATGGGCAAATGCATTTCTACTAAAAAAAAAAAAGAAAAAGAAAAAACCAGTCTGCTTGTCGTCTCGTATGATCTTTGATGGCTGATGACCCTCAGAACCTAATACGTACATAACAGAAAATCTTCTTTGGTAAGGCAATTGACGGGGCTTCTACGAGACTCCAGGATGAATTCTGGTTATATATGCAGTTTTTGCAAGCAATTACTTATTTTAATAAAGAAATATACCCTTGATTTATCTTGAGTTCTCTCTCGAGTGCACGACTTATAGTTGTTCTTCCACCTGAGCTGTGGATTTCTGCAGCTCCTCCAGAGTGACCATGGGCCTCTTGGCTGCTTCTCTGACTAGTGCTCTACTTGCTTGATCTGTCAACTGGTTGGTTTGCGGATATAAAATACATTTTTCTTTTTTTGATGATGGATTAAACAGAGCTCTTTGGCATGCTTAAAGCTTGGGATATGTTTTAATAACCTAACCCTGATTTAAACTTTAAAATCTCCACAACTTTATCTCTGACCTGTCTGGTCTGGTGAGTTCCTTGGTGAGTCTTCATAATGCAGTTTGTTCACTAGTGTTCTCTAACAAATCACTGGGGTTGATACAGAACAGCTGTTTATATTTATACTGAAGCTAAAAATTAACACACACAACGCACACACACACACACACACACACACACACAAACACATACTTGCACCTTTGTCTGTATGCGCAAAGTTTAAAAAAAAAAGTTAATTGAGCGGCTAAAGTAACGTGCAGTAACGGGGTGTTGGAAATGGTAACAGTGTTATAGTTACAGTCATTGTAATTAGTTACATTACTCCTTACTGAAAAAAGTTCTTATTTCGCCGTTATTCCCATCACTGGGTATGAATACTTTTGCAAGCCACTGTAATTAGTTTGCAGTTCTCTTCACTGGATCATCAGGCATCAAGGATGACTCAATATATTTCTCCACAACGTAGCATTTCTTACCAAACCACTCAGAATAAACTGTAAAGCTGTTTTATTCTCAGAACTCCTGAACACTGAATAGAGTTGGCCTCTAACACGGTTTAATATTTAGCGATTTAGCAATTGAGTCATGATACAGAGCTTCAATGTTCTCCTCCTTCCTCTTTTGTGGTGTCAGTCTTTATCTCCTCCAAGGCCCTCCATCTCCACTACAGTAAATAGCACTTGCGGTTGACTTCTCATTCAACGCATCTCGCCCAGAGGTCGCTCCGCATAAAGCAAATAAATTACATATGTCCTGGGAGTCGTCTGGGAGACGTCTGGCTGCATCTGCGCAGAGGTAGGCAGTGGTGTCAGGCAGGATGAAAGGTGGTGGTCATTGAATCCTCGTGTGTAATGGATGCAGACTCAGGTGTTGGGCGTGCAGGGCTCATTTTATGTAGCTTTAATGGCGTCTCGGCCGCGTCGGCTGGCGCGGCGGAGGCGAGGGCTGGTGGCGGCGGGTGCCAGTGATGGATGGACGGGCAGATTGTCTGACGAATGACTACACAGGTTCTCCTGATAAGATCAGTGTCTTTTTTATGCCAGAACGAGATGAGGGACGGGCGACGCAGGGGAAGGTTTCGTCATAAATATTACTAATTTATTTCCCCGGCGCCTGTGCCAGTTACTGAGGGCGCAAACGAGCAAGACGGAGCGAAAGAGATAGAGAGAGTGAGAGAGAGAGATTTGTAGACTAAAAAACATTAAAACAACATGTTAAAAGTAGCCCAAATCCATTCTTTTTTTTTTATTTTTTACCAAATCGGATGATTTTTAAGGTTGTTTATTGTATATTTTTAAAAATGTGATCTACATGGGTTGAACAATAAAACTGAAACACCTGTCATCATTTTAGTGTGGGATTTTAGGTTTCATGGATAAATTGGAGCAGCCTGGTGACCAATCTTCATTAATTGCACATTATTGCACCAGTAAGAGCAGTAAGAGTGTGAAGGTTCAACATTATGGGTGACATACCAGAGTTAAAAAGAGGACAAATTGTTGGTGCACGTCTTGCTGGAGCATCTGTGACAAAGACAGCAACTAGGAACCCAAGTTGAATGAATACTTTTGACAAAATATAGTGTTTATATATGTGTGGAGGTGGTGGGTCATGGGTGCATTTCAGTGTAAAGTATTGCAAGTGTCTCATGGGTTTGTGGTTGGGTTTATTTTTGAACATTTCTGGAGAAATCAGGGTTACCTGATGAGAGCTAACAAATAGGTCCTGACGTTGCTAAATGGATGCTAAATTTCCCCCTCAGGCCCACTTTTACAAGCCTAAATGAGTTGGGACAGCATGAAAACAAATGGAAATAATATAAAAGAACAGCGTTTCTAACATTTACTCTGGTTTTTATTTGATTGCGGACAGTATAAACCCAAGATATTCATATTCATATTCAGCTCAGCTTTATTTCATTTATTAATAAACATCCAAGCCTCAATTTTCAGGGCTACAACACTAACAGAAGCTCTAACAAAAGTAAACCTATGATCTCGGAACACTTTACGGCATCAATAACAAAAAAATAATTTCATAAAATCACATGGGCAAAGGAGAAAACTTTGTCAGGCACTTAAGTACAGACTTACAGAAGCCTTATGGTTCATAACACAGTGTAAACGTGTACTGTGGTCCGAAGAATTTGTATTTTAGAAGTTTTTTTTTGTCTTTAGACCACCAGAACAATCAGGACCATCCAGACTGTTATCAGAAACAAGACCAAAGACCAAGTTCAGCCGTGGTATGAATTTGTTTCAGTACACTTCTTTAAAATCTTAGAGCAACATATGATGCCTTCAAGACCACAAACCCTATTTTAGTGATCTATAGGTAAGCCAACCATCAACCAGTGTGTCTTTGCTATCGTAATGATGGGAAAAGTCCTCCTTGCACGGCTTAAAACACTCAAAAGGGATTTACTAATTCTATTAATTAAACATCGATGTGTTTTTTTTTTTTTTTGGGGGGGGGGGGGGGGGGGGGTGGGTTGGGCGAAACATGCTTTAGAGTGGCTTTAGAGTGGTCCGAAGGAAGCCTCTCCTCAATACAAGACATATAAAAGCCCGCATACAGTTTGCCAAAAAAACACAAGAAGGACTCCCTCTCTCCCGCTCTGGACCTTCCAACAAGACAATGACCCTAAGCAAATAATACCTGGTACACTTCATCACTTGGTATCTTTAGTGCTTTACTGTCACAACTCAACAATCTTTGGGAATGTGATGCAAGCCTAAAATATATACTGAAAAATATATTGGGTTCATACTGTCTGCAATCAAATAAAATACATTTTTGAATTATTATTATTATTTGCATTTTTCAGTCTCCACTTTTTTCTGATTTGGGGTTGTACATCTAAAAAATACATATAAAACATATCTGTGCAGACAGTATGTGTGTTTGTGACAGAAGAAGAAGAGAGCGAGGAACGAGAGAGAGAGAGAGAGAGATAGAGGAAGAGAGAGAGAGAGGGATGCAAGTCAGAGAGACAGATGGAGTGAGTGTGTGCTTGTGTAATGGATGATGCAAAGACATGCACAAGCACACACACACACACACACACACACACACACACACACATACACACATAAATAAAAAGCTTCCAGCCTTAGAACAGAGTTAAGCTGTTCTTTCTGTGTCATCACCACCTCTCTCATTTCCTTCTGCCTCTGCCACTCCTCCCTTCTTTCACTCTCTCTCTCTCTCTCTCTCTCTCTCTCTTGCAGGACAAATTACCATGGTTATCATTTCTCAACTCTATTCTTACACTCCCTCCTTTCTTTTTCTTTCTTTCAGTTTTTTTTCATTCAGTTCTTATTCAGCCATTTCTCACAAAATACGCCATATTTGACACAGATGTATCATTTTGTGTGCCAGTGTGAACTGTTTCAAATCCGATTGTAATATGTGGTATTAGTGCTGGGCTGTATGACCAAAAATAAAAATAATAATGGTTAGCAAGTCTTTGTGATGCATCAAGAGCCAAGTTATCCAGGGTAATGTCAGCATACCACCAAGAAGGACCAACCACATCCAACAGGATTAACTGTGGACGCTGTAAGAGGAAGCTGTCTGAAAGGGATGTTCGGGTGCTAACCTGGATTGTATCCGAAAAACATAAAACCATGGCTGATCCAATCACGGCAGAATTCAATGTGAACCTCAACTCTCCTGTTTCCACCAGAACTGTCCGTCACCACAATCAATTATTGTGGTCTAAAACCAGGTGTTTCAGTTTCATTGTCCAAGAAGTCCAGGAGTAAACACGAGGTAACCACATGGCCTCCATTCACATGGTTGGGTACCTCAGTTCAGCACAGTTTTGCAGTGCAGATATTTCCAGTTACAGCTGAATTCACACTTTTAATCCAAGTAAAAAAAAAAAAAAAAAAACATTTAAATGCCTGATTAAAGGGCAGATTACTGTTGTTTTTTCTGTTTTTCTTGGGTTTTGAGAGCTCGGCGCTGACTCAGCTCTTCTAAAGTATTCTAAAGTGCACATTTCATTTGATCTTGCCTTTTTGTCATCCCAAGTTTGCCTGTGTAAGAGAGTTCTCAAGCACTCTCGCTGTTGCTCTGTCGACGCTAGTTATCTTGAACGCTAATCCAGCAAGCTCAGGAGCCATCTGCTGCTTTCTTTCTTTTACTTCATTTTCCTCCAAACGGTCAACACACCATTACTGTGCTGAAGACTCTCAGCGTCTCTTTCTACCTCTCTCTCTCTCTCTCTCTCTCTCTCTCTCTCACACTCATTCACTCACTCTCTCTCTCTGCCTGCACACAGCTAATGGCACGAATAAGCAGCTACACTTTATTTTGCTTTTATTTCTTGCATTTAAGCCCTAAAATAATCTCATTTAAAAGCAACAAAACTGCGCTGAGATGTTATAATACAGTAAAAGCTCTATTATATACTTAATATGCATAATGCATAATAGTTTATACATACGCATTTCTTTTTATTTGTAGCTGGTTTTAATATTGTGGCTAAAGCTTGCCTTATTAATAATACCCAAACAACATTAATCCCAGATTTTTGTATTAATCATTTGATTGATTAAAATAAACTGTGTTAAAGAGCCTAATAAATAGAGGGATTCATTGTGGATTATTAAAGATACTTTACTTTAAAATAAAAAAGTAGTCATGCAAAGAAGAGCTTAGATTCTCTGCCCGAACCCGACCTGACCCGGGTCGGTTCGAGCAGAGATTTCCCACCTCATTCCTCGGGCCGGGTCGGGTCGGGCTCCAGAAAATAGTCTGAGATGTAGGCATCTGTTTTTTTTTTTATTATATTTTTATTTTTAATTAAAATAACTAAAATAACGAAAACTGAAAGTGAAACTAAACAAATTTATTTATAAGCGCTGTATTCACTCCCGCAGTTCTACAGCGGAGGGTGTTGTGCCGATTCTCTTCGCGAAGCGGGAGTCGGATTCAGCAGGAAGTCGGATTCGGCACAAGTGCGGCGGCACCTCGCGGTTCGCGGTGTTACTTGTAAGCGCTCGCGCTAGACGCCTAATATGACAGAAAACACTGAGGGAGCTGCAGAATTATGTGTGGGACTAGAATATGAGCACGAGGAGATAAAAGAGAACCTTTACCTGTGAGTAGCTCATACACCAGAACAAGCAAATCTCTCTCTCTCTCTTTCTCTCTCTCTCTCTCTCTGTGTCTCTCTCTCGCTCTCTCTCGCACGTGAACTCCTCCGCGTTTGACCTGCAGCACTGTGTGTAGCTGTTCTTAAAAATCATTTTAATTAAATAATAGTTCTATGCTTTTATGTAACAGTGTTAATTAACATAATTCTGATCATATTTCGCTCATTCAAACAACCAGAAAACAGCCAGTTTATGGGGTGGGGCGGGTCGGGTCAGGCTCATAATGACAGTTTATGGGTCGGGTTGGGTCGGGCTCGGGCAGAACGTGCACAGGCTCGGGCTGGGTCGGGTCGGATTTTTTGGGCCCGATCTAACCTCTAATGCAAAGATATGAGGAAAATGAGGAAATCCTGTATAGAAGAAAAAATGCATCAAGGTATATTAACCGATTAAATTTTTATAATCGCTTTTGCAGAACTCGTAGAATCATAATCGAATTGAATCGCAAGGTGCCTAGAGATTACAAAACTCTCTCTTTCTGTCTCTCTCTCTCTTCCTCTCTCTCTCTCTCTCTCTCTCTTTCTCACACACACACGCACACACACACACACACTCACACACATGTAACATACATTTTAGCAGTTCATTAGTCTGAGAAAATGAGACAGAATCTGTGAGGTGACAAGCTTTGTGATATAGCTTCAGGGCTAATTTCCATACATTATCTCTCGCGCTCTCTCTTTGTCTCTCTCTCTCTCAGTCTTTTTTTTCTCTCTAATTCTCTCCATCACTCTCTTCTTCCCTCACCCACCTCTCCACCTCCATCTGGCCTGCTTTTAAAAGCACTGCGCTGGCCAATCATTCACACTGAAAATAAAACACAAGTGCCCAAGTGGGCCTCTCTTTCCCCTCGCTCATCCAGACACTTAGCGCGTGCTCTCGCCGCACCATAAACCGCATTTATTAAGCAACAGTTATGCTTTTATCAAACCCATAAAGCTCATTTATGCTGCCGAGGCTGAGCCCGAGCGGCTGAAGCACGCAGAGGCGAAACTGCCAGGTGATTATAACTACAAATCTCACGCTCCCGTGAAACATAACGACAGCAGAGCGCTGCGGCACGGCCGTGACGGCATCCATCACCGGGCTCAAGTAATGCTGGAGAGACTTTTCAGCCTCTTCAGAGGGGGAAGCGGCGGTCGGGGGCTCTAAATTGAAAAGGAAATAGTTCACTGTCAGATACTTCAACTTTTGCTTGAAGCATACATAAACATTTTAATAAACTTTATATAGAACACCAGGATCAACTAGCAGGGCATAAGAGTCATTAAAGATGCATTACAATGCATTTATTCAGTTGTTTTTATATGTTATGTGACTTTGAGGAGCCATGTAGCATAGCATAGCATGCAGTATCCTGTAAAAGTTCATCCAAACTATGGGTGGAGCACATAAGGAATCATCTATTAAATATATTTAAACTAATCAAAATACTCTGTGAATTTAACATTTAGTTGCTCTTATCTGAGATTAAGCTGGTAACTTTCAGATTCTGAGGCTGGTAACTCTGATAACCTTATCCTGTGCAACAGAGGGAACTCTTGGTCCCCCATTACCATGGCGATCCTGATGAGAGCCAGTTTCATCATGAGGTTTAGATGGTCTTTGTGACTGCAATTGAGGATACTTTTAAAGTTCTACTAGGAAGACTCCAAAGGCAACAAAAAAGCATGCAATAATAACAGCTTTAATTTCAATAGTACTAACAATGTATACGATAACAATTTATGTAAAGTTAGTCTTTGGAGTAGGTTCTCGGTATAGGTAGAAAGGGGCGGAGTCAACCCCTGGGCAGCCAATAGGACCAAACTGTAGACGTTGAGGAGGAAGGAGGGGAAAACGAAACAGTGCCTGCAAGAAGAGTAGGGCGTGTAAGGGGAGGTCTTATAAGGACAGGTGGAAGCTGGTGATTGGTTGAGATACGAGTGACGAGTACAGGAGTTTCCTGCTAGAACTAGAGCTGAAGCTTATAGTTCTTGAAACGTTTCTTAAAGTACTTCTTGCTTCTCATTACATGGATTAGAACTTAGATAGAGCTATTTACTGTACACCTGTAACTCTACCTTTTCACAACTTTACAACTGATGCTCTCAAACACATTGTTAAGAGACAAGAAATGTAAGTAATTAACTCTTGACAAGTTCAGCACAGCTGTTAACTGAAAGCCTGAATTCCAGATGAGTCTACCTCATAAAACTGACTGAGAAAATCCAGCCAAGACATGCAAAACTGTCTAATCTAAGCAAACTTTTTACTGGTCCTGGCACAAACTGGTACTGTACATTTATTATATACTAGTCTGGAGGTGACGTGTTGCTTTCCAGCATCAAAAACACTACATTCATCCAAAGTGGCTGGAACATTAGCTTCAGCTTTAAAACCATTAAAAACGTTTCATTGGTCCGTAGAACTTTATAATTTTGTGACATTGTGAAAAATTTAAATGAAATATATATTAAAAAAATCATAGACTCATATTGTATGCACAGTAGATCATGTAACACATATCAGATGTTGTCAGACATTTTACCATACATCACTCCTGGTGCAAAAAAAAAAAAAAAAAAAATCCAGCAGTTCGGTTTGGTTTGATGGCTTGTAATCATCCATCTTCATCTCGATTATATTCCAGAGTTTGGTCAAATCAAATATATTCATCATTTTTAAGTGGTCTTTTTTTTAGAGCTGTTCATATACAGTTTACGTTGTTGCTGCCTTTTTTTATAAAACTGATGCCAAATACAATGATCCTAACTACTGCTCTTCCTTCAAAACTACTTCATGTACATTCATGTTATAATGAGCAAACTATCGTCATAAAAATATCTGTTTACCAGCAAATCCTGGCATAAGTTGTGATTCAGTCAGCATGTACTTTGAGCAAGAGTGCCTCTGAAAACGTGCCACTCTGCCCATATTGTGGGCAAGTCATAAATGTGGACCATTTATCAACCCAACCATTTATGCGTCTACAAACAGAGGACAGTAGGATGCAACAGCCTTGTGAACGTATTGGAAATGGATTTGGCTTAATTGGGTGATAAATATCCATCAGAATAGAGTTTGAATAGAAATAAGATTGGGCAACCCTGCTATTTCATTTACAATTTACGAGAGGACGCTTTGGATTTTATACTGGATTGTGGCGCAGGATTATTAGACTGAGGACAACAATTGACGCCATTGTGGCTCTTCCAATACAGTCATTATTTCTGATATGTGTTTATGCCCTGTCGCTCAAAGCACTCCCAAAGATCAATCAGATTAGAGTGAAAAAGACGTAATTAATTGTCTCCATCGCAGTCTCCCGCCATCCTGAGTCTATAGAGCCAATCCTTTCCCACAGTCTCAGAGGGTTAGTGCGGGTCTATCTCTGCTCGGCCTGATCATGATGCGCCGGAGACGCCGAGCGCTCGTTTGAATGCGTAGAGGAGCATCCCGAGGGCGAGTCCGCCGAGCGTGAAGGATTCGTACGGGAAGGACGAAGGCAGGGAGAGCGCGAGGCGGCGAGAGGGTGGAGAGATGTCTGTCTCGTCTTGTAACAGCTGTAATTATTTGAACTCAAATCGTTTCCAGCTCGCGTCGACTTCAGAAGCGCCGTATCGAAAGTAGCCGCACTTCATTCCCCCGGCGCTCCGTATCTGCGACGCCTTCGCACTCTTTGTCCATTTCCTGGAGATGACCGTGTGAACAGATGGGATAATTTGTTGACTGATGTAGCTGATCAGGGCTGTTTTTGAAGGGAAGAGCGAAAAAAAAAAAGAGAGTGGAGAAAGAAGAAACACCCTGACCGCCTGTGAACCAGCCTCCATCTTCAGGATGGAGGACTGGAGACGGCGGTAAACAGGAAGCCTGAAATCGGGTTATCTCTGACTTGAGCCAGAACTGGACATGGCCTAAGCTCCACGTATGAGGATGTCGTTGAGCAGCACAGTATATCGTTTACACATTATTATGTTCAAATAACGCAAAATACTCATCCCAGTCAGGGCCGTTTTAAGGCATTTGGGGCACCAATCAAAATGGAAATCTTCCTTTCTTTTATTTCTTTTGTTGTACTGACCATCTTTTCCTGTATTGACCATCACAGAATTTAAAGGGGTCCTCAAACATTTTGTCATTACATTCAATTCATAATCAGTTATTGTCTGTTGGCTGTTAGGAATATATATATATATATATATATATATATATATATATATATATATATATGGCTAGTTTAGGGATATAAAGATATACTGATGGGTGTGGTGGTCTGAAATAGATGTAGCTGAATATCTGGCGTGTTTCGATCTTGCCGGTGGGAAATACAGGTGCGCCACTTACTGATTCAAACCCTGACAACAGTCAACAGTAAAACCCAGCTTTTATATAAACAATAAACAGAATAAAGAATAAAATATTATTACTTTTGCCCTAAATGGGCTGCTGGCGTACCTTCACAGCGCGAACATGTAGGTCAGTATCCTCTGCAAGTAGCAAGCTTTTAAGTTACGAACGCGCCAAAATGGGGCGTGGTTTACAAAAGGGTGGTTTATTTCACATTACGCCCAAAACACTCCCAGTTTTTTTGCACCCTCCACCAACACTTCTTAAATCCAGCTGCGCAATGCATAACTGACTGTTATGCTATAGATCGCTAAAATAGGGCCCACAGTCTGTTCTTATCGGTTTATATGTTAATTGGTGCAAAGTGTATTTAGTTTTGCTATAGTTCTCATCTCGGTTTTTTATCATATAAAATAGGTTTTTAACAAAGATTTTTTCTATTTATATTTTTTTTTCGATTTTGTATGCAGCTTTGTATGAGTGCAAGTTGCTAACTCAAGTGCACATCTTTCTGGTCTGGTCTTATCATTTTGTTTTATATAATTTAATGTTTATCTGGTTCTATCTTGCTATAATACACAGAAAAAGAAAAAGAACAGCCAAACAGACTTAAGTTTGGAGAATTTGGAAACTTGTAATGAATGCTCGAAACAGAAGAAGTCCTTGAACGCTGAAAAAAAATTAGGTCTCGCCTAGTGTTGAAGAAATATTCATATCTATGCCATTATTTATGCTCTTTTGAGTAATGTATCAGTGTTTGGAAACACCCTGAGGTCATAGCTGTGGGCTTTGGCCGGCCACGCTGGACTTTTTTTTTGCGTGTCAGCTCTTCCAGTCTTAGAAACGAGGGAAGCTGAGGGTCAGCCGGGTGACGTGCCAGTGCCTCCTGGGGCACGGGGCTGTGCACTGCGTTTAATGCCACTGGAGACTGTGGGTAATGGATCAGAAGCTCTGAGGGATAGGGATTAGCGGCTATAGCTCACGCCACGGCTCCGCTGCTGACCGAGCTTTGCTGGAGAGCAAATGAGCGAGAAGAGGGGGAAAAGAGAGAACGCGCCTTACCGAGCCGGGGCTTGTGCTGAGTAATTGGACAACACAAGGAGGAATAAGTTCTCCTGGTGGATGCCGCGGCCTACGGGGGACAAACTCCGGCCCATTTTTCCCCCCCAGTTCCCTGCGACTTTTGGGAGCGGGTGAAAATTGATACGGACGCCAGCCTGAGGAACTTCGTTAGGCGAATGTGGCCTATTTGTCAGCATTTTTCCAAGGTAAAAACCCAGGGGCCATCGTCTCCGGTGGAATCCATCATCAGCAGGGTGCGTGCGAAGGGCTGAGAGGATGGGGGAGGTGGGGATGGTGGTGGTGCTGCTGCTGCTGGTGGTGGTGCTGGTGGTGGTGGTGGTGGGGGGCAGTGAGCGATTTTGCTTTCCTTGTCATATACCCTGGCAGAATGCCTTCACGCAGAATAATAGGAGTTAAAGCTATTCTTTTTGTGCACAGGCTTGGCAGCACGGCAGGCAGAGCGAGAGAGAGCGAGCGAAAGAGAGAGAGAAAGAGAGAGAGAAAAGTGATTTCTATTCTAATGGGAGTGTTCTCGGCAGGACTCTCCGTCTGCGCCGCCGTCTCCCTGATGAATGTAGCCGTTGGACGGCCTGCCAGCACCGCGGGGGTCTCTCTCGCGCTCAACCATGAACCTGCAGCCCGCTCTTGCCCCAATGCATCAGGAACGAGGGGTAAAGAACATGCACGGATATGCCTCAGACCTGCATCCTTTGCCAGCTTTGAGGAAAAAAAAAAAAAAAAAAAGCAGGAATATCTGCACGAATGCACCTCCGTTCTGCTCAAAACTTCGGTCCCTGTCGCAGACCGCAGTCCTGCATCGTACACTGTGTGCTTTCCTATCTTGAATGATGCTGATCGTCTGATACTGTGTACTGTACTGCATATATTAGATATAATACAGTTCTAGAAGCGATAGATCTGGATCTATCTGGATCTGGTGCCTGGCAATACATTTACTACATTAAATTACATTACATTACATTACATTACATTACATTTGGCAGACGCTTTTGTCCAAAGCGACTTACAATAGTGAAGTACAAAAGTAATAGAAGCTTAAAGGTAAAAACATTTTTAGACAGGGCCTAAAAGAGGTCAAAGGGAAATAATAGGATAGAGGAGTGAAGGAGGGGAAGAAGAAAACGAGGTTAGAAGTAGTTAGTTTGTTAGATTTACTGATCAAAAAAAAAAAGAAAAAAAAAAGAGAAAAACTGGTTTGACTGGAGAATTTCCGATTTATTAGAGATACAAAAATTACCAACGAAATTACATTTCAGCACTCAGGCCTTCATCAGGGTTAAAAAAAGACAAACGCTGATAACATTCCAGCTTATAAACATACATGATTACAAAACAACCAATAGAAACAAACACTTATTGGTAAATGTGTGAAGGTCACATTATCAGCCAATGAGAGGCTGACAGCTCAATTCAGGGGACACAGGGCAACCACTTCCTTAAACCTAAAACTTCTTGAACGTCCTTCTGAAATTCGCAAACACAGTTAGTCATCAATTTTCTAAAAAAAAAAAGGCTTTTGCTCAAAAATACACACAGAAGAAAAAAAAAACAACCAAATTGACAATAAACCACAGAACCCTATTTCCCCAAATTCCCTAAAGAAACTATTTTATCGTAAAACCCTCATTTATACCTTCAGGAAATAGACTTTTCAGATAAAAAATCCAAAAACTTACATTTTAAATGTTTTGCCCTGTATTACCTTCTCTTTGTGTACTTTGTATTTGTTTAAAAGAAATAGCCTTTTTCTTTAAAATCTCTTGCTACAGGCTTAATTAAATCATTCCTTACATTTGAGCTTCTATGTTCTGTAATCTGTAAAAATGGACATTGGATCATATAGATAACATTCTTAGTTTTACATGTTATAAAACATAAGGTGTCATAAGGTGACATTATGTATAAAAAAAAAAAAAAATATATATATATATATATATGTCCATACCTTATTAAGGTGTGGGAACGAGATCCTAAGGTGTGGGAATGAGATAACTATGGTGCAGGAAAGAGATCATTAAGGTGTGGCCACGACTTATTAAGGCATGGGAACAAGTTAAGAAATAGAAAATAGAAGCCATTACTGCGTGGCCAAAAGGTCCTTTTTTTCTGGTCTGCATACTGTCTGTGTCTGAGCCAATCAGCTTTTAGTATGAGAATTAATTGTCTTTTATTTACAATTATTCCATGTCTCACTGCAAGAGACTCCAAAATATCACAATAATTCATTCAGAGATTTAAATAAAAAGAAACCAGTTTACTTTCCATTTTCTTACTAAAGAATATACTTGGATTAAAGGAGCTTTAATGTAGTATTCAGTTTCTTCATGAACTCATTCCCACGCCT
This sequence comes from Astyanax mexicanus, assembly GCF_023375975.1. NCBI lineage: Eukaryota > Metazoa > Chordata > Actinopteri > Characiformes > Acestrorhamphidae > Astyanax > Astyanax mexicanus. Next base: position 51,819,025 of record NC_064415.1, read on the forward strand.
TAATAAGTCATGCCAACGCCTTAATGATCTTGTTCCCATGCCTTAATTATCTTATTCGCATGCATTAGTATCTCATTCTTAATAAGGCATGGCCACGCATTATTTTTTTACGTGATGTCACCTTAGGGGCTCCGTACATATGTGTATTGGATGATAAAAATGTTTTCCATTCTTAGTATTTTGACAATTTATACAATTCCCACACTTAACATTTCTAACTGGATGTTTATTAAACAATACATAAGCAGTAGGGATGCAACGGTTCAATACAGTTCGGTTCAATACACCCGGATGGACCGCGATATTTCCTCTGTCTCCACCCCACAACCCCACCCCCACTTTAATTTGAGTTTGCTAGTTCCCTATTAAGAAAATAAATAGTTTGAGTTTGTCCAGCTGTCTCTGTCTGGTTCTGGTCCTTATCTGTCTCGCTGGTGACAAAACTTTAATGTTTTATTTGTGGTTATTGATTGAACACTGTATATTCTGTGAATTGGGTGATAGTCAGGACTGCTTAAGACCCAGTGGAGACTTTTTTTATGTACTTCTCTCGGGGTGTCTCTCCACAACCATGCAACAACCAATCAGATTTTTTTCTGAATTTTCCAGTAGCAAATCAGTGCTGAGGCTGGCAGATGCAGGCAGATGCTGAAGACTACCGTATTTTACTCCTCTTCCCCGCCGTCCTCCGGTATTAGTATTTTCCCGTAAATTTCCCGTATTATATTAAGATTAAAAAATATATATTATTGAGGAGACAGGGCACTGACCGCGCTGTGTCTCTTAACCAATCGTGGAGCCGGTTCAAGGAGAAAGTCCCGCCTTTCAGGAGAAACAGCCAATCAGCTTGCAAAGGAGGGTCAGTGTGGGGAAGCCCCCCATCGCAGTTGGAGCTGCTGATGTTAAAACAGATCTGGATATACAGCGATTTTTCTAAAAGAAAGGTAACGGTAGGCGGCTAATCATGGAAACTGTGATGAGATTTTTCTGATAGCTGCTTAAAAAGACTCGTCTCCGAAACAAAACACACAGATTAAACCTTTTAAAATAAAAAAAATTACAGCTTGTGACTCAGCTTAACTAGAAATGTGGAGAGGACCGAAATTAACTGAACTGATCAGGGGTGGAGTGATCAAAAGAAAGAAGTATTAATTAAAAATTATTGTGTAGGTCCCTTAAGACTAATTTTTACTGATGGAATATATCTGGTCCATGTCCTTTTAGTAAAAGCTCATGATACTATTTTTAGGTCACCTACAGTCATTTTGCAGAATTTGTGCACTCTTTGTTCAATTTTAAATCTATTAAATAAATAAAATATATATATATATATATTATAAAAGAGTGCATTTATGGCAAAAAAGACATGAAATCTTAATCTTTTTTTAATATATAGAAAAGGATTTTTAATTTGGCTGTATTAAAAGAATGACATATGTAGGAATGTCCACAACATTTCAGATTCTTATAATCTGATTGTAGTGTGTAAGTGGTTCACTTGTGGTTATTTTAGATTTTTTGTAAACCTGTCTTAAAATGTAAGGGATACTGAACCTTCGTTGGGCTGGTGGGACGGCTTTAAGCGGACAGAGGAAAATATCCCTTATTTTTAAATCTAAAACTTGACAGGTATGATTTTGGCTTCAGCGTTGAGTTTGATAAACAAGGTAAAAGACAGTCAGCAGATAAAGCACAGTGTGGAAGCATTTCTTTGCATATTACTGCACTTTATTTAATTCAGTTTTTGACTAATGGTAGAAATAAATGTTCCTTGTTTTAATAATACATTTTGTGATTTAATTAATCTGTGCCTTTTTCTGTTTAATATTGGCTCTGCAAGTGTGATTAGGAGCACCTTGTTGATTTGGAATAGAAAGGGCTAAAAAACTGCTGCATGTTGGAGCTAGATAATATAAATATATCGAAAGTGTTATACTGTAGGTGAATATGATAATGTGAAATCAGCAGCAGTAAAGTGCCAAAAACCTCCTGGCCAGGTGACTGGGTCAGAGCATCTCTGTAACAGCAAGGTTTATGGGCTGATTCCAGGTCAGAAATGGTGAGCAAGTACCTAGACAGGTCTGAGGAGAGGAAAGCCAAGAACCAGGGACAAGGTGTTAGCTGCCCAAGGCTCATTGATGTGCAAGAGCAATGGAGCCTTTCCTGTCTGATCTGGTCCAAAAACCTTGTTTTTATCATTGTTCACATAAGCACATTAACCCTTTAAACTCATTATATTAGACAGACACATGCCATGATCTCTTTTACTCCAGAAGCCATACGGCTGCTCAAAAATATAATCATTTAAAATGTAAAAGGAAGCAGAATTGTTATATTTTCCATATATTTTTCATGTTTTGGTCAAAATTTTACCAAGCGTCTGTTTTTTTTTTTTTCCGTTCAGTTGAATGTTAGTTGAGCATCATCAAATGGACCATCCAAGTAAAGTGTTACCTGAATTATATGCATTATATATTTTTTGCTATACTATATTGTTTTAATGTTTATTCAAGGCTGTCAGTAATACAGCTCATTGTGCATCACCTCACGCAGAGAGCGTTTAAGACCCTGGCCTGAGAACAGTGTTTGCTCTTGGAATGGTCAAATGGCGTCTGCCAGGGCAGTCAATCGCCGGTCGTCCGCAGCATGCAAATACTGTCCGCCCGCAGCCAGCGTGACTCTAAACTGTGCATTTTAAAACCCCTCGTTTAACCCGCAGAGGCTGAGGGCCAGCCACACACTGCCAATTTACACCAACAGGCAGCGCACTAACCGCATTGTTATTTCAGCTGAATTATTGTTGGGAGGGCTGTTATATTAGAGCGGTTCAGGGTTGAGGAGGACACAAGGACGTAGGTTTTATTATTGAGCGCTAAAGGGGGGAGGTATCTGCTGATACTAACAGCCTGGACAGCTACAGAGAGACAGAGAGCTTTACACTGCCTGACCAAAAAAGCAAAAAACCTGGATTTAAGTAAGTAAATGATGTGGGTTGGTTGGTTGATGCTGCAGTTGGTCTGCAGGTTTAGGTTCAGCAACAGTATGTGCTGAAAGAATGAGGTCAGCTGACTACCTGAATATACTGAATATAGACCAGGTTTTTCCTCCCTTCTTCCCACGGGCATATTCCAAGATGACCACGCCAGGATTCATGGGGCTGAAATTGTGAAAGAGTGCAGAGTTCCGGGAGCATGAGATCATCATTTTCACACATGGATTGAGAGAGAGTTCACCACAGAGTCCAGATCTTAACCTCATTGTGTTTTTATAAAACGAACTAAAACAAATTAAAATTACTGATAGAAAATCCATCGATTTCGTGTTAATTTATTTATAAGCGCTGTTTCCACTCGAGCAGTTTTACTGCGTGTGGTGATGTCCGCATGCGAAGCGGAGCCGGATTCTGCAGGGCGTCAGATTCGGCACAACAACAAAATAACGACAGAAAACACCGAGGAAGCTGCAGAATGGAAAATGAGTGAAACCTGTAGAGTTTACTGAGTTTTTGAGTTTGTTTATGTGTCTTTCAGATTGAGCTCTCTTGTATAATGATGTAAAAAAACGAATAAATACTAGCAAACCCACTTTAAAAACGAGTTAAAAGTAACTGAGTTGGAGGAGTAAAAGTGAAAACAAAACAAAACTATTATGACCTTGTAAGTTACAAATTAAACTGTTTAAAGAAAGTTGCACCAGTTAAAATGTTATAATCACGCAACTCTGGCCGCACGTGAGCTCCTCCACTTGTCCGCGTTTGACGTGCATGTTTAAAAAAAAACATTTTTATTAAATAATAATAGTTCTATGCTCCTTCAGTGTTTTAGTGTTAATTAACATCATTCTGAACAAATTTCGCTCATTAAAACGGACCGAAAACAGCCAGTTTATGGGGTGGGTTGGGTCGGGCTCATAATGACAGTTTATGGTTCGGGTTGGGTCGGGCTCACAATGACAGTTTATGGTTCGGGTTGGGTCGGGCTCGGGCAGAACGTGCACGGGCTCGGGCTGGGTCAGGTCGGATGTTTTGGGGCCGATCTAAGTTCTAATGTGTGCAGCAATCAAAGCTAAAGGCGGTCAAATTAAATATTAGAGAGTGTGACCTTTATTTTGGCCAGGCAGTGTATCTGAATTTACTGTTCACCAAAAAAAGCAAGGTGCACTCTGTGCGATTTTAGTCCGATTTTAAGCACGATCTGGTTGAATCCTTGGATGTGACTGAATTTCACGATTGGGCCGAATTTCAGCTTCAACATGAGTCGCTTGTCATACAGTGTGAGAGAAGAAGCGATGTCCAATTAAGTGTCCAAACGAGCTGCGAATGAGCAGTCAGACGCAAGGAGGGATTTCTAACAATCCAGTCGCATGTCTCACATTGTGAGTGGTCTTAGTTTAGCCGATTTCTTAACGTCACAACCTGTTTTCCCAAACTTTACTGCACATTACTGCCTTTCTTGTGGATATATGGAGAAACTTCTTCAAATAACTTTTTTGTAGCTTGTGTTTAGCTCATGAAAACCCTTCATATTTACAGCTCTGGAAAAATAAGAGACCGCTTAAAAATTATGAGTTTCTTTGATTTTACTAGATTGACAACCTCTGGATTATACTCAAGAGGAATATAGATGATCACAAGCCATCAAACCAAACTGAACTGCTTGAATTATTGCACCAGGAGTAAAGGCATAAAGTTATCCAAAAGCAATGTGTAAGACTGGTGGAGGAGAACATGATGCCAAGACGCATGAAAACTGTGATTAAAAACCAGGGTTATTCCATCAAATATTTGGTGGATTTCTAAACTCTTAAAACTCTTTATGAATATGAACTTGTTTTCTTTGGAGTTTTATTTGAGGTCTGAAAGCTCTTCATCTTTTTCAGTTTTTCAGCAAATTGCTAATTTTCTGACAATACTTTTATTTGGTATTTGGGAGAAATGATGTTTGTAGTTTATAGAATAAAACAAAAATGTTTATTTTGCTCAAATATATACCTATAAATAGCAAAATCAGAGAAACTGATTCAGAAACTGAAGTGGTCTCATTTTTTTTTCCAGAGCTGAAAAAAGGGGAAACCAGTATTAGTAGTAGATTGCAAAGTTTGCCATTTTTACAGACATTTTAAGACATTAATGGCTGTGTGTGGAGTTAGTTTGAAGGCTCAGAAGATGTATGATAAAATATTTACCAAAATATAAGGTATGAACTCACTTTTGAGGTCTGAATTGTGCCATGAACCATGGTTTAGACCAAAGGACTAACCAATTTGCTCCGAATTTGCTTCGGATCTATTTAAAACCATGGTTTGGTTTGTTTGCAGTGTGAAACCCCATTTATAGATGGTTCAGACTTGGTTGGACCAGTTACAGAAAGTTAAGGCAGGTCACTGTCACCCATTAAACAATAGAAGAAGAAAAAGGACTGTTCTATTCATTCTGCTGTTTGCATACAAAAGGTAGTTAAATTCTGGCTTGGAGACAGATTTCAGCACAACACCAGAAAGATGACTTACAAAACTGACATCATTCTACAAACTAATAAACGTCAAGTACAGGATAAGATGATGACAGGATGCAGTACAGTTCTTTACTGCACTTACTTTACTCCACTGTGAAACCAAAGTCACAGACTTCACAAAGCCTCTGAAGGTGTTCTGTGGAATCACAGCACTGAAGATGTGGCAGCAAATCCTGTAAATCCTTTTTTTTGTGCAGCGAGGTGGAGCTGTCACCGCTGCCTGAATTTGTTCCAGCTTATCCCGCAGACAATCGAAGAGACCAAGATCGGGGGAATCTGGAAGATAAGGCAACATCTTGAACTTCATCATGTTCCCTTAAGCCATTCCTGAACAGTGTGTGCAGGGTGGCATTGTTCTTTTTTTTTTTTTTTACATTTGCATTTTTTTTTGTACATGTCTCATATCCAGAGTGCCAGGATGTACAGGTTGAATAATGCAGGTTTAGTACTGTATTTTACGGAC